>NC_138088.1:12710511-13360233 GCF_964212035.1 Myotis nattereri
CAATGTGTTTGCATCACTGCAGCCAGGTGACACGGCCCTGCCTCGGGGCCCCAGGAGAACTGAGTTCCAGTCCTGGCACTGCCTTGCCAGTGGCTGACCTTGGGTGTGTCCCTGGGCCCCTCTGGCCCCAGCCACCTCAGCTCCAAATGAGCCCATCTGTCTGAGGGTCACGTGGGGCTAGCGTGCCCGCTCAAACAGGAGAGCCTTATAGATGGCAGGGGTGCTGGAGTGGGAACAGGTGACCATTGCCACTGGAGGGACCCTGTCCCCTGCACCCAGACCCAGCACTCTGGCCTCAGCTGGCCTGAGAGTCCATGTCCTCCAGTGAAGGGTGAGCGCTGTTCACCTGGGCACCCTGCAGGCCGCAGCCCGGGCTGCCAGGCTAGGCGCTCCCCCTCGGGGAGACCGAGGGCCCTTTGAAGCTAGGAAGTTCCTACTGGACGGGCAAAGGCAGCCTGGATCCAAGGCACCTCTCTGGCCCTTAGTTTCCCTTCTCCACCCACAGGTGGAATCCACTCAAAGACTGAGGAAGGGCCGTGCGCTGGGCCCGGGCTTCCTGCCGCTTGGTGTGGCCGCGCCAGCCGCGGTGGCACAGCTCGGCTTTCCGATTTTAATGATTTCCTGGATTCATTCTGTTTCCTACCTCGGGGAAAGGAGGAGAGGTGATCCTCTTGAAAATTCACATAATTGCTTTTATTTGATATTTATTAAAATGCATTCAGGAATAATGTGATTGCCCCGTTTATTATGTTGTTCATCAATCTGGCGTGGGGAATCGCCTGGGGAATGTAGGGGTGCAGGAGCCTGGGGCACGGTGGGCATGGGCACCATCTCGCACTGGCTGAGTTGCACTGGGGGAGTTGCAGTCCCCACTGCTCCTGCCCGAGAGGTCACGTAATGACCTGCAGAGGAATGGGAGGTGGTGCTGCGTGTGGGTGCTGTGCGCACGCTCTAGATGTCCTCCCCACCCCAGATGTCCTCCCCACCCCAGATGTCCTCCCCACCCCAGATGTCCTCTCCACCCCAACCTGCTCCCCCCACGTGCCTCCTCTTCCTGCCTCTGAGTCCCCATAGGCGGGGAGCGTGGTGGTCTGCCCTCCCAGCATCCCTCAAACACCCTTCCATCTGCTCCGCCAGTTGCCTGCACCTTTATCGTGGCCTCCTTGTTGGTCTTGCTGTCTTCAGGCTCAGGGCCCTCTGTGCCACTTGCCACAGTCACCTAACCAGGCCACTCCCCTGCTCAGAAACCTTGCTGGCTCACAAACAGCCCTTTCCTTGGGGACTTTGTGCGCAGTGGAGAGAGCCCAGAGCTCCGGGCAGACCTGGCCCAGTCCTTGCTCCGCTCCAGGCAGTGGGATGCTGGGCCAGTCACTGCCTCCCTGGTCTCAGTTTACTGCTTCAGGAAATGGGCACCAAGCCCTTCTGGAGAGGATCACCGAGAACAGAGTGTACAGGCAAGTGGGAGGGGGGCATGACTCCTGGCATGTATGTGAGGACATGAAGTCATGTGACCGCCTAGGGAGAGTGGAGCTGCTCAGCACGTGCTCAGAGAGGAAGGGCAGACCAGCACCGGCCCACTGAGGCCGCAGGCCAGTGCCAGTGCCAGCATTTACCAGTACCCACCCCCCCCCCCCTTCTCCAGCAGAGCCCCAGCACCCAGCTCCTCCTGGGGGAGGTTTCCGGGGCAGGTTGGGAAGGAGTGTGTGGGATTCCTGGCAGTCCAGCCCCCTGAGCTTGCCCAATGAGCCCTCCCCGCCCCCCAAGCCTGTCTTACTCCCTCCTTTACAGGTGCGGTACCTAAGGCTCAGAGGGTGAGTGACTTGTTGGGAAGTGTGAGGTCTCTTGGGCACAAGAAACTAGGATGGCTGGTGACTCCCTGCCACCTTGACGCCATTGGTGAGCTGCTCTGAAGCGGTGGGTTTGGTGGTGGGCAGTGCCGGGCAGAGCTGCCCATGTCCTGGGGTATGGGGGGGGGGCTGGGTATCAGCAGGTCCCCTTCACCAGGCCTCCCGGTTCTCTCGGGTGGGCTCTCCCTATTGGGATGGCTGCGCGGGAGTCAGGGAGGGCGAGGCCTGGGCGCCCTCCTCCAGAGCACCCTTCAGGGCCTCCATCTGTGAAAGGCCCATCTTCACGTAACAATAAACAAAACCTTGCTGCATTTTTCCTTTTTATGTGTCTGTTTTGATGCAAATCATTTGGCAGTGGATGCAGCTGAGGCAGTTGGGAGCAGAGGCAGTGAGTTTAGGAATGCAGCTGTGGGGCCCGTGAGGGCCAACCGGGCCCTCCACCCAGCAGGTGCTCGGCATAGACAACGCTCACAGACACCGTCCAGGACCCCCACCCAGCGGGGTGCTCGGCATAGACACCGCCCACAGACACCGTCCAGGACCCCCACCCAGCGGGGTGCTCGGCACAGCCACTGTCCATTCTCCCATGACTCCAGCTGTCACCCCATTGGGTTGCCCACTGCTGCTCTTCAGACCCCTCCCATGAGGCCCAGGCCACACTGGGTCTTCTGTATCTGCTCCCTGCTGGTTCCCGACACCTGCCCACTCTGCCCACCTGTCCTAGAGGCTGCCTGGGGCAGGTTCAAGTCCCGTCTCTCCAGCCAGGCTGTGAGTCTGTCCAGGAGGACAGGTCCTCAGTCATGGAGAGCACCATCCGGGAGCTGAGGAGACCTCTGAAGTCTCATCAGAGGAAATTCTAGCCCAGACCAGCAAAGGGCGGCCAGCGGTGTCCCCGGAGTGGGAGTGTGAGGTGTCCTGGGTGCAGACTCTCAGTGCCTCGGTCAGGCAAGCTATAGCCACCTACTCAGGGCCCCACAGTGAGCCCATGACCTGAACCTCCCATTTCTAGGCTAGCGCTGTGTCCTGATGCTGTCACTACAGACAGCCAGCACCTCCTTTGGGAGAAGGGGGACACTGAAGCTCAGAGACTGGCCCAAGGCCATAGGTGAGTTGGCTGCTGAGCTAGACAAAGGGACCACCAACCTTTGAACCTCGGGAGGATTCAGGGAAACAGCTTGCCCCAGGGAGGGGTCCTCACTGAGCCCAAAACACATTGTCTGAGTGCCCAGCAGGGCTGGTGCCACACCCGGGAGCCCTCCAGAGCCCAGGTCCAGCTCAGCGGTTGCAGGGGCTGCAGAGGGTAAGGCTCACTGGCGCCCCGTGCCCCAGCCTCGTGGGCTAGTCCTGGGCACAGACAGCAGAGCCTCCCTTATCAGATCTCCCTTCCCCCCTCCTCTCTGCCTGGCCCCGCCCCCACCCCTGGTAGCCCTTTCCTTTCTGAAGCCTTTTCCTGTCAACAACGCCCAGCATGCAGAGATGTTGGTTTCTGTTGCTTTAAAAAAGGTTCTTTTTGGCAAGGGGGGTGGAGGGTTGTTTACTGGGCTTGCACAGCCCCTCTGCGGGCTGCAGCTGGAGACGGCGTGCAGATCTGGGGCTGGCAGTGCCTACACCCACACTCCTGAGCCTCTGGATACTGTGCCAAGGCAGGGGGCTGCATAAACACCTGCCGTGCGCTGGGCTCCGAGCTGGGCTCTGCAGCATCCACTGCCCATGTGTGAGGTCAGAGGATTTACTATCCGTTTCCCGCAGAGGCCCCGAGGCTCAGTGAAGGCAGCTGGGCCCACGCCTCTGGATCAGTGGTCGGGCCTCTGCCCACAGCATGGTGCTGCCTTCAGAGCTCGCCATCCCACCCCACCCCCTCCTTCCTTACCTGACATCTCCCCACCCACACAGGGGGCCGGCTTTGCCCAGCCAAGGGCACAGCTTTCCGGAGCTGCTGTCCTGGGCTCTTGGCCCCTCTGTAGATAAGGTGTGGATTTTATCCAAGTCACCAGAGCTGGATTCAAGTTTCCAGTCCTGCTGTGTGACCTCTGGCAAGTCACTTAGCCTCTTTGGGCATGAGGTGGCTTAACCATCAGATAAGGAGCTAGGGGGCAGCTTGGAGAGAGGCCAGTGAGCTCCAAAGTCTGTCAGGCAGGGCCTGGAGCCTCTGTCTGCCTTACAAGGGCCTCGGGAAGTTCCCGTTGCCAGCCAGGTTGGGGAAACCGACGGAGGTGGTGGGAGCTGCCAAGGGTGGGTGAGCAAGAGAGCCACGGTCAAGACCAGGCTCCAGGAGGATCGTGTGGGCAGCAGACGGGAAGGACTACGGGCAGAGGTGGAGCTGGGAGGCAAGTGAAGGGGCTTTAACCCACTTTTCAGGAAAATAAGGTGCCCCACACCCCAGCAGGAGCAGGAATTGTCGAGGCCAGACCACTAGGGAACACTGGGTCCTACCCAGGGCAGCTAGGCTCCTCGCTCTCGACCCCTCCCAGCTTGCCCCTGGGGTCCTGCACCCCAGCCCACCCAGCAGCCAGGGGTGATACTGGGGGTGTCCTCTGACCAGCAGTCCCAGCGTTCCTGAGGGGTGCTGGTAACCTAGGCCGCCTTCCATTCTCACTGAACCCCATCCACTGTGTTTCCTAGCACTTGTTTCAAGCCTCCTGACATCACCCCAGCTTTGAGACCCACCACCCCCATCTGTGGAGGAGGAAGCCAGGCGTCTGCATTTCCCCACAGCCTCCCGCCTCTGCCTCGCCCATGGCATCTCCTTCTGTGAAGCGAACGAGTCCCCTGACGGTCTGCGAGTGTCACAGGCGTTCTCACAGTGAGCAGTTAGTTCTCCGCCAGCAGCGGTGGGCTTCCTGGGAAGACCCCGCAGCGTAGAGAAGCGCGGGAGGCCATGATGCCTGCGGAAACTCCCCTGTCCCCTTCTCCCGAAATGTCAGCTGGAGGGTGTGAGGAATGGGACCACCTTTGTCTCTGTCTGAGAGGCCACTGTAACAGGACCCCCAGACTGGGTGGCTTCTGAACCACACACATCTAGTTCTCAGGGTCTGGAGGTGGAAGTCCAAGGTCAGGGCTCCAGCAGACTCCGTGTCTGGTGAAGGACACTTCCTGCCTCATAGCCACGTTCTCGCTGTGTCCTCACATAGCGGAAGGGGCGAGGGGGCTCTCTTATAAGAGCTCTGACCCCATTCATGATGTCCACCCCCATGACCTAATCACCTCCCAAAGGCCCCAGCTCCTAATACCGCCACGTTAGGGATTAGGATTTAACATATGGATTTTGGAGGAACACAAACATTCAGACCACAGCAAACTTGTTCTCTCAAAGATTCTTTAACGGCAGGAGAATAACTTGTCTGAGGCTCACAGCCCCTCGGTGGCCATTGTACCCATTTCCCAGACAGGCAAACTAAGGCTGGTGTGAGTGCCTAGGCGTCCTCGCTCATATTAAGAGGCTGACTCCCTGGGTTCCTGGCCAGCACAGAGTCTCCGCACAAGAGGAGGCATGCTGGTCCTTGCCAGCCCTGCACCTATCCCTGCAGTGCTGGTTCGTCAGCTGCCCACTTGCTCATCCCTGTAATAAAAACAGTTCTCCAATTAGTTCTAATTTTAACATCACCTACAGGGCTGGCAAGCAGACACCCCAGGAGTGTGCCTGCCTCACCCTCTCTCCTGGTGGTCGAGGTTTCCAGGTCAGGGAAAGAGTGTGCACTGCATGCCTTGGGCACCTGTTTTGCTGTGTGACCCTCCCCAAGGTTTTGACCCTCTCTGGGCCTCTCCTGCATCATCTGCAATGTCTGCCTCCTGGGAAGGCAGGGATCGAAGGATATGGGCGCAGAGGATTGGAAACCCTTCCTGAAAGAAAAATCCAGAATGTGATATTTGTTGCAGCTGTAAATTTTGGTATAGCATCATGATCTAGTCATAGCCCCATTGGGCAGACGAAAAAACTGAGGCACAGAGAGTTTGGGATTATCTAAAGACATTTTACTTGGAACTGGGAGATCAGAGACCAGAACCTTGGTTTGTTCATGTCAACGCTGTAGCTTTTTACCTTTTTTAATGCTTCCTTGGCTGGCAAGACCACCCCACTTGGGGGACAGATGGGACAACGAAGGCCCAGGTGGGCAGTGGCACAGCTAGGAAGTGAGGAAGGAATCCAAGTCTGTGCTCCGAGACACCAGTCTGCCCTCTTCTTGGTCCAAGCTGCCCAGGGCCCATCCAGCATTCCTCCTTCTTCATCCTGGGACCTACGCCAGGCCTCCAGGTCCTCTGTTCAGTGTGGAGAAGGTCTGGCCTGCTCGCCAGCTCCCCACAGCCCCTGCTCAGCTGCAGAGCCTGGCCTGGGCCCACAGAAGTCTTGTCTCAGTCCTAGAGGTGGCAGCAGGCCCTGCCATGAGCTCTTCCTCCCCACGGGGTCTGGGCCTGGATAGTGACACCCACCAGCTCAGTATGAGCCTCTCTGGGTGTGGTCAAGTTTGGTGTTAGGAGCTCCAGGGTCAAGTGTGGGTTCTGCCAGTAGCTAGTGGCCTTCGTTAGTCCCTTGCCTTCTCTGACCTCATTTCTCCCACCCTGCAGTCATTTTTGTCCAAGGGGAGGGCAGGCATGAAGGAAGGAGAAACCTTCATTCTTCCACTTACGAGCTGTGTCCTCGGGCCTGAGCCCCTCAGTTTCCCTGTGAATAAAACAGGAATAACAGAGCCCATTTCTTTGATTCTTAAGGACACTAATATTAGGTAAGTCCTAATATCTCGGTCAGCATCTGCTCCATCTTTGTTCCCTGGGCTCCCAGGGGCAGGGGCAGCCCGAGACTCCTGGTGCCCTCAGCCTCCTGCAGGCAGCTAGGTGTTTGTGCAGAGGGGGCCCAGGAGGCCTCGGCTTGGCGTGGTGGGAGGAAATAGGAACATGCTGTCACGTGGGTCAGGAGACATGGCTGACCGGCTGTGTGATGTTGGCCAACTGACCTGGAATCTCTGGGCTTTGGTTTTCTTTACTAAAATGCAATGGTCCGCCTTAGCTGGTTTGGCTCGGTGGATAGAGCGTTGGCCTGTGAACTGAAGGATCCTGGGTTCAATTCCGGTCAAGGCGCATGCCCGGATTGAGGGGCTCAATCCCCAGTAGGGGGAGTGCAGGAGGCAGCTAATCAATGATTCTCACTCATCATTGACGTTTCTATCTCTCCTTCTCTCTTCCTCTCTGAAATCAATAACAATGTTTTTTAAAATAAGTAAGTAAAATGCAGTGGTCAGACAAAGGGTAAGAATAGTCAACGTTTCTTAAGCACTTACAATGTGCCAGGCACTGAGCCGAGAGAGTTCCTTCTATTAGTTCTTTAATCCTCAACTGCCTCATGAGGGAGGCTTGATACGACGTCTACCTTCTGGGAATGGAGACTCAGAGGGGCTGAATTAGAGCCGGCGAGAGGGGAAGACAGGGTTTGCGGCCTGCAGGCCTGACCGGAGTAAACAGGACAACTGCAATCGCTAACATCTGCATTGTACGCTAGCCAAGTGCGTTACAAGAACCACCTCCTTTCATTCCTACAGCAAACCTGCAAGGAGACACGATTTTAAACTCTACTTTATATAGAAGGAAACACAGGCAAGTTGAGAGCTTGGTCAAGATCATGAGCCAGGGTTGGAATCCAGGCAGTCTGGCTTTGAAGTCTATAAGAGATGAATGTGAATAAATCTCCCGGCGTATAGAAGATTGTATACAGGTGGTGCTCAATAAATTATTTCCAAACTAACAGAAATAAATGCCACAAAGGATCAGGTCTTCAGGTCCTGTGGTCCTGGCCTTGCCATTTCCACGGGCTGCTTCTGCTAAGGCAAGAGGAAAAGGCAACCCCAGGGACCCCTGAGAACCCCTGGAATGGTGCTCAAACCCTTCAAGGGGTCCCCTGCCATCTCCGGGCCCCACCCTTTCCTTCTCCCAACACTGCATTCCTTTCCTCCTTCCATTTATTTATTTATTTATTTATTTATTTATTTATTTATTTTAGTCAATTTTATTGAGGAATAATTTACAAAACGCACAAATTTAATTGTACGGTTCAATGAGTTTGGAAAAATGTAGATAGTGAGATAAACATTGACACTCTCAAGATTTGGCACATTTCCGTCATTCGGCAAAGTTTCTTCATGCCCCTTCCAAATCAATCTTTCTCCCTACTCAGAAAACCATTGGTTTGATTTCTAAAGCTATCAGTTAGTTTTGTGTGTTCTCTGACTCCCTATAAATGGAATTAAGCATATGTAGCCTTTGGTTAGACCCACCCATGCTGCATCATGTATTGGTAGCGCGGCCCTTTCCTTGCTGAGGAAGGAATAGGAAGACAACCATTTGTTTATCTGTTCATATACACTTGGGTTGTTACCAGTTTTAGGATTTTCTGAATGAAGCTGC
This sequence comes from Myotis nattereri, assembly GCF_964212035.1. NCBI lineage: Eukaryota > Metazoa > Chordata > Mammalia > Chiroptera > Vespertilionidae > Myotis > Myotis nattereri. The sequence continues at coordinate 12,718,752 of NC_138088.1, forward strand.
AAATCTGGGTGAGCATGTTTTCATTTCTCCTGGGTCAATGCTTAGAAGTAGAATTGTTGGGCTACATGAAAAGTATATGTTTTACTTTATAAGAAGCTGCCAAACTCTTTTACAAAGGTACCGTTTTAGCACCCAGCAGTGCATGAGAAATCTACTTGTTTCATATCCTTGTCAACATTCAGCATTGTTAGTCTTTGTACTTTTAGCCATTCGGTGACTGCGTAATGACATCTCTTTGTTGGTTTAAATTGCATTTCCATGATGACTAATGCTGCTGAAGATGTTGAGCATCTTTTTTTTGAAGATTGTTAAAGTAGTTTATTTCCCAATGAGGTAAAAATTTATGTCTCATCTTAAAATTTTTATTATTTTTTTTATTAATCATCTTTTTATAGGCATATATCTCCTTTGATAATGCATCTATTTGAATCTTTTGCCCAATTTTACTGGGTAATTTATCTTATTATTGAATTATAACAACTCTTCAAATATGGATATAGGTCTTTTGTCAAATATGTGTATTGAAAATATTTTCCCACCATCAAGGGCTTCCCTTTTAATTTTTTAAATAGTATCATTTGAGGAGCAAAATCCAACCGATCAGCTTATGCTTGCATGGTTAGTGCCTTTGATGATCTGTCTGAGGAATCACTGCTTGCCAACAAGGTTTCAAAGGCTTTCTTCTAAGTTTTCTTCTAGATATTTTATAATTTTAGCTTTTTATGTTTAGATGTATGGTTTATTTTTGTGAATGGAGTGAGGTAAAGTTGAGGTCCATATGACTATCCATTTGTTTTATTTACCATAATTGTCAGTGTTTTCTATTATTTCCCTTGTCCTAGGCTTTTATTTTTTGCCTTTCACCCTTTTCACACCTTTTGTGACTTTAACAAGCATTTCATATGATTTAATTTTTTCTCTTTTCTTAATATATCAATTATACAGTTTATAACCTTTATTAATGGTTGTCTTGTTTGCAATGTATGTTTATAAGTATTCCAAGTCCACTTTCAAATAAGACTACACTGCTTCACAGGTAGTGCAAATACCTTATAATAACAAAGAATTCTTAATTCTTCCTCTGTCCCTTGTATCATTACCATCATTTATTTCACCTACCCAGAAGCTATAATAATCAAATATGTTGTTCCTATTATGTTGAACAACCATTATCTGTTAGATCAATTAAGAATAAGAAATTGAAGGTTTATAGTTTACCTTCACTTATTCCTTCTCTAATGTTCTACCTTTATTTAGGGAGATCTTGGTTACTGATCTATATAATTTTCCTTCTCTCTGAAGAACTTCTTTCAACATTTCTTGACAGGGAGGTCTACTGGCAACAGATTACCTCAATTTTTGTTTGTCTGAGAAAGTCTTTATTTCTCCTTTGTTTTTGGAGGATAATTTGGCAGGATACAGAATTCTAGCGAGATGATTTTTTTTTCTTTCAACACTTTATTTTACTTCACTCTTTCTTGCTTGGATGGTTTCTGAGAAGCCTGATAAAAATCTTTGCTCATCTATACATAAGAATTGTTACCCTTACCCTGACTCTGGCTACTTTTAAGACTTAAAAAAAAATCTTCACTCAAGGATATGCTTTCTATTGATTTTGAGAGAAAGGAAGAGAGCGAGAGAGCGAGAGCTAGAGATAGAGAGTAACATCATGAGTTGCCTCCTGTATGTGCCCTGACTGGGGATCAAACCTGCAAACTAGGTATGTGCCCTGACTAGGAATTGAACCAGCAACCTTTTTGATGTATGGGATGATGCTCTAACCAACTGAGCCACCTGGCCAGGGCTTGTAAGACTTTTTATCTCTGTATTTTTCACTTTGAATACTATATTGGTGTAGGTTTCTGGAATTTATCCTAATTGGTATTCTCTGAGCTTCCTGGAATATGTGATTTGGTGTCTGATATTAATTTTTGGAAAATTTCAGTCATTATTCCTTCAATTATTTTTTTTATTTCTCTTTTTTCTTTTCTGTTATTCCCATTATATGCATGTTACACTTTTTGTAGTTGTCCTATAGTTCTTGGATATCCTGGGGATTTCCTTTTTGAGTTTGAGAGGTTGCTATAGAGATCTCCTCAAGATAAGAGATTCTTTCCTCAGTTGCTTCCAGTCTGAGAATGAACCCCACCCCCCAGAGACATTCTTCATTTTTGTCACAGTGCTTTTGCTTTCCAGCATTTTACTTTGATTCTTTTTTTTTAGAATTTCTATCTCTCTGCTTATATTACTCATCTATTCTTGCATGATGCCTTTTTCCCCCCTTAGCATATGAATCATAGTTGTTTTAAATTTTTGGTCTGATAATTCCAATATTCCTAAAATATCTGAGTCTGTTTCTAATGCTTTCTCTGTCACTTCAAACTGCTTTCCCTCCTTTTATTATGTTTTGTAATTTTTTTTTCATTGAAAGCCAGACTTGATGTAGTAGATAAAAGAAACATGGTACTGGTTCCCACAGAGGTTTCTGCTTATAGGTTCCTGCTCCAGTAAGGTGTGACTCTCAGTATTTGTCTTATATCTGCCTGTCTGTCTCCTCACTTTTAGAGGCAGTAGTTTGACTCAGGACTTTACTCTTTAACGAATCTAAGAAGAGTTGTTGATTTTTAGTTTGTTTAGCTTTTTTTTCTTATTATGAAGATAGGAGTGATGATAGAAGAGCTCCTTACATGCCAGGCTAGAAATTGGAAGTTTGATTCCATGTGTTTAACACATTTTCTTACAAATATAATCCTTTGTCCATTGAATAACCTTGTCACCTTTGTTAAAATAAATTAATTGATCACAGGTGTGTGGGTCTGTTTTGAGACTTTGTGCCATATGTTTTATCTTATACCAATACCACACTCAATTGACCATTGTAACTATATAGAAAATCTTGAAATCAAGCAATGTGAATCTTCCAAGTTTGTTTTTATTTTTCAAATTTGTTTTGGGTGTTCTAGGCCCTTTTCATTTTCAAATAATTTTTAGAACCAACCTATTAATTTCTGTATTTTAAAAAGTCTGCTCTATTTTTTTCATCGGTTTATAGTTTTCTTGAAATATTTCCTTCTGGTATTGATATCAGGGTAATGTTGACCTTATGAAAGAGTTGGGAAGTGTTTTATTCTCCTCTGTATTTTAAAAGTTTGTTTAATTAATATTTTTTTATTTAAACATTTGATAAAATTATCTATGAAGTTATATGGGCCTGGATTTTTCTTTATGTAAGATTTTATGAATTAAATTTCTGTAATAGATATCAAACTATTTATGATTTCTATTTCTTCTTGTGTCAATTTTTGTTTTTCAAGGAATTTGATTATTTCATTTAGGTTGCCAAAGTTATTATTTCAAAGCTGTTCATAATTTCATTACTTTTAAAACATCTGTAAAATCTGTAGTGATGAACCCATGTTGATACCTGATATTGATCATTTATGTTTTATTTCTTTTTTCTTGCTACAGGTTTATTGATGTTTATTGATCTCTTTAAAACAATAAGCTATTGGTTTTATTTAGTTTTTTTAGTGTATATTCATTTTCTAGTTCATTGACTTTTGCTTTTTATTATTTCCTTCCTTCTACTCACTTTGGGTTTAACTTAGTCTTTTCTCCCCTAAAACTTAAATATATATATTTCAGAGAGAGGAGACAGGAGAGGGATAGAGAGATAGGAACATCGATGAGAGAGAAACATTGATTGGCTGCCTCCTGCACGCCTCTCACTGAGGATTGACCCTGAAACCCGAGCATGTGCCCTGACTGGGAATCTAACCAGGGACCTCTTGGTTCATGGGTTGATGCTCAATCACTGAGCCATATGACTGGGCTTTTCCCCAAACTTTTTATGGAGAATCCATGGTGTGTTAAAATTCCCAAGACCACCCCCAGCTTCAGAGATTTTCTAGGGGTACTTGCAGGAATATAGTCATACTCATTGCTTAGATTTATTACAACAAAAGATTCAAAGCAAAATTGCAAAGGGCAAAGGCACATGATTTTAAGTGTGAAGGAAATCAGACACAAGCTTTCAAGAGTCTTCTCACAGTGGAGCTACAAGCGTGCACGCAATCACCCCAGCACGGAGCTGTGACAACACATGTAAAATGTTGTCTACCAGAGAAGTTCATTAGAGATCCAGTGCCCAGGGTTTTCACTGGGGGCTCATCACACAGGAACCTTCTACCGGGCACATGCCAACACTCCAGACTACCAGAAAGAAAGTGGTGTTCAGCATAAACCACATTATTTACAGTGAGACACTTTTATAAAGAAAGTATGGGAACACTTCTGAAATGTATGTTCCCAGATGTCAGTCAAGGGTCAACCTTGTAAGCAGGCTTTTCTAAGGGTATCAGTCTCAGGCTTGCTCTGTTAACTCTTTTCTGCACAAATGTTTAAAACTTTTATTTTGTCTAATATAAATATTTAATGCTCTACACTTACCTCAAACACTCTTTTAGGCTGCATCTACAAATATTGATATATTTTTATTTTTGCATTCAGTTCAAAATACTTTCAAATTTCCCTTGAGATTTCTGTTGTCTGCCTTCAACTTCATAGAAGCTTTTATCTGCAGTGTTATAGATGCTATTAATTTATTTCTGTAAAATTTTTATTTAAAAGATTGTATTTTTGAGCTTTAGAAGTTCTGTTTGTTTCTTTGTATGGTTCCCATTTCTCACTTAATTATATTTTCTTTTAAATCTTTGAATATTTTTATAATAGCCATTTTAATCTCATTGTCTTCTAATTCCATAACTTCTGTAATCCAGGTCTGTTTCTATTGAATTATTTTTCTTGTGGTTGTGGGTTTCATTTTCCTGCTTTCCTGCATGTCTAGGAGTTTTTGTTTGGATGCTGGACATGTGATGCTCCATTTCAGGGTGTTTGTCTTTTGTTGTCTTATTTAAAGATTATTGACTATATTGCTTTGACAGGCAGTTAGTTTACGTGTGGATAAAGCTGCTCCTTTTGAGGCTCATTTTTAAGGTTTATGAAATTGATCCAACCTCTAGTCTGACTGGTTGGAACTCAAAGTCTCTCATCTTTCTGTGAGCTCTGGTAGTTGTTAAACTCATTGCTCCCTGATAGTAATTATTTCTCTGATAGCTGGTCTTTGCCTGGCCCCATCAAGTTTCATCTGAGACATATAATTTATAATTCATTGTAAGGCTCAGGAAGACTGCTATGAAGATTTCTAGAGCTTTCTCTGCCTAGCTCCCTCCTCTCTAGTATTCTGACCACAAAGTCCACCTTCCTCAGCCTGCCTATGCTCCAGTCTCTGTCACTTTAGCTCAGTGAGACTGCTGTGCTCCACTTGGATTCTCTCTCTTTGTTCAGTGGCCTGGAACATGTCTCTAATTACTAGAAAAATGAGGCAATCATCGAGCTACCTAATCTGTTTTCCTTCTCTCAGGAATCACGGACCTGGGCTTCTATGTGAAAATAGGTTTTTCTATGTTTGCTCAGTTTCCTTTTTTCCTTTTTTTCTTTTGTTTATGGTGATAGGGCTAGTCTAATTACCGGTTACTCGGTCATAGCTAGAAGTTGACATCATTGACTCCCAGTCCAATGTTCATGATGAGTAGACATTCACCAGGAAGAGATGGAGGAAGGCACCTTAGGAGAAGGGGCTGCATAGGTGAAAGTTCTGAGGCAAGTTCAGGGACGCATGTGAGGGGAGTGTTAGAGGTGATAGGCGGGGATGTATATGCAAAGGACCTTGAATGATAGTCTAGGAGTTTGCACATTATCCTTGAGGTCTCGAGGAGGCGAAAGCTAGTCATTATAGCTATAATAACAGTAACATGTAATTGATTTATTTTCATGTGCCAAGCAGTCCCTGCTTTAAGCTCTTTCCATGGATCATCTCATTTATTAAGCTCATGAGCTCCTCCAGCCAGCTCATAAAAGACTACAGTGTTATTAGGAATTGCCATGTGCCGTGTGTTTTTCTAAGCACTTTACACAGTGACCTCATCTACAATAACACTACGTGGTAGGGACTGTAACTATGTCTATTTTACAGATCAGGGAACTGAGGCACAGAGAAGGTGAACGACTTACAGTCACACAGAGAACACGTAGCAGATAGTGATGATTTTCTTTTCTTCCAAAAATACTCTAATAATAATAATAATGATAATAATAATAATAATAATAATAATGTTCTTACATTGAAAAGGAGCTGCCTTTGGGCCACCCAGGTGCGTCATGCCCACAGACACTGTGAATGTTAGTGCATGTGGCCACCAGGCCTGGTGGACGTGGCATTGCTGGCAGTCAAGTGGTCCCTATGCTGGTTTAAAATGATGTCCTCAAATTGTTTGACACTCTTTCCATCAAAGGTGGGCCATAATTTCCTCCCTCTTCAATCTGGGCCAGCTTTAGTGACTCACTTCTAATGAATAGAAAGTGGCAGAAACGGTGCTGCGTGATTTTTTGAGGCTCGTTTTCAAAAGACAGCTCTGCCCCTGCCTGACTTGTCCTCTTGTGACACATGCCCTGGGAGTCCTGATCTGGCTTCTGGCCCTGTAGTGTTGCCTTTTCTAGAATGTCTTATAAGTGGAGTCATCCAGTGTGCAGTCTATTGTTCGGCTTCTTTGACTCAGCACATTGCTTTTGCGATTCGTCCGTGTGGTTGTGTGTATCGTAGTTTGGTCCTTTTTATTTCTGAGGTGTTTTGTTAATCCATGCAGTGGACATTATGGGTCCATCCCATCGCTGGGCATACAATAGATGTTCAATAAGTGGGTACTGAGTCACTAAGTGGGTGAATGGAAGGCGAAAGTGGGGACGCCTCTCCAAACCTTTAGAGTCTGGGGCTTGGACAGGGGTTGGAGGAGGCAAGGCGATGACGTTTTTTCCATACTCATTTATCGTTCATTAACTCACAGATAGTGATTGAGTAGCTACTCTATGGCCACTATTGTGCTAGGTCCTAATGCACAATTCCTGCCCCTCCAGAGCTGACTGTTGAGCTGAGAAGACAAATAACTCACCAGGTAACATCAAGGGAGATTAGTGCTGGGAGAAAGGGAAAGCAGGGCGAGGCAGGAAGAGGGGCAGGGCAGGGTGAAGGTGGGAGATGCAGAGGGCAGGGTGAGGGTGGGTGGGTGGGGCAGACAAGGCTTCCCCAGGAAAGTCAAGGCCTGAAGGAGGTGGTGATTGCTGGATCTCAGAGGAGGGGAGAGTATGCCTGGCAGGAAGAACATGAGAGAGCACACAGCAGGTTGGAGGAATGAGCCCAGTGTGAATGTGGGAAATGGTCAGATTTGGTCTTGAGACACATGAGGAGGGGATCAATTGAAAAACTGAAGGTGCAAAGTGATCTAATTAGGGTCTCTGTACTTCAGAGTGGAGAAAGGATTGGATGTGTGAGTGCATGGAGGAAGACCAGTAGGGGGTGTTGTAAGTACCCAGGTAAAGGGTGGTGGGGACCTGGATAAGGACAATGAAAGAATATATTATAGTCCCACTTAGTGGTAGACTTACCAGGATCTGATGACTGATTTTTATGTGGGGAGAGGGGCAGGTTGAAATAAGAGTAGATCCCAGATTTGACACTTGGGCAACCAAAAGAAGATAGTGCTAATCCCTCGAGGAGGAGCGTGTCAGGAGGGGGCAGGAGGTATGAGACAATGAGCAAGGAAATGTGGGATTGTTGAGGTTGAAGGGCCTGGAGGATATCCAAATGAGAGTCCAGGAGAAGTTGGCTATTTGGCCTGGAGAGGGAATCATGGCTAAGACACAGATTTGGAAGACACTGGCATGGAGCAGGGAGTGTAAGAGCTTTCCTGGAAATGAGTGAAGGCACGGGACTCAAGACAGAGACCTGAGGAACATGAGGATTTAAAGAGGAGGAAAAGAGGTGTTCAAGCAAGACCACGGAAATGGCATGGAGGATTAGGGGTGTGGACCAAGGAGTGTGTGGAGGAGCAGAGGGGGACCAAGCTGAAAGGAAAGCAGGGACACTAAGAGACATGCTGCCCAAGGGTCAAGTCAGGAGGCCTGCAAGACTCAAGGATGGCCAGTCCCTGGTGACCATGAGCTGAGTCCCTTGGAGGAGTGGGAGGAGTGAAAGCCAGAAGCCTGGCTGAGGAGTAAGTGATAGAGATGGAAGGAGAGATTGTTGGGACCAACTGCTCTGCCTTGCAGTTTGGTTGTGAACAGGGGTGTGAGTTGAGGTTGAGGACATGGCATCAAGGGAAGGATTTATTTATTTATTTATTTATTTATTTATTTATTTATTTATGGAAGAGAGAGAGAGAGAGAGAGAGAGAGAGAGAGAGAGAGAGAGAGAAAGAAAGAGCAATTTGTTGTTCTACTTATCCATGTATTCATTGGTTGCTTCTTATATGTGACCTGAGCGGGATTGAACCTGCAACCTAGGCATACTGGGACAACGCTCTAACCAACTAGCTATCCGGCCAGGGCCAAGGAGGGTTTAGATGAGAGAAGCTTGGGTGTGTTTATGTGCTGATGGGAATCGGCCAGTAGAGAGGGGTGCTCTGGTTACCTATTGCCATGTAACAAACCACCCCAAACAAATGTTTAAAACAACAACCATTAGCTTTCACAATTCTTGGATTGCCTGGGTTCAGCTTGTTCCCCTGGGCTGCATTCACCTGTAGGTCTGACCAGAACATCAGGATGGCCCCTCACATGGCTGGCGGCTGGTGTGACCGTTGGCCGGGAGCTCGGTTGGGGCAGCTGACCGGAGCTTCTTGGTTCTCCTCCATGTGGCCTTTCTTACAGCATAACAGCTGGAGTCCAACAGGGAGTATTTCAAATGCCCACCCCAAAGCAGAGGCTCCAGATTTGTGTAATTTTAATTGATTTGAGAGAGAGAGAGAGAGAGAGAGAGAGAGAGATTGATTTGTTGTTCTACTCATTTATGCATTCATTGGTTGATTCTTGTGTGTGTCCTGAGATGGAACCCACAACCTTGGTGTATCAGGACTATGCTCTAACCAAGTGAGCTACCCTCCCAGGGCTATGCTGCAGATATCTTAGGATCCGGTCTGGTAAGTTACACAGTGTCACCTCCACCACATCCTATAAGTCAAAGCAAATCACAGGCCGCTCCGATTCAAGGGAGGGAGAATATTCAATCTCTTGATGGGAGGTGCTGCTAAGATCTGGGCAATCTTTAATATAGCATAGGAGATGGTGAAGCCATCAGAAGATAATTGATGGATCCACTGAAAAAGTGACAGTACTTGGGGCTCAGGGCACATGTAGTAGGACTGAGAGAGAAGGCCTGGAAGTGGGGTTCCGGAGGGTAGGGTCACCTTATATTTTATCAAGAAGATCTGAGCAGCTCAACAACCATAAGGTTCTGGATCGTGTTAACCACTTCAAATTTTTCCCTCTCTTTTGGTAGGATAAGTAGTAAGTAGAGAGAAGCTCTCAAGAATAACACATATTATTGAAAGCTAATTTGTGGCCTTAATTCTCTCAATGGCCCTATGAGATAAATTGAAATTAATGTCATGATGCCCATTTTACAGGTAAAGTAACTGAGGCTCAACCAATCTCTTTCTCTGATTGCACACAAAAAGATATTTGCTCTCTTCTATCTGAGAAGCTCGTAGATGTCTTAACAACTCCTGAGGGAAGGGAAGCCATATGGAGATAGAGTGGAATTCTCATCCCAGGAGGGAGAGGGAGCAGGGATGGGCATCAGCTCAGGCTTTGGCAGCCTGAAAGGTTCTAGGGATGGGATGGAGCCTGGGGCTGTGAGGTCTGAGGAGGACAGGGAGGAAGGAGGTGCTGGGCTGCGAAAACCATGGGCTGGTGACCACCACGCCCGCCACCCTAATCATGCACTAGTGATATTAATAAAAATAATTTATGTCATGTGACTGCTTTTTAACTAGCTGCTTTCAAGACTTAAGACCGGGATTATAAAAGGCATGCATTTATAAATTATTAGCCCAGAGCTCATAAGCACATATACTTTGGGGAACACTTTGGTAGCACTTTAAATTAATTTATTGTCATTCATCCCAGCTGTCTGTGATGTAAACCTTCAGCTATAAATTTGTACCATCATCTGACACACCATTAACTAAGGTGCTGCCCAAGCCAGAGCACATAATAAAATATTCCAATACAATTTCTGTAGGGACCTACATCTCTGCTCCCCTCTCCCCTCCCCTCCCCTCCCCTCCCCTCCCCTCCCCTCCCTTTCTCCCCTCCCCACCCTTCCACCCTCCCCTCCCCTCCTCCCACCCCTTCCCTTCCTTCCTTTCCCATCCCCACCCCTCCCCTCCCTACCTTTCCCTTCCCACCCTTTCCCTCCCCTCTCCTCCTCTGCTCTCCCCTCCACACCTCTCCTCTTCCCTCCTTTACCCTCCCCACTCTCTCCCATCCTTTTTCCTCCCTCCCCTCACTTCCCCTGCTCTTCCCTCCCCTCCTTTCCCACTCTCCTCCCTTTCTCCCCTCCCTTTCTCCCCTCCCTTTCTCCCCTCCCTTTCTCCTCTCTCTCCTCTCCTCTCCTCTCCTCTCCTCTCCTCTCCTCTCCTCTCCTCTCCTCTCCTCTCCTCTCCTCTCCCTCCTCCTTTTCCTCCCCTTTCCTATTAATGACAAGAAACATGGAGAGAAGACAGGTACTTCAGAGTTGTGTTGGCAAAGGAATCAGGGCAGGTAAGATGCACTTTGCCCCGTGGCCATCCTCGGAGCTCCTGAGGTTTCACCCCATTGTACACATGGGACATCAGAGGTCCAGAGTGGGCGTGGGTTTATCTAAGACCACAGCTGGCAGAATCATGACTCCATCCTACCGCCATGCATCCTAGGTAAACAGGCAGAGTCTATGCCCCTGAAAACGCTGGCCTGGGCATGACTGGCCCCAGAACTCAGAAGAAGGCTGGGAACAGAAAATAAGATCTTCCTGAGAGGAGTTCCTGTGGGGCAATCCGAGAAGAGTTCCTGGATGCCAGGCAGAGAAGGAAAGACGGAGGGGGTCAGGCAGAGCTGGTCCCTGGAAAGCAGTCCCCAGGGAATGTTTTGGACCTCCCGAGGGGGGTTGGTAATGAGGACAGCTGGCTGATGCTGGAGGGAGTTCCCTGTCACTGGAGGGTGCTGGGGACACGCAACGGTGTATGGCTTCCCCTTGCTGCCGTAGTAAGTGGCCACAGCAGTTGTAGCTTAAAACAACACACATTTACTGTCGTGCCGTTATAGAGGTCGGACGCCCAAATGGGTCTCACTGGGCTGAAATCTGGTGGGGAACCCAATTCTTCCTCCTCCAGCTTCCAGGGGCATCTGCTTTCCGACCCGGGCCCTCCCTCCATGGTCAGACCCAGCCATGGCCGCTGCGGCCCCTCAGGTCACCGGCTCTCTGGTCTTCCCTCACACAGGGATTTCCTCCCCTGGAAGCAGAGGACACTCACTGCTTCACTTAAAGGGGAGGTACAGGGAGAAGAAGGAGGGGAGCAAAAGGAGGAAGAGGCGGCAGGGTAGGAGGAAGAGGAGGAGAGGGTGGAGGACTGACTTCCCTCTCATGTCAGATGGCCTCCATGTGAGGCAGCACAGCACACTGGGAGACTTGAACCCGGATCCCAGACCTGCTCTGCGACCTGCAGCTTCCCCACCGGTCACACGAGGTCCCCAGGCCCTGGCCTGAGACTATCCTCAGAACCACCTGTCTGCAGGGGGCCACGCTGAGGAAGCGAGGGGCGCCCTGTTGCGCCAGGCTAGGATGGTGGGGTGTCCTAGAAGGGCTGCCTGCAGGGTGGACGCAGCCCTTCCTAGCAGCCAACTGGCCATGGCTGCTCAGTAAAGGGAGGAGCCCGGGGCCCCTGGCCTCAGAAGTCCCAACCTTGAGTTCACCCTCCCCCCGCCTTAGCAAAGGGCAGGCCTCTCGTCCCCTCCCCCACACTTGGCCTTCTTGCCCTCATCCCGGGAGCCCTACCCGTGCTGGGGACCTGGTCCTGGGAAAGCTGGGGGCAGCCTGGCAGGAGCCCTGCAAGAGGGTGACAATCGTCTTTCTCCTACACACCACGCATGGCTCTGTAACCCTCATCTGTCCACCCCCTCCTGCTCTCAAATCCTGGGGAGAAGGCCCTTCGCTTGGGTAATAACTGCTCACCTCATAAGGCTTTGGACAAGGTAGAGCGACAGTCACTGAACTGCTTGGCGGCACCATGTCTGGTCCATGACAGAAAATAAGGGGAGGGTGGCATTGCTGTCAGTGCCGTTCTCAAACCTGCTGTCCTCCTGGCACCTGCCCGGAGCCCGGCCCGGAACAACTGCCAAGCTGAGCCCTGCGGCTTCCGCTCATGTGAGCAGCCTTAGGGTTATGTTACTGCCTCCTTAAAATTTTACTTTATTGATTTCAGAGAGGAAGTGAGAGGGAGAAAGAGATAGAAACATCAATGATGAGAGAGTCATTGATCGGCTGCCTCCAGCACACCCCACACTGGGTACTGAGCCCGCCACCTGGGCATGTGCCCTGACCGGGAATCGAACCGTGACCTCCTGGTTCACAGGCCGATGCTCAATCACTGAGCCACGCTGGCTGGGCTCCTTGCCTGTCTTGCCACTGGCCTTCGCCACACATACTGTGCGGTAGGGCCTGTGTCTGATTGGCCTCCGGGCTCCAGGAGCCCCTCAGCTGGGTGCTTAGCAGGCGCTCAGTCAGGTGTCAGAATGAATGGACCCGTGAAGGAAGCCACGAGATGTTCAGCTGGGGATTAACTCACTCACCACGCATGGCTCGGTCTGCGCCCGGCGCGGCGGGAGGTGGGCCCCTGCCTCAGCCCTGCCCCCCAGGTGCTCACTGGGAGGCGTGGACTTTTGTGTGTCACCATGGTGGGTGTGCGGTGCAGCAGAGGAGGGGGGCAAAGGCCCAGGACGGGGCGTCTGTGGTCCTTGAATCTTCAGCACCCACTCTGGCTTGGTGCTCGTGTCTCCTTATCTCTGGCCAGACCTTGAAGAGCTGAGAGCCAGTTCTGTGAATCAATCACCTGCTGCCTGCCCGAGAGCAGAGCTGCCTGGCCCGATAAAGCCCTGAGCGAGCGAGGGGCAGGGTCCAGGAAACAGACAGGGGCACAAGCGGAGCCTGCCCCTCGCCTGGTGGGCACGCCCTGTGATGGGGGAGCCCCCATGCTCTCACACGGATGGTTACATCTTTGGGAGCCATCACCTCTCACGCGTCCACCAGCTCCTCACCCTCACACAGCCCTCCGAGGTGCACAGAGCCCACAGTCACACCTGGACCTCTCTCGCAGCACGTCCCCTGCACACCTGGCTGCTCACGTGCAGTCACACGCACCCCATGTAGACTCACGCTCTCCCAACAGCTGCCCACAGAGCCTGCTCCCACATGCCTCCCTCCACACTCTCGTCCCGCGCCTTGACAACCACACACCCTCTGCGTATCTCCAGCAAGTGCGTGTGCCCACACGAACATCCTCGCACACGCCTTGCCAGCGCCCACGCGGAGGCTCCCCGTGTTCCCCAGGCAGCGCGGGGCTGCAGGGACTGGCCTTGCGGGGCTGCTGAGGGCAGATGGACCGTTATGTGGAGGTGGCTGGCTTGGTCTGAGTGTCAGGCTGTGGAACAGGAGACCTGGATTCAAGCCTGAGGCCTAATTCACTAACCAGGTGGATCCTGGTGAGTCCCTTTCCCAGTCCAGACCTCAGGTTCCTCATCTGTGAGATGGGATAATGCCGACCCGAGTGGATATTTCCTGGAGCCAGTCAGCTGCTGCCACGGAAGTGAAATTGGTCCATGAACCTCGAGAAGGTCCGTTTGTATTATTATTGCTGTTTGCTTCTGTTGATTAGCCAGGGTTCTTTGGAGCCCTGGGAATCCCCGCCGATGTGCCTGTGACCAGGAAACAGGCCTCATCCTGGTAACCTGGAGGGCTCAACACCCGCACCCCGACCCACACTCCAAGTCACCAGCACCTCCAGGGTTAGCTTCTCACCCAGGGGGCTCTGCAGCAAGCCCATCAGGCCCGAGGCCGCCAGGCCTCAGCCTGCACACAGCTCCTCTGGCCACGCCCATCCTCCCTCACCCAGGGCTGGGGTGCCCATCTCCAGCCAAGACTTTCCCACCAGATTCCCCTGCTGAGCACAGGTGTCAGCCGCAGCAGTGACCTCATCACACTCAGGGTCCCAGGAGACTCTGAGGAGCTATGGTTCACAGCAGCTTGGTGGGGCCAAGGTGGCGGGGGGACAGTGGTGTGAGAACATATGTGGTGTGGGAGCGTGCAGATGTGTGTGATTGTGGGGTTCCTGTGGGTGTGTGAGTGTGTGTGTGTGTGTGTGTGTGTGTGTGTGGAGGGGTGTCTGTGTGAGCAGGGATGTAGCCTGTATGACTATGTAGTGTGTGGGCACGTCGGTGCTAGCTGGGAGTGTGAGACTGGGTGAGTTACAGTGTGTGTACATGTCCGCTTTGGTGTGAGTGGCAGTGAGGTAGGTGTGGGTGTGGGTGTGCGAGTGTGACCTTGTGAGTAGGTGAGTGTGGGTTGTGGTAGTATTTCTGTGGTGCTGGGATGTGAGTGCAGAGGTGTGTGTGTGTGTGTGTGTGTGTGTGTGTCTGTGTGGTGTCTGTCAGTCTGGATGTGGGAGTGGCTGTCTGGTGGCTATGGTGCGGGTGTGGGTTCTTTGTTGGGCATGTGAGTGTGAGTGCGGCGTGTGATGCGAGTGTGTGGGGGTGGTGAGCGGGGGAGAGCGCAGGCAGGCAGGCAGCCAGGGCGCTTCCCCGCTTCCCCTGCACACGCTTCCCCTGCACACGGTGGCTGGGCTGACAGCCGGGCAGAGAGGAAAACTAGACGTCAGGGAAATCAGTCAGAGACAAATCGATTCCCTTTAGAGGTGAGAAAAAGCAGATGCTGCGGCTGCTGGTGGCCTGTTAGGCTCCCAGCCACATCCCTCCCCAGCCAGAGCCGCCCTCCCCCACTCCTCTGGCTGCCAACGTCTCCCCCCACCGCCTTTGTTAGGGGCCCTGCTGGGGCCTGCTGCCTGGGCTGTGGCTTCCTTGCTTCCTTCCCCTGCAGGCCAGGAGCACTTACGGAGCCACGCTGGGCATGCGTGCTGTGGTGCATGCATGCATGTGTGTGCTCATGTGTGTGCATGCATGCATGTGTTTGTGTGTGCATGCACGTGTGTGAGTGTGTGTGAGGGAGATTGGGGGTACAGACCTAGCTGTGGGTCTCACCTGATGGCAGAGCCTTCCTAGGCTCTTTAGAGACAGTGACCACTGACTTGGCCAAGGAGACCCAGAAATCAGAGACAGCGCTGGACCAGAACTTGGGCCTCCTGGGTCCTACCAAGGGCAGATCTTGTCAAGCCCCACCGCCCTCCCGCTCCTCCCCACAGGGGCTCTTTGAGCAAAGCGCCATTTCTTCCTCCATATTCGTGCAAGAGTTGCTGTCCTTGGGCTGCGCTGGTCCCACCTCCTTCCCTGGGCACATCAGGCCACAGGCCCAGCAGCATTGTTCCTTCCCGGCGCCTCGTGAGGAGCGTTTGTCCCCAGATCCCGCTCTCTGCCAAGGCGGCCCCAATCAGGGGCCCAGATCAGCTTCAGAGTCTGGTGGAGGCCAAAGTTCAGCCTCAGCCTCAGTCTCAGCCTCACAGTGGGGTGTCCGGGCCCCTGGGCCTGGGAGCCCTGCCTCAGCTGTGTGCAGAGCTGCTGCTGTGGGTGGGACCTGACACCGCCTCAGTCTCGCTGTCACTTTGGCTGTCCCACTCCAGGCTCTCCTCTCTGCCACCCCCTTTTCCATGGGGTCTCAACACCCCAAACAAGTCAGGATAGCCTGTCAGAGCAGTGCTGTCTTCTGAGCTTGCCCTGGGTCTGGAGCCGGCCCCTGCAGCATCTGCTCAGGAGTGCTACTGAGCATGCTCTGGGCCAGGTGCTGGGTTTGGAAATGGACAGGATGACCTGGGCCTGCTTCAGGAGCCTCAAGTCTGGTTGGGAAGACATACCTTGACTCTGGAGGGGACAGAGAAGTACAGGGTAGGAAGAGAGGGAGGGAAGGGTCCCACATTAAACCCACCTGACCCTGACCCTGATCCTGACTTCCTGGGCCCCCCCTGCTGCCCCGGGGCCTGTGGATTCCCAGTTTTAGTTCAAGCTGGTTCCTCTGCCAGAGTGCCCCGGCCCCCACTCCCCTCAACCTTCCATCTGCCCTCCTGGCTGCTCTGCCAGCGAGCATTCCCAGGCCACTGCCTCTCCTTCATGCCCGAGCCCGGGCGAGGCCGGCGGCTCTGCAAGGCTCCAGCCTCCTGCCTTCAGGACAGCTGGCTCTGTCCGCACGGATGCCCTGCTATGTGAGTGGGAAGTAAACAGCTGAGGCTGGAGCTGCTCCTTTGAGCAGAGTGGGAGGAGCGGCTGTTCTAGGCCTGGTTTCTGACACTCGGCTCCCCTCCTAGACCTCCCCCTTTGGCCATGAAGACCCCTGAGACCCTGCTGTCCACTTCCCACTCTCAGGCATGTCCTGAGCCCTGTCTGCTTGCCTGAGCCGCTGTGGCCGTCCCCAGCCACGCTCTGGGACCCGGAACCCCCACTGTGCTCTCAGCCTCAGGACCCTGTCACACTCCCAGGCCTGGCTGTGTATTCACACGTGGTCATTGGACCTCCCTGGGCCTTGTTTCCTCCCCTGCAAAGGGGGTGAGGACCCAGGTCTTGCTCAGAGGGACCCCAGAGTCGTGGCAGGCACGACTGCTGCTCAGAGCCACAGCTGTGCTTTTGTTACTGATGGTCCGAGGGGTGGCTCAGAGAACTCTTCCCACAACCCACCTCTGTTCTAGGGGCCCAGTGGCCAGCCAGATGGGCGAGGCCAACGATTGATCTACAAACACTGATTGAACCAATTTTGGGCCACGCCTAGTGGGAAGACAGTGCCTAACCCATGAGATGTGTCCAAAAAAATAACTGCTGAGAGAGGAATGTGTGGTGTTGGGAGTGTGGATGGTGCTGGCATGTTCCCACCCTCCAGGCGCTGGTAGTCACCCTGGGACATGTTGGGTGGGACAGGGGAGTGGGTTCTGACTCCAGCTCTGCCTCTGACCACTCCTGGCCTTCCTGTTTGTCCCTCAGTCACATTGGGAGCTCTGTGACCTTGAGCACCATTTCCTGCCGGGATATTAATACCAGCACTAATAATAACAGTGGCCATCGAGGCAGGAGCAAGTATACTAATATTAGCTGCACCTGTTGAGGGCAGAGCACGTGCCAGGCCCTCTACATGTGTCTTGAGTCAGTCCACATGAGCCCTCCCCTGCTCTGGCAGCTGGACTCAGCATCTCTGTGCTGACAACGCATGGACAGATGCTCGGTACTAGCCCAGGGTCCCAGAGCTAGGACAGAAGTCAAGGCTATTTTGTCGGGGCTCTGAGGGTGACGAGGAACAGAAATATTCAGCTGACCTCATGTAAGGGACGGCTGAGTGAAAAGGGAAAGATCATTGGCATCTGGGGGGCAGCCAACTCCTTGGCCTGCAGCAGAGCTGGGCTGCCGTCTGCAGCCCAGGGAGATGCCCGTGCAGAGCCAGGGGCTGCAGTGCAGGCACTGCCCACAGTGGGCCTCCTTTGCCCGCCCCCTGCTTCTCTGTCCCATGCTAACTCCATGTGACCCTCTCCCGCTGCACACCTGCTCTGGACTGCAGTCCCTCCTCCTCAGACATGTGGCTGCCTTTCCCAACTCTCCCCTGGTCTCTGTCCAGGTCTCCCTCCTCCCAGACCCTGCCCCTGGCTGCCGCCCAACTCACTTCTTATTTCCCAATTCAAGGGCAGCACCCAGGTCACCTCCCTGCAGGTCCCTGCCCCTTCTGACTCTGGATTGGACTGCCTGCTGGTTGGCCCCACCTCTTGTGCGGTACCTGCGGTGGATGGGGCACTTTCTCTTCACCCAAGAGTTCTCCAACGTGGCCTCTGAACCCTGTCACAATCTAAAAATTATTGGGGACCTGAAGAGCTTTTGTTCATGTACCACATTAGAAATTAGAAATGACAACTCATAAAATATTTATTCTTGAAGAACAAGAGCAAACCATTACCTATTGATATAATATGTTTTTCATGTAAAATAACTGTTTTCTAAGGTAAAAATACTCCCGAGTGCCATCACTTTCTATTTTTGCGAGTCTCTTCAATGGTTTACTTAAGAGAAGACAGCTGGGTTGTCCCGCCTGCTTCTGCGTTTACCTGTTGGAGCCCCTGGAAAATCCGTTCACTTGCAGAGGAGAGAGCGTGTATTGGGCAAACAGCGCCTCGGCCTCACAGAGCGTCTGGAGGAGCTGGTCTTAGACGGTCCGGGTGTGGCCTGAGCGGGGCTCCCGGTGTGCTGTGCCCTCTGAGACTGACAAGTGCCCTAGGAAGGGCAGCCACCTGAGGCAGGATGCGGGGTCCAGGAGCCCAGGGATCCCTGGGATTTCGTGCAGCTCAGCCCGTGGGGACTGGAGAGAAAGTGGGGCTGCTTCCTGGAGGACTCTGGGGGGAAAAAGGCACATGGAGGGCGGATCTGGAGAGGCAGAGGGGAGAGTTTCCCCCAGGCCCTGGGCAGGGACTGCTCACACTTCAGCATGGGGCGGAGAGGCGGGGCCAAGGCTGGCGGAGACCTTTGGGTTCTGAGCCCTGAGAAGATCTGGTGCTCACTCCCACCCCGCAGAGGAACGTGGAACAAGGCTTATTTTCCCTGGAGACACTAGGCTTCCTTGTATGTTGAAGGTGAAACAGCTCCTTCTAGTTTCTGGATTGCAAAACACGAGACCAGTGAGCAGAAACTGAACTTGCCTCATTTTTCGGTGTCATGTAGAGTGAGTGCCTGATGCGTGGGCTTGCTCTGCCTGGGGTCGTGTGCAGGCACTCGGGGGGGGGGGGGTGAGAGGGGGGATTGCGATGGGGACTGAGAGGACCTGCCAGCACTTCTGGAGCACCGGGGGACTCAGGGCACCCACTGCCAAGGAAGGGGTCTGAACAGCCTGGCCTGGATTGCCCTCCCCGGGGTGGGGGTGGTGGAAGCTGGGGCCCGGCCTGAAATCCTCAAATCTGGGGTGGGGTGGGCTCAGTCTCCATGGCGTCTGGTCCTCCACTTCCATGTGGAGTGATGGACCTTGGAGGGCAGAGGGGATGCCCTGAAGGAATGCCCGGCACCCAGCTGATCGTCAGAGGATGGAGGGGCTTGGTCAGGGGCAGAGCTGTCAGGGCTGTGTGATGCCTCAGGGACCCTATGAGTGTCTGAACCCCAGCTCTGCCACCTATTCTGAGCCTCAGTCCCCTCATCTGTAAAGCAGGGAGGAGGACGTCATCTCACATTGCTGTCTGAAGGTGCCGTGAGAAGGCGAAGGTGAGGGGGAGCTGGAAGGGATCGAGCTCTGTGCAGACCACGGGGCCAGCTGAGGCATGAACTCCATTCCACTTTTGTTCAGGGCGATAGATCAGATCTGGGCTCACAGGGATGGCTCAATAAATATCCGTGGAACTAAAGAATTAATAAATGAGCGCATCAGTGGCTCAGGTACTGCCAGTTCCTCCTCTAGGCAAGGCCTAGTCTAACCACCTCAACCAAGACACAGCGAGGGGAAGGGACATGGTCAGGGCCCTTCATGCAGCAAGTCAGTGCCTGAGCTGCATCCTGAATGGAAGGTCTGCTCCATCAGCCAGGGAACCACAGGAAGGAAGGGCGTCTAGGGGCGGGGCTGGGCTTCTTCCGTTGCATGTGCATGCGTGCAGGTGTGCATGTGCATACATGCATGCATATGTGTGCATGTCTTGGGGCATCAGGAGGCTAGACTCTCTTCTTTCCAGGGTTTTTCCCTCCTGCCTGAAGGCTTGTCGTGGGTGGCTGGCCTGCCTGGCTCCTGCACACCTTACCTATTTATTGGGAGTTTTGTGCAGCCCGAACCCCTTGCCAGGAGGTGCTGTCTTTGAACCCAATAAAGCCATCTCAGCGTCTGAGAGCCCAGGCTGGCTGCTCCAAGTATGGGAGTGAGATGGGAGGAGATTTGAAGAGATGGGAAGTGGAGGTGGTGTCATATCACCCTTGGCATCCCAGGGCTGGGAGGGGCTCCTTCCTTCTGCTGCTGCAGTCCCCCAGCCCAGCTTACCCAGTTTGGCCGTGGAGCTGTTTGCTACTGGGGGCTGTTCTGCTTCTCTCCAGACCTTCCCCACATGAGCAGCGGCAGCCGCACAGGCAGCTGCAGGAAAACAGACTGAGGCCCCACCCAGGCCCACCGTGTCTACATTTCTGGACGTGGACTCAGGAATCAGTGTTTTATAAGTTCTCTTCCGATGCTTATAAAAGTTAAAAAATCACTGCCTCACACCCTTTCTCCACAAAAATATGACATCCAGTAGGGCCGGAACTAAAAGGGGGTGAGTGTTTCCTGGTTAGACTTAGAAACTTGTTTAAACCAGTCTGTTGTCCATCATCCATCTATCCATCCATCCATCCATCCGTCCATCCACCCTTGATTTGATAAACATTTACTTGCTCTTAGAAGTTGAAAAGGAAAAGCTGCCCCCTGCTCCCAGCTTGCCATGAGGCTTTGCTGTGTGGCTGGGAGGTGACCTTCTTCCCTCTTTAATTCTGCGGGCGTCCCAGTGGGTCTGCAAGACAGTCACTTGCTTTCATCTGAGTGTGCCTCTGGTCGCCAAGCCTAAAGCAGCCGCCTAATGCAGAGTCCAAGAGGGAAGGGGGAGGAAGCAACATTTATGTGGCATCTACTGTGTGTTGGGCATTTTCACAGGTGCTGTGGCATCTCACCCTCCAGCTTCCCTTCACACTGGGTAGTGTTATTCTCATTTTCCAGATGGGAAACCGAGACCCAAAGAAGTGGAGGGACTTAACCAAGGCTGTAGAACCTAAACTTGAACCCAGTTCCTCCTGACCCCAGAGGCCACCTCTTTCTTCTGTTCCCTGTTGCCTTGTTCTTGATGGACCTGGGGACTGGTATCTAGAAGCTGAAGGGCAGGCTGATCTGGGAGGTGCTTCTAACCACCTCACTGTCCAAAGGTTAGCAGGCGGCCTGTGAAGTGGTGAGCTCCCTCCACTGGAGCTGTGCAAGCAGAGACCTGTGGCCATGGTGGTGTGTTTGTGTGTGTGTGTGTGTGTGTGTGCGCGTGTGTGTGTGTAGGCAGTGTTGAGACTTTGAGAGCCTTCTGCCCTCCAAGGTGGGCCTGCTTGGGCCTGCTCCGAGGTCAGTGCCCTGTGGATGGAGGCTCTACAGCCAGCTGCTCATTATCTGTGGCTCCTCTGAGGGGACCCGGACAGCTCCCAAACAGGAAACGTCCAGAAAGGTGTAATTAGAGCTGGGAGCCACAGGCCCTGGAGGTGCTCTGCAGCTTCAAGTGCAGACACGCTGCTCTGGTTAAGTCCCCGGGAGAGAACCCGGTGAGTCAGGTCCGCAGATTCTCTGCCTTCATGTGGCACCCGCCCCACCCCATTCTCCCTGGAAGGAAACCAGCATTCACTGGGAGCTGACTGGGTGTCTGGTCTCACCTATGTGCTCTCTTCCATGCTCCCCAGGACCTTGGAGGCAAGAAGCATCACCACTGTGCAGGTGAGGAGCACCCACTCCAGGCCATCCCCCTGCAGTAGAGGTGAGATGTGAGGCCTGCCTTTGTGAGTGCCTGGCCTAACATCCTGCTCATTTTAGGGGAGGATGTTTGAGTCCAAGGCGGGGTGCAGGAGGCCAGGAGCACAGGTAGAGGAGGCCTAGGTGGGCCGGGCTGGGTCCTGGTTCTGCCCTGACTGACCATGCCTTTCTTTAGCCTCTGAGAATCCACCATGGAGGGGTGGGTCCCTGCTGTGCTCTCCTACCAGGCTGCTGGCCCACCCGTGGCAACTGTGCTGGTTTAAAACACGTCACAGATTCTTTAACGCTCCTCCCATTGAAAGACGGGTCTATGTCCCGCCCCCTTGAATCTGGACAGATTTGTGACTGCTTCACCCCACTCAGAATGACAGAAGTGGTGCTAAGTAGGTAAAATCAATGCAACTTCCATTTTGTTAACACTTGTTCTTAGAGCCCTCAGCCACCCAGTAAGAAGTGAGAAAAACCACTAGCCTGAGGCTGCCATGGTGAGAGGAAGCCCAAGCCACATGCAGAGGCCATGTCTAGGTGCTCTGGTCAACAGTCCCAGCTGAGCCCAGCCATCCAGCCTCCTCAACTGTTTGAGGTTTCCCAGCTGAGGCCTGAGACGCCGCCGTGGAGCAGGGACAGCCGATTCCCGCTGTGCTCGCTCTGAACCTCTGACCCACAGAATCTGGGAGTAAAGTTTTGTGGTGATTTGTCGGGTAGCAATAGATAATGAGGACAGCTATGTCAGCTGGGGCCCACCATGGTCATCTGGGCCCACCCAGACCATCCTTCCTTCCCGGCCCCTCGGAGGCTGGCTGGGGCAGGGCAAAACACTGCTCCACGCAGAGAGCACTGAGACTTGGGGGGTCTGTACTCCTGGTTCTATCACTCAGTTCCCTTCTCAGAGCTGAGCCACCCAAATCGGGCCCTCTTGTGTATGATCAAGAGACCTGATCCCTGCACCACCCCTAGTAAGCTGTGAGATGCTGGGCAAGTTACGATAGTCCCGCCTCATTTACAGTTCTGCTTTCCGCCATTTCTGTTGTTTATGGTCAACGATGATCCAAAATATTAAATGAGAGATTCCAGAAATAAACAATTTGTAAGTTTCAAATTGTGTGCCATTCTGAGTAGCATGATGAAATTTCATGCTGTCCTGCTCTGTCCTGCCTGGGACATGAATCATTCCTCAGGCAGCACATCCACACTGTGTACGTCACCCACCCCTGAGTCACCGGGTAGCTGTCTCGGTTATCAGATCAACTATCGTCGTATCTCACGGCATGTGTTCAAGTAATTCTTATTTTACTTAGTGATGGTCCCAAAGCCATTCAGATAATTTTTATTATAGAATATTATATATATATATATATATATATATATATATATATATATATATATATATAACTTCTATTTTATTAGTAGTCCTTGTTGTTAATCTCTTACCATGGCTAATTTATAAATTTAACTTTATTAGGTGTGTATGTGTAGGAAAAACATACTATGTGTCGGGTTTGGTTCTGTCTGCGGTTTCAGGCGTCCGCTGGGGGTCTTGGAAGGTATCGCCCGCGGATAAGGGGGGACTGATGCGCTTTTCTCAGTTGTTCGGTCTGTGAGACACAGATGCTGAGGGTTGTTGTGAGAGCAGTGCCTCACTCACAGTGAGTGCTCTGATCAGTGTGGCCCATTATTATCATCCCTCACGTCGCCCTCTTACTGGGCGTTCGCCATCTCCGTGTGCACAGGACTTCACAGTCTGCAAGGTGCTCTCCAGTCCTCCCAGTAACACTGTGAGAGGGTTGGTATCACCGCCATGGACGGATGAGGAAACTGCAGCTCTGGGATGTGGCCCTGGTCTGAGATGTGGTCTCCTTCTCCTGTTCTCACAGAGCCTCTGCGAGAGTTTCCCTCTGTGACCCCCTAAGGGCCCTGCTGACTTGCCTTGTCTCCTCCTTACGTCTGCTTGCTCTGCCCCTGGACCAGAGTCTTCACCAGGTGGCTTTGAAGGACTCCCTTCCCATTTCTGGGTCTCGGGTCCCCCCTCTGTAAGATGAGAGAGTTGGACTGGCTGACAGCGAAGGGCCCTTTCGGCTCTAAAACAATCGAGCTGGTTTTCACATCTGGGGGGTGGCTTGCCCACAGCACTGCCTGCTGCTCCTCTGTAAGCTGAGGCTGTCCTGGCTGTGAGTCACCCAAGAGGGCCCCACATCCCTGAGTCTGGGCAGCAGGGCCCAGCCCTGAGAAGGAGGGAAGGGGCACCACCCAGGAAGGACCCAGAGAGGCTGCTGGGTGCTGGAGCGTTTGCTCCCAGCTCCGCCACACTTGCCGTTTTGCCTGAGCTTGATCCTCCCAGTGTGGCCTGGGGATGGGCCCGACCCAACCAGGCCTGGCCTCTTGGGGGCCCTTCCAAGGCTGTTCCCAGGGCCAGCTCTGGGCAATGATGGGTTCTTCAGCTTCCTGACTTCTGGAGGTCGAGCCACTTCTCCTGCCAGGTCTTTCCCTGGACAGCTTTGTTTTCTTATAGGCCCACCTCAGGCCCCACTTCCTCCAGGCAGCCTTCCTGGATGGCAGTGTCCGGCCTTTCCTCGGCCCTTCAATAATGCTCTGGGTTTCCCTTAGGACCCTTGTTACATTGTGGTCAGTAACTGACTGTTTGCTTACAGGTTCCCTCCAGAACCTAAGCCCTAGGAGCCCAGGGTCCATGCCTGCCCAGCTCAGCACTGCTTCTCCAAGGCCCCCTACGATGCTGGCACTAACCAGGTGCTCAGGAAGTACAGGTCGCACGAGTGAATTTTAGGAAAATAAACTAGTGGCAAATGCTGTTAGTAGTAATAGTTATACTCCTTAGTGCCTTACCAGAGGGAAACGAGGTAGGAGAGGGTAAAGGGGGCATAAATGGTGACGGAAGGAGACTTGACTTGGGGTGTGAACACAGTGCAATACAATACACAGATGATGTGTTATAGAATTGAAACCTATATCATTTTACTAACCAATGTGACCCCAATAAATTAAAAAATAAAATAGAATGTCTTAGCCTAGTGGTTCTCAACCTTCTGGCCCTTTAAATACAGTTCCTCATGTTGTGACCCAACCATAAAATTATTTTTGTTGCTATTTCATAACTGTAATGTTGCTACTGTTATGAATCATAATGTAAATATCTGATCTGCAGGATGGCATAGGCGACTTCTGCGAAAGGGTCATTCGACCCCCAAAGGGGTCGCGACCCACAGGTTGAGACCCGCTGTACTGAGCTTCACATGCCTGTGCTTTAAGCCAGGCCAGGAGAGGGAGACTTCCCTAGCTTGTTGTTTTGGTCCTTGTAGGACTGCTTTTGTTGAATGGCTGTTTGTATGATGTCACTCCCCAGAAAACATCTCCATGAGACTGGCCTTTGTGTCTATTCTGAGAATTTTATAATAAAAGGCTGCCAGGAAAAATCCTTGCTTTACAGCCAGGGGCAGTTATGATTTTCCTGAACATCAGGCCATATATATACCAGGCATATGTAATTTCATGGACATCATGTCACTGATCAGGTTTCCCCTTTTGCACTTGTTACTAGGAAGTTCAGGTCTAACATTTTATCCCTTGAGATATGTCTAGGACTTTGCTGTCTTCATGTTTGAACTAGTCAGGTTTCTGGTTTATTTAATGTCTTTTCCTCGGTTTTGCCTTTTACCTTCCTATTAATTTCTAAGCAATGTTTCTTTGCTGTACTTTAGGTATCCTCGCAAATCCCTTGGAACAGGCAAGATACAACTAAGTCACACACTGTGCCTTTGCGCGCACTATTCCTCAGCTGATCCGGGTTCAATTACACCCGGACGAGTGCCAGTGCTGGGCCTGCTCGGGACCACATGGGCCCATCTCCCTCTAGGTTCTGGCCATGCAGATCCTTGGCATCCGGGACTATGCCTGGGTGGCCATTCCCTGACAAGAATGGGTCTTGTCATGGCCTTCTTCCTGAGCGGCTGGCTCCCTGTGCGGGCTTCCTGACCAACCTCCTCTCTCTGGTTCCTGATCTCGCTTCTGTGTGGATGCTGAGTACTGCTCCTGAGAAACTGGTGTGGCTCCCTGCTCAGCCGAGACTTGTCCCTTGGATGCGGTCCGATTCCATTCGGCATAGGCAACCACACTTGGTCACCCAGGCTGCCCTTTTGCTGGACAGATTGACAGCTTGAGCCAGGATTAGGGGTCGGGAGCGAATAACAAGGTGAGGGTAACGTTGTGCCATTGTTTCATCTCTGGAGAAGGAAGGGCACTTACCCCTAGGCGTGGCAATGGAGGGTAATAGCAGCCCGTCTGACAAATGGGGAAACAGGCCCAGAAGGATGCGATTTGCCCAAGGTCACAGCGGAGGTCAAAGGACCAGGGGGCTTTTGCCTTCAGCCTGGGGTTGCATCCACCTCACCACACCTCCTCCCACCCTAGAGGTGGGGCCTGACACTCCAGGGGAGACTGGGGTGAGGGGGTTCTCCTGTCATTCACTCCCTGGCAAGGACTGCTTTCCAAGGGCACAGTCCTCTGAGAACCAAGTCTCCTCCCCTCCCCTGCCAAGCTGCGTGGTTTTAGGAGATTCGGTCCGCATGCTCGGATGCTCTGCTGGGTGCAGAGGTGGGAGGGGAGGCTGAGGAGGTGTCTGGGGATGATGGAGGCCTATGTAGAATTCAGAGCCCGCCCTCTGATCAAGCGAGGCAGCCACACGTTTTCCCTAGGGCTGCACCCTTTCTGCTTCCCTCAGGGCTGAGGGGTCCAATGTCGGCCACTCTGGCCGTGGTGGGAGCCAGGCAATTGCAAGGCCCTCCTGGGCATCAAGGCAGCTGGTGCCCCCCCAGCCCCCCCTCTCTGAGTGACCTCCCTTGACTTGGGGGCCTGAGTTTGTCATTTGTTAAATGGGACCCTGAGTCCTTGCCACCTCCCTCTCAGTGGTGTTGTGATGACTGGAACCTATTGGTTCTAGAATGTTTCCCCGCCTCACATTTGAATGCTGTGCTGAAAGGATTCCCCGGGGGACTTGGTGTACCCGCTCCTGTGGACTTGCTGCCGAATGCGATGCAACTCCTCCAAACACAACAGCCATCAGTGCACCAGCACGCAGACGCCCATGGTGGCGTGTGAACAGGAGCTCGCTGAGGTGGCTGGTTTCTACTCGGTACCAGAGCTTTAGTCGTGTGAGGAGAATTTGTTGAGGTTTTGTTAGTTCCACAAATATTTACTGAGTGCCTGCTCCGTGCCCAGCCCCACACTCAGAGTTGGAGCTGGCGGGTGGGGACCCGTTAGGAGGCGGGAGAGCAGCAGCCTCGAAGTCAGCGGACGGACTCTGTGTCCCGCTCTGGTCCTCACTGCCTCGGTGATCAAGGGCCAATCACCTCCCCTCTATGTGAAGTGGGAGTGATGCTAGAACCTTCCTTGTAATGTTGTTGTGAGGATTAAATGAGAGAGTGCAATGCCGTTATTAATAGTGACTGAAATACTGAGTGTGGATGTTGTTTTGTTAGGAATGTGATTGAAAGCAGACCTTTTTAGATTTCTGGGGAGACCGACTGGGTGCTTAATCAACGAACATTTACTTCTCAGCTCTGGGCTGGGAGTCCAGATCCGGGAGCTGGTGTCTGGGGAGGGCTGGCTTCCTGGTTTGCAGGTGGCTGCCTTTTTGCTGAGTCTTCACTTGGCAAAAAGAGACTATCTCTCTCCTGGATCTTCTTATAAGGGCACTAATCCTATTATGAGGACTCCACTTTCATGACATAGTTAACTTCCCAAGACCCTGCCGCCAAATGGCATCACATTGGGGATTAGGGCCCAACAAATGGATTTAAGGGGCCAAAACATGCAGTCCCTAGCTGCGGGTTAGCTGTTCGAAGGTGTCATTGCATGTGTGGTGGGGAGGGAGTTCCAGGTGAGGGGCAGGGCCTAGTGTGCCTAGTGTGTGTAGGGCAGAGTGACCAGGCCAGTCCCCCAGGCACCCTGTCACTCCCCCTCCTTCCCCTGCTGCTCAGAGTGTGCTGAGCTTCCACTGGCCAAGGAGTTTGTGCTGGGGTGCTCTGGGGATCGGGCAGCTCCAGCGGGAAGGCAGGGCGTGACCAGCTAGAGGGTTGCTGGTTCTCGGGCTGTCTGCACAGGGCTGGGCAGGTTGGGGAAGACAGGCAGGAGATGCGAAGGCTATTTAGGCAGCGGAGGCACTAGTGTGGATTAGGAGATGAACCTTCATGTCAGAATAGGATTTCAGAGTCTGCCTCGCTGGACGGAGCTCATCAGGTCCTAACAGCCTGGCCTATGCATCCCATCTATGCTGCTGGATCTTCTCCATCCCTCTCATAGCCACGCCCCACTGCCTCAGCCTGCTCTGGACTCTGCAAGGGTGGCCGCTATGCACTGAAGCAAACATTTTGTGTAACTAACTACTGAAGATACTGTGGCCTGAAGCACCCACCCTTTTGTTATGCCTATGGATGCTATAGGCCAGGCATTTGGAAAAAGCACAGCAGGGGAAGCTCACCTCTGGCCCATGGTGTCATGGTCCCCTGGGGTGGGAAACCTCCAAGGCTGAGGGTAGGACGCTTGGAGGGCTCACTCACTCACAGGCGTCACAGTCGATGCTGACCTACGGGTTGGGACCTCAGTGTGGCAGTCATTGGAACCCCTGGATGTGGCTTCTCCCTGTGGCTGCTTGGGCTTCCTCATGGCATGGTGGCTGTTCCAAGAGGGAGCACTCCAAAGAGAGCCATGCTGGCTCGCCTTTTGTGGCCCAACGGGGGTCACTCCACGTCACTTCTGCGGGAATCGTAGCTGTGCTCAGATTCGAGGGTTGAAGTCCCTTTGTAAGAAGAGTGTGTGGGATGGGAGACACTAGACCAGTCATTTGGAATGAGATCTGCCACAGGATGCATCAGCAGGAGGTAAGATTCATTCATTCACTTACTCACTCAGTGAGTCAATCAGCACACATTCCGTGGCTTTCTCTCCACGTGGATTAGTAATGATCGTGCTCCTCTACCAAATGCCACAGTTCCTGTTGGCGTGTCGTCTTCTCTTTCCCCACAGAAGGGCTCTGGAATCATTCCTTTCAGTCCAGGGGTGGGAGCAGCTCCCATGCTTTTTAGAAGCCCCTTCATTAGACTCTCTTCAGTCACCCTCTTGAGGGCCATTTCCAACCAGGACCGTGGCTGATACACCAAACGCCATGGAAGAAAGCTTAGGTTCCGAGTGCCGGAGTCCCACAGTCAGTGCCTGGAGGAGGCAGGGTTTCCTGGTTCCATGTCTTGTGCCCATTTCCAGGGCACCACTAGTGAGTCAGGAGATGCTCATCACACAGCTGGACCAGCTGAGCCCCGAAGCCCGGTTCCCCTGAAGCCCTCAAGCACCCTGGGCTTTGCCTCCTGGGCTCAGCTCCCAACCTTATTCATGCATCCCCAGACTGGGGGACTCTCTGGGATTCACCAGACCCCTGGCCTTCCTTGGGTCAAGTAGCTCAGCACAGAGTGCACGGAAGAGTGTGCGATATGCCCCCTACCTGCTCACCCCCACTGGGTCACCAGGCCATAGCTGGACACTTAGGCTGGAGAGGTGAAGGGATTCACCCTTCATCACCAGCATGGGAGACGGGAACTCCGAGCCCAGCATCCATTCTGCACACCCAGAGGTCTTAAACAGCTTTTGCTTCTCACTTGGTGAGTGATGATGATGACACAGGAGTTTACTGAGCATGTGCCACCAGCTGGGCCCTTGTCCCACATCTTCTCATCTCATTGTCCTCCTTCTTCCGAGTGCACACATTTTGGAGGCTGCCCTCCCAGGGCTGTGCAAGTACAGAGTGGCTCCTGGGTGAGCGTCCATTTAAAGATGCACCTCTCATCCCGGCGCTGCCCACAACGTCTCTGTGAAGGAGGTTGTGTCTCGATGGTGGCACCACACCAGGGTCACACAACTAATAGGAAGCAGAGCTTGGATTTGAAGCTCTGTCCGACCCTGAGCCCATGGTCTCATTATGTCCTTCCCTCCCGTGAACGAACAGCCTCAAGCGGGTCAGGAGACTCACCTTAGACCACAGTGACGCTGGGCCAGGGCCCACTTTGAGCCCAGGTCTCCTCTCAGTGTCACCTCCATTTGAGTGTCCAAATTTTTTCCTGGCTGCCATACTGGTGCCACCTCAGGTGGGAAACACTTGCAGGAAGACAAGGGACAGAGCCAGTCCACTAAGCCCTCTGTTCCTTCAGGGTGGGGCATTCTTGTCTTGGTCTAGCCCAGTCCTATCTCAGAGCCTGGGTATAGGCTAGGGTACTGGCACTGGGGAAATGTTTGTCGATGAAATCAATGAAAGAGTGAGTGAATGAATGAGTGAAAGAGTGACTCTTGACAGGGTGTGGCCCAGTAAGGAGGCCAGCAATGAAGGCCCCCAGTGAGCAAAGGACTGCCTTTCACCTGGATGGCTTCTGTTCATCTATTCTAGGGGAAAACCGTCAAACCTCTGATCTGACAACAAAGCAGGCCTGTGTGATAATTCTATTCCCAGATCAAATCAGAGTACGGGGAATGCGTGATCATCAACGTGATTACCTTGGGGGAACCGAGACAGGGAGTTTTATTAAATGAGACAATCTCGCTAAAAGGAAGCCTTACATTAGACGTTGGGCCTTAAATAATATTAGTGTCAAGAGCTGACAAATATTCCACACGCAGCATCGAGGAGCAAACTGCTTTGGTGTGCATGGCTCTAGTGGGGGCCATGGACTCAAGTGACCAGGGCCATGGTGGATGGAGCAGCTCCCTGGCCCAGTGGCCACCGTACAAAGCAGTTCAGGTCCAGCTCCTCTCTCAGGCCAGCAGGCACCTCCTTCCTGGTGATGGGAAAGCAGGGACCCTCTGCCACCCCACAGGGAGAGGGTTCTGCATTTCCTGACCTGGGCACAATGACCCTGAGACTCAACAGACCCTGAATGGAGGCAAACTTGGTTCCCGGATGGGATTCCCACTCCTCTCCTTGAAAATGTGCCTAGGCTGCCCTGTGAGCTTGGGCATGTTACTGAATCTCGTTGGATGTCAGTTTTCTCATCTGTAAAATGGGTTAATGATTTAGGCCTCATAGGCTTGTTCTTGGGACAGAATGATGTCATCTGTGGGAAGCTCCTGGAGCAGTGGCTGATATATGGAAAGCACCCGTTCATGTTCTCTTTAGCTCTGGCCTGTCCTGGCCCTTCTTCCTCGTGAATCATGCACACCCCTGTCTTCCCCTTCCAGTTTGGACGGCAGGCTGCTGAAGGCACAGTTCCCCATGGTGGGAAGAGAGCACTGCATGGAGACGTTACCCCATTCGGATGATGGGGCTGTGGCTCTCAGAGGTCACCCATCCTGCCCCTTCTGCTATAGTGGGGGAAACCGAAGCTCCAAATGGGAGCCTGAAATGGGCAGCAAACTGGCTGCTGCCTTGGGAGTCAGCTCAGTCTGTGGAAGACAGGCCAGGGTCTGTCTGGGGCACACAAGTCCCTGGACCCCCAGGTCAGCATCCTTGAGATCAAACCCTACTTCTCTTTCTTCTCTCAACCGTGGGATGATTTAGAGTTAGAGGGACAATAATAATTCTCATTTTCCAAGACCTGAGTGTGCAGGATTTGAATGGAATCAGTGAGGTGGTATTCTCAATTGCAGAGGAGTAAATGGAGGCTCAGAGCGGCTAGTCAACAGGTCCAAGCCATGCAGCCAGTAAGCGGGGAAGCCAGTACTTGAGGTCCAGGTAGCCGACTCTGGGCTGGCTGGACACGGCAGCAGCTCCTAAGGCCACGAGGCAGAGCGCTCCCCTCGGCAAGGCCGGTGGCAGGATGGCCATGTTGGGTTCCATGTTTTCTCAGTTGATCTCGAAGAAGCCAATTATCCTTTCAGGGTCTCAGTTTGTTACCCCATCTGTGAGGTGGAGATCACCCACAGGATTGCACCTACCGTGATCACTGCGAAGCCCAGAATCCTGGACCCTGAGGCTGGAGGGACCGTAGAGGTCATCTCACCAGCCCCACGTCCTGGCAGAGGCATCCAGCAGCCTGCTGGTCACAGAGCCGGGAGGGGCCCGAGCAGGGATTTGGCCCTCGAGGGCAGGATGCGAGGGGCTGTGCAGCGCCACCTGATTTCCGTTCTCCTTCCAAGAGGGCTTGTGTGTGCTGCGCCCAGTGCTGGCTCCTCTGTGGCCCTGTCACTCTCTCTACAGATGTTTCTCCTGTCACCGCTACACTCCCTCGCCACCCCGCCCTCAGCTTACCCCGACTCAGAGAGGGAGCCAGGCAGAGCAGCAGGGCATGGGAGGGGCTGAGGGAGCTGTGACCACAGTCTAGCTCTGATACTGATGAGGCATCTGCAAGCCCCTTCCTCTCTCTGGCTCTCTGAGGCGAGGGGCCCTGGTTTTCTCCACTAAAAACTAGACAAGTTTGCCTGTCTCCAGAGCAAATCCCACGCACATGCCAGTTCCGGGCAGTACACAAACAACAATTCATCACCAAAGGATTTGGGGAAATGCTGGGTTAAGCCGTTTAACCGTTTTCTTTTTCTAACACTTTACTTAAACAATTGATTTAATGAAAATGAGATGCATCCTCACTGTGATCAGCCAGGAGCTTAGGGTTATATAAAGCAAATGCCAATACCCACCACCCTCCGAATTCTCACTGCGCAGAGCGAGCGATGCTAAAGCCTGGGCTGTGTCTACCCATCCCTCTCCGCGCTCATGAAACACAAGTGCAAACGCATGCACACAGACATAGGATGTCTGAGAGCCTTGTCCTGCTTTCCCCTGAAGCCTTGCCTGAGCTTTACATGCCTCGGGCTCTTGGTCTCCTCGGCCAGCTCTGCTGCACAGCTCTCCCGATGACCGGGCCCTCTTCACCCCCCCAGAGCGTCTTGGGGAGAGCCTCCAGGCAAAGCTGGGCTAGATGACCTAATACTGGGCCTTAGTGACTCATAGGTCAGAGGGAGGCTCCATGTGGTGTGTGGGTGGTGGGTGCTGGCTGCTCAGAATAGATAAGAACACTTGTGAGTCAAACTGGCTGCTGCCTGGCATTGGCTCAGTCTGAGGAAGCACTGGGCCCGGGTGGGTGAATGAGAGTGCTGGGGGTCCAGGGCTCTGGCGAGCTGGCCTGGCCTTCACCTCCTCCCCGAGCAGCCATGAGCAGCCACCAGGCAGGCTGGGCGAAGGAGCAGCATATGTGTTGACACCTGTGTGCAAGGAGAAATGAGAGCCCGCTGAGTCCCCAGAGCCCTCTCCCAACCCAGATCCTTCCGGTTTTAGGTTAGATGGACGCGGTGGCCGGCTCCTCTACTCAGACCCTGCCCGTGCACAGTGGATTTATCATCTACTCACCATCTGCACCCTGAAGCACGGGGGTTCAGGGACACACCTGGGCTGGCATAGGTTGTTGAGGGTAGAGCCGGCCTAGGTCCTGGAGCCTTGGATGCTGTTCAGCCTTCCTCCTCCAGGTGACATCAGGTGGGCCAGCACACTTTCTGGGGAGCCAGACCTAGGTGTCTGAAGACGCTGGTTCAAGTCCTGGCTCCACCACCCAAAGTACTGTCAGAGCATAAGACAGCTCCTAACTCAATGATGGCGAACCTATGACACGCGTGTCAGAGGTGACACACGAACTCATTTTTTTGGTTGATTTTTCTTTGTTAAATGGCATTTAAATATATAAAATAAATATCAAAAATATAAGTCTTTGTTTTACTATGGTTGCAAATATCAACAAATTTCTATATGTGACACGGCACCAGAGTTAAGTTAGGGTTTTTCAAAATGCTGACACGCCAAGCTCAAAAGGTTCGCCATCACTGTCCTAACTGCTAGTCCCGGTCTCCACTTCCAAGCTGACGTGCCCTGGTCCGTGGCCTTGTCTGAGTCCCCAGCCCCTGTGAAAAGGAGCCTGGCCTGCCCCTCAGAGCTGCATGCAGATGCCCGTGCATGCGCAGTGCTGCGGAGGAATGGAGTGGGTCTTCTTGCAGCTCTAACACTCTGTCATGGCTCATTTCTGAGGTCTCACGGGGTGCAGAGTTCTGTGCTGGGATGGGGAGGGGTGGAGCATGGGGGACAGTGAATTTGTATCTTATGGGAGCATCCAGTCTGGCTGAGGACCAAGGTGGAGCCACAGGCCACACATGGAGATATCCACAGTCCAGGCGAATGGGAGAGGAGGCCAGAGCCCCGAGGCTCTGAGAGGGAGCACATCTGTACCGACTGGTCAGGGAGGGCTCCGTGGAGGTGTCGGGCCTGAAGGGGTGGGCAGGATGGCATTCTTGGTGAGGGGCCCAGCTCACAAAGGCATGGAGGTAGGAAGGGCAGAGTGTTCGGAGCCACCCTGAGTGGCTTTGATGGGAAGGTGGCCTGGTGAGCTGCCGAGCATCTCAGTGAGGGCCTACAGGCGTGACTTGTCCTCCACCATTGGCACAGCTCTGATGGCGGACCCAGCAGCGGCAGCCAGCCACCCACCTCCACTCTGGGCGGAGAAGCTGGCCTCTGGTCCCACAACAGACTCCCACGGGCCAGAGATGGCTGAGGGATAAACATCTCTAATCGTTAATTAACGTTCGTGGTGTGATTTTATGGCTTTCCAGATAAATGCTCTCCGAGGGAGTGTCAGCATTACGGACTTCCAGCTTAATGATCTGGAGGGATGATTTAAGGGGTGGGGTCCCAGGAGGCTGGAGGATGGGAGCAAAAGTACTGAGAGGGGGGTAGGTCTCTAGGAGTGAGACCCGGGGCTCCTGCCTGGGCAGGGGCAGGGCTGGCCTGGGCCTCTATGCCAGATTGGTGGAGCTGCCTGCCCCTCCCGTGGCTCTCAGAAGCTGTCTACTTGCTCGCTGCTCCCTTGACCACATTCCTGGCCAGCAGGCATTTGGGGGACTTTTTGGTGGGAGATCCTCTCAATCCTTCCTGCCTGTCTGCTCCCTTAGCCCTGCATGTCTGATAGTCTCTCACCTCTCAGGTTTTATTCCAGTCTAGTTGCTCACTCCATCTGCTCACCTACCCGCCTGTCAGCTCACCTCCACCAAGAAGCCCCCACATCTTCCCCAAACCAGATGTATTTCTGAGTCTTCTAACTCCACACTCTGGCTGGGAGCTCTGGGACCTGGGCCTAAAGGCACACCCAGATCCCGCCCAGAGTCTGGCCTGCAGTGGGTACATGCAGGAGCCCTCCTGGTGTTTACTGCATTCGGCTTCCTTTCAGGGAGAAGGGCTGCCCGGGGGCAGAAAGGCCCCTCACTGGGCGCTGCTACGTGCCATGTGCTGGGCACTGAGCAAGGCCCTTTCATGCCTTGGCACAGGGTCAAGGTCAGGATTCTGGAGCCAGACTGCCTGGGCTCAACTCTGCTACTCCCAGGCTTGGCGACTTAGGCAAGTAACCCACCCGCTCTGTTTCCTGGTTTCCTCATTGTAAATGGAGA
Source organism: Myotis nattereri (assembly GCF_964212035.1). Taxonomy (NCBI): domain Eukaryota; kingdom Metazoa; phylum Chordata; class Mammalia; order Chiroptera; family Vespertilionidae; genus Myotis; species Myotis nattereri. Next base: position 12,753,721 of record NC_138088.1, read on the forward strand.
CCCCAGTAGTCCCTGCCTGAGAGATTTATTGTGAGGATCAAGCGAGTTCACACGTGGGAAGCTCTGGTTACTGTTTCAGCACAATGACTGTGATGCTAGTTTGCTGTTATTAGTGCATTTCGTTGAAACCTTACAAGCCCCGAATGATGGGCACGTATGGCATGGCAAGAGGCAGAGAAGTGGAGTTTAGACACAACTGAGGGTTTAGACACAACCTGGCTGCCTGTGTTTGATACCTGGTGTGCCGTTCACAGTGGGAAGAGGTATTTAATTCTCCGGGCCTGAGCTTCCTCATCTGCAGCATGCTGATAACAATACCAGCAGCTGCCTCCCCGCATGATGGCTGATGAACTGACTTAACACCTGGATGGTAGGTGGCATGTAGCAGGCTCTCCATAAAAGGGATTGTCCCGTATGCTTGACAGAGGGGGAAGCAGACCTGGTGGGGAGAAGGGCCTGACCTGACAGGTCATCCAAACTCAGCTCCGTCAGAGGCCAACGCCAAGTCATACTCTTTTCTAGCTCCCTCCCCTCCCATGGACAACGGTCAAGTTCAGGCCTATTTGGGGCCTGAAGCCTCTCTTCTGGCACTTGTCACCTGCCTCCTCCTGCCGGCACAGCTTCCCAGCCAATTGAAGCTTGGCAAATTGACATCTGTGAGAGCATCCTTTATCCAGAAAGCAGGGCCAGCCAGCCAAGGCCACGCCACCGACCCTGACAAGTATGGCGGGTCCCTGGCCATTCAATCCCTTTTGTGACCAGGGCCACCATTTTCTCCCTCTTAGATGTCCTTTCTTGAAGCCTGGTGTGTCCGCTCAGCACCTGGTCAGGGCACTGGCCCATCTCCCTCCATCTGGTTTCCTTTTGCTCTTGCCTGGCCGCCTCGTCAAGTCAATGTCTGTCTGTGCTGCCGCCCTGCCCGCCTGGGCGTGCTGACCTGGCGAGCGGTATCTGTGCTCAGTGCCGCAGACGCTACTCCCCTCGGGGTAAGGGCCAGCGCACACCCTTGAATGGAAGTGTGTCCTCCTTCGTCCGCACTTGGAGGCTGGGCGGGCAAGGCCACCTCTCGGACTCGGAGTGGGCACTCAGCGAGCAGACGGTGGGGGCGGCCCCAGCAGGCCCTGGAGGATTAAGGTTTGGTCCCCTTTCGGTCTGGGCACAGGGGTGTTGGCGTAACAGAGGTTCCTGCGGCTGCCCTTGGAGAGAGGAGGCATGCGATGTCGCCCCCATGGTCTCGAGGGTATCATGAATCTTACGTAAGAGCAAAGCTTTGGGGGCGAGGCCAGCCTGGCACGCCATTGGCTGTAGCCCTGGCGAATAACAATTCAGTGCGTTTCATCCCACACAGGTGCTTTTACAATGTGCCCATTATTCTGACACCCCTTTCTCTAAAAGTTCCCCTTAATTCCCCTCTCCTTGAGTGTGGGCCAGACTCAGTGACTATTCGCCTTCACCCAGGCCAGGGAGGGACCCTGGGCACTATAGAAACTTCAACAGCAATCATTGTTACAACCCCACGCACCTACTGCAGGGCAGTACCAGGCTGAGCGGTTTCCTATAGCCACCCATTTGCTCCTCAGACCCCCCAGTGGGTAGCTTCTACTGTTACCACCCTCTTTCTCAACGATGAGGAAGCTGAGGCACAGGAAGGTTGGGCAAGTCCCTCACAGCATCAGCGAGTAAGTCGCAAAGCCAGGTCTGAGCACTTGGGGCCCGGCCCCAGCCTCCTTCTTAGCCACGATGTTTTCCTGCCCCCAGGATGCAGCCATAGCAGAGCCTGGACCATTTGGCTGGAGACCCGTGTGAGTCCCGGCCAGGCCCGGCCCAGGCCTCCCCAGTCTAGGTGGGTGAAAAGGGTGTGGTGTTCCCCACAGGTGACCCATGAATGAGAAAGGACTTGGTGACTTCTGTGGCGTGGCTCTGTACCACGGGGGTCCGGTGGAAGGCAGGAGGAGGAGCCTCTGAGAGGTGAGAGTCAGCCTCATTCCTGGAGGAGGCAGGAGAAGCTGGGCCTCAGAGTCAGGCAGGGCTATGGGGTCATCAGGGAACTGTGGGCACAGGGGCTCTGCAAGCTGGCCTGGGAATCGCTGGCTGGACTTGGCATGCCGTGGGAATCTTTAACACAATTCCGGGAGCATTGTTGGAGCAGGACGGTGTGGTTTGCACAGTTTCCCAGCTGTCTCAGGGAGTCCTCACCTCACCCTGGGTGTGCCAGCTGAGTGACACCCGGCCACACACTTACGTCCCCTAGACCAGCTCCTGGGGCCCACTGGGGTCTTCCTGTCACCAAGTCCCCTCATCTCATCAGCCACTGGGAGGTTCTGCCTCCTAGTGCCCCTCACTCCTGCCTGCTTCCTGCCCACGCTGCTGCCCCCTCCCCTGCTGCCAGCACCCCCTCTGGCCTGCTGGGTCACTGCCATTGTCTTATGGCTGCTCCTTTGCTACCCACTGCTCTTCCCTCTGGTTGTGTCTCCCCCTTTCAGACTGAGGGATCTTCCTAAGGCACAGTGAAGCTGACCCTCCTCCCTGGCCTCCAGTTTCTCTGTGGCTTCCATGGACCTCAAGATCAAGTCCAAATCCCGGAGCATGTCTGGTGAAGCCTTTTGTGCCTCTGGCCACCCTGGGCACAAATCCTGAGTCATGTCAGTGAACTACAAGGTGCCTCTGTCAGAGGCCATGGTGGGAATCAGAGAAGGCTTCCTGGAGGAAGCAACAACTAGGCTGGGGGCTAAAGGATGATTGAGAGTCCATGTCATAGGCCTCACAGGAAAGGTGCTCTGGGACAACAGCACCTAGGGTCTTCCCTGAGGTGCCCTCCACACCCTCCACCCCCCTGTGCCTCGGGATTTCTGAAAGGAAGCAGAACCGTGGGGCTGTTCCATATTCATGCAGTGTGGACATTCTGGGAAATACCGCTGGCCAGCAGGCCGGCATCCACACAGGAAAGGGGATCCAGGAGTGGCTTTGCTGATTCCAGATAAGCAGCCCCTGATGCCCCAGAGAGGAAGCCCACATGCGCAGGAGCCCCGTATGCAGAGGTGGTAGCGGTGTTTGTAATGGGCAAGTGTTGGCGGAAACTGGCACACACAGACAGGAGTTAGAATGGCTGCTGGAGAGCTGGCTCTCCGGGAGTGAGAGGGCATCCTGCAGGGTGGAGAAGGGACCACGATTCTCTCCTCAGGGGCCCAGGGATGTCCCCGATGACTTTATGGATGAATGAGGAGGGATATGCATCTGCTGTAAAACCACCTGCAAAGGCAGGGCTGGCACGGGATATGCCATGCCGGGAAGCTGGGGCTCCTACGTTTAGCTTTGGTTCAGAAAACAGGTCTGATGCAACATAGTGATTTGTGACGAATCAGGCAACAGGGAGCTGCGGGTGTGGGGACGGCAGGAGTGCTGGGTCCTCTCACAAGCTCTTGGTCTGCGAGGAGTCAGCTTGGTAGCCAACTAGAGAATGCCATGCACAGGGGCTGTGGCAAGCAGGGCAGGGCGGTGGAAGCACACGATGCGCACCTCGGCCAGAGAAGGCCCTGAGCTGAGACCTGGCAGAAAGCAGGGAGATGCAGGTGGAAGGGCGGATGCTCAGGGTGGAGGTCAGGGACGGGGAGGAAGCACTCGATGGCTCTGGCGAGCTTGGCATCTTCCAGCCATGCCTGTCGGAAGTCTGGTGGGAGCTGGTGAGAGTCAGAGCTCGACCAGCACGTGTGTGGGTGCATGGTAGAGAGGCAGGGGCTCCAGCCTGGAGGGCGGGGCTGTGCCCTGAATCATAAATCAGACGTGATAATGTATCTTCGGAGGAATCCCAGAAATTAGCGTCACTATCAAAGAGTGCAAAGATGGAGGCCCCATCCAATTCTCCAATCTTGTTCATGCAAACACCAAATGGAACAAGGGTGGCTGGGCCCTACCGCCTCCTCTGAGAAGCCTTCATGGAGTTCCCCTGGGCGAAGTGAGTTAAGACCTCCTGGGAACACCCATGACTCCCCACCTCGTCCCACCGTGGGCGCATTTGTACGCCCTCCCCCAGGTCAGCTAAGGGACACAGTGAGCCCTCCTGCCTGCCTGCCCTTCCTGGGGCAGGGCTGCCAGTGGCTCTCGGTCAACACTGTTATCCTGAGTGATTGTGGCAGTGTTCGTCTGTGGTACTCTGGTGACAAGTTCTAGTGCCTTCCGAGACCAGGCTCCCCGAAGGGTCACTTCCAGACACATGAGCCCACTCCGGGAAGATGAGAACTCCCACATGCAGATATGAGCTCATGGAGACCCTCACGACTCGTCACGGCATTAATTTGAAGAGATAGTCCTGGTGCACATTAGGAGGCTATTTTAGTGCCGCACGAATTAGACACCTTCATTAGCCATTGGAGGTCAGGGAGGCAATGAAGTACGGGAGGTAGAAGGAAGAAGTCACACTTCCCCTTGAGTCTGGTCATTTCCCCCGTGTTCCCACCGTGTCAGCTCATCTGTCAGGCGCTGCCCACGGCCTGATCCAGCATCAGGCACTCAGAACGGGGCTGTGTGTGTGTGTGTGTGTGTGTGTGTGTGTGTGTGTGTTGGGGGGTGGGGGGCAGGCAGAAGGAGGGTCTGCATGGATGATCTGATCCGGGTGCGCACTGGAGCCTGACTGGTGCGCACACATGTGTAGGAGTGTGTGTATAGGTGCATGTGTGTGCAAGCTCATCTGTATGTGCACACCTGTGCGTGAAAAGTAAGTGGGTTTCCATGCACAGGTACACATGCAAAGAAGTTTCTCATTGAGCTGCGGGACAACAGAACGGGCTCCCTGTGGAGCCGTGAGCTCTGTCATTTGAGGTGCCCACTGGGACCCCGGCGGCCGGCCCTTTGGTGGGGATCTTGGAAGGAAGACAGACCCTGCGGAGGTGCGGGGTGGACTCTCAGCTTCCAGATCCCAGGCCGGGACCTCTGCACGGGATGGGGAGACCGGCTGCTGCTTGAGACTCCAGCATTGCCAGGTGACGGGGTGAATCCTTGTCCCCTCTGGGCGTCGGCCCCCCTGCCAGGGGAGCTTAGGGCAGAGACCTTCGCTGCAGCCCAGGAAACCGGGCGGTGCTGCTCAAGGCCTCCCCTAGCCCTGGGCCCTGCTCCCCTGGACAGGGAATCAGACTGGCTCTGGGTCTCTGGCCCTCTCCCGGGGCTGTCCACTCAGCTGGTGATGCTTCAGGAGCGCCCTTTGAGGCACCCCGTTCCTCCCAGGCTGCCACTGTCTGATCTTCTGGTGGCTCTTAGGAGACACTGGAGCTGTGAGGGTCCCAGCTTCCCTGATAAACAGGAAGGTGTGTAGGAGTCTCCCCCTCACAGCACTCAGGTGTCTGTGGCTCACGGGACAGTGGAGGGAGGCAGGTGTGCTGCCACGGTGCACGCAGTGACCTGGAGAATGCCCCAGAGCGCCTGCTGGCCTCCCAGGCTGCTCCCGCCTGGGCACCCTGCTTCCAACAGGCACAGCACTTCCCAGTCCAGCAAGGACTGTCCCTCCCCTTGCTCAGGAAGCTCCTGTTCCTGGCAGCAGCTCAGCGTCTTGGACAGACGAAGAGAGGGCGGGCCCCACGTAGGGCAGGCAGCGAGCATGGGACTGAGCTGGGTTGGTCTGGAGGCCCTGTGCCCCGCAGGGGAGACTGCGCCCACGTCTCCTCTCTGCTTCTGCAGCCTCTGCCGGGTACATGCTGAAGGGCTGAGAGCCGGTGGGCAGCGAGGCGGGGACAGGAGTGTGGTCTTTTTGGAGCGCTTCTGGGTCATCCCTGTACACCTGGGCAGGGTCGCCTGGGTGGCCTTGGGCAGGTCAGAGGGCAGGAGAAGGCCAGCAGCTTTCTGGAGCTCAGCAGGCAGGTCACATCTGGTGGTGCTTGCTCCTGTCCCTCCCCCTTAAAACCGAGTGGATTGGAATTGGCTTGGGTCTTCTTTGCCAGGAAGAAAGTGGAAAGTGGGAGCCAGTTTGCTGGGAGAATTCTGGCATGCTACACCCCGCTCCCAACACTTAACCTTGAGCCCTGCTGTTCCCTTTCTGTCTGGGCCCTATGACAAGCTCAGATGGTCCCATACTGGTCCGAGAGGGACTGAGGCAGGAGGAGCACAGAGCCCGGGCGGTGGATGAGTCAGGGGAGCCAGAGCCCCCAGGCCCACCCTGTCTGAATTTCTATAGCAGTTGAGTGGCCCAGGGAGGGCACGAGGCACTTCAGTTTTAGGCGCCAGGTCCCTGTTTTGACGAGGGGCCTTCTGCTTCATCACTTTCTCTCCTCAGCCCCTGATGGCTGCCTGACACGTGGTGGCTGTTTGCAGAATAAACAAGTGAATTCGTCAGTGGGTGAGGGTCTCGGGGAGCTGGCAGAGTCAGGGGCGTTATTCTTGGCTGGGAACTTAGACTTCTTTCCCACCCTGGTCTTGCTGACGAGGAAACTGAGGCCTCTTAGCAGAAGTCCCAGGGAGGCAGGGGACTCGGGGCTGGAGTCAGGCAGGCGGGTAAGGCCCAGAGCTGGGAGCTCTGTGGGGGCGCAGCCTGGGCTCAGGGTGGAGGAGATGCCGAGCAGCAGGTAGCTGGGCCGAGGGGTGGGAGGCCAAGGAGGGGGCGGGGTGGGACAGGCATCTTCTAGGCTGAGAAGGGAGAGCATATGGCGGCCCTGATGATAGAGCATGCAGCCACATTTGGGACATGTGGAAAGTTTATTGGGTCTGGAGCTGCCTGGGCCACAGAGTGGTCCAGTGTTTCACCACCGCCGCCCAACCCGTCTAAAAGCCTGGGCAGCCAGAGGAGGATGTGGCCAGATGCCATGCTGCTGGCCGGTCTGTGTAATGCACGAGGGAATGAATGGGATGGGTGTCAAGGCTTCCCCAGGCCTTGGGACCCACTGAGGAGGAGACCTGGTCCCCGGACACAGCACACGGGTTGCAGATGGCCTCTGCCCACAGGCCTCCCCAGACACCCTTTGTCCCATGCCTTTGTTTGGGCTTTGCTTTCTCGGGGTGGCAGGGCTGAGGGGAGGAGGGAGGCACGGGAGCAAATTTGGGCCATTGATTGGCATTTATATCCTGCTTAAAGGAACCAGGCTGGCTGCTGCTGGGGGTGGGGCGAAGGGGCTGCTCTTTAGCATCTGAAGTTTGCAGATAATTGGAGGAAAATAACTCCAATAATGAAATCACTGCTGGATCGCATTCTGATACGTGACAAATCAATTCATTTATGATACCTTCTTTGTCACACTGAGCCATTCTGGCGCTCAGTGGAAACCTCTTAAATTAATAAAACTGTTAAATCCATAAAATCCTTCATTCCGAGGAGCACATCACAGCCCAAGTTTGAATCATTAAAGGAATAAAACTGATAAATGTGAGCGGGGGAGTGTCTGTGTCTGCAAAGGGGCTGGCTTTTAAGACAGATACAATATAATAGTCATAAGATGCATCCCCACTAAGTAAAGCAGGGGGAGGGGAGGTGGGCGGGGGGCGGGGGGGGGGAGTGGCATCTGCATATCCCAGTGCGAGAAGGCTGATGGATGCCGGCCTAGCAGCATGGGGCAGGCTGCTTTAGTGGTGATTTGTGGGGCTGTAGCCTTTTGAATAAAATATGATTTAATAGCAAAGAGAAAAAGATAAAGCCTTTATTGGACCCAGTCGAACCTGACTTAGCTCAACAAGGATTTTCTAAAATAGCTGCACTTGTCTGAAAGGGGAGGGATAGCAGGGGCTGTTAGGCCACACACTGACAGGAGGTGGGAGGCTTGGTGGATGGGGGAGGGGACAGGCCAGCCCCTCCCCCTCCCCCCAGGGCTGGGCAGTCTCCCAGCTTGGCTGCTTGCTGGCGGTGTGAACTGGTGTGAACATGGGCAGGCTCCTGCACTTTTCTGAGCTGGGATTTCCTCACCTGTCACTGGGGTGGGGATGTTGATCTCATGGGCAGGAGTGCACGAGAAAGAGCTTTGCATCAGGTGCAGGGGGGCGGGAGGGTCAGTTAAGGATCATTCTTGAAGGTGGCCCAGCAGGTAAAGGTGACTGCAGCCCTTGCCTCACACGGTTGGGTTTTTGGGTGTATTGCACGTGGGTCAAAGCACCCAATTCTGATAGCGCGTGCTGCCAAGTTCTGTGCACATGAACTACATCATATGTGATACCGTGGATTCCATTGGGCGTTTTTCATCGGATTCATAGACCCAGGAGAGCCCATGTGACTGCTTCAGGCTGGATGGGATCAGGAGGAAGCAGTAGGGAGCAGACACAGAAAACAGCCAGTGAGGGCGCCTCCTCCCCCACGGTGGTCCTGGGTGGAAGGGATGAAAGGTATGTTCAGGGGCCCTCGGTGACAGGCATCGGGCAAGGGTGGGCAGGTGGGAGCCTCAGCAAGTCAATGAGACCCTGCCTGGCCCTTGAGGTCTTACATGACCTCCCCTCTTATTCATCTGCCTTTTATTCCAATGAGACTAGAAGGTCCGCAAAGCCAGAGTCTGGACCTTCTCCTTCCTTCCCCTTCTCTAGGCTCTTGCCCCACAAGGCATTTGGAATGGGGGTGTCCAGCCCACATTTAGAGCCTAGGGGCTCACCCACGGTGGCCGCTTTCAAACTCTAGTTACGTGACATAAGAAAAGCTCTTACATTGCACCCCGCTAAGCATGTGATATCTTCATGAAAATTTAGAAAATGATACTTCATGCATGTTTGAGATTCTATCCTATTCTATTCTATTCTATTCTATTCTATTCTATTCTATTCTATTCATTCTGTTCCATCCCATCCCATCCCATCTCATTGTATTATCAGTTTTAAAAACTGTTTCTTAGTCCACTAAATTAGTTTCACGATCCACTAATGGGTGTGAGCAGCAGTTTGGATAATTCTGATCTGGTCCACCGCCCCAGTTTTCTGTGTCAAAGGCCACACAGGACTGACCAGCCCCACCCCCAGGCTGGGAGGGTCCAAGGTCACAATGTCCCAGGCCATCTGCCCTCACGGACACTCCTCTCTGGCTCAACCTGTGTGGGATGCAGGGATTCCACAGGGGAAAGCGGTGGGAAGCTGTCACAGTGGCCTCGGCCCACCTTCTTGAAAAGACAGTGGAAATGACAAGGCAGTTCACCTGCCCTTCTACCCCTCCCCCCAGAGGATCAAAGGGGTCTGGGGGCAGGGGAGCCGTGCCCCTGGCATAACGAGCCACGTGGGCCCAGTAGCCTGACAAGCCTTCACTCCCCCCAAACGTCAGGAGTTTCTGACAGCCAGCAACACGAGTGCTAATTGCCAGCCGGGGTGAGGGTGGCAGCCCCGCAATCCATATCAATTATGGGCATTGGCCGTGGCTGCCACACAAAAAGGTTCCTCGGAGGCTGTCAGACTCCAGGGTCATTACTCGGATGCTATGCCTGCTGGAGGCTGAACAGGGACAATGGCCACCCGGCACCCCCAGCCGCCTTGGTGGCCTGGCCTTGGGCACGGTGGGCTTGCCGGGCAGGGCCTGACAGGTGTAGGGCACACACTCGGCCTGCCTGGCCCACCCTGATGTTTTGTCACCTGCTCGTCACCTGGACTCACTGGCTGCCATCACTGCCATCGCCTCTCTTAGGGAGGGAGAGCTTCAGGTTGGGTTTTTTGTTTAATCAAATGGTTTTTTCCTAGTGGGGGAACTGAAATGGCTCCCCAAAGCATCATGTTTGGTGGCCTTCGAACCAAGAGCCGCTGAGGGGAACTGGGAGGCTCAGTGGGTGGCATTTGGGGCCTTCATCCTGGGCTCAGGCAAAATCTCTTTTTCAAATCATTCTTTCTGTGACAACAGTAATTCTCAGACTTCAGCATGCATCAGGGTCACCTGGAGGCCCGTTGCCCTGAGCTGGGGGTCCCGGGTGTCAGAGTTTCAGTTCAGCGGGTATGGGGCGGGGCCACACCTGCATTTCTGACAAGTTCCCAGTTAGGCTGATGGTGCAGGTTCCAGGGCCACACATGGAGACCCATCGTCCTAGGAAGTGCTTCTCCGTGTTGGTGTGTGCACCGCATATATCTGGGGGCCTTTGTCCAAATATACATCCTGGGCCTCAGCCCAAACCCAGAATCCGAATGCCCAGACCATCGCTGGGGCTGGGGCATCAGATGTACCGTGGGCTCCTGGCCCCAGGTAGCGGGGATGTCATGTTCTACTTCAGGGCAGGAGGAGCTTTTCGAACTTTTAGAGATGTTCAGACGGGCAAGGGCTGCCTAGAAAGCAGGAAGTCTCCGGGGCTAGTGGGGTACAAGCTTGGTTTGGGCTACCAGCCCTAGGCTGTGCCAGGAGGGACCCAGATGAGGTACAAGTTGGATGGGGGTCTCCAAGGGTTTTCCTCCCTCACCAGATGTCTGCGAGCTGGAGGTTTGGGGTCTAGAATTGGGGTGGGACTTGGGGTCAGAAGCCTCTCTTCCATGTCCCAGGATGCCTCGTGGCTCAGTGGTTTAATTTTCCACCACATTTACTTCGTGACTAGCCAGTTCTCCACGCATCATCTCACCCCTCCCGAGGGATCCTGTCACTGCCCGCACCTCCCCGTGAGAAGCAGGCAGCTGTTACCACACTGGCAAGTGAGGAAACTGAGGCCCGGGAAATTAAATGACCTGTTGAGGGGCTCACACCCTTCCTCAGGGGCTCCTGGGTGGGCACCTGGCCACACAGCACTGGGGGTCCAGGTACTGGGCAGCACACAGGGCCAGGAGGCCCCACAGCTGAGTGGGCAATGGCTCGGGTCTGCTGGGAAAGAGGCCTCGGAGTTGTCCAGGACCGGGGGCTCTGGTGGGTCTAGGGCAGCAGTTCTCAACCTGTGGGTCGAGACCCCTTTGGGGGTCGAACCACCCTTTCACAGGGGTCACCTAAGACCATCGGAAAACACATATATAATTACATATTGTTTACAGTAGCAAAATTACAGTTATGAAGTAGCAATGAAAATAATTTTATGGTTGGGAGTCACCACAACATGAGGAACTGTATTAAAGGGTCGGAGCATTAGGAAGGTTGAGAACCACTGGTCTAAGGGGTCAGGCCGGATTAAGGGGCTCTCTGGGGCTGAAATCAGTCTGTAGCCTCGGATCTGACAGCTCTCCGGAGTCTGAGTCCAGGGCTCTGCCTCTCCACAGCCAGCCTTACCCCAGGCCTGCCGCTGTCCTGCCATACTCTGGCACCTTGCTGTGGCTTTTTTAGAAAAACCAGCTGTACTGAGGTGTAAATTACCTACTATAAAAGCCATTCATTGGAAATGCACAGTCAGCTTGAGTTGTAGTCATGTACAGGGTAAATGTACAGGCATCACCACAATCCTGTTTGAGAAGATTTCCATCACTCTCCAAATTTCCCTCATGCCTGTTTTCAGTCAATCCCCGCTCCCTCTCTCGGCCCCAGGAAACTGCTGAGCTACTTTCTTTCTCTATAGTTTTGTCTTTTCTAGAAATTTTAGAATCATGCCATATCATGATTTGAGCCCAGCCTCTGTAACTTAGCATCATTTTTTCAGGAACCTCCACGTTGTGTCAGGTGTCAGCACTTCCTTCTTTTTATTGTCAAGTCGTGTTCTCCTGGATGGCTTCCCCACCTTTTGTTTATCTGTTCACCAGGTCATGAGAATAGGGCTGCTCCCAAGTTTGGGCAATTTCAAATGATACTGCCTCACACATTTGCAGATAAGACTTCCTGTGGATATATGTTTTTATTTCTCTGGGGTGGATACCTAGGAGTCATATGCTAAGTGTATGCTTAACTTTTTTTTTCTATTTTATTGATTTTTTACAGAGAGGAAGGTAGAGGGATAGAGTTAGAAACATCGATGAGAGAGAAACATCAATTCAGCTGCCTCCTGGGATGTGCCCGCAACCAAGGTACATGCCCTTGACCGGAATCAAACCTGGGACCCTTGAGTCCGCAGGCTGACGCTCTATCCACTGAGCCAAACCGGTTAGGGCTATGCTTAACTTTTTAAGAAACTGCCAAACAGTTTTCCAAAGTGACTGCATCATTTTATAGCCTCGGCAGCAATGCATAAAGTTTTCAGTTTCTCTACTTCCTCTCCAACACTTGTTATTGTCTATCATTTTTATTAGAGCCATTCAACTGGATATATAGGAGTGTCTCTAATTTGCATTTCCTTAATGACTAATGGTACTGAGTTTCTTCCCATGGGCCAATTAGTCACCCATATATCTTTGGTTTAGTGTGTATTCAAGTCTGTTTCTTTTAATTGGGTTGTTTGTTTTATTATTGTTATAAAAGTTCTTTATATATTCTCAAGACAAATCCTTTATCAGATATATGATTTATAAGCATTCTTCTGCCAGCCTGTGGCTTATCTTCTCATTTTCTTAATAGACTTTTGAAGTGCAAAAGTTTTAAATTGAAATAAAATTCAGTTTATCAATTTTTTCTATTACGAATCATGTATTGATATATCTAAGAAATCTTGCTTAATCCAAGTCTCATAGATTTTCCCTTGTTTTCTTTTTTTCTAGAAGTTATAGTTTTAGCTTTTATATTTAGATCTATTACCTATTTGGAGTTAATTTTGTATATGGTGTAAGGTAAGAATCTAATTTTCTTAAAATATGAATATATCCAATTGTCCCAGTATTATTTGCTGAGAAGATTCTCCTTTCCTCATTAAATTGTCTTGGCACTTTGTTTCAAATCAATTGATCGTGCACATGTGGTTATATTTCTGGATTTTCTATTCTGTTGCATTCATTGATCTGTCTGTATGTTTATTTGTATACTAATACAACGCTGTCCTGATTACTGTGGCTTCATAGTAGAATTTGAAATTTAGTAGTGCAAGTCTTCTAACTGGGTTCTTCTTTTATAAAATTGTTTTGACTATTCTAGGTTATTTTCATTGCCATATATATTTTAGGATCAGTTCGTCAATTTCTGGGGGGAAAAAAAAGCCTGTGAGATTTTGATAAAAATTTGAGAGGGATTTTAACGGCAATTTGAGGCAACTTGCCATCTTAACAATTTTGAGTCTTTCCATCCATGGACATTTAGTTAAATCTCCTTTTGTTTAGGTCTTATTTAATTTCTTTTAACAATATTTTATAGTTTTCTATATACAATTATTTTATTTCTTTTGTTAAATTTATTCCTAGATACTTTATTCCTTTTGATGCTATTTAGACTGGTTTTCTTAATTTTACTTTTAGGTTGTCCATTGGTAGTAGAAGTACAATTGATTTTTGAATATCCATTTACATGTGGTGGTGGTTTTAAAACCAAAATGTCTTGATATTCCTCCCACTGAGAGATGGGGTGTATGTTCCTACCCTTGAGTCTGGCTCTGGGAGTTCCTGACCAATAAACTATGGCAGAAGTAATGCTGTGCCAATTTCCAGGCCTCTGGAAACAAGCAGCGACTGTTGCCTGTTTCTTGGGATACTTGCTCCTGGAGCCCAGCCGCCATGCTGTGAGCAAGTCCAAGCAGCCCGTGGAAGGCCTGTGTGGGGGTCTGTGCAGAGATCGACTTGCCGGCCATGGGTTTCAGAAGTGGATCCTCCAGCCTCCCAGTGTGGCTTTGGCTGGTGGTAGGCTTTGCCTTAAATGCAGATTTGTGGGCAAAATAAATGGCTATTGTTGGTTTGAGCCACTGGGTTTTGGGATGGTTTGTTTCACAGAACCAGCTAACTGGAGTATTTGCCTTCTGAGTCTCAGAACTCAGGTGGGAAGAAAAGCCGGAGGGGGGAAGGCAGTGGGAGGGAAGGGATGACCGAAGGAGGAGGAGACTAAATGTGCCATGCTCTGGGCTAGACATTGTCTTGATCATTAGAGTTAGACTAACTCAGAAATAGCCCTGCCACAAACACATTGTGTGCCTGATCTGGGGGAGCCATTCCTTCCTCCAGGGCCTCAGCGCTCCCCAGTGGGGGCACTTAACTCTCTCTGCCATGACTCAGGAGAAAGCCTGAGCCAGGGCGGGCCCCTGGGCTGAACCTGAAGGACTACACCTGTGGCCATGGACACTGAGTCACTTCAAAAGTCTGCATTGTGTGCAGTCAGGGAGGGCCTCTCTGTGGAGGTGCATCTGTGAAAACCATGTGCCTGACAGAGGAGGAGGAGGAGGAGAGGGAAGATGAGGAAGAAAACCCAGGAGAGCCATCATAATGACAATGATACTTGGTATTGTTATGCTTTTTATTCTTTTATAAATTATTGTTCATTAAACCTTTTATTCTGAGGTAATTGTAAGTTTACATGCAGTTTTAAAAAGCAATGCAGATGTCCTCTGTTCCTTTAAATCTCCGCAATGGTAACATCTTGTAAAACTGCAGTACAATATCACAACAGGGGCATTGACATTGACCTAATCAAGCTAGGCACATGCCCATCACCACAAGGAATGCTCACTTGAGAGTAGGTTTTCACTTGGTAAGACGCGGAGCCCAGGGCCACCAGGTACAGCAGAGGCATGATGGCTCCCGGGCGTCCACCTGCCGGGGGACTGGCTGTGAGGGAGGAGGCAAGGCAGAGCTCAGCAGAGCCAGCATCCCCGGTGAGCCAGGGGCCTGGCTGCTCTGTCTCAGAGGGTTGGCCCTGGCAGGGAGTGGAGTGGGACTGTTTCTGGGACTGCCCTGGGGCAGAGGGAGGAGATGGGGGCTCTGGGGCCTAAAGGGCAGAACTGGAGGAAGCCAATTCCAAGCTCAGGACTGGGTCATGAGTGCTCATTCCTGGAGGTGTGTCTGGAGGTGGACAGCCTCTGCGGGGTCCCCCTTGGTGGAGCATGGGAACCTGATAAAGTCTGGCCTGGATGATTCCTAGAGTGTTCTCCCAGCCCAAGAGGCTGTTGTGGGGAGAGTGATGCCAGATCAGAATTCTCCAGGCTCTGCCCTGAGGGATGCAGCTGGCTGGGCTGAGCTGTTCTGGGTGCTCCCTGCCCCAAGCCTTCACACTTGCCATTGCCCTTCTATGTCCTGGCATGTTCCACAGTGCCCAGGACTGCGGTGCTGCCTGTCCTCCCAGGACCAATCAGTGATCATGAGGCCCAAAGTCAGACCTGTTTGTTTGGAGTTGTCTGGAGAGCGAAGCCCCCAGTGAGAGGGGGCAACGTTGGGGGAGGGCAGTACTGACAGGTGGTAGCTTGGCTCTGCCTGCATGTGCCACTGGGCAGCCTGGCCCCTCTGCCTCGGCTCCCTTCTGGGTGTGCTGGTCTTTCATGCATCCACATGGCCTGGACACCCTTTCCGTTTCTTTTTACTGTACATGCCTGGCTCTTCTCTGCCCTTTAGTTCTCAGTTGAAAGAACACCTCCACAGAGAGGCCCTCCATGACTGCCACACAATGAATCACATCCCCTCTTTCTTCTGCCAGCTCACTCACCTCCTGCTTGGCACTCTCACACTCTGCCATTGTCTTTCTGTTCATGAGTGTTTGGTTTGGTCTGTCTGTCCTGCTGGACACTCACCTCTGTGCAGGTGGGGCCCCTTTGGCCTTGCTCTTGGCTGTGCTCCCAGTGCCTAGAGCAGCAGGTGCCTGATGAATAAATGAACAGTGGTAGCTGACACTTCATGGTATTTATAGGCATAGGCCCTGCTCGAAACTACCTATCGTAACAGAACAACTCCTCCTGACAGCCTATGAGGGGGTGCTATTCTCCTGATTTCTCAGGTGAGGAACCAGTTCCGGAGTCTAAGTATCCCTCGGCTGCTGAGTGGTGAGGCTCTGGGATTTGAACCCAGGGACTTTGTTCACCGGAGTCGATGCTCTCAAGCCCCCGAAGGAGGGATGCTCACTTGCCTCCTCGCCCTGACCCTGCTTTGCTGGGTCCTGGATACCAGTCCTCATTGTTTTCCCCAGATGACATATGCAGGATGCGCCCTCCTTGCCTTCCCCATTCTTCTCCTCTCCTGATTGCAGGCTCTGACTCCACTGGCCTGGCAGGTCCTGGGGGCTTCTCTCCTCCCAGAAGTCCTGGGAGGAGGACCTGTTATTCTCTTATGACAAAGGGGAAACTGAGGCTCTTCAGGGGAAGAGAGTGGGCTGCCTTGCTTCCAGTCCAGGCCCCTTTCTCTGCCCCTGGGCTCCTTGACCTCACAGGTGGGAGCACATCTCTAAAGGCTGAGTGGGCTCCCAGATGTGGCTCTTGTTTCTTATTTCCCACCAGGCCCAGGAGGGCAGCAGGCAAGGCTTTTCTCCCCATTCCACTGATGGAGAAATTGAGGCCCAGGGAAGTGAAGCCTGCCGCCCGAGTCACCTGGCCGAAGAAGACCCAGCTTTCCTGGCTTCCAGCCCTGAGCTTCAGCCAGGGTACCCAGGACACCAGGTGGCAGAGGCTCCTGAGGGACCTCTGCAGGCTCACCTGCCCCAGAGTCCGGGTGAAAGTCAAGGAGGCTGCACGCTGTAGGTGAGTGACACCGACCAGACGCCTGGCCAGAGATCTTTCAGATGCAGGCCCAGCCAGGGATGAATGGACTCATGCGTGAGGAAATGATCCCCGATGTATGCCCCACAGTGAGAGCCAGAGCAGGCACCTGTGGGGACTCTGTAAGTGCCACCTGCCCACTGGATCTTCTAGAATCAGCCTGTGTCACCTAGAAGCTTCGACTGGGGGGACTGGTCCCTGATCTAAGGAAGAGGGACTTGGGAGGTCAGGGAAGGCTTCTGGGAGGAGGTTTCCTTGGCACTAGACACAGAGGTAGCAGAGCGGAGCCCTTCCTGCTGGCCCTGCTGGAAGAGATAAGCAGGCCACCAGAATCCTGGATGCAGCGGGATTCATCACTGGGCTGCAGGGGAGGGCAGGAAGGCGGGGAGGCTAGGCCCTGGGGTGGGTGGGCTCTACCTGCTCCTGTACGAGGCCCAGACCACCAGGCTTAGGCTATTTCTCAGGTCTCTCCATGCCTCAGAGTTGGAGTCCCCAGCATCTTCCGGTGGCCTCCCAGCACCCCATCACCCCATCACCCCAGCACCCCATCACTCCATCACCCCATCATCTTGGCAGTGAGCTCCAAGGCCTCATTGGTTTTAGCTGTAGTCAGATGTGGGTCCTGCCTCAGAGACTCCCAGTCTATGAAAACGCAACTTCGAGGGAAGGGACTTTCATTTACTGAACCCTCCCAGGGAGTCAGGCATTCACATACCCTCATTTCTTCCTCACAAGAACCCATGAAGGAGTTACTGCTCTTTTATGTTTCTTAAAGAGCTTTATTGTTTAAAGTTCACCCATTTAAAGTGTACAATTCAATGGTTTTTAGTGTATTTGTGGAGTTGTGCAAGCAGCACCATAATCTAATTGTAGGACATTTCATCATCCCCCAAGGAAGCCTGTGCCCACTGGCAGTCACCCCTGCCCCCCTCCCCCACACAGCAAAGCAGTAGAGAGGGCGCAGAACTCCTATCCCAGCTTCCATCCTTATCAAGTCCCATCCTGCTTCCCTCCTTTTTGTTGCTGCGGTAGCTAAGGAATCTTAAACCTCCTCCAAGCATCGTCCATTGACCAGCAGCAGGGGTGTCACCTGGGGATTAGTCAGAAATGCAGAGCCCGAGGCCCCGCCCCAGGCCTACTGAATCAGTCTGCCATCCAGCTAGAGTGGGGTGGGGGGCGCGGGTAGGTTGCATGGGTGACAGCACGGGAGCAGCTCTGGGATGAAGCAAACCCCAGACTTTGTGCGTGGCTTACCACCTTCATGTACTTCAACACGCATCTCTGCAACAGAACCCACCGGGCCACTGCCACAGCTACTGAGATGTGGAAACAGCCAGGGCCCAGCTAGGAATGCGGGGCAGGTTTGAACCCAGACCCAGCCAGCTGCACACCTTTCTTCCCTCCAGCCTCCTGTTCAAGGGCTTTTAGCGGTGACCGCAGCTTCCTGCTTTTATCGAGGGCAGCCTGGGGCCCTCGGCAGAGTGCTTTGTGGACGCCAGAGGCAGGCTGTGGCTTCCTCTCTCTGAATGCCTGGGTGGCAGCAGCAGTGCTGTGGACGAAGACCAGATGATGAGAGGACCACGGGCAGCCTCTCTGTGGGCACACTGAGGAGGTGTGAGCAGAGAAAACTGCTGGCAGGAGGAGGCAAGGCAGGGGCTGCATGAACCCAGATGCTGTGTGCTGCTGACCCGCCATGTGACCTGGGCCATATGGTCCCCTCTCAGACCCTCTGGCTATTCTGGGCACTAGCACCTTGGTGTTTGCTGGGAAACCCCATCCCTCCTCCCTGCTGCGCCCGCAGGGGCTGTGTAGTGAGGGCATCTACTTGCTCAGAGCACCTGATAAGAAAGGGAAGATGGATTCTTTGAATTTGCTTTGGTGGAGCGGAGTCAGACCGAATGCCCTTGAGGCCCTGCAGGGGCCTGTCCTTCTCTCTGGTGTCCTTGGGGAGCCCAGGGTCAGTGGGAGTGTGGGCATGGCCCTGGGGGGCCTGTGGGTGGGAGTGGAGGGAGGGCTTGGAGAAGATCCCACACTCGCATGGGTTCAGGTCGTCCAGTCACCTCATCTAATGGATGGGGAAACTGAGGCAGCACAGTAAGAACTAAGGGATTTTCAGGCCTTCTCTGGCTCCAATGATGGTGTTCTCTGTCCTGCCAAGATGAAAGGCCATGACTGTTCTAATGGAGATGATCCCCCATGCACTGAACTCCCCCTACAGTAACAGGATGGGCTGGGTGTAGGCTCTGGGTCAGGGTCCCTGGGCTGAAACCCTGGCTCTGGCTCTTCCCAGGCAGGTGACCTCAGGTGAAGTGTAGAGTAACTTTAGTCTTGGCTGCCTCTTGTGCAAAAAGGGAGTGATTATCTCAGCCCCCATTACAGAGTGGGGGGAGGACTGACTCTAGGTAAGCTACCTGGCACATGGCACTTGCTCAGCAGTGGACACTGATTATTATTAACTAGAGGCCCAATGCACGAAATTTGTGCATGTGTGTGTGTTTGTGTGTGTGTGTCCCTCAGCCCAGCCTGCACCCTCTCCAATTCAGGACTGCTGGTTCCCAACCACTCACCTGCCTGCTTGCCTGATGACCCCCTAACCATTCCCCTGCCAGTCTGATTGATGCCTACCTGCTCTCCTGCCAGCCCGATTGTCCCTAACTGCCCTCTTCTGCTGGCCTGGTCACCCATAACTGCCCTTCCCTGCAGGCCTGGTTGCCCCCAACTGCCCTCCCCTGCTGGCCTGGTTGCCCCCAACTGCCCTTCCCTACAAGTCCAGTCATCCCCAACTGCCTTCCCCGGCTGGCCCGGTCCCTCCCAACTGCCCTCCTCTGCCGGCCATCTTGTGGTGGCCATCTTTGACCACATGAGGGTGGCCATCTTGTACGAGGATGTGACGGTCAATTTGCATATTACCCTTTTATTATATAGGATTAGTAGTATTGTCCTCTTGATGTCTTATAGGTAAAACCCTTCAATATCCAGCCCTGGGTTCCTCTCCCACCTTAACCCTCTCTGCTTTATGCTCCAGCCAGAATATATCTTTAAATTGTTTCCTAAACTGGTTTCTTACCGCCAGACCTAAGCCCAAGCTGTTTTCTCCATCAAAAGCACTCGTGCTAACTGGTACTTTCCTTTGGGTCTGTCTCAAGGTAGGCCTCATTTCCTTGGCCACCTCCCCCAACCCAAGTTGGGATGGGGTCCCTCTGGGCAGGGTGGGGGAAGGCGGGGCCCTTACAAACACCGCAGGGCTCTGCATTGGTATTGCGTGTTTACTTGTCCATCTTCTCCACCAGATAGTGACTTCCATGAGCAGGGGAGAGTCCCTGCTACCCAGTGCAGGAGGTGCTTGGGGAATATTACTGAGAGGGGAGCTGCCTGTCAGCATACAGTGAGTGTCCAATGAGTGCAGGCTAACCATACAGGGAGGGCAGGGCCTCCTGACTCTACCGTGCGCATCTGTGGGTAGTGGAGTTCAGGAACAGTTTGCTATAGGAAGTGAGGCCTAATCATAACCTTAGAGGACGCTGCACAGGTGGAGAGAAAGGAAAGGCATTTTAATGGCTTTCCATAAATGTTTACTTATGTGCTTGACTTAGTGGAAGGCTGTCTCTAATCTCAGGAATTTCTTCACCTCTGCTGGGTATTTGGAAAGCAAGATCCCAGGGGGGAATTTGTATTTGGAACAAATATACCAGGGTGGGCAAAAGTAGGCTTACAGTTGCACTGTGTCATTCTTCCCAGTTACTAAAGCTATTGTAATAATCATCACCTGCACATCTTTCCATATGAACAACTGTAGGCCTACTTTTGCCCACTCCTATGTTATTAATGGACATGAAAAAAGCAATGGAAATTGGGGCAGGGAAGGTTGGGAAAGGTTTCAGATAGAAGGTGACACTTGAGTAGGGCAATGAAGGATGCCTAGGAGTTTACAAGGTAGGCAGAGAGGAAAGACAGTCTGTATCAAGGGAACAGCCAATGAGAAGTCATTGAGTGGAGTGTTTAAGGAACAGTGAGAAGTTCTTCCTGTAGTTTGCATGCAGGGTGCCAAGGTAGGTGATGGCATGTCGCAAACACTTGTGCGTGTCAGGCTATGGAGTTTGAACATTATTCTGTAACTTATTTATTCAGACATTTATTGCACTAATATGTACTCAGCCCGTACTATGTATCAGGCTCTGTTTCAGGTGCTGGGTACACCCTGGTGAAAAAACAAAAAGGGCTTGTGGAGGTTAGAGTCTACAAGGGACCCACCGAAACTGCCTGAGCAATGAGTGACACGGCCAGGCAGGGATCTTGGACAAATTGAGTCTGATAGTAGCTGAAATGAAAGATGGTTCAGAAGGCAGAGCAGGGAGGCTGGCCAGAAGGAGACTGGAAAGACTACAGGTAAGAGATGAGGTTGAGCTAGGGCTGTGTGGAGGGGACAGAGACGGGTGATGTGTGACAGGTTAAAGACGGCTGTGCAGCCCGGCCAGCGTGGCTCAGTAGTTGAGCGTCAACCTATGAACCAGGAGGTCACGGTTTGATTCCCGATCAGGCCGCATGCCCGGGTTGCAGGCTCGAACCCCAGGGGGCGGTGTGCAGAAGGCAGCCGATCAATGATTCTCTCTCACCATTGATATTTCTATCTCTCTCGCCCTCTGCCTTCCTCTCTGAAATCAATATATATTTGATTTCAGACGGCTGTGCACTCTCCACCCATCCTCTCATCCAGAGGTTCACTCTGATTTCAGACTCTTGAGTAGAAGCTGGCCTCAGGGACTTGTTTGACCTACAGAATGAGGCGGAAGTGATGTGTGGGACTCTTGAGGCTGGCTCAGAAGAAACCTCAGAGTTTTCCTGGGCCCCCAGGAGACTCCATGTGAAGTTTCGAGCTGCTGTGGAAGAAGTCTGACTACCCGAAGGCGTCCATACTGTCAAGGTCTCATGCAGGTGCTCTGGGGCACAGACCCTGCTGAGCTCTGCCTCCCGGCGTCCCCACCAAGGCACAAGACCTGCGAATGAAGCCCATATGGCACCTCAAACAGGCCCACCCCCCAGCTGAATGTCACCTGAGGGCCCGCCACCACATCCCCTGGCTGGAAA
Source organism: Myotis nattereri (assembly GCF_964212035.1). NCBI lineage: Eukaryota > Metazoa > Chordata > Mammalia > Chiroptera > Vespertilionidae > Myotis > Myotis nattereri. The sequence goes on from NC_138088.1 coordinate 12,775,161, forward strand.
GAGTCACCGGCTGAGCCCTGCCTGAATTCCTGCCCCACACAATTGTGAGGTGCAGTAAAACAGCTTTTGTTGTAAGCCACGGCATTTTGGAGTAGTTTATTACATAGCATATAAACTGGAACAGCATGGAAGACGGAGAACCTCGGAGGCAGAGCCAGCAGGGCCCACCCACTAGCTGAGGAAGAGCACCTGTCACTATAGGTGGGATTGAGGGATTGAGGTGTCCAAGTTAGGGGTGCCACAGCTAGCAAATAAAAATACAGGGTGCCCAGTTTTATATAGCGTGTCCCACACAGTAGTGTGTCATGTGAACATTCATGGTTAATCTGAAATTCAGAGTTAAGGGGGCTTCCTCCATTTTACTTGTCCACCCTAATCCAAGCTGGGAGAATGGCCTGGAGGTGGGGATCCAGGAAGGCATCAGCCTGAGAGGTTGTGGGGGGCGGGGCTGGGGTCAAACGTGCAGTGTCTGTGGGAGCCCCGCTAGGCTGCAATGCTGGCTGTGCAGGGCCCGCGACGGAACTGGTGTATGTTCTCTTGTCAGGTATCTGGGCATCAGCAGGACTTGGGGCCCCTGCTGGAACCTCAGTCTATGAGTGGTGCTGGTGGCCAGGGGAGGGCAAGTCCAGGGCCCCCTGGCCTTGACAGGGGACCTCCCTGCAGCATGTGAGGAATGCAGTCAAGTGAGCAGAGGTGCCCCCGTGGCTGGGCACCAAGGCTGCCGCCCAGCAAGCCCTCCAGAGGCATCGCCTTCCCACCCATTGGCCATCCTGGCAGACTGCTATCTGGGTAAATCCAGACCCTCCTCCATGCCTTCAGCAAAGCTGACGCAAGGAAGAAGGGGAGCTGTCTGCCTGTGTGTGTCTGGGCCCAGGCACAGAGAGCTTCTCTCCCCACTCCTGTGGGGCCTGGTGGGATGGGGGACTCGCAGGGCTGGGGATGGGAGCCTAGCCTCCCAGGGAGCCCCGTCTTCCCAACCCTGGGCTGCAGGAAGCCCTTGGGAGCGGCACACTTAGGGTGCCGCTCTGGGCTCTGCCACTTCTGCCCCTTCTCTCTTCCCAGGGTCCATGTGGGACCCAGGACCCTCACAACATGGTCTTAAGGTCTCTCATCTGGGGAGACAGCAGCCCCTCCTGGGCCTGGCCCCCTACAAGGCTGCAGCTGAGCTGGGGGAAGCAGGGTCTCTGGCCTGAGTTGGGAAATCCCCTGGACAGTGGCAGCTCCTCCCTTTCGGCTCTGGCTAGGAGTCCCTTTAAAGCAGCCCTCTCTCCACATCCTCCAATGGCTCCCCATTGGCCGGGCATCGTCACGAACAGCCTGGCTGGTCTCACCCTGCCTGCCCAGGCTGCCCACCACTTGTCCCCGACACATTGCTCTCCGCAGCGCAGAGGGGACCCCTTCTCTCTGCCCCCACCCCCTGCACCGCTCAGACTCCGCTCCTTTGTTGGAAATCATCTTACAGAGCTACATGCTCTAGGGACACCATGTGACGTGGGCGAGGCCCCTGCTCTCAAGGAGGGAGGGGATCCCTTGAGGAGACAGGGAGCAGCAGTAGAAAGATGGGCAAACAGAATCAGAATAGAACCTGTCGCCGACCTTGCACACGGTGAGTCTAGAGAGAGGCCCAGTGGCCTTGGCCAAGTCCCCTGAGGCTTGTGAGCCTCAGGTGCCTCCTCCTCGGTTGTGGCCAGGTTGCTTTCCTTCCTACCTCACAGACTGGGAATCAGGTGGGTGCCATCATGGAAGCAGGGTGGCCCAGGCTCGGCGTTGACAGGAATTATTTTTGTCTCAGAGCACAGCTTTGTTTATTTGCTGGTTGGTTTGTTTTGAATATAAAGCGCAGATTTGGAGGACAAATCGTTGGATCCTGCTAAGAGGCTTGGGGCAGGCACTGGGGAGCAAAAGACCTTGGAGGTGGGCCTGAAGGAACAAGAAGGCATTTTCCGTGGAGAGGAGATAAAGGCGGGACCTGGGAGGGGCAGGCAGGGTGCCTCAGGCACTGGGAATGGCATGTACAGAGCCACCAGGGAGCAAGAGAACCTGGCATGTTTACAGAGCAGCACGCCGAACAGGCTGACGCCCAGGTCATGTGAGGGAGGGGCGGGCGGGGCACAGTCCTGGGATGCTGGAGTGGAGGGGTCACCCCGGGGTCAGCGTGGAAAGGTCTTTGCACATCAGCCCAAGTTGTCTGGACTTTATCTACTTGACAGTGGGGGCCCAGGCAGGCTCTTAGCAGGAGAGTGACATGATCAAAAGCACGCTTTAGTTCTTCTGGACATGCTGCTCACCCCATCTTCAAACCCTGCCGTTCTATGGAGCTTCTCCCAAGTGTTCCATTGCTCCCTGACTCAGGACAGCAATGGTGGCAGGCACAGGTGTGGCTGCCGCCCAGCGTGGTGGCAGCCCTCTTTCTCCGGGGGCTGTGTGAGCTGTGTGTCTGGTGTCCTCCACCCAACCTCGCTGACCATCCGAGCACGCATGAACCCTGCTCCGCCTCTCACTCTGTGATGTTGGCATGAGTCTCTCAAATGCCACCACAGGATTGACCTACATCTCTGGGGTCAGACCGGCTCCCTGGATTAGACTCAAGCTTAGCGAGTGCAACAAAAATAGCCCCTTCTCCCTTGCGTTAGAGAGCTGTCGTAGCTGGGTCTGGTGGCTCTGGCTTGTTTTTATTTTTAACCACTGGAGATGTTGTGTGGCCAGAGGTGAAGTGCATGACGTATAAAGAGAAGTGGCGTGTCTAGGGGTTCCTGTGAATGGGTACAGACTTCTCATGAGCCCCTCGGTGACCTCTAGGCCTCCAGGAATTTTACATGCAGAACTTAAAGGTCCCAGGGGTCCTCTGGTTTTATCCGCCCTCCTGGCGGGGGGGGGGGGGGGGGCGGCGTATTTGAGGCCCAGAGAGGGGAGGCTCCAGCTAAGATCACACCCGGGTCAGTGGCAATACCAGGAGTAGAACCCTGCTTCCTGCTGCCTGGTAGGGTGTTTTTCCTGGCCCCGGGCTGGGTCTGTGCATGGGGACCAAACTGAGTCAGGGGGGTGCTGGAGGGGAGATGCTGGAGCCAGGATGGAACTGGAAAGGGGGAGAGGCAGCGAGATACTAATGCAAAGCTGGGACTGAGTGTTGGGGGAAGGTCTGGCTTAGATTTGGTCAAACACTGTCCATTACTCATGCTAAAACCTGGACCGCGCCCCCCAAATCACCTGCATCTGCACTAGAGACGATGGCCAATCTAAGAACGTGATGTAACATTTTAAATATCTTCAGAGGAGGAGCTGCCCTTGGTCTCTCCCTGGGGCAAGGCCTGAGGAGAACTAGGCATTAGCTGGGCACCCGATATGCGCCCAGCATCCTTCTCTTCTCCATGTGACCTCTGTGAGCACCTAACCGGTGCTGTACATGTGCCAAGAAAGACTCTGTAACCGGTGGAGAAGAGGGCTGGCTAAACAAGCACCTATAACAGAATTACCCTACACACAGCACAGCGCCGAACCTGGGATGGTGGGAGGGGCCGTCAGCGAAGGCTACCTGGAGGAGTAGGTGCCTGCGGTAAACCATAAAGCTGAGAGAGAATTTAAGGGCAGAAAAGGGAGAGGGTGCTATCAGTAGATGAAACAGCGTGAAGAAAACCAGGAGGCAGGAAGCCCTGTACGTGATTACTGCTCCAGGCTGCGATAAACCACGGCCCAGCTCAAGGGTGGAGGGAGAGGACACAGTAGGGCTGGGGCAGGGCACCAGGTATGGGGCCTGACCAGTCACCTGAGCAGTCTGAGTTCACCCTGCAGGTTTTTTACGGGAGAGAGTGACTTGTTTGGATTTGCGTTGTAAATGCTGGCCCTGGCAGTGGTGTGGCAGCTGACTCAGAGGGGGCAGAGGCAGGAGGCAGGGAGACTGTTGCAATCACCCAGGAGGAGAAGATGAGGGCTTGACCTTGGGCTGCTGGGAGTGGGGGTGGAGTCAGGAGCTCAGCAGTGTTGCAACCCCAGCCGCCAGGATCTCAGGGGGCGGGGCGAACTGGGAGACCCAAGGCTGACCTCAGGTTGAGAAATGGAGTCTTAGGTGCCTGTGAGGTGTTAAGGTGGCGACAGAATCCCAGGAGGCAGCTGGAAAGCCAGGGTCTGGAGGTTAGGAGAGAGGAGAGGCCCAGGCTGGAAATGTAGGTTTGCAAATGGGGAGCCTGGCCTTTAGGGGGTGGGTGGAGGAAGGGGTGAGAAGCAGGTGCCAGGTTTCAGAGAGTCAGGGACCTGCAGGGTGAGTAGGGGAATAAAGGCAGATGGGGGGGGGGGGGGAGGGAGCAGAAAAATAGCATGATGAGAAGTAAATTTGAGAGTATGTGAGAGGGCGAGGAGGCTATGGAGAAAGCAGCAGCGGAGCAGTACAGGACGGGCCAGGAGTTCCCAGTGGAGCAGGGCGGGGGGCTGGGGCAGGGGGTTGAAATTGCAGGTATGGTGGTCAGAGTAGCCCAGGTTAGGTGTGGTCTGGGTCTGCGGAAGATTCCACATGGATTGATATGGATGGGCGAGAGGTAGCGGGGGGGGGGGGGGGGGGGAAGTGGGGAGGGGCACCTGTATGGTTACCCCGATGGATGGCTCGTAGTAGGATTTTTAGACAAGCAGTATCTTCCAGGTTGGCGAGACGTGATGGGAGAAGGAAGGACAAGAAAACAAATATCATGGCATCTGCCTGTGCCAGGCATGGTGCTAGGGACAGACCCTTTAGTCAGTGCCTGCGAGCCCCCATGATGAGCCTTGGAGTTAGGAAGGAACCGTCTCATTTGTCCCGGTTCACATGAAAAGGAGCAGAATCAAAAGGAGCTAGAGCTCCGTGCTGCCCTGTACACTGCCTGGATGTTCTCGGTGCATCTCCCCCCCCCTAATGAGGTCAATGTCATCATCTCCATTTCCTGGTGAGGAGTGTGAGGTTCATAAGTGTCAGCATAAGATCCTGGACCCTAGAGCCAGCCTGCAGGGCTGCTTCTACCCCCCCTCCCCCCTAGCCCTGCCTCCTCCCCCCTCAGTAGCTGCTGGCTGGGCTCCAGGCAGAGCCTTACCCTTTCTGGCCTTAGCTTCCTCATTTGGAAATAGGGATAGTAAGAGCATCTGCCTTATAGGGGGTGTGGTGATTAAATGAGATAATATATGTGAAACCCAGAGGCCAGGGCACAGCAAGAGCAGGAGCTGTGGTAGCATTCACTGTGACTATTTTTACTGGACAAGGTCATTCGGTAGGAGGGGGGAGAGCAGGTTTTGGACTGACCCCTGCCTCCTCCCAGCTGACCCTGGGGGGGGGGGGGGTTGGGGGCTGGATGGGCTGCCCCAGGCTGAGGAAGGAGCTGAGCATCCGGCACCAGGCTTGTTCCTCTGCTGCAGGCATGTGACATACTGTGGCGTGATGTGTTTTCCCCTCATGGTGCAAGATGTGACTCAGAGGGGCACGCTTGGGAAATGATTTCCTGGATTTGCCCACCTCATCGCCCCTGCGCTCTTCTGATTTTCTCTGATCAGACTTTGTATCTGGCTCTGCCATTCGCCAGCCCTTTTAATGCAGAAAACAGCCCGTCCTTCCCAACTTGCTCAACAGCTGTAAAGATTCATCTTTGGCCCGGAGAGGGTAGCAAAGGAGGGAAGGAGTGGGGGGGGGAAAGGAAGGGGGGGGGGAGGGAAGAAAAAGGAAGAAAGAAAGAGGCAGCAAGAATCCAAACAGCCCTTTTCTCCCTGGGTAATCTGGGCAGCTTCCAGGAGGATAATGTCTCTCCAGCGCGGATCGCCCCCTCCCTCCCAGGCTGTTTTCACAGGAAGCAAATCCCGGAGCATTTTCAATGTGCCCCTCGAGGCAGAACAATGAGGCCCTTGAAGCCTCGAACCGCGCTCCCTCCAGTCATCCGGAGCCCTGCCCAGCCCCTCCGGGACGGCTCGGAGGGCGCGGGCCGCTCGCAGTGGGGGAGGGGTCTGCAGGGTGCTGCCGAGCCGCACGAGGGAAGCCCATTAGCCAAATAATAGGTTCGGATCCGACTGTTGTGCCAAGGTACCCGGCATTTATCCGGCTTCCCGATTGGGGGCCGGGAGCGGGGAGGAGGCGGCGCGGATCCAATTACGGCTGCTCCTGCCCGGTCGCCAGGGGGTGGCGGCGGGGCGGCCGGGCGGCCGGGCCGGGCGGGGCGGGCAGAGCGGGATCGTGTGCGCAGCAGCCGGGCTGGCCGCTGGGTCGGGGGGCGTCTGTCCCCCAGGAGGCCCCGGCCCCGCGTCCTGCTCTGTGCCCCCGCGAGGGCTCCTCCGCCCGCCGGCTCAGCTGCCCCATTGTTTATTGTGGAGTCTGCGCTCCCCCTCCCTCGCGTTCGCCCTCCCTCCCTCCCTCCCTCTCCCTTCTCCCCTCCTCCCGAAAGAAAGAAGAGCCAGTCTGTGGAGACGAATGAGTCATGAATAAACAAACAGCGTGGGGGAGCTGTCACTCCGAGCTGACTTCCTGGCCGCTCTCAGCTCTGCGACCTCCTGGCGGGCACAGAAGCCAGGCTGGCGGGGTGGGCGAGGGCTGTCTGGGCGCCCAGCGCGGTGGCGAGAGGGGGCAGGGAGGTTGCACAGGCCCCAATTACCAGGCCTGGCCTGGACCACAGCCCTCACAATCGTCCTACAGCTAGAGTGAGTGTGGCCCGATGTCCCCGAACCTATCTGTTCTCGATGCTGAGGGTTGTGAGTCTGGCTGCCTTGGGTTTGACAAAAGGCACGCAGCACAGACAGACCAGGCTCTGGGTTAGAGATTCGCGTGCAGGGGCAGGTCCCCCTGAGGCTGAAGCAGGACTGGCGTTCTGGGATGCCTGCCCAGGGCTGTTGGTGAGGTTTCTCCCCCATGTAGGTGTCTGGTGTGTGCTGCAGACGCAGGGACACAGGGAGGACGTGTACATGGTGTGTGTTGCACATGGTGTTTGGGACACACAAGAGTGTGTCTACATAAGGGTAGTGGCACCATCTCGTGTGTGTGTGTGTGTGTGTGTGTGTGTGTGTTTCACTCTGAATTTGTTTCTGCCACTTTAAGGTTAGAGAAGCTTGCTTTGTGCTCTGTTCTTTACTTGGTCCCTTTTCCTTTCCCTTGTGTGATCCTGTGGGTCATTTGGGGCCATCTCTCCCCATTAGTGAGGCCCCAGGGCCCCAGCAGACCTCCAGGGCCGGGCCGGGCTGGCCCTAGCGTCCAGCCAGCTGTGGCCACACGCAGGCTTACAGCGCTGACTCATGCTTGGCGAGAGCAGAGCCCAGTCTGACCAGAGCTCAGGCCTGGTGAGCCCGCTGTGGGGAGGGCACTTTGAGCCAGGCCTGTGGGGCCCTCGAGCTCTAAAGCCTGGGGAGAAGGCCTGGGCTAGCTCAGGCATTGTGGAGGCCTCGGGCACAGAGAGGTGCCTGCCCCATGGGGTCAGAGGCAGGGGCAGGAGTCCGGCATTTCTTCTGGCTTCCCTGGCAACCACACACCCTCACAGAGGTCCCCTAGGGCCAATGCTGACAGAGAGGCCTTCAGGAAGAAGGTTGGTGAGAGGGAGGCAAGGTTGTGAGGCAAGGTACAGCCCAGGCCCTGCTGCTTGGCCAGGCTCAGAACCCCGACAGCTCTGTCCCTGCTCCTGTCCATGGCCCCGCCCAGCTCCTACAGTTCTCCAGCTCTGCCTTAGAGATTCGGGTGCAGAGGCAGACCCCCCTGAGGCAGAAGCAGGTGGGAGTTTGCTGTCACCCCCCAGTATCGCCCTCTCCTGCAGCACCACCGCCAGCGTCTACTTGCTGGATTTGGTTTCTTGGCACTGGAATCATAGGCTGGTTGTGGCCCTGACAGGGAGGGCAGGCTCTGGTGGCAGCAGGCCTACCCTGGCCATTTCCCAGCCCCCTGACCATCCTTCAGCTGGCAGGAAGTTTGGGTCAACATGGGTGGGGAGGCAGGTACATGTGGGTTATAGCCTGGCTTTCTTCACTCTCTGTGTGATCTAGGGCAAGTCACTTAACCTCTTGGAACCTCTCTTCCCTCATCTCTAAAATGTGCATACTGACCCCCTACCTCATGAGGTGGTAGCAAATATTAAGGCCCCTGAACACCAGTTTGGCATGGATTAGGGGCTCAGAAAAGGAGAGTGAGTTCTTTGTCCACCCCTGGCCCTGCCCTGCACCTAGACCAGTGATGGCGAACCTATGACATGCGTGTCAGAGGTGACACGTGAACTCATTTTTTTGGTTGATTTTTCTTTGTTAAATGGTATTTAAATATATAAAATAAATATCAAAAATATAAATCTTTTTTTTACTATGGTTGCAAAGATCAAAAAATTTCTATATGTGACACGGCACCAGAGTTGTTAGGGTTTTTCAAAATGCTGACACGCCGAGCTCAAAAGGTTCGCCATCACTGACCTAGACCATCAGGGCCCAGAAATTCCCCTGCCCAATCTTGTTCGTCCTCGGACCCAGAGACTTGCCAGGATCTTGTCTGGAATTTGAGGGCTCAGAGGCAGTCCCACACAGTTGTTGGGCAGGGCAGGGTCTGGGCCTGGACTTCCAAGCAAGGCCCATCTTGGCAGGTCTGCTGGGACCCAGCGTATCTCTGGGGCTCTCCCTATGGGGAGCAGTCTCCATCCTCAGGGCACATTCTGAGAGTGCCTGGGCTGGCCTTGACTTGTAGACACATTGGTCTACATGGACTTTAAAAAAAACAACCACAAACAAACAATAACAACAACAAAAAATAACAGCCAGTACTTAAGAATGAAGATATTTCACATGAAAATGTGGCTTTTCAACTTCTTGGAGTAATTGGGAGATTTGGCCACACTGCACTCACATTTCTATGTGGCAACGAGGGACTGGAGCTGAGAAGTGGGGCCCCTTCAAGCAGGATGTGTGCTCTCTAGTTTTCCGCAGTCCCTACCATTCCCTATTGCACTGGTTCTCATACTTGAGAATCACCTGCTTGGTAAAACAGATTGCTGGGTCCCACCCCAGAGTTTCTATTTTAATGGGCTGGGGGAGGGGAGTAGCCTGATAATTTTATTTCTAACAAGTTCCCAGGTGATGCTGCTGCTGCTGGTCCAGGGACCCACTTTGAGTTCTCCTGCCGCTCCCTGATGTTGGCGCCAACTGTTGGTTACCATATATCATCATATGTGGCCTGCTGCTTCCCTAGGGAATAGGGAGATATTTCTCTGTTCTCAGAACTCTAGCAGAAGTAGAAAGATAGAAAAAGACAGAATATCATTTTTTCAAGCAAAATGGAGAAGTCTGTATTTCTTTGGGGAAAATGGAGGATGTTCCTTTCATTTTACATGTAAACCATTTGCATCTATGTGTCCCTGAGGATGCGTTGGGGAACGTGGGCACTGTCTGCACCGTATTCTTACACGTGGCTCTCTCACTCATTATGTTATCTGCTTGGCCCTGCAGGTGCTCAAGTGAGTGGCTCCTGCCCTCCACAGTTTATTCATTAATTGAACAACCCTGATTTGAACCAGTTCAGCTGCTGACTGTGTTAGGATGTGAAGACAGAATAAGATAGGCATAGTTTTCACCATCACGTGCTCATTCTGATGTCATGTGTGGACTCAATGGGAAAAAGTGTCATGATTGATTAGTGATGTCTGCTGTGAGCACAATATGGGAAGGAGATGCCACTGGTTTGCCATCGCGGGCCAGATTCCTTAGCCATTGTAGGAGAGGCATATATGGGAGGTGTCAGCTCCAAGCCCCATGCCCTGGCAAGTATGGAACCCTGGCTCTGTGCCCAGCCTTGGGTCAGAGGCTGTGAGGAAAGCCAAAAGGAAGGGAAAGTTCTGCCCTTTGACTCAAGTTGTTGACAGGGCGACACCAGAGCAGACAGAGAAAACCAATTGAACAGATAAATAAAAGAAGGAATGATGAATTCTAATACCAGTAGGGTGCTGGGATGGAGAACAATGGGGTCTACGGGACGTCCTTAGTCTGAGTGGTGGGAGAAGTCTCTGAGGCCCCCAGCCTGTGTGGGGAGAGGAGGTCAGGAAGCAGAAGGGATCCTGGGCGGAGGCAGCCTGAATCTGCCCTGAGGATGGAGCCGGCTGCAGGGCTCTATCCTGGCCCCAGGTCACAACTCAGGCCTCCCCTAGTTCTATCACTCTAACTGCCTTCCAGCCCAGCCCCCTTCCACAGACACACGCAGCCTTCCTGACCTGGCCCATGCCGTGTGCTCTGTCCTCAGACTGCAGCTCAAACTGCTGTCTTCCTCTTCTACCGCCCAGCGCCGTGGGTGTGTTCAGGAGGCAAGTTACTTAGTCTCTCTTGGACCTGAGGTCCTTTGGGGCCACTCTGAGTGCTTCAGTCCAGTGTGTTGGGTGCCCCCTTCCCAACTCCCAGTCCCTCTGTCAATAACTTGTGTCAAAGGACAGAACTTTCTCTTCCTCTTGGCTTTCCTCAAATGTACACCCGAAGGCTGAGCACAGAGCTAGGGGTCCATAGATGCTAGGGCACAGAACTGGGAATTGATACTTCCCATATTAGCATCTCCTTAAATGGCTAAAGAATCTTGCCTGGTATGGCAAACCAGTGGTGCATTCTTCTAATAAGGTGCTCACAGCAGACATCACTAATCGATCATGACACTCTTTCCCCTTGAGTCCACATATGTCATCAGAATCCTTCTCAATATAGACCTCTAGGAGGCTGATGCTAATGAGTTGGATTGACTTGTGGGGTGACATTTATTAGCCACTCCTGTTTTAGGAACACGTCTATTATCACATGGGTCTCATGTGGCCTTCCAAATAAATAGAAACCTTGGACATGGACTTAGTTAAGATGGGATTTGAGGCACCTGAGCTGGGCTTAGAGGTAGGGGCTGGACTGGTCAGTTAGCTGATGATAAGAGAGCTATAGGAAGTTGACCGACAGTGGGTGGCCAGGGGTAGATGGGACTCAAATCAGCCCAGAATCCTGCTGAGTGTCCACTGAAGAAGGGAGTACCTGGTGGGAAGCTATGGGGCGGAAGGGAGGACCCAGAGACAGCTGGGTTCTGGGAATGAAGAGGAGACTGTGGGTCCTGCCAGGGATCCCCAAGGGCTGGCACAGTCTCCTGAGAGTGAGGACATGAGGGAGCAGAGCCACCTGAGACCTCACCTCCTCACCCCCCAGGCTGCAGTGTCACCCTCCTGAGACCTCACCTCCTCACCCCCCAGGCTGCAGTGTCACCCTCCTGAAAGCACATGGACAACCCCCTCCCCGCCACCCTGTAAGCAGAGACAGCCGGGGTCCCTTTGTAAGCACAGAAGCTTTTATGGAAATTAAGTGTGGATACCTGTGTCTGGAACCATCAATATATCTGACAGAGCTGTGGTGGTTAGGAGGACACGCAGAGATGCTGATGTCTGTCAAAGCTCCCATCACCCTTTGCTTGCCTGTCCTGTTCTGCTGGCCCGGTGCCCAGGCTCTGGGATGGAGCAGGGAGTGGGTGCAACTCTGCAGACTCTGAGCTCCATGAGGATGGCCCCCGCCACACCGTCTGCTGTTCACCGTCCTGTGGCCAGTGCCTCACCCCGGAATGAAGGAATGACCGACGGGTGAAAGGAACAGCACTGCTCTTGCAAGCTTGTGCTTTGTGCTTGCTGAGCACCTGTGGTCTCTGTGGCACCGGGGGCTTCATGAGGGCGGGGCTCAGGCAGAGAGGCCCAGTGCCAGGCCCTGTACACAGTGGAGTTACACCAACTGGAGGGAGCGCCATGTCTTCCATCTGCATCCTTTGGGCTCTGCTGTCTAGATTGGAGACACCAGGGGACTTGGGCAGTTCTAGAGCCGGGCCCTGGTGGTCCTTGAGAGGACTGGACACTCCAGGCACTGAGCACTGCTCATCGCTCCCCGAATGCTGCTGGCGATCTCATAGCTGTGCCCTGCTTCCCATTCTCCATGCCTGGGGCTCCCGCTCTGCTCCATTCAAACCTTTTTGAAATCCTCTCGGTTCTTAAGGCTCAACTCCAGGGCCACCTCCTCCAGGAAGCCTTGCATGGAGAAGGCCTGGGCCCTCTGTATGTCCTGCCTTCTGTCCCATTGCTGTCCCCACCGGACCTGCTGTCCTCATAAGAGTGTCTGTGAGACGTGGAGGCCACTGTGCTTTATGCGGCTATATGGGTGGTGAGGGGCCCGCGGCTTTGGGACGAGGCCTCGTTGGACCTTGTGAGCAGGTCCAAAGCCCTCAGGGGAGATGCCTGGCTCTGTCATGGGACCCCACCAGCCCTGGCAAGAAAACAGGCTGGGTCTTCCCCCTGCAAGGGGAGCCCTCACTCTCCTGCATGCGTGTGGACCTTTCCCTCCACAACCTTTGCTTCTTAGCTTCAGGGTTCAGGTGCCAGGCTTTGGGGACTGGAAATGCATGGCGTGGCTGGACGCTCCGGGTCATGCACCCCAGCTGGATGTGTGGGGTCTGTGGTAACTCAACCTCTTGAAGCTTCAGTTTCTTCAATTATACAATGGGACACCTGTTCCCATCTCATAAAGCTATTGTGGGAATTACAGGCACTAAGTTTCTGCTCCCCCTGCTCCAGATTCTCTCTGCCTGAGTGGTTTTTGCCCCTCTTTGCCCTCATAGCTCCTGTTCATCCTTTAGAAAGTTTGGGATCAATGTCACCTCCTCCAGGAAGCCCTCCCTGGCCACTGTTTCCTGTCACGTCCCCCCAGTGTGGAATTTCTTCTTCAGTGGCTCTTATCTGTATGTGTGGGTCTCTGTTTAGGATTGACCTCCCCCATTAGTCTGTGAGGTCTGTGAAGGAAGGGGTGAGTATCCCCAGGACCTCGCCAGGGCCTGGCACTTCAAAGGCGCTCAGTGAATATTTGTTAGGTAATAACACACTTAAAATGCTTCGAACATGAATTGCACCTTTTCTCATCTAATGTAGACTCAAGAGGCCACGTGACCTCTCCTCATTTCAGGCTGCCTGTGGGATGTTCTGGTGGCCGAAAATTCTGCGTCCATCCTGCACCAGCCTGCCTCCCCCGGGGAAACGCCGGCCCGCTCTGGGCTTTACTGTCCTCCCAGGCCCTGACGCAGAGCAGGCAGGGGAGGCCACGTGAGGTGGGCCTGCAGCCTGAACCCTCAAGGTTGGTCTCTGCCTGAGAGGCAGTCCAGTGTCCCAGGGCCTCCTGGGATCAATCCTGGGCACACAGAGCATCGGCACACAGGCTGCTTGGTCTCCTCGGCCTGATGATGGGGCTTTGGCTGCCCCAAAGTCCACAGCCACGAGGGAGCTTCTGTGCTCCTGGCTCAGCCTGGGCTTCTGAGGGCGCTCTGCATGCCGCTCCAGCTGTGTCTGGCTCCTGAGTCTACTTCTGCCCACAAACCTGGTGCTGATGTCTCTTTATCAAGCCACCCGGCAAATCTTCTTTCTCACTCATCTGGGGCTCAGTTTTTGCATCTGGCAATGAGAATAAGAACCTTATTTGATGGGTGGCATTTTAGGGTCTGATGGAATAACCAGCTTGCACTGCACGTTACAGCTCATAATCGCTTGTCATGTAAGGTTTCCTGACCAAATGCAGAGTCCATTTTCTGAGACATGGAAGCCGAATGGGCTCTTGGGAGATGATGTACCCACATGTGAAGGTTCTGGGCACCATGATGGGGTGCAACTCTGAGGCACCACCGTTCATGTGGCTACACCATTCATCGGTGTACCCCTGGCATAGAGCCAGGTGGCCATGCGTGGACAGGGTCAGACGGACAGCTGACAGTGTGCGCTGCAGGGCCCCAAATTACCTGAACTTCTCAAATCAGTCACTAGTGTCCAGACAGTCCCCGAGCAACGAGGACATGGCCTTGGAAACCCTCTTCCCTCCATTGTTCTGCCTGGGCCATGACCTCGATGGCCCACAGTATGGACACAGTCATCATGGGACATACCTGCCTGTCTACCCCGACAGTTCACATCGTTTCCTCCTACCTCACCATTTCACAGACTGGGGCACAGGCCGGAGAGGGCATGCATTTGCCCAGGGCCCACAGCAGGGCAGTGGCAGAGCCAGGAGCAGCAGGTGTGCCTCACGGGTCACATGTCACAGGGGTTGAGTCTGTACCTGTGTTGGGGCTGCCCTGCAGAGTGTGAGGACAGCCAGCTCTCCCCAGCATAGCACCCCGTTTTACAGACAGGGAACACTGCCTGGAAGAGGGCACGGGCTGGCCATGCGCTCCTTCACAGGGTCCCCACATCCCAGACGGCACAGAATGGAAACTCACAGGCTCAGAGCTGAGGCCCTGGGCTGTGGGCTCTGCCTCATACCGTGGGAAATTCCGCGTCTGCAGCTGCTGCGAGGAGAGCCACGCTCCTTCAGACTGTAACTTAAAAAGGGGAACTTCGTGACCAAGTTGCAGTGCAGAGGCCCTGGGGGCAGCCTCTCCTAGTGGCCACCCACTCGGGGCTGCCCACCCAGAGCACCTTGTCCCGCTGTTTGTGGGCCAGCGCAGCCGAGGGCCAACGGCCCTGCCTGGACAGCCCTCCCTGGCCCTTCCCCGTCCTGCTGACACAGGCTGCTCCTGGCCTCTCCCCTCCCAGCCCTCTGCGCCCTGCTGCTGGCAGGTTGCAGTAACAAGATGCCCTTTGTGTGTGCTCGGCAAAGGGGTGGGGGGGGGAGGGGGGCAGGGAGACTCTTGCACGGCTTCTTGCTGCTGAGTCACAGCTTCCTGCCAGGCTCTGGGGACAGAGAGTCACAGGTGATTGGCCAGGCAGCATGGAGCCCGAGACCTTGGAGATGACCTCAGGCAACCCCTTCCTTAAACCAGTGTGCAAACTGAGGCTCAGAAACAGGAAGGGGGCTACCTCGTGCTTTCTTGGGGACACACATCAAGATGAGGCACCCCCTTTGGCAGTCTGTGGGTGCCCAGGCGCATTGTGTGGTCATCCCAGGCACCTCACTTTCCCTCAGAATTGCCCGGGTGTGCCTGTGCCACGTGCACGTGCACACACTCATGTGTCGGAGTCTGTGCTCAGGGTGCCACCGTTGGAGTGTAAGTGTGTGTGTCAGTGTGTTGGCTGATTTAGGTCCCCACGCCTCCTCCCAGCAACACCTATAGCCTGTCCCCAGCAGCCCCTGTCATCTGCCTCTCAGGGCCTCCCTGGGCTGGTCCTGGCCCTCGCAGGAGGCCCCTGCATGGAGAACTCTGGCCACGGTGGGCAGGCGCCTAGCAAATCACCTCCCCATCACTACTGTAGGCAGGGGCGCCTCTGCCCCCGGCACGGTGTTGTGTAGACGCGTCCTGCGAGCCAGCCAGAACGATGTGATGCTTAGGAACAGGGGGGCCCCAGAGCCAGGCTGCCTGGGTTTGAATCCTGGCTCTGCCACGTCCTAGCTGTGTGACTTGGGCAAATTAGTTCTCTCTGACTCTCCGTTTTCTCATCTGTAAAATGGGATTCTAATAGACTTGCCTCAGAGCTGTTGCAGGGCTTGAGTTTGTATTTACAAAGTGTTTAGAAGAGCATGCAGCATGTGGCAGGCCCTCAAGAAATATTAGCAATTACTGTCACTGTTACAATCATTCTTCTGGACGCTGAGAAGTCCTGCTGGTGATGCTGAGCCCTGAAGGGGGCTCTCCCGTGTCTGGGCTCCGTGAGAGGCACGGTTCCTCTGCACGTGGACAACAGGCAGCGGGGTGGGGCGGGGCTGGCCGGGAGGAGATGCCGGTTTCTGAAAGGCAGTGCCCAGGTGAGGCCCCCACAGCGTGGCTCGACCCGGGCTCTCTGTGTGGGGTCGGAAGCAGGGCAGGGCGCCATGGCTGGAGCCGTGCTCTCCTCTCCATGGCCGTGCGGCCTTGGCGGGCAGCGGGCTTCCTGTTGCTGCTGCTGCGACATCCCACCTAGTGCCCAGGCCGCCATCTGGGCCCGAGGGCTGGGCGAGGGGCCCGCCCGCCATCTGCCTGCTTGGAGCTGGCTGCTTCCGAAAGGCAGCAGGGTGCCTGCGGGAGCCGTGGCTGCTGGAGGAGGCCTTGGAGGCGGATCTCTGGCCTGGGCAGCCTGTCAGGCCCCAGGTTGCCATGGGGAGGCCGGCTTCCGGCCCTAATTGTCCCCACACACACCTCCCAGGGCCCAGGAGCCCAGAAACCCAGCCTGTCGGTAGTGCTAGCTACCACCCACACTGCTGTGACCTTGGGGAAGGCCCCGCCTGCCTGCTCTCAGGTTTTCCATCTGTGCAGTGGGCAGGCTGGACTCTGCGCCCCAAACTTCTGTCCAGTTACTGCTGATTCTTGGCACAGGGTCTGGCTGGGGGAGGTTTCCCAGCTGCAACTTTTCTCCCAGCCCAGACCCTAGGGGTCGGCTTCCTTGCCACTGTGGGATTATATAAGGTTCCAAATGATGGGATGCAAATTAGGTCCAAGCTGAGGTTCTTGCTTAGCCCAGCCCAGCCTCAGAGCCTTGCATGGAATGTGCAGGGTGACAAGACCCTGAGGGACATTTCTTCAGAGTCGGAATTTGCATTCACTCACTCTTTTATTCATCACATCATTAACTCGTCTATCTATCCACCCATCCACTCATTCATTCATGTATCCATTTATTCATCACCTATTCACTCATTCATTCAGCCATTTACTGAGCATTTGCCATGCTGGACACTGCCAGGCTCCGGGGTTATGATGGTGTACACCATGGTCAGAGCAGGAGATATATGTGATCTGTCAGCCAACACGCAGCATGACAAACTCTAGGATGGGACAATGTAGCAGGAGCTCACTCCACTCCAGGGAGCCAGGGTGGTTTCTGAGATGCAATCACTGAGAGCAGTTGGGGTGAGCTGGGTGTTTCATCTCCACGGGAACCCTGTGAGATGGGTGGCTACTCTCACCACTTCATGGATGAGGAGAGTAATGCTTGGCAGGCAAAGACACACGCAGCTTTCCTATCATCACACCCTGAGTGCGTGGCCGAGCTGGGATTTGAACCCTCATCGGTCTGACTGCAAATGCCTCCGGAGCGGTACATTCTCCAGGCTCCTGCTAGCCATGTGCCACCGACCCTCTCTGATGAGGCTGGAGGTGGGCAGATGTCCTGAGCAGGAGGGTACTGCCTCCTTTGTCTAAAGGAGGGAAGTGGGTGGTGGCGGGCAGCTGTCCTGGATGTCCTTTCTTTAGCCTCGCTGTCCAGGATCAGTGTGTGGCTTGTCTCGTCAGCTCCTGGCAGAGCGTAAGGTGGAGCCAGCAGGCCCCTGCACCTCTGCTGGGAAAGTGGTCACACCGTGGCTGCCTGGGTGAGGACGGGGACGCAGCCAGCTGGGAGCCAGGAGTTCCAGTCCTGGTTCACTGGGGACATTGGGCACTGTCAGCCTGCCTCTGGGTTTCTTTCTCTGCGAGAGATTCACTAGGAGGGGGGTGGGTTGGGCAAAGCACTGGCCTTGCCCCACAGGCAGTCCTGGTCCAACCTACTTGCTCCGAGCAGGCCCAGAACGAGGGGGGCTCCCCCCTCTAGCTCTCTCCTGTGGGGGGCCAGCATCAGGTCCCACATCTCCTGGGCCTAACGTGGACATTTATTCACCCAGATGGCTGGTCAGACCCTCAGTGGTAACCCATCCAAAAATGATCTTGGCTTAACCTGGACTCTTGATTTCTCCCAGGCCAGTCGCTGTGAATGCTCCTACTTCACCGAGTCCCTCTTGATCCCCCCTTTTCATTCCTCCCAACAACGTTTTATTGTCTCTACCTAGATCCCAAATCTCTCCTTGTCTCTTCATCTCCATTGTCACTATTCCTGTCCCCACCTCATCTCCTGTCCACCAGAAAACTAAACCGGCTTCCTGATGGGGCTTTGCGAGTCCATTTCCGTGCCCTCTGCTCCCTTCCCCACACAGCTGCCAGAGATTTCCAAACCAACTCAGAGCGTGCCCCCTGCCCCCATGGGACTTGCACCATGGATCTAGTGGGTACAGCCTGCAGGACCTGGTCCTGCTCACCCCCCACGCCCTCCCAGCCCACTGTGTCTCGGCTCACATCTCTCCCGTCCCTGACGTCCCTGTCCCTCTCATCTCCTGGCCTTGTGTGGTGTTGCTGCCCCTGGAATCCTCTCCCTGTGTTTCTGTGCGGCCTGTCCTTCTCACCTAGGCCCAAGCGACACTCCTCCAAGAGGCCCTCGCTGACCACGGGGTCTGCTATCACCCACCCCATGCACTCGCTCTCCCATTGCCCTGGCTTGCTATTTTTGGAGCTCTTAGTTATTTAGTTGTCCTCCCACTGCCCCGACGAGAATGTAAGCTCCAAAACACAAGGCTGCTTCCTGTCGACCCTGTGCCCAGAGCCCTGCTGGAGCCGAGGGCACTCGGGAACATTTGTGAAATGAGTGAACTTGATGGTGCTGTAGACGCCCAGTCAGAAGGGCCCTTGGTCTTTACTGTGTCATGGAAACTCCTCTGCACCCCTCCTGGGCCCCAGCTCGCACTCCCCGGGGGCCAGGGAGCTCCTGCCTGGTCCTTTGCGTCTCTGGGCCCTTTGGCCTGTTGGATGTGGTGCTGACTCAGACCTGAAATCTGCTTTGCAGTGACTCTGCTGGGGCCTGCTCGCCCACACTGACACCTCGCCTGTAGGAGCTTCTACTGGAATTGGAAGAGTGTGGCCTGAGGAGGACAGGAGGGCGGCACAGAGTGCGGGTCATGGTTTGATTCCCTCTGCTCCACTTCTCCAAGGCCAGTTGTCAGTCCCTGAAGGCTCTGACCCTTGTTTTCCCTCCGGAACTGCTGGGAACGCGCCCCCCATGGCTGCCCTGGATCAGAGGAAATGCTGCCAGCGGGCCCGGTCTGGTGCCAGGCACAGGCGGCTGCTTCATACGTGTTGTTTGAGTCTGAACAAAAATCTCCAAGGTTCTTCACTACTCCAAGGCGTCTAGGTGTTCACGGCTCCCTCTGCCTTGGGGGGGGCATCTTCTCCATAAGGAAAAACAGTGGCCACAAAGCCACCCCTCCCCGGTGGGTCGGGCTGCGGGAGGCGGGGCGTGCATGGTGTGCCAAGCTCTCCTGCAGTGATTGCTAGTGTTTTGCCTTTTGGAAAACATTCCAGTGCAAGGTTGCCCAAGGTCAATGCCTCTGTTCTGTGATCACTCCATGAAAAGGGAGAAGAGAAGGTGGGCAACGCTTCCAAAGTTTTAAGGAGCTGGCTCAGAGCCCGTCACTAGGCATCAGAGGAAGGCAGCTGACTGCACTCCGCGTCCCGCAAGTGGCTGGAAGGGGAGGAAGGAAGCAGATGTTTCTTAAGGAACTACTGAGTGCCAGGCCCCATGCTAGGAGGGCTGTAAGGGGGAGCAAGCACTGTGCGCCGGGGATAGGCGAGGCATTGTTATAAGGACTTTATGTGGATTAACTCATTGAGTGGATTTAATCCTCCCTCCACCTCTGTGAATAGGCACTATTGTTCCCATTGTAAAGATAGGTTAGCCGAGGCAAGGCAGGTAAAATAACAGGTTCAGGAGCCCACAGCAAGCATGGATGGTGTTTAACCCCAGTCTCACCTGGAGGTGAGGATTATTATCACCATCATTTTACAGATGAAAGCTCCAAGGTGTGGAGTGGTTTAGCAACTTGTCCAAAATCACGCAGCAAGAGGACACAGCAGCGATGGCGCTTGGACTGGGTGTGGGTGGCTGTAAGCAGTGCCTTGCTCTGCACTAGGAAAACTGGCTTCACTACTTTCCTCTGTCCCCTGAAATGGATGGGCCCAGGAGGGAGTGGGCTGGGCGGGTGGGTGCTGAGAGTCTTCGAGGACTGGGGGTGGTGGGAGGTAAGCCAGCCCTAGTGCGGACGTGGACCCTCTGATTCCCTGCCAGTGGTGCCTTGGGCTTTATGCGAATGGCTGTGTTTTCAACACAGACCTAAAGGAAGAAGCTGAAATCCCCAGTAAACCTTCCGCTCTCAGTTAAGCTTCCTTCTTTGTTATCAGAGGGTGTCAGGAAAGACTCAGATAAAAAGGCGATGTCTGGGCCCCATCATCCCGGAATAGACCCCCACACACCCCAGGGTGAAGTCAGATGGGGGAAGTGCCTGGGCCAGAGCCAGAGCTACTTGGGGCCAAGGCATGAGTTGGCCCAGTGCGCTGGCCGGCGCCCAGCCTGCAAGCCCCACCCTCCTGCGTCGGGGCCACTCCTGCTTTGCTCTGCCCACCATGGCCAGCACCTCCTTCCAGGAGGATTTGGGGTGTCCCCAGAACCCATGGACCCTGGAAGTCAGGGTCCTGTCTCCTTGTGACTATCCCCAAGGGCCCACTGTCACTGTGCCGATGTAGGAAGAGCCCAGGCTTGAAGGCCTGGCTTTTGTCTCAAGAGACATGGCAATGTCTTCAGCCTCCCTCTCCTCCTCCGCACAATGGGTATAATGACGAGGCTGCTTGGTGGCAGACAATGACCAGATGGGGCGATGGATAAGAAAGTGCTTTGAACAGGGTCAAGTCTGGCCAGCTGCCCACAATTACTACCTGTCGTGTAGCCCAGCGGTTCCCAAGGTTTGAGGCATTCTGGAGCCACCTAGGGATCCTAAAACATTCTGATGTCCGGTGCCAACCCAGGCATCCTGAGTTAGTTGGTTCTGTGAGATGTAAGAGCTCCCAGGTGGTTCGAATGTGTGGCCAAGAGAGGAAAAGGCTGGGAAGCTGTCCATCCTGTGACCACACTGACTGACCAGCACAGGGGACTCGCAGTCAACCACAGGCCCGGCTTTCCTCTGGGTGCCCTGTGCTCAGGGCCTTTACAGGATGAACTTGACCAAGGGAGACTGATTGTGTGGAAAGGCCTGGCTTCCCTGATCTCCGAGGAGCAGGCCAAGGCTCTGAAAGGTTCCAAACTTGCCCCAGGCCTCACAGACAGCAAACTGGAAGCTAAACCTTGACCCTGCCTGCTAAGCTAGGACAGTGCGTGGAGGAGACGGTGCAGATGGCAGGAGGCACAATTCAGTAGAGGCAGGCAGGTTGGGGGCTGGAGTCAGGGTTTTGGGGGCAGAGTGGGTCTAGGGAACCTTTGCTCTCTCTGCTCCTCCCTGCTGCCCCCGCCATTTCCCCGAAGCAGAGGATAGCTCTGGGGCTCAGGAGGGTTTTAAGCAGCTCCCTCTCCTGGGATCTGGGGTTCCATCCTGCAGTGGCAGCTGGGGAGGCCTCTGACCGTACTCTCTTCACTTATGAGCAATCAGGTGGGAGCCCGGACGTGTGAGAGAGGGACGACCATCTCAGGATCAGCTCAGTCTCAGCGGTTAGGTCTGAGAGGTCCGGAGGCCGGGGCCATGCTGACTGGTGAGAACCACGCGATGGGGTGGCCAGATGTGAGGCTCCTGCCAGTGTGGAGTCAGGACTGGTGTTCTAGGCCCTGCTTATGCAAGTTCCCTCACTGAGTTGGGAATGGAGTCTCTATCTCACCCAGCCTCGCTTTCCCCATATGCAACATGGCAGGTGCTATGAGTCATCGTCAGGGCAAGTGCAAGGTAAAGCCTTATGATGAAGCGCACAAACACCTTTACCCACCTGGGTTTCTTCTGTGCACCCACAGAGCCCACCAGTTCCTCTGGGGAGTCAGCTCTGAGCAGATATTTGCACCCAGATGAGTCAGAGTTACACCTGCTTCCTGGGGCTCTCCGTCCCGGTGGGGCAGCCAGGGCTCTGGTGGAGGCCACCATTGGTTCAGCCTGGGCCTCTGGGGCAGGTTTCATTGAAGAGGTGCCCTTTGAGCTGGTTTGAGATAAGAGTGAGTTTGCTGGGTGGAGAGGCGGGAAGGGAAGCATGTCTTAAGCACTGAGAATGGCCATGGCTCAGTGGGAGGTGGGGTATTTGGGGCCCCCTGCCTTCCTCTTTGTGGCTGAAATTTGGCAGATTTCACCACAGATGAAGCTGTTGGTAGGGGTCCTTAATCCAAGGCCAGACATGCTAACGGATTCCACATCAGGAGCAGAGTCTGCATGACTCCAGGGTAGGGTGAGGCTGCGGGAGGGTCAGGTGCTAGTCTGTCCTGCTCCCCCAGTAGAATGAGCCTTCCCCTTCTCTCTCTCTTATGCTGTGGATCAGGAGGCCTATCCGGCCCAGATGTAGACTGACAGGCACTGGGAAGCCTTCATCATTCCCCATCTCCCCTAATGGAGGAGGGATGCTGCCATTTGCATTTCAAAACCTGTATCTCCCATGTCTTCCCTTAATAAGAGCCAATTACACCTCGGCCCCAAACTGCAGGTTGCCTGGCTGTCATTGGACTTTTATCCGGTTTGGGGTGGGGAGGAACTGTTCCCTTAAATGTCACATTTAGCATATGCAAATGAAGAGATAATTGTCCCTAATGGAAAATGAACTCAGCTTCTGCTGAGCACTGCAGACAAAAGCAGGCATTGATGGAATGGGCACCCGAGTGGGCCTGGGGTCTGTTCTTCCCTTTCCTGCCTCAACCAGGGGCCCAGCTGACCCATACCCTGTCCCTCCATCCATCTGGAAGATGGCAGTTGAGGAATCTTTGCCGGTGAGAAGGGAGCACATTTAGAGATCGTTCCTCCATTTGACAGATGTGGACACAGGCATAGAGGTGGGAAGGATTTGCCCAAGGTCACGGGCAAATCAACAATCAAACTTCTGGGGGAAAATCAGAGTGGAGGCCGGGAGCAGCCCATGCTGGGGCGAGTGAGGGCTGCGAGACAGAAGTCACAGCACAGCCCTGGGATCTCGAACCTGCTGGGAGGTAGGACCTTTAGTAAGCATGGTTTCCAACCTGGGAGCTGTACCTGGTAAGCTGGAAGCTGAGGGGAGAAGGACAGGCTTCGGAGACCATCTCACCCACTTTCCCTGGGAGAGCAATCCCTCCGCTCCATCCCTGGCTCCTTTCTCCCAAAACCAAGAACAAAAGCAGAATTTGCTCCGAGGGTGTGAGCTCTTAAAGTGGCCATGTGCAAGCAGTGGGCGCGCCCTCTGAAGATATTACTGCCCAAAGAGTGTGTGTGTGTGGGTGGGGGGGAGGGTTCTTGTGGAGAGTGAGCCTGGTTATCTACCCCTTGTGCCTGAGGTGCCCACAGGATACAAAATGCCAGGATCCCTGGGCCTGGATGAGACTTAGAGATCAGCTTGCCCTCTTCCAAGAGTCAAAGCCCCTGCCTTGTTCTCTAACTCCAGAGTCAGGAGTTGGGATGGTGCCTCTGCCTGGGACCCATCTGGTTTCTTCTTGTCCTTAGGGTCCTGCCTCTGACCCCTAGGGAAGTGGTGGCGAAATGGAGTTTAAAAATCTGGATTCTATACACTTAAGCTGGTGGCTTTGCACCTGCCTCTCGTCCCCGCTGACTTCCGCAGTGACTTCCGCAGTGGAGGGACCTGGTCACACCTGCTCCTCACAGTGCAGTGGTGATGCGGCCAGTGGCTCAGTGTGAAGCTTGGTAACTGGGAGGGATGCAACAGAGATTTGTTTGAAAACTTACTTGCCCTATCCCCTCTCTCTGGCCTGTGGGGCGCCTAACTCCTGCTGCAGCCCCCCAGGTCCCCCATGCTCTGCCCACCAGCCCTGCCCGGCTGTCCTGGGCTGTCTGCCTCTTGTTGCTGGGTCAGATGGCCGGCTCAGCCCAGCCCACCTACATGCTGGCTGACCCCGGAATGCCAGTGACCTTAGTGAAGAGGCACCAGGAATCTCTATGCCCTCTTGCCACAGTGTCCTCAGAGGGGGTCAGGAATTTGCCCAAGGTCATCACATGGGAAGGTTCAGGGTCAGCAGGTCCTTCTCCAGTTTTGATGGCTTACGAGCTCCTGGTTGCCCAGTGAGGTGTGTTCCTGTGGGGCATGCAGGTTCATGTGCTCCAGGAGGAGGCCACAGCCCTTGGCACCAAAGACAGGGCGAGGATGGAG
The DNA here is from genome assembly GCF_964212035.1 of Myotis nattereri. Classification (NCBI taxonomy): domain Eukaryota; kingdom Metazoa; phylum Chordata; class Mammalia; order Chiroptera; family Vespertilionidae; genus Myotis; species Myotis nattereri. The sequence goes on from NC_138088.1 coordinate 12,798,955, forward strand.
AAATGGGGCTTGGTCTGAGCAGCACGAGTAGAAACCAGCTTCTGAGAGACGTCTGTCCTCACTCCTGCCTTGCACCGACTTCCTGCCTCTGCCCTGGCTAACTCCTGCTCAGACCCCCAGGGCTGCACAGGGTGATCCCCACTGCCAAGCCTGCTCTGCTGACCGGCAGACCTGGGTCCCAATCCCAACGGACCAAGATCTGCCAGCTTGTTAACCACTTGCTCTTGGGTGAACTCTCCAGGCCTCAATGCCCTCACCTGTAAAATACGGGTGGTGATGCGTGCCAGATGTGGTCTGGGGAAAAATAAAGTATCTGTGAAGCATCTATGCCTGGGTTCTCTTGGGTACCCTAACGGATCAGACAGACCCAGTCCCAGCTCTGCCACTTTCCACCTGTGTCGTCTTGGGTACCTGCCTATGGGCCTCAGTTTCCCCACTGTAAACTGGGTCAATGGTCAGCCCTTGGGTTGGAGCTGCTCGAGACTTCAAGGCGATGGCCACTGCAATCTGCTGAGCATGTGGCCAGCAGAGAGGAAGTGCTCAGAAGGTCAAAATTCCGTCTCTTTTCTCCAAAGCTTGGAGTTCCCACTCAAGGAGCTCACAGATTGTCCCCAGGATACATTCTGAGAGGAGATGGATCCTTAGCATGATGGCCAAGGTCTTGATCGATGTGGCCCAGCCTTTCCTTCTGGCGCATGTCTCTGTTTCCCTGACGGCCACTCCACTCCAGCCACTCCAAACCGCGAATCCTTCCCTGACTCCTCATGCCTTTACTGCTGCTGTTCCCTGATGTGCCCACTTGACAGACATCTACAGAACTTCAGAACTAATCCTGAATGCCAGCAACTCTGGCTGGGGAACCAGGAAAAGCATGGCTGAGTTGGTTGTTCCTCTTGTTATCATGAATCAGCCACAGGGACAGAACTCAACCGAAAGTGCCCCAGAATGTGATGTGTGTCCTAACTAGACAGGGAGTTCTGGGTCTCTGCTCCACTCCTCGCTGCATCCTCCTGGAGCCTAGCTTCCCAGCATCCCAGGGATACAGTTCTGGGCCCAAGAGAGCCACCCCAGGGAGGGGGCGTCTCAGGGGTCGCTGCAGCAGGGTTGCTAGCTGCTTGGGGTGTGCTGCCCTCGGTGCTTCTGCATGTTGCAGGATGGGCCTTCACAGTCTATGAGAGGCTGTGTCGTTGCCCCCAGGATACGGTAGTCATGAGCGCTGCCCAGAGATCCGGGTGGTCCTCCCTCCACTGGGCACATGGTAAGACTGCTCTCCCCATCCCATTCTGAGGGAAGGTGAGGCTGTGCGACTTGCTTTGACCAATGGGAGGGGGGCAGAACCAAAGGGTGCCAATTCTGCGTGGAAGCGGGGAAGAGTGGGAGTGGGAGTTCCACTTGCCACTTTCTTTTCCCTGCCTTGGTGGCTGTGGAATCACATGGCAGATGGAGCCTCTGTCGGCCTGCGGATACAGAGACCCTGCCGTCCTAGGTCCGACATGTGCCAGGAGTGGAAAGTTGACTTGGCTTTGGTAGGCCACTGAGATTTGGGTGGAGATTGGCTTTTCTGCAGCAAAACTTAGTCCATCCTGATGGATTTCAGGGGCTGTGCAGGCAAGTTAAGTACGAGAAGGGATGGGTTTCAAGCATGTGCAATGGTGACGGGGGTGTGTCTGACTGAAAATTGCAGGTCCTACCCAAAGACATTCAAATGCATAAGTTTTAAAAGCATCCAGCTGGCCCGTCACACCCATCTGCCGGTGATGGTGACTTAGATTGGGCCAAGGGGCATGGCTGACTCTCCTGTGGCCCTGGGCATGGTGGGTGTGGGCATCTGCAGGGGCCCTCCCACAGTGTGAAGAGTAATTTTAGGATGCGAACACAGGGCCACGGTACTTTCCCCACTCTGCAGAAACCAAGGCCCCGAGAGGAAAAATCACTCACCTAAGATCACACAACCAGCCAAAGGCCAGCAAAGGACCAGGACTCCCTCTCTGACCACAGAGGCTGGGCCTGATGCCTCCGCAGATGGAGGACGGTGTGATGCAGAGCACACGTGGCCTTTCCCTCCTGATTCCCAGGCCACAAGCTGGGTGGGTGGGTGGGTGGCTCTCAGGGAGTCCCAGGCACTGAAAGGCAAAGCCCTCGCTGATGGAATCTGTGCCGGGTCAGAGCGGGAGCTGACCTCCCTGGGGGCCTCGTGGGGAGCTCCCGCCCAGCTCGGGTCTCCTCAGCCTGTCTTCGAGGCCACCGGAAGCCCGTTCCCTGTGATTAATGAGCCCTTCCCCTCCCTCGGGCCTCGCTGGGGGACAGATGGGATGTGGCTTTGGCCGTTGTGGGTGTGCTGGGGTTTGGGGAGCCTTGGAGCGTGGGCTGCAGCTGTTTACTTGGCAGGGCCTTGCTCGCAGATGTGAGGCTGCTGGGGTGGGTGGGGATGCTGCTGGGTGGGTGGAACTCAGAGCGAAGCCACCGCCATTGCCCCGCTTCAGGAGGATCCCGCGCCTTGGCCCGTGTGCTCCCGAGAGGAGAGGAGAGGAGAGGAGAGGAGAGGAGAGGAGAGGAGAGGAGAGGAGAGGAGAGGAGAGGACTCACACCCTTTGTCCTGTGTTCAGAGCTGTTTTGTTGTTCTCAGAACCACCCCTGAGGGTGGCCCCACTGCCTCCAGCTGTCGCCAGTTATAGGTCCAGTTTCTTTCTGTCCCTGCACCTCCTGGATGCTGACCCCAAGGCCCCTTTTCCTCTGGCCAGTGTGGTTTTGGTTTTGGGATTGAAGCAACATTGGGCTCAGGCCCCAGATCCAATTATCCCGGGCAGTGGAATCCGGAGCTGGGAGAGGCCAGGCTTGGAAGGGCTTTCAGCTAATGGAAAAATGGAACTGCGGGCTCCTCCCTGCTTAGCTCATCTCAGGGGACGGGCAGGCCTGCCTCTTCCTAGAGTGCAGCCATGGGTTTCCAGGATGTGAGCTCAGCCGGAGGGGAGGGTGGGGGTCTTTTCCCACCGATCGCAGACACTTGTCTGCTCCTGGCCCAGAGGAGCCTGCCAGGCCCTTTTCAACTGGGGACAAAGGCTTGTAAGGCATGTAAGCCCGAGGCTTCTCGAGTTATTAGCTGAGTGTGGTGGAGTGGAGAGTAGAGCGGGTGCTCATACACTCCCTCCATACTGAATAGTTTTGTTGATGTGAGTAATTCACCCATTCCTTCTTCTTTCATCCTTCCAAACTCCATCCATCCTTCCATTAATTTATCCATCTTCCATTCAAGTCATCTATTTATCCACCCATCCATTACATTATGTCTCTATTTATTTATCCATCCATCCATCCATCCATCCATCCATCCATCCCTCTACAAATTCTAGGTGAGACCTTGCACTGGGTCAGGCCGTGTGCAGGTTGCTAGGATGTAGAGATGAACAGGTCACCATCTCTGCCCTGAGAGCCCGCCAAGTGTTCCCAGTCTATGCCCAGCTATTCAAATAAACACCAGCGTCTCTTCAGCAATATCACATTGTAATGAATGCGAAAGTGGTTTCATGAACCCAGAGGATTAGCTGACTCCAACTCGAGTGATACCTCCTTAGGACACTTTCTCTGATTCCACCATGTGACATGGGAATCTGACAGGCAGAGAAGAGGGCATTTCTGGCAGATGGACCCAGCCTCGCCAAGGCCAGAGCTCTGCAAATGCATAGCACATGCAGGGAACCGTGGCCCCGTGGCTGCCGGGGTGGGCGGAGGAGGGGAGCAGTGCTCAGGGCCAGGTGGTGGGGCCTTGGATGCCAGGTTAAGGCTGTGGTTGTCCAGGCACCAGGGGACAGTGGGGAGCAGAGGCCAGGCCTGATTAGATGTGTATTTTAGAAAGAGCAACTGGCTGCATTAGATGTTTATGAGGCAGGCGTACTTGGGTTTGGATTCAGCTCTGCTACCTTCTGATGTTGTGACCTTGGGCAAGCAAATGAACCACTCCGAGTCTGTCCTCTTCTCCAAAATGGACGTGGTGCCCTGTGCTCACCGGTTCGTTGGAAAGTATAAAAGAGGTCTTATCTGAGAAGTGCCTGCACAGTTCCTCACACACAGCCGATGCCAGTGGCCACCATATCCTGGGTTCTTCTGGGACCAGCTGGATGGAAGCCGGGTTCTCTGCTGCTGGTTCCAACTCACTATGTGTGTTTGGACCAGTCACTTACCCTTCCCGGGCCTTCGTTCTCTTATCCACATGATGGCCATGAAAGTAACATTTGTAGGGCTCCTGTGAGGAGTGGGCAAGGTGGTGAGTGTGCCTGGCAAGTGGTCTGGGTGCAGACACAGTGGGGTTATGAGACTCAGAGGACCAGTGATGCCCCAGCTTGGGACTAGGGGCCTGGACCGGTGACCTCAAGTCCTCTGGAGCAGGGCCACCCGAAACTTCCCACCCAGGAGTAGCTCCCTCATCCCCACCCTGCCCTGCCCTGCCCCGCTGCTCTGAGGAGATGGCTCTTTGGCTCCGGGACTGTAACTGCTAATCCCGGCAGCATCGGGCTAAGGCGAGACCCAACACGTTCATGGCTCTCAGCAACTTGGTTTACCCAGAGCTGCGGCACTGTGCCATCCCTCCCGCTACTGCCCACTCCCAGCTGCCTGGCACAAAAACACTGACCTTGACTCCTCCCTGACTCTGGATCCTGATGGGCCACGGGGGAAGCCAGGGAAAGATGTGTCCAGGGAAGAGGCACGCCCACAGGGCCCACTCCACCTGCCTTTCTGTGTGGGGCCGGGAAGCTAACGGAGGTTCTTCTCTCACGTGTCACTTGGTCTGGGAGGCCTCAGTTAGCTCATCTTCAAAATGGGGATGATGACGATCATGTCCCAGGTATCATCTGGGGTCAGGGAGGACAGGGAAGGGTCTGTGTAAGGTGTGACTCACAGGCGGCCGATGCCTCAGGGCAGAGTCGCCTAGTTCCTGGTCTTGTTCTCAAGGACAATAGTGCCTTCCCTGGGAGCCCAGGGCAGGCAGGCCAGGCCGGCAGGCCAGGATGACGGCTGCAGCAGAAACACTTTCTAGAAGGAAATGAAGGGTTCTGGGAGCCAGGAACAAGGAAGCAGGGAGGCAGGGGCTGTGCGGGAGCTAGCTCTGTGGTCTTGGCCGAGACAGGACTCTCCTCCTCCCGCCTCTGCTCTGGCCACAGTTCCCGCAGCCTCACAGCTGCCAGGGGACCCATGAGCTCTCAGCCCCTCACCTGGCAGAGCCGGGGCCAGTGCCCGACTCTGAGAGGCACCAGCAGCCTGCGCTGGGGATGGCACAGGTGGGCAGCCCCTTGGCAGTCACATCCGCTGGAAGGACAGAGAGTGGGGTCCAGGGCCTGGTTTATCCACGGGCACCCCAAGCCCTACAGTTTCGATCCTTCCAAAACTATTCAGATACCTGAAAAAATCATTGACTTCAAAAAATGACTGCAAAACCAAAATTAATTGATGTTTAATTGAATATGTGTGAAACGTTACAGCATGTCAACTTGTTAAAGTCAACTCATCTCAGCTCCTGTGAGGTTACATGTAAATGAGGTTTGAGGGGGTGCAGATGAATCCTGATGTGTTCATTCTGATGTGGTTTGACATTCCAGAGTGAGAGGGCGGGGGGAGGGGGCACGCTAATACTTAAAAACAGCTCCATTGGGGTGCTGCGGGGTGGGTGCTGACCACCCGCACCTGCTGGGGACGCCCTGGAGGAGCTGAGCACTCCCAGCACCCACAAATGGATAAGCTGACCTCCAGAGAGCTGTTGGAGCCGCCTGTTCTAGAGTTTCCCTAGACATACAGTACGTTCACAAAGCACTGAGTACGCTCTGCGTGCCCTGCCTGTCTCTTCAGGGCAGGGACGCAGATGGGGTGAGGCCAGACAGCCAGAAGAGAGGAGCTAGGGGAGCCTAGACTTGGCCTCCGTAGCCCAGGAAGCCCCAAGGGCTCATGGGAAAAGGGCCACCAGGTATAGGTGACTGTGAGGAAGGATGACAGCTGTCCTGCTAAAGAGACTTGCAATGGGCTCACTTCTGCACAGACCGGGCCATTTGCACAGCATTTTTCAGTCCTGGATGGTGTTTTCTCTTCACGACAGTGTTAGAAGGTCAGGATCAGTTTACATACTTGGACAATGGGGCCAGCGAGGCTCCAGAAAGTTGCATGAGTCACCCGTTCTCTGTTGAGAAAGGACATCTCTGGGACTAGCGCCCAGCCCTCCGACTCTGGGTTGGACGGAGCTCTGCTGCTCCACCCTCCCTTATGCCATCCTCCGGAGGCAAGTTGGCAAAAACATGGATCATTCTGGAACTCTGCATTTGCATGTGGCTTCGCCTCCACTCTCTGACGCGGTGACTCTGACCTTTCTTCACCAGCTGCCATGACACAGCGTCTGTTGGAGATGATTAGTGCCCGCAAGTGCCAGGGGCTCCCGCGCACTTCCTGCCTCCTGTGCTGAGACTTCCCGGTCCTGGTTCTGCCCAGTGTATGCTGAGCAACAGCGATGTGTTACTTCCAGGCTGGCAGATGTCAACTTACCCCGAAGCTAACGACATGTGGGCTCCGGCGCTGTCACTTGCCCTGGCCCCTCCCGCTGGGAGGCCATGGCAGTCTATTTTTGTAATTCCTGTGTACAGTGTTGGAGCCGCTGTGGCATTCTGCATGGGTAATTTTGTATAGCTTTTCTTAGAGAAGGCCCTTACATTGTGTAAGTTTCAGTCCCACAAGCCCTGGATGTGCCCGCGGCCGCTGCAGTTGATTGACGCATACCTCTGCCATCGCCTTCTCCGACAGGCTCTCGAATCTGCCTCAGCCCCACCCTGGGAAGGGGGTGAGGCCGCAGCTTTGGAGACCAGAGGGAGCTGGGCAGGAGGTGGCTGTGTACTGGGTGCTGGGTGTGCGCCCCCTGGGCTGCCAGGCAGCAGCTATTGGAGCGTCCGGGGGAGGCATGGGCTGTGAGCCAGAGCTGAAGGGCAGGGGCAGCTCCTGCTGCTGTCCTTAGGTGGTGCCTTCACACACTGCTCTGTGCACAGCACAGCATTCATTCTTCCACAGTGAACAGAGACAGGGACATGTGGGTGGTACGTTGTGTGCACCTACACATGTTCTTGACTACACATGCTATGCCAGTGGGTGTGCCCACCATCTTATCTGCCATGGAGATACCTACCTAGAGTGGCAGGAGGGCCAAATGAAACAAAGGGCAGCAGAATGGCACTTGGCACAGGACATCCACTGTAGCTGCTGTTATATTGCGCTTGCTTTTGTTGTAAACATGTGTGCAGTTTGCTGGCTCTGGGGTCAGCCAGGTCCGGGCTTTAGAACTGGCTCCAGTTTCTTACCTGGTGATGCTCTCCTCTGGGTTGTCTGCAGGCTCCATCTCTGCCTGTGCTGGTCCCCAGCTGACCAAACCAAACTGGTCAGCAGTGCTTAAGCCCTAGTGGCTCTTCTTCCTCGCAGCCTTGGCTGGCCTCTGAGGCTCCTGCCAGCTGGGCTGGGCTCTAACTTTACCTGCTACTGCATGTCAGCCCCCACCCTCCCACCCCCACCCCCCAGGTGCAGCGAGGCCCTGATAAGCTCTTACCCTGCAATATGCCAGCTGTCCAGTGCCCTCTGCTCTCTCCTGCTGCCTCGTGAGCAGCTTGACAACTGCCTTGCCTTTAGCTAGGAAAGGACCCCAAGCAGTGTCCTGTCTGGAAAGCTGTCCATTGTCTTAGGCCTGTTTCAGCAGAAAGAGGCTGAAACAGGGATTCCAGGGCAAGCGCTAGGCTGAGGGGCACTGGCAGGAGAAGCAGTGGGGCAGCGAAGGAGGCAGAGAGGGGAGGGGAGGGGAGGAGCTAGCAGAGATGTGACCTCACAGTCTTGGTCGTAGCCCATGGGGAGCTCTTGGGTGTGAATTGCACCAAAGGTTTGTCTCACCCTGAAGCAGGGGGCGGGGGTTGGGATTTAAACTCCAGCATTCATAAGTCATGGGTGGAGGGCTGCCCCTTGGGGGCATGGGCAAATTCCCAGGCAATTCTGTGGAGAAGGGTGCTGTGTGCAGTCAGCGACCCACCCCTCAGCAGCCGGGGATGGATGCACAAGCAAGTGGGTTTGAGTGGGCACCGATCACATCTGTCACACCCCCAAGGGCCCTTTCTTCTCTTTACGGGCCATCTTGGATTCTTCCCAGATTCAATTCTGCTTGGCTTAATGAACATCAGACGATCTGGGCCTACTGTGTGCCAGGCTGGCGAGGGTGCAGGCAGGCTGCGTGTCCATAGATACCAGGCTTGTCTGGCAGGGGCTGCTGTTGCTTCTGCTGAGCCTTCCACGTTCACCCACGTCTGATCCCTGGGCGGTGCTTCTTTGCTCCAAGACCTGCCCACGGCCAAGATCACGAGGGCTGAGCTGCGCGAAGGTGTCTGCTCCAGAGCAGAGGCAGACAACCTGGAGCGTCTTCTGTTACCGAGGGAGCTCGCTTTCTTCGGGGTTGGTGGGGGAGGTGGAGGAAGGGGCTAACACGTAGGCATGTTTTTCCCTTTGGCAAACGTTCCAAGCCAAGCAGAGGAGGCAGCACAGAGAAACCTCTCTTTCTTGCCCTCCACCACCCACTCCTTCCCTGCTGGGCCCTCTCAGCTGCAGCCCCAGCCTTGGAGCTACTGCTGGAGAAAACAGAAAACCACAGCTATGAGGCCCCAAACAGGCCTGCATCGTGTTTACGCAATGACAGAGGCCTGGGCCCAGCTCCAAGGAGGCTGGGACTCCAGCGGCAACTCAGACAGCCCTTCCACATCCAAGGCTGTGCTTTCAGGGCCGCGAGGGCTGAAAGGCCCTTGGCGGTCACTACCTGCGAGTCTCTCATTTCATAGGGAAGCCCAGAGACAGTGAGCGAGATGGCCAAGGTCATGCTGAGCTCTGAGGTCTGGTCTGAGAAACAGGGAAGGGAGGGGCCGAGGCTGAGGTCCTTGGGGGGCAGGGTGGGGAGGGGGGGAGGAGGGGCTCATTCCGGTTCACAGGAGGCTGCTCTAGGCTCCTGCCCCTTCTCCCCTCTGCAGGCTCAGCTGCTGGCTTTCACCTGAGGTCACTGTCACTGGTCAAACAAAGAAGCAAAGCAGAGGAGGCCAGGCCTCTGCGCTGCCCTGCAGGAGCTCCACCTGCTCACGCTCACATCTAGGAAAGTGCAAAGGGAGGAGACCTGGAACCTCCCAGCCCTGAGGGACTGGAAGCTCAGAGGCCTGGGCTCTGCGGGGAGTCACTCTGGGCACGTCTCTCCTGCAGCCCACAGGCCTGACCTCGTCTCCTGTTTCTGTACAAAACTGAGACTAGCTTTCTCCTTTCCACTTCACACTGGCCATCGTTGGCGCCCACCTCTCCTTTCATTGTCTCTCACACTGAGGAGGAGGAGGACAGCTCCCCTCTCATTCCCCTGTCTATTCTGATACCCCGACAGTGGCTCCAGCCACTTGGATCCCTTTCTTCTGCAGCACCAACCTCTTCCCACCTTCTGCCCACAGACCAAGTCTATTCTGAGGCTGCCACCTCAGCTCTCTTACTGTTCCCACTTTTCCAAGAGATTTGTGGCGAGCCACGCCTCTCACCTCTGCCAACCCAGCCCTTTGTGTCCACTCTGCTCCAGTGGCTTTGAGGTCGCCAATGAGTTGTCAAAACCGAGTCCTATCCCATTTGATCTCTGTGCTGTATCTGACACTGTGACCCCCCACCCCAGCCCTGCCCTGTCATCACCTTTTTTGGATCACCTACTTGATCCTTCCTCAGTCTCCATCAATTCCTGCTCTTTGGTCTGATGCCCCAAACTGGCTCTTCTTCATGGGTCTTTTTGCCTGGGAAGTGAGTGTGAAAGAAGGAGAACTTTGTTTGTTGCTGGTCATTCAGCTGAAAGTGAGACTCTCAGAGCACCTCTCAGTCCTCTGCTCTGAATCTCCGTGGACTACTGCCGATGGGGACCCCCTGCCTGGGACATCCCCCAAGTTCTAATTAGAATCAGCATCTCCTACATCAAGCTCATCATCATCTTCTCACCAGTCTCCTCCATTCTTGGTTGAAAGCATCACTTGCCAAAGGAAGAAATCCAGGTTTCATTCTTGTGATGGGCCGAATCATGCCTCTCCCCACTCCACGATATTGACATCCTAATCCCTTTGCAGATGAGATTAAGCCCAGGATCTGAGATGGGGAGATCATCCAGGATTACCCAGGAGAGCCTGATGTAGTTGCACATCCTTCTAAGAGGGAGTTGGGGGGTCAGAGTGAGTGCTGGCTGGAGGGTCTGGGTGAGTGCTGGCGATGTGACCAGGGAGCAGAGGGTGGAGTTGCACAGCCACAGGCTAAGGGCTGCTGACAGTCACCAGAAGCTGGGAGAGGCAAGGAATGGTGTCTCCTCTAAAGACTCCAGAAGGAATGGGCCTGCTGACACCTTGATTTTGGCCCCGGAAGACTCATTTTGGACTTCTGGCCTCTAAAACTGTACATTTGGATAAGCTGTGTTTTGAGCTGGTGAGTTAAGGGCATCTTTTAGAGCAGCCACAGGGACTGATGGGATCCGGATGCTGCTTCTGCATCACTGGTCACACTCATCAGGTCCCCGGTCCTATCAAATGTTTCTCCGAAACGTCTTCCAGGTCTCCTCCCTTCTTCCTACCAGCAAGCCCAGGCCGTCATCACTTCTCCCGAGGGTTTCTGCAATGCTCTTTCAGGTGATCACCTGTCTTCCTGAGCCACCCTCCCATTGTTTCAAGAGTTAGGGCCTGACTTGTGTTTTATGGAGAAGGTGGTCCCCTCTCCCACAACCTTGATGTAGGGGTTAGAGGAGGCGGCTACTGTATTCCAGCTATTGGGAGCCATGGAAAGTGCTCCATGGTCAGCCCTAGCCTCTCCCTGACCCGTATTCCTACCTCACACTCTACCATGTAGTCACATGCAGCAACAATAGGAGATGCTTTGCTTGGGAAGTTGCCACTCCCTAAAATACTCCTCCGTGACTTCCACCCACTCTTCAGGAGTCTGAGCCTTCGTTGGGCCTCAGCTTTCTCATCTTTACCATTAAAGGGCTGGTCCAGATGAGCTCCAAAGCTCGGTGGAACTCTTCCGTCTGAATAATTGAACTGAGTGGATGTCATTGACCACTAGTGCTCACAGGTGCCTCTCACGCCTTTTAACCCTCCCTGTTTGGGCATGGATGGTGTCTAATGGGCTGTGTTCCTCAATGATGCCCTTTCTGAGTTAGCAGAGTGTGCATACGTGTACTGCATATGTGGCCATGTGCTTGCGTGTTTTAGGGGGAACAACAGAATTTTAAACAGTTTATTAAAGAGCCGCTAAGGGTGCCTTGGCTATGAAATTTCTCCAGGAAAAAAAAAATCTCAATTTTGACGATTTAAGTGTTAATGATTCAAAACCATATGGATCACATTTCCCTCCCACTGTATGGTTTTTAAAAAGTATCAGCGAGACTGCTTAGGGCAGAAAGCGTTTATGGTTCCATCGATCCTGCAGCACCGGGAGGGCTGCTCAGCCGGTCTGAACGAGAGGCAGGCGGGAGGGCCGGGAGTGGGCTTTCCCGGGTGCTCTCCACCGTCTCTAAGGAGAACCGCCCTGGCGTCTGGGGAGCGCTTTCAGCACACGGCTTGGTGGGAAAGGCACGCTGCATCCCGGTGGGGTTTTTGCAAAACCTCCAGAACTAATTTTAAAATGACTTGGGTTTTGGCAGACTGAAGAGGTGTTAACTCAAACCCGGGTGTATTTCAAGGGAAATGTAATTAGAAAAATGCTCTCCCAGTTAGCTGTGCTGAGCAACAAAGATTCTTGTTGGAGAACTGTTTGGTGAGATAGAAACATGCTCCATCGGGGTCAACGGGTCAACGTGCCGACGTGCACGTGGGCTCTCCTCCTCCCTCCCCCGCCGGGCCCTGAGGACCAGGCCAGGTGCTGGGACCGTCAAGCCCAATGGGAGAGGGAGGCAGGCAGGGCCCATGGAGGGCGCCTGCCATCTCCTCCAGGCCGCGGCTGAGCCGGTTAACTCTGGTCTCCTTCATGAACCGGAGTGGGGCGGAGCGAAGGGACTTGGCTGATGACAGAGGCAGATTTTGATCGATATGAATTCCTGGCCTTAGCCCCTTTCTGGGCCAATCGGATGATTCTGACAATTGGCTAGATTTGGGAGACTCCGCCGTATGGGTGAAGTCCCACCTCCCAGCACGACAATCCAGACCCTTCCAAGGAGGTCTTACTCCCCTGCTAACTTTGTCTTTCTTCCCCTCATCACCTTTTCTTTGCTAGTAGCTCTTCTACACTCTCCATGGCCCCACTTCTCTGTCCCTGGCCCCATCCCTCTGCCTGGGACACCTTTGTCTCCAGGAGGACAAGGCATCCACACGGACACAGCAGACATTCAGCTTCCTCATGGAGAAGCCCCTACGGGAGCTTGTCCCTCTTTTTATTTTGGCCTTTAGCATAGTAGACACATACTTCTGACCACACTTCCTGCGGCAGTGAATACTGTCTCTTCATTGGGCCTGAATCTGGGCTCTGGCTTTGAACTCCTGTGGGCAAGTGACTTGTCAGAATCCTGTATGCAACATGGCCTGGGACTAGCATGGGGCTTGACATGTGGTTAAGTACTCAATACATGCAGAGAATAGGATAAACCTGAAAATTTCTAACATTATTTTTGCCCTCTATTCATCATTCACTAATCCACCCATCCATTCACATATCCAACTACCCTCTACGCATTCATCTATCCTTCAAACCACCCACCACCCATGTATTCATCCATCCATCCACCCACCCATCCCATCTACCCATTAAACACGCATTCAACAGATTGATGCTTTCTCTTTAATCACATTGCATTTAATATAAAAAATGATCTTAGAATTTTGCAAACCCTTAGACTCTACTAGCATATTATAGCAAACAACAAAGACCACCCACCCAACTTTATCTTACCTTAGTATTATGCCAAGGGCACTTCAGATTTTTCTTTTTAAGAGTCAAAACACTATAGATATGGTTAAAGTACCATATGTGAGCCTCCACAACTCTGCCCCACTCCTCCTTCTTCAGAAATGGCATCTCTCATTCTCATGCATTTTGTATTTATTTTTTTACCATGTATTTATATGTTCATAAACAACACATAGGTTGGTTTTCAGGTTTTAAAGTTTTACTAAAGTATGTCTGATTGTATGTGCCATTTTATAACTGATTTATTTTTGCATATTCTTATGACCCCACTGCACTTTTTATGCCCATCTCTATGAAAGCAATTAACTTGTCAGACGACCATCGTTGTCTCTCCAAGTGGGTTTCAAGCAAGCTCCTAGTGGTCAGGGAGCTCAGCTTTACCTCACCACGTCCCCAAAGTCTGGCCTGGTCTTGTTGGTTGGCCGCTTGGATAACGGGCAAACTTTTACTGAATGCCAACATGGTACCAAGCACTGTGCTCTGTGAGGGCACCCAGATGTGATTCAGCCTCAGCTTTAGGTCCCAAGGGGTCACAGACTGTAAGATTGTGCAGATGACGAACCAGGCTCGAGGCAGCAGGGGTCTACAGAAATGCACGGGAGAGGCTGAGGGGTGGCAGGGAAGGGCTGTTAAGGGTGAGAGGAGGTGAGCACTGGGAAATGAGTAGAAGGTGCAGTCGGGTGAAGAGGGAGTAGAACATTTGTGGCAGAAGATACAGTGCTGGTGAGACTTGGTGGTGGAAAGCCATTTGCTTCTGTTACTTTGCCTTAGAGGTGCCTCCATTTACTTACTTAAGGCTCGAGTGCCCTTTTCGGGTAAAACTGCCTTCAGTGTGGACCTTTGGAAGCTATGTTTCATCCAACCACGTATGCCTCCAGCCATCCAGTCAGCACCTACTATGTGCCAGGCTCTGTGCTCATGCTAGGACCCACCAGTGAGCCGTAGGGATGAGTGGAAAGTGAGAGAGACAACAACGCAAACAAATAAGAAAATGTCAGCTGGTGAGCATTCTCCATGCAGAGGCCTTAGAGCAGCGGTTCTCAACCTGTGGGTAGTGACCCCTTTGGGGGTCGAACGATCCTTTCACAGGGGTCGCCTAAGACCATAGGAAAACATATATAATTACATATTGTTTTTGTGATTAATCGCTATGCTTTAATTATGTTCAATTTGTAACAATGAAATTGAGGCTCACCACAACATGAGGAACTGTATTAAAGGGTCGTGGCATTAGGAAGGTTGAGAACCACTGCTTTAGAGTGTCTCATGGATGTTTGAGTCACAGACAAGGTCCGTACTGGGCAGTGGGGACATCCTCTATGAGGAAGGGGTACTTCACCTTGAGGCGAGACTGATGAGAAGGAGGCAGCCAGGAAAGAGCAGGGGCGAGCACGCAGGAGGGAGAGGATGGGGCTTGTTGGAGGGGAGGAGTGAGGCCCTGTGTCGGGCGGGGCCAGAGAGAGAGCAGTGAGTTGCAGGCAGCTATCAGATTGCATATGGGGCAGGTAAGGGGCTTGTGTTTTATTCTAACCAGATGAGGAGACTTAAGAGTGTTTTAAACAGAAAAGGGACGGTCTCCAGTTACTTTTAACATGAATTAAAGTAGGGGCCCGAGAGCTGAAGCTGAAGGTGGGTCCAGGTCAAGATGCCTTGGCTCAGCCCTGGTTGTTGGCAGCTGAGAACGAGAGAAGAGGCTTTGAGGTTGTTTTTAAGGCAGAGTTGATAGGTCCTGCTGCAAGGAAGGATATAGGAGGAGAGCTTGTGACCTTGAGTTTCTAGGAGAATGATGAGAGAAGTGTTTGCTGGGAGAGGAGCAGAAATGGAAGGGGGTGGGGGGAGGAAGAGTCTGCTGTGGCCCCATTGACTTTTAAATGCCTTTGAGACGCCGAGCAGAGTTGCCAATCAGGCGATTCACGTTGTGGTGAATCGGCCCGTGTCCCAGGGAACCTGGTCCCTAGAATCTCTTACCAACTCAGGGTCTTGGCCACTGGAGGGAGGCGGCACTTTTGGGTGTGTCCTTCCAGTGGGACGACACCTGCCGGGGGGTACAGCTTACAGCCTCTCCCTCACCCTCCCTGCGCCCCTTCTGGAAGCTGAACAGGGTGGGGATTAATGTGCCCACTTTATATCTGGGAGGTGGAGGCCCAGGGAGGGCAGGGACTGGCCGGACCACCCAAACACAGGCAGGACCCCACTCCCTTGCCCCAAGCTTGCATTGTCCCCACCGTGACCCCCAGGCCACCAAGCTGCATTCTCCCCATGTGACTCACGTTTGCATTGTTGTCTCTTTCGCTTCCCACTCATCCCTACGGCCTCTGTATAGCTGGTGACTGAGGGCAGCTGCTCTGGTTCTTCCTCTGTAAACTCCCTCTTTGTTTCCATGGTGTACCTGAGGTCAGAGTGGCTAAAGGATGCCAGTGCCGGGACTCACGCCCAGGGTTTCCCCGCATGGGCTCTGTGTGTCTGACTCTCTGGGTCACCCGGTGGTGAGCACCATGACGTGCCACTCCCTCCACTTTGTGAGGGAAGGGCCACAGAGGGCAGGGGCAGGACCTGAAATCGGAGCTCGAACCCACAGTGCCTCCAGTGCTCTGGGCCTGGGTCGAAGTGCCGCAGAGTACTACGTACCTGGGAAGCAGCCCCCAGAATCATACCCATTTCAAAGAGAGGGAACAAGGCTCTCTCTGTTCGTGCCATCACCTGCTCAGGGTCCCGCTGTGAGGAGTGGAACTGGGTTCAGACCCAGGTGGTCAGATGGTGAGGCCCCTCCCTTAGCCACCTCCTTGACAATGGTGTTAAGTCAGCCAGTGGCTATTCATCTGTCGTGTTAAAGGTGGGGAAACCGAGGCCCTGGGTGTGGGCAGTTTCTGGCAGGTGACCCGGGAGCTGAGGATCCCAGTGGCCAAGACCCTGAGATGGTAGGAGCTTCTAGGGACGAGGCTCCCGAGGACACGGGCTGTCGCCTGCCTGCTTGTGATAAGGCTGACAACATGAACAGCTGTGTCCCGGGGACACAGGAAGGGCAGACAGAAGGCCCTGGCACACTGTCCGTGGCCAGATTAGCGGATGGCTGTGAAGGCTGATGCGCCTGGGCTGTTCTTCCGCCTGGGGGGGAGCTGCTGACAGGGAAGGGACAGGGAGAGACAGGGCGCTTGCGCCCAGGAGTGGTGGTGTGGCCGGCAGGGCCTGGCCTCCTCGCGGCTGCACCTGCTTCGTCTCTAAAGCCAGGGCTGGTTAGAGTCAGCTCTTCCATCTGAGTAAATACTGAGACCTACTGTGCCCCGGATGAGCGGCTACTGTGCCAGGGACCTACCTGCCCTTCCCCAGCCCCAAAGCCCATCTTTCAGCGAGGTGCCTGCAAATGGACCCAGAACAGCCTGTGGTCATGTCCCCTCTGGAGGGGACACAGCGTTTTGGGAGCCAGCAGAGGAGCCTTTGAGGAAATGATTTCCGAAAGGAAGCCTGAACCATGAGTAGGAGCTAATCAAATAGAGGGAACAGCCTGGGCGAAGGCTCAGAGGCTGGTAAGCATGTCCTATTTAAGATGGAAAGAAACTGTTTTGGGTGTTTTTTTGTTTTTCTTTAGTGGTAAAATTCACATGACATAAAATTAACCATTTTGTATTGAAATAGAATTTGCATAATATAAAATATTAGCCACAATACGGTGCAACCATGGGCTGCTTTCACCCTGACCTTGGTGCTTTCATGATTCCGGGATTCCGACAGCAGAGGCAGGCGAGCCCTGGCCAAATGCACGTTGGCCACACCGGGTGACGTCATCGTTATGAAAACCACTTGGAGGTAGATTTGACGTCTTCATTTGACAAATAGGGAGACTGAGGAAGACAAGCGATTTGCCTGTGGTCATTCAGCCTGGGCGGAGCCAGGATGGTCATGCAGGCATCTGAGGCTCAGGTCTCAGACCCTGGGGGTTCTCTATGTTGGTCTGCAGGTTGGTTAAGAATTCAGATTTTGGCCCTGGCTAGTGTGGCTCAGTTGGTTGAGCATTGTCGTGTACACCTAATAGTTGATAGCTCGATTCCCGGTCAGTGCACATACCCAGGTTGCCAGTTCAAACCCTAATCAGGGTGGTGTGGGAGGCAACCAATCCATGTTTCTCTCTTCCTTTCACTTAGTCTCTCTAAAATCAATTTAAAATATATTTAAAAAAATGAAAAGAATTCAGATTTTTGGCTGGGGCCAGGAATCTGTGTTTCTCACCCCCACCCCCAGGATATGAAAACACCTCACCGCAGTGCCTCAGGGAAGAGACAGTGGGGCCTGCTGGGGCTCAGGCTCCAGGCACAGGGATCTGGGCCCCAGCAGACTGAAGGTGGGCCCTTCCAGGCATGCCAGCTGGTGGGCTGGCAGCTCGACAGTGGTGGGTGTCTGGGGGTGGCAGGGAGGGCAGGTGGAGCGGCAGATTTGGCCCAGTCACTCCGGGACAAAGGCCTCTCCGCCAGCACCCCTGGGCGTTGGCCCCCCTGACAAACGGGCCAGGGCTTTTCTCATTCATTTGTGGAGTGGCGTGGAACAATAAAACGCTCCTTAAAGCTGGGACATGGCATGAGTGACTGCTTTTCTTGGTCTAATAAGGGTCATTAACTGCGTATGGAGAGGTTTTATAAACATTGGTTAAACTCCCCGAGCTTACTGTGCGCATGGCACGCTGCTCCCTGAGATGTGATGTCGCGGCCAGCCAGAGCCAGCTGGGAAGGTAAAGACGCAGGGCCCCGGCCCCTGCTGGCCCTCCAGAGCCCCCACTCCCAGGCTTGCTGTGAAGTGACTCTGGGCCCATACATACCTCTGAGTAGGGCAATGAAGGTTTGAATGAATGGGTGGTAAGTGGGTGGAAAGAGCGGACTTCACCATTTCCTAAATCTGCACCTTTGGGCAATGCCTCTTCCGTCTCTGAGCCCCTGGAGAGAGGGAATAGTCCTTCCATGTTTCTAGGGAAAGATTTGGTGAAATCAAGCACACAGGCTTTCAGAATGCCCACCCTCTCTCCCCGCTTCTTTCTTCTCTTGTAGGAGGTAGGGCTCTCCCCTGAGCTCCAGAAGAAGGAGGGGGTGGAGCTGCAGGAACGTGGAGGAAGGAGAGTGAGGGAGCCTCTCGTGGAGGGAGAAGAAGTCCCAGCCAAGGCTGTGCCCGGGGGAGGAGCCGGCTGTGTCCGGCTACCTGTCACACCATCCACTGTACCGTGTCCCGCTGTGCTCGGTGCGATGCTCAGCAGACACAGTGCTTTGCTGCTTGTGGCCTTGTGGACGGTGGAAGAAGGTGGACCTGAGCAGGGTGAGAAGACAGCCGCTGTGGCTGCCGGTTTGGGAGCCAGGTGACAAGCAGCAGGGTTCAGCCAGCCCCACGGGGAGGAGGCTGCGTCCTGGGCAGGCCCCCCTCTCCCACTGTGCGAGCCACATCCCGTGTGGTTCAGGGTTCGGGACCTGGAGAAGGGCCGTGCGAGGGACAGAGACCAGACAAGAAACTACAGGACGGCTTCATGGCCCCAGGAAGGGTTCTCCTTTAGCTCAAGGAAGCCCGTACCTTCCCCTATTCCCCACGCAGCGGCCTGGGCCACGCACTCGAACTGGTTCATTCCCAGGACCCTTCTCCTCCCAGGGTCCCCCCTCATTCCCCTGCTCCCACCCCCTCCTGCCCCCACCTCAGCCCCAGGAGCTCTGTTCCCGAGGAAACACAATTATGAGTCCACAGACAACACTGGCCTGCTTATTTAGCCCATGTGCACATGTGGCTACACCCCGGCCCAGCAAGACTTTCCACCAGGATGGCCAGGGAGGGTGTGGTGGGGCTGGGGTCGGGGACAGCGCTGAGACACCAGCTGGGAGCTTGAGAGGAAAGTCTTACCAGGAGACCCTGATGAAGCTGGAGCTGGGGTGACCGGGGGTGTGCGTGGGAGCGGGAGTGGGTGAGCGTGTGCACAAAGCACACTCGGTGAGTCTCGGAGAGAGGAGTGAGTGAACGCCTTTACTTATTATTATTTTAAATATATTTTTACTGATTTCAGAGAAGAAGGGAGAGGCAGAGAGAGACAAAACATCAATGATGAGAGAGAATCCGATCGCTGCCTCCTGCACACCCCTTACTGGGGACTGAGCCCAAAACCTGGGCATATGCCCTGACCAGGAATCAAACTGTGACCTCCTGGTTTATAGGTTGATGCTCAGTCACTGAGCGACACTGGCCAGGCGTGGGTGAAAGCATTTAGATTCAATAACTGTGCTCCCAGGACCATCGTGCCCCAGAGGCTGCCCTGGGCACATTGACATCCTTTGGCATCGGGATCTTCCCCTGCCTCTCTGAGAGGAGTGCGCTCTCTTTGTTCCCATTTTGTACATGAGAAGAGCGAGGCATCAGAGGTCAAGTGTCTTCCCCGACCTCCCACAGCTGGACACCTCTCTAGTCACACCTTCTTGTGGTCCTGAGGCCGTTAGAACAATGTCCCAGCCGCTAGGCAGGTCGGGAAAGTTCGTGGTGGTTTCTGACCCTTTGTTCCTGCTGGCCGCTGCCAAGGACGGGTGCACCTCCATCCGGAAGCTTGGAGACCCCCTTCTAAACCTCAGATGGCTCCACAGCTGGACGGCTTGTCCAGACCCAACAGGAATCCTCCCTTTGTGCTTGCACCTCCCCCTGCCTCCATGCTAGTACTTGCCACACTACATTCGAAGGGCCCAGCCGTGCCCCTGTGTCTGTCCTTGCCCCACAGACTCATGGGGTGTCCTTGCTGCGCCCATGGTTGGCTCAGGCTCTGAAATGTGGGGAAGTGTCCATAAAGTCTGATGGATAAATGAGTGACTGTGCCAGTCACCCCAGAGCACATAAGGGTGCTCTGTGGGGAGGGGACTCGCTGCAGTAACCAGAAGGTCAAGCTGGAGCACAGCCTGGTCCCAGCCTGGTCCCAGCCTGATCCCACAATGCCTCACAGCTCCAGATGGGGCTTCTGTCCATGAGAACTACCTGCACAGTCCCCTGGGCTGGGTCCTGGAATTCACATGCAAATGAGCTGAACCACTACAGTGCCTGCTCTTCCAAGGAGTGCAGGGTTCAGGGCTGAGAGGACAAAAACCAACCAAAGACACTATCAGCTAAGAACCTCACAGTCAGGAACCGTGGAGAGATGGGGGAAACTGAGGCCAGAGAGGGAACCTGCTTATCCAGTGAGTGGGGCTGAGAGTACACCTCAAATTGCTTGTCACATGTACGCTAAGCCCAATCTTGTGGCTGGAATCAAAGTCAGAAGTGCGAGTTGAGGTCATGCAGTGAGGGGAGGAGCAGGGGTGAGGTGGGCGTGAGACCACATAACGCTGTCGGCTTTTGCAGTGAAGGCCACTGGCTGCTTCGCTTAGCTGAATTTATTTCGTGATTTCCTCCTCAGTCAGCCAAACATGCTCAACCTCAGGCATCTCTTGTGAAGCTAGAAGGAGGGCAGGGGCGAGTTATAAGATTTCCTGTTAAAAGAAAAAGAAAAAAGTTCCTCCCTGCTCTCTCGCTCCTTCCCCTTCCCTAAGGGAAAAATATGGATTGGAGATGTTTTCAGTTGCAGCACTTCCTCGCGGCTCCGATGGCTGTTTGTCTAGCTCCTCACGGGTGCTGTGAATTTACGGCTCAGCATCTTGGCAAGTAGCTTCGGGGAGAATGATGGTGGAATTTTATTCTTGCTAATTTAAAACAATAATAATTGTTCACGCGTTAGGAAGCATTCCTATTAAATCAATTCAATCTTTTGGAACAACTGGAATACAACGAATCCACGTTTCCTGATCGGGCCTCTGCTGGCTTTGTTGCAGCAGAGGATGGCCGAGCACTGACCGCAGGCCAGCCCCGTGCTCGGCACTGTGCACAGGGAAGGGGAGAAGGCACAACGAGGTGGGTGACATCTGGACACATGTGATCATTCTCCTGGGAATATGAGGACAGGGGGTGCACCAGTGTAACACTGTGCTTCTGGGGACTAGCAGGCCTCCCCTGGGTGACCAGGTGCCTGGCGGGGTCTATCTACCACCAGGAATGCAGGAGGAGAACTGAGTTCTGAGGAGAGGTTGTGGGTCCACTTGGGCAGGTTTGTGTTTGGCTTGCAGCGACTGTGGGGGTGAATATGATGAAATCAAGCCCCGGATGAGGGTGGGAACTGACATAGGTGAGCAGAGACCTGAGTCAGACAGGAGGTGGGCAGTGGTTTGGCTCCTCAGAGAAGCCAGAAGCAGGAAAACTGAGACGTAACTCAGAATCGGTCTGAAACGGGAGAAGAAAATGAGAGATGAGAGTCCATCTCCAGCTACAGAACAAACCAAGGGGTCTGGCCAGGGTGATGAGAGCAGTCTGGATTGCTGGGTAACCTGCATCACTGGGTGAAGTTGAGCTCAAGGCTGTGGGTCTGTGCCTAGAGCTGGGTTATACTGTGTCATGTGCGCGTGCGTGCGTGCGTGCATGTGTGTGTGCTTTGTGGGGTAGACCAGATGCCCACATGCAACTGTGACTCGCACAGGACAGCATTTGGAGAGGCTCATGCATGGGGTCCATGATCACCCAGGAGGAGGTGTCCAAGAGGCGATTGCATGGAACAATCTGATTCTTAGGAAGGTCTGAGCTGGTAGAAGGAAACTGAGTCATCCTCAGCGACACCACTGTATCAGTCAGTGGTGCTTCTGGGTTGTTCTCTGAGGTGGGCATGCAGAACAGAGAGGTGGCTTGGGGGGCCTGGGACTAGAAGACTCTATGGCTGGAGGACATATATCCTGGTTTGCCAGGGATGGGCTGTGTCTTGTGTAAACATTAATAGTGGCCCCTTTCAGTCCCAAAGACCCAGTTTGGATGATAAATGAGATTGCTTATATCATCATGCATCTAAAACAAATTCAGCACTCTGTGGGTCTGCCCCTCTGACTGTCAACAAGCTTTTAAAAATATATATTTTTATTTATTTTTAGAGGGAGAGGAAGAGGGAGAGAGAAAGAGAAACATCAATGTGAGAGCAGAACATCAATCAGCTGCCTCCTGCACACTCCCTCCTGGGGATCGAACCCTCAACCCAGTCATGTGCCTTGATTGGGAATTGAACCAGTGACCTTTCAGTGCCCTGATGATGCACAACCAACAGCCACACCAGCAGGGGTGTCAACCAAGCTTTGGCTCAGAGAACCTCTCTATCTTTTCTCCCAGAGCCAATCTTCATTAGCTTGGCGACCTCTGCCTTTCTGAATCTCAGTTTTGCAAAATAGATTCATATAAGTAACATAAGTGTCTATTTCCCATAGTTGTTAAGACACTGCATGGGTGAGAAAGATTATTGTAAGTCCCCAAGGGCTCTACAGGAGACCGTGACCTCTCCGTCTCTGTCTGTGTGTCTCTCTGTTTCTTCTCCTGCTCAGAGGAAGCCAGCCCCTGGCCCAACCCCAAGGAAAACGTGATGACACATCCAGCAGCATCCCAAGGATCACGAGGAGGAGGGACAGGGGTTTGACTCCCCCCAGCCCCCACTCCATCCCTTGAAACCAGGCCACCATGTCTGGAGGCAGGGAGAGTATATTGACTACGCTGGGACTGAGAGTAATGATTTCCCTCTCCTCTTCTGCCCCTTTCCTCTTTGTTCTGAAGACACTGGGACACTCCAGAGTCTCAGAATAAAGATAAATCTTAGGGGGCTTGGGCTGTGAGGACCCATAAAAGGGCTCAGAGGGAGAAAGGGGTAGTGTTTACACTTGTGTCCTGTGAGGGCATTTCCTCCTTCAGGTCTAGACCTGAGTCTACTGAGAAGCAGCACAGGCTCCATGATGAGAGATGTATAATATTTGGAAGGAAGGAGGTGAAAGTCCTGATTGTTCTGAGTAGTCAGATCACATGGGGGATGTTACATTTGCTCAGGATGATAATGAGACTAGAATCTATCAAACTCAGTGTGTTGAAGAAACAGCGATATTTGGTCTGGAGAAGACTTGGAGGCCAAGGACTCACCACTCTTGTAAGTAAGGGTGCATTTTCCTCTCTGGAATTGGTGCCCAATGAATCAGGTGGCCCAAGGGGTAGTGAGTTTCTCATCCCTGGAGGAATAGGAAGAATGATTGCCTAACTACTTGGTGGGGGTTCCACAGTTGACATTCCAGGTCCCTCTCAGCCAGGCCTGGCCTCCTAGGACTCTCCCAACATCAGCCCCTGCGTTTGGCAGCCAGCTGCCTCTGCATGAGTCAAAGCCCGCCCAGCTCTGGCCTCCTCACTGGGTGGGGCTCCGAGGGAGCAGCCAAGGCCTCCCACTCTTGCCCTACAGGGCCACTGCATTCACTGCCTCTGGGTGCGTCTTGCAGCCACCACCCTCCTGGAGTCAAGAACTGAATGCATTGGTTAAACAAGGAAAAGGCAAAAACTACACACACATACAAAGAAAGGGAGACCTAGTTTGAAATGAGGAATGCTGTTTTTCTCTGGCTTTCTATCATAAGCCCATGGAGATGAATATTCTGACCTAATAATCAAAACAGGCTGTAATTGCAAACAGACTCTCAAGGCCGCGTGACCAAGGAGAGAGCAGATGAGATACCTGCTGAGCATAGCAGGCCCACCCCACCAGCTCTCCTCCCACCCGTGGTGGATCGATGCTGCTGTCCAGCTGCGTACTATTTTGCTGGCCTCACTCAATCGAGCCCTGTTCACATCCTGCCTCCTCCAGTCCCCCAGGCCCCTTTTGCAGGAGAGCCTGTTCAGAGGAAGCCAGCCCCTACCCCACTCCAAGAAAAAGGCGATGAAACACCCAGAAGCATCCTGAAGACCACAAGGAGGAGGGGAGAGGCTTTGCTCCCACCTTTTCCGAACTCCACCTGCTATTGGCTCTGGAAGATGTTCTCCTGGTGGGACCATAAAGCTGGAAGAGCATTGGGTCCCCTCCCTGTTCCCACTTCCTTTTGTGTTTTGTTTCAGGCACACCCTCAGCTCAAATTTGCTTTGAAGGTCAGTAATTTCCACTTCTTTTCAAAACACCTGCACAGTTCTGGGACCCAAATGTTGTTTCTCTGCACTGAGGAATGGGTTTCCCTCAAAAAGTACATTCCAGAAATATCCATCCAGCAAGACAGCAGGGGGGCAAAGGTGAACCAGACCTGGGCCTTGTTCCCAGATCACTCCCAATAGCAAGGACCCAACTGCCCGATGGAGGACAAGGGGACTGTTTGTCTCTTAGGTGCCAACCCCTTAGAGAGATGGGGACCTTGAGAAAAGCATTCTTCCACTGGGTGGGAGGAAAGTAGCAAAGGATTTTGAGCTAAGTATTGAGCAAGAGAAAGACTGATGGAGAGAGATTAGGGAGGGCCTGCCAGGTGGATGGAACAGTTAGAGCAAAGAAGGAGAGGCTGGATGAGTTGATCACGCTTCTGAGGATGGGGAATTGAACCATGACCTTGTGGTTCACGGGTCGATGCTCAACCACTGAGCCACACTGGCTGGGTGAGTTGGTCATGTGTTTGAGGACTGTCTGGAGGTCTGGTGCGGCTGGTGCAGGGGCTCTTGGCTTTGATGACAGTGGGGCCTGTGTGGGGAGATGACACTGAAAGGTGTGTGGTTGAGACCACATTGTGATTGGCTTTGAAGAACTCTCTAAGGAGCTTGACTTCATCCCAAAAGGATTAAGGGCCCTTGGAGAATTAGAAGTAAAGCAGAGATTCAGAGATACCCATCTGTTGGTGATGTAGGGGATGGACAGTGGAAGGAGAGAGTGGAGATAGGGACTGGTAGGAAGGGTCTATATGAGAAGAAATGCAAGTCTGACACAGAGCAGTGGCGGTGGGAGAAGGAGGACCAAAGTCTGGGACGCTTCTTCCCGAAAGGTTCTGACTGGGTCGGAGTCTTTGCTTCGATGCTGGTGGGATTGTCAAAGGATCCTCAGGTTAGTGGCATCAGGTGCTGAAGACCAATGTCATGACACCATGATTTTTTTTATCTTTTCATTTTGAAATAATTTTAGAGACACAGAAAGCTGCAACATAGTGCAGAGAGGTCCTTTACCCAGCCTGGCCCATGGTTACATCTTAGAGAATTACAGACTGATGTCAAGAGAGACCAGAGCTCTTTGACCTTCAAACCCACCTAGCCCCGGGCTCCTGTAGTATGAGCTGTGGCTTCTCAGAAGCATTGGGTTTCTCTAGGCACCGTGCTCTTCCCCTGACGATGGAGAGTCTACACAAATCGGACAGGACCAGAGACCTCAGGAGACTCAGCTCCATTAGCAGGCAGGCCTGGAAGTAGTTGGGTGGTTTTTGGCTCAGAATCTGCAGGGCTGGTGAGGTGTATTGACTGAAACTGCATGGTATAAATCCTGCCTCAGTTTGCCTTTTGAGCACTCCTGCCTGAGCCCAGCTCTGAACCCCAACTTGCCTGGCTGAGCTGTGTCACCCCTCTCTATCTTATACCAGTCACACCTTAAAGGGATATCCCAGGCTTGCTCCAGAGACAACCCAGAGTGCATCATCATAGCCCAGAGGGTGCTGGAGTCACCATCTTGGGAATGAGGACCAACCTCAACCAAGGCCAAGAGGGATGCACCCTTTTGACCTCTGCAGGAAGTCCCCCTGGATTCTACCTGCTCACCACTCTCCAGCCTTGCCCTCCTTCAGCCCCCTCGGCCCCCCACCCCCCGAGGGCTGGCCTGCTGAGAAGACAGCCTCTCTAACACATTCTGCTGTCTTTGAGCTCTTCACCTGGGAGCCAAGATAAAGGCCTGGGCTGGTCCTGGGCTGGAGGCAGGACATCTGGCCCCTAGTATGGCCCACCACGGACCTGCCATGTGACTTTAGGCAAACGACCAAACTCTCTGCTGGAGCAGTCTCAACAGTAACCACACATGCTTGGGACCCTCCAGAAGTTATCCACATGAACACGTTTTGGAATGTAAAGTGCTATAAAAGTGACAGAACTCTGTGGTCCAGATATTCAATCTGGTGTTAATGCCCTCTCACAGTTTGAGTTCTACTGGTCACTTTCTTTACCCATGAAGGATAGTTAATGAAGCCATTTGTGGGGCTCCTACCATGTTCCAAGTATATTACAGTGACAGGTCTTACAGCAGAAGGGACCGAGGCTCAGGACTTAGAGGCGAGTCTTCATTCAACAACCTTTGTAAAGCCCCCGCCACAGGCATTTTGTTAACTTTGACAGTGGGCTTCAGACCAATTCTACCTTGCCTACAGCCAGATGGAATGCCAATGATGCTCCGCCCTCGGACTGCTGCGATGCCCACTGCAGTGCCCACCGCCAGCCCTCTTCCTGCTTGCTTTTGTGGACAAGGCAAAGCCCTCGGAGGGCCGCTTCCCGCTCCCGTCTCTCCCCTGCGTTCTGGCTGACCTCGGGCTGCCACTTCCTCTGTCCCAGAGGCTCCCTTGTCTCCCCAGCCCCTGTTCACTTCAGGCCGACTCCTCAGCCTGTGTCAGTCCTCAGCTTACCCACTGTCATCCCCACTCTGTCCCTGACTCTGCTCCCTGCTCCTTGGACACCCTGCAGGTCATGTGGCCGCGTGACTTTCTCTGCTCAGAGGGAATGCTGAGCCCGAGTCCCTCGCAGGATCCCGGGACCTGGGCTGGTCTTAATTACCTCTCACCTCTGCCTGAACCCTGGTCCAGGGCCAGGACCCATCCTGTCCCTGAGCGGTGTGCACTCTGCCTGCGGGACTTTTCCAAGCTGCTTGTGTGGGAAGAGGAATGAGATGCCGGCTCTACGGGATGGGCTCTCTGGGCTTCCTCAGAGCCCAGGCAGGCTTAGCTCCCGGCTGCACTTTGCCGGTTTCTGTGTCTCTACATACGGCATTTTTCTATGGAAGGAGCATTTCATAAGAGGCACCTCCCTCAGCAGGAGCTTGCTGGTGGAGTCACAGCAGGGAGGGTAGATGCAGTGTGACCTGGGGCAGGGATGGGGTTGGGACAGAGGTCATGCTCTTAAAACAACAGCAGAGATAAAGGGCCCAAGGAAGCAGTCAGAACCCCTTCACCCAGTGCCTCTGGGACCAGCTCCCGAGGTCAGAAGTACCCCACGGGCTTGTCCTCATTCTTTCTTGGCCTCAGAGGAGAAAAAGGAGCCGCTCCTGGTGCACTCCTCTGGGGGCTCCATTTCCCCTCCTCACGTGTCCCCCATCTCACTGTCCTCAGCCACAGGCCCTGAGAGGCTCCGCTTTTAAAGGGAAACGGAGGGAGGATCTACATGCCCGCTGGGTTCTCGCAGTGCCCACTTCGTTGTTTAGGTGCTGCTCACTCCCAACCTCACTCAGCAGGGATGTGCTGGCTGCTGCCTGTACGTGGGTGCGTCCAGGGCTGAGCCAGGCGGAGGAGCCTCTGCTCATGGCCCTTCAAGTTCATCGCCCGTTTGCTGCTGCTTAGGAGATAGTGGACTGGTGTCCCAGACACCCCGTGACTCCTGGAGTCACCTCTCCTTTCCTGAGGGTGAGGCTCAGCAGCTCCACAGGCCCCATGGGCCCTGTCTCCTTGCCTCCGCCTGCTTGGCCAGCTCCTGACCCCGTGCAGCTTCAGTGGGGCCTTCTCCTGGGCCTTGGCAGCACCAGCAGCCAGACCAGTTGCCCAGGTTTGGGTGACATTCCTGGTGGCACCACGTGGGATCGGCCCACAGCTGCTTTCACCAGCTCCCCAGATGGCCCCGTGGCTTCCCCAAGTCCCCCAGGTGTATCCCTCGCCATCCCTGGGGCATCCCTTCATTCCACCCACACTCTGCCAGGCGCTGCACTCAGGGGCACTGCTGTCAGGGACTCAGCTTTGCTTACTTGGTAACATCTTCTGGTTTCCAAACGACCTCTCATGTGTCTCAGTGTGTCGCCCTCACTATTGACTTCTATATCATTAACACCTGGTACCCGGGCTCCACCACAAATATTTGTTGACCAAGTAAATGAGGACGCGTGGGAAAGACTCGCCTGGGGAATGGACGTGTGAGCTGGGACATAAGAAGAGGCAAGGGTTTCTAGGTGGGTAACGGGCTGGGAGAGGACAGGCAGAACAAAGGCTTGGGGGTGTGAGAGAAAGAGCGTGGGTGTTGGGGGGCCAGGCAAGGGTTCCATTGGCTGATGGGGAGAGGAGCACACCCTGGGAGTGAAGATGGGGTGAAACTGACAGGACAGGGGGTGAGCCGGAGAGTCTGAGGGCCTGAAGGACAAGAGGGGATTTGGACTTCAAACTGGTAGAGGCCAGCGGTGATTTTTGAGAAAGGGAATGCACCATTTTATTATTAATTTGAGGTCAGTTCCTGAGGCTGTGGGTAGAATGTGGACTCTAGGGGAGAGTAAAGGAATTTTTTGAAGGCTCTTGTGATAGCCTGCTTTAAAAACAACATTTAATGACGTCCTAAGAAGGGATATGGGACCAGCTACCTAAAAATGCACAATGACGGGGAGAACAATGGGTCTTCAAATCATTCTGTTATTTACATAGAATCAGAGGCTGTGTTCCCAGCGGGCTCACCTGTGATTCTAGTGGCAGTGCTTGTGTGTATTTAACTAGACTTTTCTTCTTGCTTTATAAAAATAATTTGATTTCCTCATGGTCTGTCCATGCAGCCATCAGAATATAATTACTCAGGAAAAAACGTGAGTCTCTTAGGCTTGTTTATCAGATGGCACATCCGCCTTCCTGGGCAAATGAAACACCTGATTTTTGTTAAGCCAAGCTGTGTGCAATATTTGTCACACAATTATGTGGATATTTCCAGCGTACCTGCCAGGAAAAAAAAGACCTTAGGGGCTCTGACGCTTGCCAGCGTATTTATGCATGTCAGCGGCGGCATGCCTCTCCCCAAACCTTATCTGTTCTGAAGGCAGTGGATGCGAGAAGTGAAGTCTCTGTAGCCTGTGTTTATATTTGGCATCTGATGGGAGGCATCATCAATCAAGTGAAAGGACACTGAAACCGTGCAGCACATGCCCTGAGCAAGCATGCAGGCACACACACTGCATACATGCACACGGGAACACACACTTCATATGTGCATGCAGACACACAGTGCATACATGCAGTAGACACACACACACTACATATGTGCACGCAGAGACACACTGCATATGTGCACACAGACACACTGCATAGGTGTAGTAGGCACATACACTGCATACATGAATGCAGGCACACATGCTTGCATACATGTGTACACACACATATACACATATCCCATTCTTGGAACTAAGCAGCAGGCTGAGGATTTGACCCCCAGGATATTATTCCCGGAAAGGCTTTTGAAATCATGTAGGCCAACGGCTCATGTTATAGATAAGGGCTCTTACTTTGGCCCAGGGAGGGGAAGAGACGGGCCTACAGTTACTCTGCAAAGGAAAAGGCAGTGGGGGCGGGAGATGGGGCTTGAACTCATGGTGGCTAAGGAGCACACAACCAAGACAGTTCCTTTACAGCAAAATGTCTGTTTTAGGCCGCGCTTCAGACTGTGGTGCTGGCTTCTGCTGGGTCCTAGTCTCAGCTGGGAATCCCGACTTTAGACAACGCTGGCTGTACCATAATTCTTGTTCCAAAAAGAGGCGCTGGGCACATCCTCAGGACTGGTTCTTACATAGGCCGGATTCCATCCCACCCACCAGTTCCTTGGGCAAACGTGGATGAAAACTGTCCTGGAGGAAGGTATCCTAAGGCCATTGCCTAATATTCTAAGATTTTTGTATAAACGTCTATTGAACTCCCAGAATATGGCAGACAGATGATCTCACAGGTGCCTTTTCCTACACAATATCCTTTTGTTGCTCCCCAGCCCTAGGGGGCGGTTACTGTCGTCACACCACGTTTCAGAGGAGATGCCTGCATGGGTGTGGCTTCCGGTCACACAGAGGTGCTGCTCACCAATGGCATTGTGTTGTGTGGGCAGAGAAGGTGTCCTGGAGGTTCGTGGCCTTTGAGTTATACTAGGAGGATTTGGAAAAGTAGATGAAAGTGTATGGAACCTTCTAAAAGAGAGAGAGAAGGGAGACTTGCAAACACAGGCAAGAAGAGTGTGCCTGTTGCGAACAACAGAACACGATTTGGTGAGGAGCCCAGAAGCCGGCTGACAGGCTCACCGAGAAGCCCACCCTGGATGTCTGCATGGGACTGGCCTGCGCACGGTCCAGGGAAGGTGCCCGCATCGAGGAGGCTGGTCTCGGGGAGCAGCGGCAAGAGTGGGGACACTGTCTGTGGGCCCAGCCTGTGCGCATGGCAGGTCAGATCGGCTCCCATTGGCTGAGCACTCTCTGGGCCAAGTCCTGTCTCCAGGAGGGGGGCCGCCCTTGGGTCTCAGGCGGTGGGAGACCTCCCCCTCTGGAGATGGAGCCCTGGTCACGCCTGAGGGCTTCGCTGACAGGGGCGGCCTGACCGTGGTGATCTGAACGGAGGAAGGGTGCTCCAAGGGAAGGGGCTGGATGGGGAGCGTAGTTTCCTTACTGGCAAATGACGACTATAGGGGTGGGTATTTGCTGATCAGGGTAGTTGTGAGGTTTAAACAAAAGACTCTCTCTAAAATGATAAGAAAAGTGCCCAGTGTGCCCAAGGCTGCCCTGAGTATATTATCAGCATCAGGCTGACGAGGCCACGTGCGCTTGTGAGCATGCTCAGGTGGGGCCTGAGGACCGACCCTGTGGCCCTAGCGTTTGGATTTATCTCTGAGACGACAGACCCGACAACATTCGTGCTTTGGAGAGTGCCCTGTGGGGAAGGCCTGGGTGGTGGGTAGGAGGGGGGCACATCTAGAGGCGGGGAGAGTGTGAGAAGTGGGCCCTCACCAAGCCTGTGGCAGGGAGGAGAGAGGGGCCAGCTTGGAAGTGGTCCAGGGGCAGTGCCCATGGTCTTGACTATGGATTGGACGTAGGCTGTGAGCAGAGGTGAGTGGAGACCATCAGCTTTTTATTAGAACAACAGTGGCTCAGACCCAGGGGCCTTGCACCCCTGGAGGAGGGAGAGGTTCAGTGGGAGGGTGGGGGTCAGATGTGGTTAGAGGGTTGGGGAGGTGGCCTGGGGGAAGACCATGCCTCCAGTTACCCATGGAGCAATATCCAACAGTCAGATGGCCGTGTGGGCTGAGCAGGGAGCTTGGGGAGGCCTGGGACTGGAGGGGAGATGGGTCTGGTCCTCTGGACCCCAGGAGAGTATGTATGCAGAGTCTCAACTGGGAGCAATTTTCTCCCCAGGGGACATGTGATAATGTTGAGAGGCGTTTTGATTGTCCTGACTGGTGGGTGCTACTGGCATCCAATGGGCAGGGATCAGGGATGCTGCTAAACATCCTACAATAGACAGGACAGCCCCTCAACACTCGTCCAACCCAAATGTCAGCAGTGCCCAGTATGAGAACTCTAATGCAGAGCAAAAAGGGAAGGTCCCCGAGGTGGGGGCCAGAGAAACACCCACATCTACGGGGAACGGGGAGCTTGAACGTCTCCTGATCCCAAGGAGCACTCTGACACCCTGGAGAGGTTAATGGCCCCCAGGCTGCGATAATGACAACCCACAGGCCGCTATCAAAGCTCCACTGCTCGCATTTAACGAGGCAGCCACAGGAAAAGGTTCACGAGTAAAAGACTCACCACGCCAGGAAGTGTGTCTTCCGTCCTTGTTCGCTGGGTCCTGACTCAGCACACAGACCAGCAGCCACCCTGACCTGTTCCCTTTGGACCTCAGCGGTCCTCCCACCTCCCCTCCCTGCTTTGTCTGCTCCAGGCTGCAAGGTTAGGTCCTGATTCTGTGCCTTCTGTGCTTTTTCTCTGTCCATGCCCCCTTTTACTGTCCATCTCATCAAAAGCAAAAGTAGGAAAGAGAAGATGGGTTTGCTCTGCAGCAGGATTTGACTTTGGGCCAAGGGGGCAATAGCTGCAAAGCGGAGGTCGGCTATTTGGAGAATGTTGTGAACGATTTTTCCCATCGCCAAGTGATCTTATATACAGGGGTGGGCAAAAATGGGTCAACAACAATAATTATTATAGGAGAGAAAATGGCGGAGGTTTAGACAGACGTGTCAGTGCCTTGTCCCGGAGCAGATAAGGGCGGGCAGCTGAAACGGGTAGCATACAGCCCGAATAAGCAGAGGAGATTCAGCTGAGACAGTCTGCAGCCAGGAAAGACAGAGAAATCCTAGATAAAGGGAACGGTTAGAGGCTGAGGCTGAAACCTCTCCAGGTGCGCCGGCACAGCCGCGGAGACCGTGCCATCTTGGGTGACTGTCGCCGGCATCCAGAGACCAGCTACTAACCCGGCAACAACGGCTCTCAAGCAGCGCGACTACGTGAACTCAGAGGAACTCGGCTTCTCCCCACAGAAAGGTTAGACTTTCCCCAAAGGTGCGGTTTGCAGTTTAGGTTGGAGAGTGGAACGCGCGCAGGGGGGTGGGGGCTCTGCGCCCCACAAAGACCGCGGCCGTTGGAGCCAGCGTGACCCACGAGTGTGGAAGGGCACCCCCAGGGCTGCTGGCAGAAGGGAACGCTATAAATAAGCCCACAGTTGGACGGGACACAAACGGGCAGCCTCAGATTACGCCAGTTTGCCGGCTACTCGGTGCCAGGAGCCAGAGTGCGCGCAGAGACTTCGCGCAGATTTGGAAGGTGAAGCGTTGCGAGTTCGCACAACTTCCCAGGCTCTTAAATCTGTGCGTTTGATTGTTGAACCCAGTGCAAGGGACTACCCAGTTGGGGTCAGTCACAGAGCTTGTAAGGGAAGGCTGTTTTGGGGGAGCCTGGGAAACAGAGCGGGGAGTGACTACTGGAAAACCAGCTCTGGGCGGAGGACATTCCCAAACCAGCTTCCGGTACAATAGAGAACACCTGGTCAGAGAGGTCCTATACCCTCGGAGGTCAATCCCGACGCACTGCCACCCAGAGGCAGAGCCATGAACTGACTCTTCTGTAAATACAGATAAGGGCTGTCTGGGAAACCAATGTAGCCTGCCTTAAAATCAGGACTGTGGCTTACAACACAGAGGAACAGTGTATCAGAGGAAAATTCAACATTCTCCTGAATACCTGGTGTGCCAAAAAGAGGAGCATAAGATCTGAAGCACCTTCATTACAGCCCTTTTTTTTTTTTAATTATTTTTTTTTTAATTATTGTTTCACCTTTTAACTAAGAAACCATTTATTTTCTTTTTTCATCACCTGATATTACCCTTTTAATTACTACATTTTTATTTTTAACCAGTATTATTACTGCTGCCATTTTACCATTTTTTTTTTAAAGTGTCATTTTATTTTCTCTTTATTTTATTTTGGGACTAAGGTTCTCCATTCTATTTTCATCGTTCCTTTAGCATCATTTTCCTCTACCTCAATTGTGCTGCTGTGCTAAAACTCTCTTCCCCACTTTTCCCCTTTTGCTGTCCTGTTTCTCTTACCCTATTCCTGCTTTAGATTTTTCCTATTCTTCATACGCCCTGTCTAAATTTCACCCTACTTATATATCCCTTTTCCAATCACCTGCTCTAAATCCTTATCCACCTCTCCCTTATCTTTCTTCACTATCCAAATTTTTTATTCTCTCCTTTTCTCTATTGTTCTGTTGTTGCTTGCTCGATTGTTGAGTATATTGTGTTGTTTTTTTTTTCTTTTCTTTTCTTTAAGGATTGTATGTGAGGTTGTTCTGCTTTTTCTTTTTCTTTTTCTGTCTCCCATTCCCCCTCCCCACCCCACCCCCGGCCAGTTATTTTTGTGCTTCTGCTTTCCCTTGCCTCACTTGATATTATTGGCTGTTTGTAGTTTGTATTCACTCCAGAGATCCGTTGCTGGAATTTGTTGGGATTAGTGGCGGTTCTATTGGAGTTTTCTCCTCATATGAATAGTCTCCTCCCCTCTTCTACTTCATTCTATTTTTCTTTTTTTTTCTTTTTCTTCTTCTTTTTTTTTTTCTCTTTTTTCTGTTTTTCTCTCTATCTTTTTCTCTTCTTTCTTCCTTACCCCCCAACTCTCTTAGCTTGGATGGCCATCTTTATTTGGGGTTATTAATACCGTAATGCATTTGTGTTCAGTGCCTGGTACGTTGTGCCTTGTTGTGTTGTATTTTGTGCCTTTAAATCAACGCAGCAGATCCAAGCAACAGCGGCCTCCTGATCTCCACACGCTCTGTCTGAGGAACAGCTGCTGTGGGTGAAGCCTCCCTCCACCAGCCAGAAGAGCCACAACAGCTGTGAACAGCACCCATCAGAAGACCCGCTAACAACAGAGGAGCAGCTGCTACCACAACCGCCCAAGGAGCAACCACAGCCCGAGGAGCCACTGCCACCTAGGGAGCAGCCACTGAACGACTCAATATCTATATACGTCAGTGAGATCAAACATGGGTAGACAAAGAAATCCCCAAAGGAAAGAAAAGGAGGACTCACCAGAAAAGCAGCTAAGTGATACAGAGGCATACAACATGACAGAAAAAGAATTCAGAATAAGGGTCCTAGAGTGCATACACCGGATGGAGGAAAAAATCGACAACTTATCCAAGAAGCAAGAAGAAACAGATGAAAAAATCGACAACTTAACTAAGACCCAAGAAGAAATGAAGTGCGATATAGCTGCAATAAAGAACACCATTGAAAGTATCAACAGTAGACTAGGAGAAGCGGAAGACCGAATTAGTGAATTAGAAGACAGGGAAGCAAAACACACCCAAACTGTACTTCAGTTGGAGAAAAAAATTAAAAGACAGGAGGAGAGCCTAAGGGAGCTTTGGGACAACATGAAACGAAACAACATACGAATAATAGGGGTGCCAGAACAACAGAAAGAGGAACAAGGATTAGAAAACCTATTGGAAGAAATAATATCAGAAAACTTCCCTGAGGTGGGGAAGAAAAAAGTCACACAAGCCCAGAGAGTCCCAAGCAAGGTGAACCCGAAAAGACCCACACCAAGACACATCATAATTACCATGGCAAATGTTCAGGACAAAGAGAGAATCTTACAGGCTGCAAGAGAGAGACGGAAAGTTACATACAAGGGATCTCCCATTAGATTATCAAATGATTTCTCAACAGAAACACATCAGGCCAGAAAAGAATGGACGGAAATTTACAAAGTGATGCAAAGCAAAGGACTGAATCCAAGAATACTCTATCCAGCAAGGCTATCATTCAAAATTGAAGGGGAAATAAGAAGCTTCACAGACAAAAAAAGGCTAAGGGAGTTTATCACCACCAAGCCAGCAATGCAAGAAATGCTAAAGGGACTGGTGTAAAAAGAAGAAATAAAAATCCCAGAAAGAAAACAGCCACACACACAAAAAAAGAAATGGCTACAAACAAGTACCTTTCAATAATAACTTTAAATGTAAACGGGCTAAATGCTCCAACCAAAAGATATCGAGTGGCTGAATGGATAAAAAATCATGACCCATACATTTGCTGTCTACAAGAGACCCACCTCATTAGAAAGGACTCACACAGACTGAAAGTGAAGGGATGGAAAACTATCTTTCAGGCTAATGGAAAAGAAAAGAAAGCTGGGGTAGCAATACTTATATCGGACAAAATAGACCTCAAAGTGAAGGCCATAACAAGAGATACGGAAGGCCACTTCATAATACTAAAAGGATCAATACAACAAGAAGATATAACCCTGATAAACATATATGCACCCAATGCAGGAGCACCCAAATACATAAAAAATCTTCTGGAAGATATCAAAGGAGAGATCGACAACAATACAATCATAGTAGGGGACTTTAATACACCACTGTCATCACTGGATAAGTCCTCTAGACAAACAATCAGCAAAGATACAGCAATACTAAATGACTCACTAGATCAGATGGACTTAATAGACATCTTCAGAACACTTCACCCCAGTGCCACGGAATATACATTCTACTCAAGTGCTCATGACACATATTCAAAAATAGACCATATATTGGGTCACAAGCAAAGTATCCCCAAATTCAAGAAGATTGAAATCATAAAAAGCGTCTTCGCAGACCACGATGGCATAATATTAGAAATAAACTGCAATAAAAACAACCCAAAATACTCAAACACCTGGAAGCTGAATAGCATGCTATTAAATATTGATTGGGTTACCAATGAAATCAAAGAAGAAATTCAAAACATCCTGGAAACTAATGACAATGAAAACACAACAATCCAAAACCTATGGGACACAATGAAAGCAGTCCTGAGAGGGAAGTTTATAGCTCTACAGGCCTATCTCAAAAAACAAGAAAAAATGATAGTAAATCAGCTAACTCTACAACTCAAAGAATTAGAAAGAGAGCAACAAGAAAACCCCAGAGTGAGCAGAAGGAAGGAGATAATAAGGATTAGAGCAGAAATAAATAACATAGAGACCAAAAAAATAATACAGAAAATCAATGAAACCAAGAGCTGGTTCTTCGAAAGGATAAACAAGATTGACAAACCTCTAGCCAGACTCACCAAGAAGCAAAGAGAGAGGACCCAAATAAACAAAATCAGAAATGAAAGAGGTGAAATAACAACAGACCCCACAGAAATACAAATGATTGTTAAAAAATACTATGGACAGCTCTACTCCAACAAACTAGACAACCTGGAGGAAATGGACAAATTCCTAGAAAAATACAACATTCCAAAACTCAATCAGGAAGAATCTAAAAATCTCAACAGGCCAATAACTATGGAAGAAATTGAAGCAGTCATCAAAAAGCTTCCAGCAAACAAAAGCCCAGGACCAGACGGCTTCACAGGGGAGTTTTACCAAACATTCAAGGAAGAACTAAAACCTATCCTCCTCAGACTACTACAAAAAATTCAAGAGGAAGGAACACTTCCAAGCTCATTCTATGAAGCCAGCATCACCCTAATACCAAAACCAGGTAAAGACAACACAATGAAAGAGAATTACAGGCCAATATCCCTCATGAACATAGATGCCAAAATCCTCAACAAAATCTTAGCAAATCGGATCCAGCAGTACATCAGAAAGATCATACACCACGACCAAGTAGGATTTATCCCAGGGATGCAAGGATGGTACAATATCCGCAAATCAATAAACGTGATACATCACATAAACAAATTGAAAGAAAAAAACCACATGGTCATATCAATTGATGCAGAAAAAGCATTTGACAAAATTCAACACCCATTTTTGATAAAAACTCTCAGCAAGGTGGGAGTAGGAGGATCATACCTCAACATAATAAAAGCCATATATGACAGGCCCACAGCCAACATCATTCTCAATGGACAAAAACTTACACCATTTCCCCTAAGAACAGGAACAAGACAGGGATGCCCCCTCTCACCACTCCTGTTCAACATAGTACTGGAAGTGTTAGCCATTGCAATTCGGCAAGAAGAAGAAATAAAAGGCATCCAAATTGGAAAAGAGGAAGTAAAACTGTCCTTATTTGCAGACGACATGATATTATACATACAAAACCCTAGAGACTCCATCAAAAAGCTACTAGACTTAATACATGAATTTGGCAATGTAGCAGGATACAAAATTAACCCCAAGAAATCTGAGGCATTTCTATACACCAATAGTGAGCTTTCAGAAAGAGAGATTATAAAAACAATCCCGTTTACCATCGCACCAAAAAAACTAAGCTACCTAGGAATAATCTTAACTAAAGAGGTAAAAGACCTCTACTCAGAAAACTACAGGACGTTGAAAAAAGATATAGAGGAAGACATAAACAGATGGAAGAACATACCGTGTTCATGGATTGGTAGAATCAACATCATTAAAATGTCCATACTACCCAAAGCAATCTATAAATTCAATGCACTTCCCATTAAAATACCAACGGCATACTTCAGAGATCTAGAACGAACTCTCCAAAAATTCATCTGGAATAAAAAAAGACCCCGAATAGCTGCAGCAATCCTGAAAAAGAACAAAGTAGGTGGGATCTCAATACCAGATATCAAGTTGTATTACAAAGCCACTGTTCTCAAAACTGCCTGGTACTGGCACAAGAATAGGCATATAGATCAATGGAATAGAATAGAGAGCCCAGAAATCGGCCCGAACCAGTATGCTCAATTAATATTTGACAAAGGAGGCAAGAACATTCAATGGAGCCAAGATAGTCTCTTCAATAAATGGTGTTGGGAAAATTGGACAGATATATGCAAGAAAATGAAACTAGACCACCAACTTACACCATACACAAAAATAAACTCAAAATGGATAAAGGACTTAAATGTACGACAGGAAACCATAAAAATTCTAGAAGAATCCAAAGGCTACAAAATCTCAGACATATGCCGAAGCAATTTCTTCACTGATACAGCTCCTAGGGCACTTGAAACTAAAGAGAAAATGAACAAATGGGACTACATCAAAATAAAAAGCTTCTGCACAGCAAAAGAAACCATCAACAAAACAACGAGAAAACCCACTGTGTGGGAAAACATATTTGCCAATGTCATATCTGATAAGGGCCTAATCTCCAAAATCTATAGGGAACTCATACAACTTAACAAAAGGAAGATAAACAATCCAATCAAAAAATGGGCAAAGGACCTAAATAGACACCTTTCAAAAGAGGACATTCAGAAAGCCAAGAGACATATGAAAACATGCTCAAAGTCACTAATCATCCGAGAGATGCAAATCAAAACAACAATGAGGTACCATCTCACACCTGTCAGACTGGCTATCATCAACAAATCAGCAAACGACAAGTGCTGGAGAGGATGTGGAGAAAAAGGAACACTTGTGCACTGCTGGTGGGAATGCAGACTGGTGCAGCCACTATGGAAGACAGTATGGAGTTTCCTTAAAAAACTGAAAATGGAACTCCCATTTGACCCTGTGATCCCACTTCTAGGAATATATCCCAAGAAACCAGAAACACCAATCAGAAAAGATATATGCACCCCTATGTTCATAGCAGCACAATTCACCATAGCTAAGATTTGGAAACAGCCTAAGTGCCCATCAGTAGATGAATGGATTAGAAAACTGTGGTACATCTACACGATGGAATACTATGCTGCTCTAAAAAGGAAGGAACTCTTACCATTTGCAACGTCATGGATGGAACTGGAGAGCATTATGCTAAGTGAAATAAGCCAGTCAATGAAGGAAAAATACCACATGATCTCACTCATTCATGGATAATAGAGACCATTATAAACTTTTGAACAATAATAGATTCAGAGGCAGAGCTGCCTCAAACAGATTGTCAAACTGCAGTGGGAAGGCCGGGGAGGGTTGGGGGGCAGGAGGTAGGGGGGTAAGAGATCAACTAAAGGACTTGTATGCATGCGTATAAGCATAACCAATGGACATAAGACACTGGGGGATAGGGGAGGCTGGGGGACTGTCTAGGGCGGGGGGATAAAATGGACACATATGTAATACCCTTTGTAATACTTTAAGCAATAAAAAAATTAAAAAAAAAATAATTATTATAATTATAATAAATACAACAATGAATACAGAAATAATGCTACAAGAATAAATGTTGTGTTTCATGTACACTTGCAGCTGTAAATCTGCCTTTGCCCACCCTGTGTGTTCTGTCTCCTATGGTCCGCATGCTGGGAGTGAGGGGGTGGGTGCTATGACTGGGCTCACATGGACTCTCGGCTCCTCCGAATACATCTGTCTGATGGGCAGAAGAACCTGGGCGAGGGACGGTTGGATGGGCCTGTGGCTTAATGCATGGGGTTTGGGTGGATTTGGGTTGCCACAGTAGCTGTGTGTGCTGTCACAGTGCTTGCTCACTTGCTCAGAGGGGAGCTGTTTACTGCCATGAAATCTGCCTCCTGGGGGAGGTGAGCAGCACCTTCCTCAGCGGCCTCCCTCCCATCCCTCAGGGGCTGTCTCCTTTGCTCTCCCTGGCTCTCTGCATTCTTGTTCCCCCTGATGTCAGCTCCCCAGCTCTTCTCACAAGCTGCCACTACCTCTGCTCCAGGACACCAGAAGGTGCCCTTGTCCTGGGTCCAAGTCCAAAGACTCTTCTCCACTACTGGCAAGTGGTGCACACACTTTGAGCAGGTTTTCTACTCTCTCAGCCTCGATTTTTTAATCCGTAAAAAGGGGGCAACACTAGTATAACCCACCTTCTACCGCTAACAAGAGGGTGACAAGAATTTGGAATATGGAATCAGGGGACTCAGTTTAGTTTCCAGTTTCCCTATAGCTTAGTTCAGGGATGTGGGGACGTTCTCCTACCTCGGGCTCTTCATCATTTTTTTAAAAAAATATTCTTATTCAATGTATTTAAACTAAAAAAAAACAACAAAACAAAACAAAACAAAACCCAAGTCATTTACTAATTTTTCAAATCCCCAAGCCCCTGCCTCTGGCAGTCACCATCCTGTTCTCTGTACCTATGAGCCTGCATTGTTTTTTAGATCCCCCATATTAGTGAGATCATATGATATTGCCTTTCTTTGTCTAATTTGTTTCACTTAGCACAATACCCTCAAGGCCCATGCATATTGTTGATGCTGTTTGATGTCTGAATAATATTTTATTGTGTATATATATATCACAATTTATTTACCTATTGATGGACACTTAATTTGTTCCCACACACTAGCCACTGCATATAATGCTGCAATGAACACGGTGGGTGCAAATAGTTTTTTGAGTTAGTGTTTTTATTTTCTTTGGAAAGAAGTGGAATTGCTGAGTCATGCAGTAGTTTTATGTTTAGTTCTTTGAGGAACCACCATACTGTTCTCCACAGTGGCTGCACCAATCTGCATTCCCACCAGCAGGGCATGAGGGCTCCCTCTTCTCCAAGTCCTCACCCACGCTGGCGATTTCTTGTCTCCTTGATGGTAGCCATGCTAACAGGTGTGAGGTCATCTCACTGTGGTTTGGATTTGTGTTTCCCTGATGATTCCCTGGGCTGCAGCTTTGCCTAAAACTTAGAGGGTGAGGCTCTTTCCTGGAAGGCACGGGTGTGCTGACAAGGGGAACATTTGGATTTGGCTGGATCGAAGTCCCCACGTCAAAACGAAAATTGTTGCCCTTTATTTCCTAGTAATGTGCCCAACAGACACCCTTGCCTGCCTACTCAATTCTGGAGTGTCCTTGGCCCTTCCCTATGTTTCCTGTCTCATTCCTACTTCTCACACCATTGCTGGTTGGTTTCCCACCGCAAGAGTGGGGCCAGGTAGTGGCTGCAGAAGAGAGGGATGGAGCGAGCTGGCAACGGGAGTTGAAGGGAGAGGCTGAATGACCTGCTTAGAGCCAAAGAGCCAATGCGGGGGGGCAAAGCAGATGGTACCCAGACCCCTGGCTCAGCATCCACTGCTTCTCACCACACTACAGCCCACTCATTGTGGATGAATTTTCTCTCTTGCCAAACTCAAAATACATCAATTTTCACACTTAAAAAATTTTGATTCTATGGGTCTTTTTGTATGGACAGGGCAAAACGGGGTTTAATATATAAAGAAGGGAGGAAGAGGAAATAGCATTTATGTTGTGCCTGCTGCATGCCTGGGACTATGTGGGGCATTTCCCATGGTTTGTGATATGATCTTGATAACAATCACTTGAGGCATCTGCTCCTGTTCCTTTTTACTGGCAAAGAAACCAGAACTTTAAAAAGTCAGTTACTTGCCCAGAGATCGGCAGAAAGTAAGAACAGAACTGGTTCGGCTGCTTTCTGATCACGGAGTTAAAGATCTACCTTCTGAGAGCTTCCATGGTTAGGACCGGAGGCTAACCACGACCTCCCCCTCCCCAGTCTCTCTCTGGTCATCATTCATTCATTCATGTATTCATTCATTCTGTAAATACTTGATGAGCAGCTACTCTATGCCAGGCACTGTTCTACGCACAGGGGATATAGCAATGAGCCAAAGAATGATTCAAGTCTTTCTCTTCGTGGAGTTCAAATTTTAATGGGGGCTGGGGAGGGAGGTAAAGGAAGGACTAATAAATAAAATGACAGGTTGAACTATTTGAACTTGCTAATAACCCACCATTTTGACCTATAAAAAGAGCCATTTTATATAGTTTAATAAGTAAAGTATGAAGCTGGTGATAAGTTCTATGGAGAGAAATAAAGCCAGAGTGGGGGGAAGGGGAGGGAGCCCACGGTTAGAAGGTGCTGCTTCTCTATGGTGTTGAAAGGGGTCTTTCTCACATGTGCATCTGAGCACACACTTGTCTCCATCAACAATCCCAGGCCGGAGAAATAGCCCTCTCCCTCCAGGGTACTCCAGGTCCCCCGGCTCCACCTCCCTTTCTCCACCTCTGTCCCTCCCTCGGACCCAGGGCTCCCAGACACAGGCTGCTCTGTCTGCCCGGGCAGCTGGCCCTGGGTGAAGCCGCCTCCTGCTTTGTCTGCCAGCCCTCAGGTCCAGCTGGAGTGCCAGGCCTCAGCGCGCCTTCCCAAACGTTGCCCTCCTTCTCCCAGACGTTTTAATTGCTCCCTCCTCTGCACTCACACACCACTTTATTATAACACTTAGAATGGCTCTTCTTTTTAGAAGATGCTGTGATTTATTCCTGTGCCTTATTAATGGTCTTATTCCCAGTGGCTGGTGCAGGGCCTGGCTTGAAACAAGACTCACACAGGCTTGCTGAGTGAATGAAGGAGGAAGAAATGCTGAATGGGTGCTGCCGGGGATGGGGAATCCGGGAATGTGGGGGCTTTAGGGGGAGGCTGATGGAAGCAGATCTTGAAGATGGGGGGGCGGGCACCCAAGGGAGAGGAGAGGGAGGCCCATGCACAGCTAGCCCAAGCCTGCCCACACCTATTCACACCTGCCCATGCCTGCCACTACCATGCCACCATCTGGCACCACTTCCTATCTTCCAGTCTCACCAGACTTGCTTTTCCTACCGCCGTGAAAGCTCCTGTCCTCACCTCCTTCTCTGCATTCTCCCAGAGCTGCATATCCTTCAGGGAGGTCTCTCCCAGCAGACCCGTGTGGGTAGCTTGCCCTGGACACCCGCCTGCAGTGCCCAGCTCTTCCTTGGGCAACCTCCTCACAGCTGATGCCTGCTGGGCAGGAGCACACAGAGGCTGAATAGATGGCTTGGGACCAGCCTGCCTGCGTTTGAATCCTAGCTGCGACCTTGGGAAGGTTGGTTGTCTTTCAGCCACTCCTCTGTCATTGTGCTGTAAGCGGGGTCATCTTTGTCCGGACCCAGGACGCACTGGAAAACTGCAGGATCTAACACACACCGTGCCAGCCCCGGGCCAGCGCCCTGTGAGCACTCGGCATTCATTCTCTTCACGTTGTGGGCTCCAGGAGGTGAGCAGCCCCCTTGGTCTTGTTTCTGCCTGGCACACATGTGGAGGAGCCTGGCAGAGCCTGCAGAGGGAGTGCCTTCAGGAGGGAGCGGAGTGGGCAGCCTGGAGCTGGGCTGAGTGGGCAGGACACAGAGTGACAGGGACAGGGCGATCAGAGCTCTAGGGCTTGAGGGGGGACCGAGCCCCTTGTTTTCTGTGGGATGAAGACCAACCTCTCCCTTGCAGACGTTGACAGGTGACTCTCCACCCACCCGGAACGAGGCTGCCAGGGGAGCTAGAGATGCTCGGGCCCACACTTGGCCTCTTGCCGAAACACTTTTCTCTGCGAGATTATATATTCTGGGCCACATCCCTCCCATCGACACTTCCTCCCTCACTTTACTCCTTTCCTTACTCCTCCATCATAAAAATCTCCAGAAACAGGTTTTGTTCAAAGTGAATGAGGCAATAAATTCTCTGTTCTGACAGGCCGACAAGAGAGATGAATTCTGTAATTGGAGAGGCAGCCTTGTTCTCCTGCCCTGTGGCGCTCAGGCAGACCTTCAGGTCTGTCCAGGGAAGAGGGGACTGTGTGGGAGGGTGAGGAAAAGGGGGCTCCAGGGGGCTCCGGACCCATCTTGGGAACCTTAGCTCAGGTTGGCAGCTACTCAGCTCCGTGGGATCTCAGTCATATGATCAATTTGCTCATGACGGACACAGGCCTTCTGGTTTGTCTACTTAGCTAACTGACAAGCTGAGCAGAAC
Organism: Myotis nattereri; assembly: GCF_964212035.1. NCBI lineage: Eukaryota > Metazoa > Chordata > Mammalia > Chiroptera > Vespertilionidae > Myotis > Myotis nattereri. Next base: position 12,842,808 of record NC_138088.1, read on the forward strand.
AAACTTATTCATGCATTCATTCACTCATTCATTCAACCACATGTCCATCATTCATTCAGGAGTCTCATAGCTTGGATGAGAGGTGCCTAATTCACCTTCTGTAAGAAGCCTTCCCACAAAAGACCAAAAATAGTCAAGCCATAGCAAAAGATTGATCTTCTTGGCAAATAAAAAGTTCCTACAAATAATTAAGGGGGTGCAGATTAGAAAGCAGTATGGAGTTACTTCAAAGCATTAAAAATGAAATTGCCTTATGACCCAGTGATTCCACTTCTGGGAATTTAGCCAAAGAAACCCAAAACACTACTTCAAAAGAATATATGCACCCCTATTTCATTGCAGTGTTATTTACAATAGCCAAGATTTGGAAGCAGCCAAAGTGTCCACCAGTAGATCAGTAGATTAAAAAAACAAAAAACTGCGGTACATTTATACAAGGGAATACTACTTGGATGTAAAAAAGAAAAAAAAATCTTACTTTTTGGATGGACAGTAAGGATGGACCTGGAGAGTATTGTACTGAGTGAAATAAGCCAGTCAGAGAAAGAGAAATACCATATGATTTCACTTATGGAATCTAATAAACAAAATAGGAACAGACTCATAGATACAGAGAACAGACTGACAGCTGTCAGAGGGGAGGGGGATGAGGGGCCAGGTGAAAAAGGTGAAGGGATTAAGTAAAAAATCCCCTCATAGTCAACAGTATGGTGATTACCAGAGGGAAAAGGGGGTGGGGAGGTAGAAGAGGGATAAATGGTGATGGAAGGAGACTTGACTTTGGGTGATTAACACACAAAACAATATACAGATGATGAATTGTATGTACACCTGAAACCTATAAAAGGAACCCCAATAAATTCAATTAAAAATACATAAATCATTAAGAAAAATAAACAACCCTATAGAAATCTGGACAAAAGAAATGAACAAGCTATTCACAAAAAGGGAACACACAGTGCTCTAAGACCAAGGACGTGTGAAAAAGGCCGATTCTCGCTATGATGAGAGAAGTGTATCTGGAAATGTCACTGAGGAGGCACCTCCCGTCCCCCCTCCCCGCCCCCCTCGCGCCACAATGCTCAAGCCTGCGGAGCCGGGGCAGAGTTGGCAGTGGTACAAGTAGCAAGGGGATTCATCGGACCCAGCTCCTCTGGTGATGATTGGGCAATATCTCAACACTGCCTCTAGCCAGCAAACCTATCTCTAGAAGTTTCTTTCTCCTCAGCATGTAGAAGACTCTTCTGCATGTATAAGGCTGTTCACCGAAGCGTGTTCTGTGCCTCCAAAGATGAGAAACGGCCTAACTGTCCACCACTAGGGGATTGCCTAAATGATTTATGGTGGATTTGCATAATCGAACACTGCCCAGTCATGAGAAAGGTTATAGGGAGTAGCTTTGTGCACCTGTATGCACTCAGTCAGCACTGAGCTCCAAGATACATTGTTAAGTGAAAAGGGCAAGCCATGCAATGGAATGGAATGCAAATTGTGCTACTATTTGTGTAAAACTGAAGAAGTGAATATATATGTATTATGAACAATACAAAATATGTAGCATGTACCTTAAATATTCACATGCACATATATGCATACATGCTTCCCATACGTTCACTTCCGGGAGGACAAAGACCGGCATGATGGCTGCTTCCGGGAAGCAGTCAGGAACTTCGAGGTCGGGGCCTGGGTAGGAGGAAACTTCTCACCATGTACCCCTTTGGCCACTGGGATCATTTTGGATTTGTCTATTTTAGATGTATTACATATTAAAAAAAATAACTCATTAATATTTTTAAAAAGAGAGAGGTGAAGGAGAAGTCCTCCTTGCCTTTCTTAGCTCAGGTCGAGGTCAGTGAATAACAGGTCAGGTGAGGGATGGAGAAAGGGCCTGCAGCCCAGAGAAATCGTCGCATAAACTATGCTCCAACCACATGCAGGAGCGTGGTCTGCAGGGTGTGAGCGGAGCATAGTTTTGGGGGATCTTAATATAAATGTGGCTGGTGAGAAAGACAGGAAATGGATGCAATAGACTTATGTGTCCTGTGAATGATTTGGGATTTTATTGCAGCAAAGGGCTATTAAGGGTTTTAAGCAAGGGTGGGTCACAGGTCATCTTTTAGGCAGAACCTCCTGGAGACAGTGGTCTGGGGGGAAGAAATGTGCCTAATTTTCCACCTCGCTTTTCCTGGTCTTTGCTCATTTCCTCTTCAATAACGGATAGGTAGGTGCAATGAACTCTGTTACACACGGTGAAACTGAGGCTCAGGATAGTTGAGTAAACTGGTCTGTTCTTACGGCTTAGGGTCAGGATTCAAACTCAGGTCTGTGGAGCCTGTGCAGCCTGAGCTCTGAATGTGTGCTTTGAGGGCTGGGATTCCAGTGGCCAAGCATCGGGCCCCTTTAACTGCAAATATTCAGCCAATTAAGTCAATGGCTACAACTGCAGGTTCTTATCAAGGAGCTCCCGCCAGGCCTCTGCCCCTCTCCCATCGGCTCCTGTCATCCGCGGCAGAAGCTCTTGATCTTATCCGTTGGAGGAGAGGCAGCAAATTTCTTTATGACTGGTTTCCTCTTCTACAGACACAGCAAAGGTCAGAGGCAGACGTCTAGCAGGCTGGAGCCGGTGAGAAGGAGGTTCCCTGCGGATGGGCCTGGGGGAGATGCATTTGGCTCCAATTAAGCGGAGCCTTCTAGTTTCCTGGTCATTTGGTTTGCATTTTCCTCTCATTTCTCTGCCCGCATTATCAGCCGCCCCCATTTTCTCCATGCGGAAACTGAGACTCCTAGAGGTAACACTTCACCGAAGGCCACCTGGTTTGTCGATGGTAGAATCAGGTCTCAAATCCTTGCCTTTGGACTCCGGATTTTTCTAGCCCAGCCACTTCCTTTTCTTGCTATTAATATGGTTTATTAGGTTTCTTATGAGACAAACCCATGAACGGCTTGTGATTTCTTTCACAGACTTTCGGTGAAGAGAAATCCAGATTCCCTGTGAGGCTGGTATTTTCACTGTGTCCAGGTGTCAGGGCTATCAGCCCGCTGCTGGCCCCGGGGCAGGGTGGGTGCCTGCTGGAGGCTGGGCCGGCTGCAGGCAGACAATGGGCAGCTCAGGAACAAGGGCTGTCTGGGCCTCTGCTAGGAAGACTATCACCGACTAGTTTAATTAAGAGCTGGGGGAGGGGTGCCCCAGGAGAAGAAGGGTGCATTGTGTCCTGGGAGCTGGTGAGGTCAGCTGAGGAGGTTGGGAGGGGCCTGGGAAGGAGAGGCCGCTTGGTCTACTTCTGGGGAAGGCCCAGGCTCCCAGTGTGAGCAGGTCCTCCTGGGTTGCTTGGGGGGAAGCGGGGAGGACGGGATTTCGTTTGCAACTCTCCCACTGGGAATGGAAGGTCCCCAGGCTGCCTCTAGGCTTCCTCGATCTCCTCCTGACTTTTCCCAAAACGCTATCCCCGGGTTCAGCTCTCAGTTCTGCCACTAACTCACTCTGTGACCTTGGGTAAGTCCTGTCAAGTATCTGACCTTAATTTTTTTCATATGCAAAAATGGGAGTCACTCCTGCTTGCTTTCCTACCTACACAGCATTTTGGGGAGAACCAACTAGCTAAGTGGATGAGATTTGAAAATTGCAAAGTGTGTATGAGTGTATGCAGCAAAAGTGGTAATTACATAACCATCCCTGCCATTAATACCACCCTCAGGACCCCACTGGAGCCCAACCACACCGTGCCTTCCTTTCTGATGGTCATAGTAGGGTTGTCTTGATTTTCTTTAATTTTCAACTGAAAGTGCTTTATTATATTTCTAATCCTAAAAGTAGTATAGACTCACTGTAAAATATTCAGGGGATATTTTTTAAGAAAAAATTTAAGATTTTTAGCTTTGACATTGTCACCATATGATTTGGGGGATGGCATTTCTCTTCTCTGGCTTTGTTTCCCCACATAGTCACTCTACCAAGAATGACAAATGTATATAGCATGGACACGGCCCCTATGCCATGCAGGGCTGGCAGCAGACCTCACTCCTAGGTCACGACACTCTTTCCTGCCGTACCTGGACGCTGCTTCAGAATCCTTCTCAACACAGCCTCCGACCCGTCACAGAGGCTGGGGGAGAAACCTGTTGTCTATTGAACTGGCTGAGCTGTGATGTTCCCTGACATTTTGGAGAAGGGAGGTGCAGGGGTGAGGCCCTGGCTGGAGGGGAGCCCGGAGAGTCCCTAGGTCCTCCCAGTGCAATAGGGAGTTTCCTTTTATCTGGTTCAAGCATCTCAAGCATTGTGCGGCAGACACTCGAGTCTTCCACTGGGGAGTTCCCTGAACATTTTTACGAAATTAAAAAAAAAAAAGGAATGAATCTTGCAAAGTCAATGGAATGCAAGCGAGTGACTTAATGAATTCACACCCACACGCATGCTTGTGCTCCCTCTTCACGTCAACATGAAACTGGGTGGGGCAGGATATGTCTGCAGCTCCATCTTCCAGAGCTGACCCGACCGTGTGGGGACAGGAGCCGACACAAGCAGGGCCCTCCTGTGCGGAGGCGTCACCTCACATACCTGGAGTGTGAGTTGTCACAATCCCCCACTCACAGATGAGGAAACAGCCACAGAGCAGACGCACGTTGTCCAGGTCACCTGGCCTGCGAGTGATAAAGCAGGGAATGGAACTGAGCTTCCGAGGTCCCCTCTTTTCTGGGGAGGGGGAGCCCCCCCAATTTAGACTATTTCTATGAACTGAAGTGTTCTCTCATCGTTGAGGTTGGGGAACATCCTCTCGGGGTTTTTCCCTGCTCCCGCCATCCATCCCGCTGGTCGTGAGCCCTGACCTCCCCGACGTGCCTGTAGCTGTAGAGTAAGAAACAGGCCGTACGGGGAGCCCGGAAGGAGGGTCCCTGCTCCCTCTGGACTTACGTCCCGCATCAAACAGTGAGGGGACCCTACAGGCGGCCCAGCACAGCCCGTGAGTGTGTGGCTCCTGGAGCCAGCCTGCCTGGGCTCTTTCCCTCAGTTCTGCCACAGATTAGTTGACAATCTTGAGCTCCTCCATGCCTCAGTCCCCTCATCTGTTAAATGAGATAATAACACCTGTACCCCACAGGGTTGCTGTGAGTATTGGATGGGCGCTAACCCATATGAAGCCACTACAACAGGGCAGGTCTACGTATAGTGTGGGGGCCAGGAGAGTCTCCCCAGTAGGTGCCCCCTGGCATGAAAGTTATTTTGAGCTGAAATCAAAGAGGTTATTATTATTATTTTATAAAGCACACCCTTTCCTTCTTAAAAAAATCCAAATAGAAAAACCTGCTTCAGGAAGGGAACTTTAGCATAATCACCTCAACATATTAAGTATGGTAGACTGGGAGGGTCCATGCGAAAGCCTGGCCATTAGATTTCATTCTGACCCATGGTTCTGAGTTGCTTGGCAAGAATTTGTTTGCCACTTTCTTTGCTACCTGTGAATTACCTATTTCTCCTTTAGAAATCCCAGACACCTCCCTCCTTTTCTCCTTTGTTCAAAATGAGATATATACCTCATTTTACCTCACTGTCTTTGGCATTTTCATGCTTATGTGGATCGCTAACCCCCCACACACATTCAAATTTGATTTTCTTCTGTTAATTATCTCTGTTAATTTGATTATTAGCCCAGCTAGAAGGACTTAGAAGGTGGGAGAAAAATTATCTTTTCATGTCCCCACCGTAGGCAGTCAGTGAGTGTTAGCTATGACAGAAAGGACCTTGCATCTCAGGGCTTGGGCCCCTGCAGAGGGAAGAGAGGTGTGACTTGGCCTGGGGGTCCTTGCGTATGTCACCATGGCGAAAGCAGCTAGAGTAGCAGCTTTACTCTGGGGTGCTCTTCACAGAAGCTGCAGAGCTTCATTCTAATATTTGGTCAAAGCTCAGTGCCATCAGCTCCTCCTCCAGGAAGCCCTCCTGGATGGCAGGATGGCCTGCTCTTGCTCCCTGCTGCAGGTTCCCAGCTCTTGCTGCTGATGCCACCCTTTGGCCTCAGACAAAGCGGGCACCAGCAGAGGCAGCAGCCGGGCAGGCTCGGTGGCTTTCAAGAAGCTGGAGCTCCCGGGAGTGAGCTGGGCTGGTCCGCTTTGAATGCTATTTGCATTGCAATAGGCGAGCCTAGCCTTCAATACAGGCCCCTTCTCTTTTGACAGAACAGCCTCACAATTGCCTATTGACCGGGCACCTGTTCCTGCCCCAGACATTATGCAAATGCCGGCCAGGAGCGAAGCCGCCAGCCCCCAGGGCCATTGTGCATTGAACCCTGATGGCGCCCTGCCAGCTCCCAGCCGGCCTTTGTTCCAGGGTTGCCAGAGCCACCCCTGACACCCCCCCTCGAGGTGCCCTGCAGAGGAGCCGCCCGCTGACAGCTACTTGGGTCCCTGCACCTGAAGAAAGACGCTGTGAGCTGGAGGCTGGCCCACACTGAGCTTGGAGGCCCGGGAGGAAGCCAGGGGCCTGCGGGCCCTTTACATCCCTGGGGACTGCTGAGAGGGGCCTCCTGGCAGGCGGAGAAGGGGGCAACCATGCCATCTGGGGGAGGGGGATTATAATAATCGCTGTCACATCTGCTGAGGGCCTTGCAGTGTGCAAAACCCTCTTGTGGCCTTTCTCCCTGCAAGGCACACCTGCCCCTTGAGGAGGTGGGCTGGGAGGGGTTGCATGCCTTTCACACAGGAGGGGACTTAGGCCCCCTGTGGGGAGCTGGCCAATGCTGCACAGAGTCAGGGGGCACGGAGACTCAGACCCACAGTTGTTTGTGTCTCTGCCTCCCGGCGGCCTTCGGGCACAGGGCTTCTCTGGTCTCCTTGTCCACCTGTCCTTGCTTTTGGCCGTGACATCCCAAGCCACCTTGGAGGGCCCTGCACAGCATGGCTCCAGCCCACCTCCTCTTTTTGATTTCTTCATCCTTTTCTGTATTCTTGGCTTTACCGGACAGGTTCTCAGAGTTATTGGGACTCGCAGCATCAGCATCAGCATCAGCAGTTCCTGGACCCCAGCCGAGACCTGCTGATCCGAAGTTTTGGGTTGGCGTCTGTGTTCTGGGCGGATCTGAGGACCACTGACCCAGCCGGTCATTTCCACGCCCTCCTCCATTCACGCTTGGCTGACACTATTCCGCCCCCACAGCTAAGCCCCTCCTCCCCGGCCACCATCCCCACCTTCCCACATAGGCTCCTGTGCTGGGCTTAGGGGACATCTCTGAGCACCTGTCTGGTCCCAGGCTCAGGGCATCCCAATGAGTGAGGTGCACCTTCCAGAAGCACAGTCTAGTGAGGGCACAGCTGCCTGTGTCCTTCAGTTACTTCAGAGCAATGAGCCAGAGCTTTGGTAGAGGGCAGGGGAGGAAGTAGAGGGGTGCGGGGGGAGAGCAGCCCAGGACCTCAGGGAAGGAAGGCCCCTGCTGCGTGTGTGTGCTCCGCGCATGGTCCAGCTGGGTGGCGATGGAAGGGGAAGTGATGCTGGGCTCACCATCTCCATGAGCGTCGTTCCGTGTGGTTAATGGCTATTTGCGTCTAGAGAGACTCATGCTTCAGGAGGCAGCATGGGCAGAGGCTGCCGGCACATCCTGGAGATGGACTCAGAGCAGGCGAAGGCTGCTCCAGCTGGTGGCACTCAGCAAAGGGGTCAAGCATGGAGCTTTCCAATTGCTGCCGGGCCACCCACCTGCAGCTGCAGCAGCAGGCGCCCTTGGCTGGGTGGGACCCGTGGTTCTCATGCCACCGCTGTGCCCAGTCCGGCTGCTTCTGCCCTGTTTCCTTGCTTCAGAGGAGCCACCAGGATGGGAAGAAGGGCAGGAGCAGGGCAAAGCACCAGTGTGACCCTGGGCGTCATCCAAGCTGCCCCCTGCCAGCCCTTCGGCCCTGACAATCTTTCACCCAATGCCAAAGTGCTTTAAAGCGTTTGGCCCAAAGCAGGGAAATCTGATCTCATGAGAGGCCAGGGCAGGATTTTCAGAGCCAAGTGTTGGTCTAGTCTCACAATTTGTCTTCCTCAAGTGCTGTCAGAGTGCTCTCTGCCTAAAAGACAAATCTAAAAGGAAAGTAAATAAAGTCAGCCCTCCGCCAACCAGTTCCTTAGTGCAGCCTTCAAGGCCTTGTAGGGACTGGCCGCTGCCTCACCCGGTGTCGTTGCGTCACACCTCTAAGGCTCTGCCCTGGGTCCCTCTGCCTGGGGACGGGGCCAGAGGGCCTGGTTTCAACACTCCTTCCGTTTGGGGCCATTGGATTAACTTCCACTCTTTACAGTCTCTTTAAGTGTCTCCAACATTAAGAAAACATTTATTAAGTACCTACTGGACACCAATGATCTGGGCTTTAGGGGTAAAGGTGATGAGTGAGAAATTGCCCATCTCTCCAGGAATTCTCAGTCTGGTAGAGGAAACAGGCCACTGTGTGATGAGGCCTGAATGAGGGGTTGAGGGGGCCTGGGATGAGGTTAAGGAATTGGAATTGTCAACGTAAAAGAACATTCAAACCTGTAAAGAATTTTTTGTGAGTTTATTTGAGCCAAACTGTGGACAATTGCCGGGACGCAGAACCTCAACGGATTGAGATAATGCTCCAGAGAATGGCGGGTTTTCCTCTATTTTTACACATTGCAATCAAAGGAGGGACATAGGTGGGTTCATGAAATCCATTGGTGATAGACTAGAGAAGCGGGAGAAAGCAAAGTGGGGGGGAGGGGGGACCCACTTGGATAAAAAGTAAAATGATAGGCACACACTCAGGTGGGTGAAGGAACAATGAACACAATAACAATGAAGGAATTTGTGGTATCTGTCCTGGCACTCAGGCACATTAGGACCAGAAAAAGGGAAGTTACAAGTCACCCAGACATTTCAAGGGTGTGTTATCATAGATGCAGAAAGACAGACAGGCTCAGTTAAGGTAAAGGTTGACCTTGTCAGGGAAGATACCGGCCTAGGGCGCAACTGCCCACCATCACTGCTTTAGTTAACGTTTAATTTCAGACCATCCTTTGTGGTTACTTTAGGTCTCTGAGTTTGCAAGACCACTTTGCAGGCCTCCCCTGAGCCTGTCAGGTCAGCATGTGGCCCCTTTCGTCCACAGAATGGACCCCAGCTGGTGACTCCTCAACTCACATCCCACCAAACCCACAGTAAGTTCAAAATATCGTAAGTCGAAAATGCATTTAATACACATAACCTATGGAGCATCACGCTTAGCCTAGTCTACCTTAAATGTGCTCAGAACACATGCAGCTGGGAAAAAAATCATCTACTACAAAGCCCATTTTATAACTAAGAGTTGAATATCTCACGCAATTTATTATGAGTATCATTTTCACACCATCATAAAGTCAGAAATTGTAAGTCAAACCGTACTAATTCAGGGACCATCTTTAGTTTATTCAGGAGGGGCATAAGGGAGAGAGGAACTCTGAGTGACTGCCCTGTGTCTAGATGGTGGAGTTGCCCCTGAGATGGAGAGTGGAGAGAGAGAGACCGAGAGATGGAGAGGCAGAGACAGAGAGAAGGAGAGGCAGGCTGGGTCAGACGGGAAGCTGGGATTTGGTTGAGCTGAGTGTGAATTGTCTGTGGCACAGGTGGAAAGAGATGCCCACTGGTGGCTGGATGAGGGGTCTGGCCTTCAGGGAGACTGACCCCTGGGCATCAGCGTACTGAGGTGGCAGTGGGGCCTTGGACAGACCCTCCTGGTCCCCAGACAAGAGTTGAGGCAGTGCCTGCCCTGTCTTTTGGTTCCCTCCTCATTGCACTGTGCATGCTGCGTCCTGTTCAGGTGGCCCCACTGGTGTGAGAAGCGCCAGGAAGCATGGTGGAGAGGCCTGGGCTCTGGACTACGGGGGTTCTGGTGGCTGGCGGAGGCCTTGATGCCTCTGCAGCCTCGCCCGTGGGCCGTACTGTCCCTGGTATCTTCCGGGAGATGTCTAAGAGCAGCCTTTGGAAGGAAAGGGCCCCTCACAACACTTGTGTTGTCAGGGCTGTGCCCTCCCCCACATCAACAGCAGCTGGGAGCAGAACCACCCTGAGGGGAAGGTGATGCTGCACCCACTTTGCAGAGGAGGAGACTGAGGCTCAGGAAGGAGCAGTGCGGTTTCCTGGTTATATTGTGATGTTAGAGCAGCGATGGCACTTTAAGAGGGTGAAAGGCAGACATCTGCTTTTGCAGAGGGGGAACCAGAGTCACACAGAGGGGAGGCCACTCGCGGGGCTCACGCATGGAAACCATGTCTTGACTCTGGCTCAGTGCCCGTTCTGCTGCACCGTTCCATCCTGCAGGATGGATGCCGTCCTTGGCAGGCTGGGCTTCGGACCAAAGGAGAAAGCACCCCTTCAGGTCTAGGCAGGTGCCTGGCTTGGACCCCCAGCCCGCTGGGACCTGCTGTGTGTGGGAACCATCCACTCAGCATCGGCTCTACTCCATAGGCTGGGTGCTGGCTCGGGATGTGCTTTGTTGCAGATTATGAATCTTTCCAGAAACTTTCAGAAGCAACAACCCTCCTCCCTTTGCTGGACGAGGAGCCAAGGGCGGAGGTACTAGGCTCTGGCGCACCTCTCCCGGGGTGGGGGAGGCAGGGGTGGAAGCAGACAGCCTGAGACCCCGTCCTCTCTCCACCGGGGGGCAGTCTCCTTGTCGGTCCCCACAGCTCCGAGCTTTGGGCAGGGGACCTCTGGGATCCCCTCAGTGCACAGACTTGCTTCTCAAGCTCCACTGTGGGGTCCTCCCCTGCGGGGTTATTTCCTCGGTGGGCGGGGACGGCTTTGACTGGACGGCCCTGGTCTAGACCCGGCTCTGACACCACGTCACCGGGTGCCCTGGCCGGTCCTTCTCCCTGTGGCCCCGCGTTCCCCTGTGCCCAGTGTTGTGTGTGTGTGTGTGGGGGGGGGGGGAGGGGGTAGCGGGGAGGGGGGAATCTCGGTATTTGCAGCAGGACCTTCAGCTCTGGCCACCCCTGCCTCCTGTGTGCAGGCGCCCACGGCTGCCGAGCACGCCTTTCCTCTGTGGGCGTTGGAAAGTGCCCCTTGCGATTGCGATCCAGGCTCCCCCCTTTCCTGGTCACCACCCTGATGGACAATCCCGATACACCGCATTTCCTTTGTGAGCCGAGAGTGGGGTGGAGGATAATGGGCTGTAGCTCCCTTCCCTCGGCTGTCACAAGATAAAACCACCGGCTGAATGGGCTCTCGGACGACTCTTCAAAGGTGGCCGAAAGCCAAGAGGGGACCTGTGGGCTTTTGTCCCCTCCCCTTCCATGGCTTTCCCATTTCCAAGGGCCTCGCTGCCTCCTTCCCCATGGACAGCCTGCCAGCTCTCCCTGTCTCTTCTCCAGCACTGGCTGCCCGGGCGGAGGGGGGCCGAGGGGCGCAAGTTGTGTCCACTTTGTTCTCACATCCAGACCTCTGCACATTGACCAAGGGCCTAATCTGCACGGCACTAGCCAAGTCATTCTCTCTCTCTCTCTCTCTCTCTCTCTCTCTCTCTCTCTCTCTCTCTTTTCACCAGGAGGTTGGTTTCATCTTTGCTTTACAAGGGCAGACGCTGAGGTTCAGGGCAGTGCCATGAGCAGCCTGGGGCTGTGAACTGGTGAGACGGAGGCGAGGCCGGGACCACACTGCTGCCTCCCGTCCCTGTCTTTCTGATCATTCCTTTGTGACCGTCGAGCCGAGTTGCCACGCTAAAGAAAGGGGAGCCCCAGCACGGCGCCCACGGGTGTCTGCGGGACTGTAAGCTGCTTAGCCCCCGAGGCTGACGGCTGTTCTCAGTTCTTAGCACCTAGCAAGGTGCTGATCCCATAGAGCAGGGGTCCTCAAACTTTTTAAACAGGGGGCCAGTTCACTGTCCCTCAGACCGTTGCAGGGCCGGACTATAGTTTAAAAAAAAACTAGTCGGCTGCTAAGCAACAGGCAGCGGAGGCAAAACACCCGGCGGGCCGGATAAATGTTTTCAGCGGGCCGCATGTGGCCCGCGGGCCGTAGTTTGAGGACCCCTGCCATAGAGGATGGCTGAGAAAAGTGCCCACGAATGCCAGTCGTTGCCCAAGTTTGAAGGACTCAACATTGGCTGTGGCCTTTAATTCTGGTTATAGTGCTTAAGGAAAGTCCAGGAACAGTAGTCTGGGTCTAGCCTGCTGCCTGTCTGGGTTTAACTCCTGGCCCTTCACACATCACTGTGGACTCTGGGCAAGGTCATCGCTCTGTGCCTCAGTTTCCTTGTCTGTGCAACAAGGTTAATGATGGCATCTACTCCATAGGGTTCTTGTAGGGTAAATACATTTATGGCATAAACTGTGTAGATCAGGTCTGGCACTCTACGCGCCAATCAGTGGTAGCTGTAGCATAATGGAGTGCACTGGGTCTGAGGAGGGGACTGGGTGGTTACTCCAGCTTTTTTTGGCTCCTGCTTAAAGGCCCAGGGCCTGGGCCCAGATGGGGAGCTGTGGCCTGGGGTCCAGCCTGTTTCATCCTTCCCTTCCTCTCAGCCCTGCAGGCCGCCCCTGGTGGGTGCATGCAGAGTGAGGTGGACTGTCTCTGTGTCCTTGTTCCCCAGGAACCAGCCGGGGATACATGTGAGGCCCTGCAAATTTCACGGTAATGTCAGCCAGATTTAGTGCTCTGCGCAGCCAGGGCGGTGATGGGCTCCAAATGGTGCTCAGAGGCCTCGGTGCTTAGGAGCAGCTGGGCACCGGCCTGGGCCTGGCACTGTTGCTTGAGCCTGAGACCCCCAGGAAATGGGCTGAGGCGCACACAGCCTTCCCCCCCTCCCACCTGGCCTCTGCTGCATGGCGACATGGCACTCCTGGGCAGTCAGCAGTTCAAGGAGCAGTGCAGTAATTTATTTTGGGGGCCCTAACCAGGTCTGACAAGCTCTCCCTCCTTGTGGTCAAAAGTGAGCTCTAGGAAAACAGGCCAGGCAGGACGTCTGGGTAGCCTTTAGCTTGGCTGCATCACCTTCTCCATGGAGCCTGCCTTGCTCCCTTCCTGCCTGCCTTAAGCAGCCACTCCTGACTGATTCGGCATGGCAGGCGAGGGGGTGGGGGGGCATTGTGGTGAAGCTAGCATAGCCCTTGACCTCTGCCTGATTCTACTTCTTGGGGGAAGGCATGCAGGATGCAGCGTGACATGGACTGCAAGCAGGGAAATACAAGCTTCCCCAGGAGCCTAGCCCAGGCTGGGTGTGTGTATGGGGAACCTAGGAGGACTTTCTGGGGGAGGGGCGGAGACTCAGATATGATGGACAGATAGGAGTCAGTCAGGCAGGGATGGGTGAAATAGAGAGCATGGCAGGCTAAGATAGTGGTGTCAGCAAAGGCAACTGAGGCACAGAGCGATGACCTTGCCCAGAGTCCCACAGATATGTGTGAGGGGCCAGGAGTTAAACCCAGACAGGCAGCAGGCGAGACGCAGAATTGGGGAAGAGAGATGCAGATGCAGATGGAGATGGAGAACCAGATCATGATAAAGATGGAGCTGGAGCTGGAGATGGTGGGGAGATCAGGGGAGGAGAGAGGAAGAGAAGGATAAGGAAATGGAGGTCAAGGAGGAGGTAGAAGTAACAGCAGTGGCAGCTGCAGCAGCAGGGAGTTCAGTCTGGCTGGGCATCCTGTGTGGGCTGTGGTGATGACAGTGAACTGGAGAGGTAGTCAGGACCAGGTAGGGAGGCCTCGGTAGCCACACTATGAACTTTAGACTCTACACTGAGGGCAATGGAGGCCTCGGTGGGTGGAGATAGGTGAACAGAACTAGTTTATTCCTGCTTTAGGACAAAGACTCCAGCTCCTGGGTGAGGAATTATGAAGGGGAGGAAGCAAGCCTGTATGCAAGGGAGCATCCCAGGGCTGCTGTTGTCATCCAGGTAGGAGGGGCTGGTGGCTTGGCCCAGGTGGTAGCTGTGGGAAGGAGGACAGACAACTTTAAATCATTTAGTCCTTCATGACTGAGTGGATGTGCTAGCAATTGAAAGGAGGAGGGAAGCCTCTAGGACCACGCCTCTCTGCAACATTCCCTCCGAGGTTGGCACAGCCTATTTTTGCATACTTCCAACGACAGGCAGCCCACTACCTACTTGTTTAGCAAGGTAGTACTTACTTCAGTTTAAATCTGTCCACATGAGGGTCTGAAGGCTGCAAAAATGAACCTAAGTCTTATCTATCACAGCAGTGTAGTCATACAAACTCTCCTTCTCTGCCTTCATCATTTTTGTTGTTGTTACGTGCATATCCTCAGATTTCTCCATCTAATTTGGGCATCTTATTCTCTCTCTGATTTTTTAGGCAAACAAGAATACCAACTAATGAGTTATGAAGAGAGCTACACTTGTCCTGGGGAGTAGAATAACGTCTCCTTACTCTGCATCCTCTCTTCTCGTGGATGTTTCTAGGAGGAAGTCAAATTAGAATCAGAGGTCACCTGGTCAGCATGAGCACAGATTCAAGGAGAACTCACTGGTGTCAAGATGATCAGAAAGTAAGTAATTTGCCCCAAGTCACACACTATAAAAGTGTCAGGGAGCTCAAGAACAGGTCCGTCTGGCCGTGGCACCAAGCCTGTGCCCTGGCTCCTGTCCTGCTCCTGCATAGCAACGGGCAGGGAGGGCAGGGCCGAGGCTGGAGCCTGGGCAGGAGGCCAGCGCAGAAGCAGAGCAGGTGAGGGAGAGCCTGTGGGGAGGGGACTCGCATGGGGCATGGCTTGGGGGTGAAGGGTTTGAAGGAGCCCTCCATGTCCCCCGGGTGATGGCTGGGGTACTGCTGGGTGGTGGTGTTTTTTGTTCTCTGAAGGGACATCCAGGAAGAGTGGGTCGGGAGTGGTGGCTGGAGGAGGAGTTGAGTCTGGATATGATGGGGAGTTGGGGGTGCCGGTGGAACCACAGGAAGTGGCCAAGCAGGGAACGATGCTGTCATTCCTGCCTCCCCAGTGACTCTGAGTGCAGGTCCCTCATGGGCTGCTCAGCAGCTGGCCAATTTCCAGGCCAGGACAAAGCACCCGCCACTCCAGGCCCGGCTGCTCTCTACGGGGGCTGCTCACCAGCGCAGCCCAGCGGCTGCTCGCCCCCCCTGGGACCAGATGCCTCTCCCCCTCCACAGGGCTGGGCCATGGTCCCCAGAGTCTCACTTCCAGGAACCACTGCTCGGCCAGTTACCGGCATGTCCAGTTCATCTGGGGACGGGGAGCTGTCCCGCAGGAGTCAGGCTGGCTGATCTGCAGGACTCTGGATCAGAATGAGCCCGAAGAAGTTCAGGGTGTAGGCAGCTCATTGCAGCCACACAAGGAGGCAGCTGAGCAGTGCTGGGCGCTTATGAGGACAGACCATGGGGCAAACAGACGCTCTGATCAATACTGGCTGATGCTCTGTAGGGAGGCGGTCCTGACAGCTGTGTGACCTTGGACAGTCTCTCAAGCTCTCTGGGCCTCTGCATCCCCTGGACACAGAAATAATCACCCGTCCTGTCCTTTCCCTTGCCTTCTTCACAGAGTCATCAGGAGAAAATGAGGCAATAATAGGGAAAATGTGTTCTTAATTGTACTGCTCTGTGAGCGTAAACAATCCAGCCCACAAAGCACACATGAACACATGCACACACGTGTGCACACGCAGACACACACAGCAACATGGGGAGGCCTCATTCTCCAAGCTGTGTGCCCTCTGCTGGGGCCTCCCATACCACTGAGGGCTGACCTGGGTATGGGGAGGGCGCAGGTGATGGACAGCAGGAAATGGAGAGAGCAAGGAGAAAGATGGAGAGAGAGAACTACACGAATATGAGCGAGAGAGAAATATTGAGGAAGAGAGAGAGAGAAAGGAACTTTTTGGCAAGGAAGAGAGGCAGGGAGAATTGGGAAAATCAAGAGATGTCAAAAAAGGGGTCTAGGGACAGAGGGACAGATGGGGACATAGGAGGCGTGGGAGGTAGGAAATGGGGGGACTGAGAGCCTGGCCGGCCCTTGCTCTGAGTGAGGTGCTGCAGCCTGGCCCTGGCCTTTCTCCTGTTTGGCCTGCTCTGAGCTGGAAGCCAGGTGTCTCAGGGCTGCCTACAGGTAAGGCCGTCTTGCTGTGCCCCCAAATCCACCACCACCAGTGGACACACCCAAATCCTGCCCTCAGAGAGGCCCAATGAGAAGCCTTGAGCTCTGAAGGGAAGCGACCTGCTGCCACATGGGCGGGTTCTGTGCAGAGGTGGGTGTGACAGAAGGTGCCTGGCCAAGGGCCTCGCCTGCATTACATCTCTGAATGGCTTTAAGCAGAGTCCTCCTTTCGGGGCCTCAGTTTCTCCTCTGCAAATGGGCGCTGTCTCCAGGCTCTGATAGTGAGTTCTGAGATGCAGGCAGCCTGGTTTCATGCCCTGCCTCCTTGAATGAGGGCAGCCACGACCAATAACCTTTGCCATGGTTATTTTAAAGCTGATTTACCTATCTTTCCAGTGCCTGCTTATTGTGCTCAAGGCCTTTGTCCACCAGTCCCTCCAGCCCCTTGATTTGGTCTCCTCCCCATCTTGGCCCAGGAAAGACTGGGGCCCTGGTGACTCCTGAAGTGTCAGTATTATGTTGTAAGGAGCTGGACCAGGTCCCAAGACAGCTAGATGGCTGTGGTCTGGAACCTGAGGCTCCTGAGAGAGGTGCTCAGGGAGCCAGGAGACCCACACATGGCCTTTGCTTTTAAAGGGGAGGCCCCTGCTTAGTGAGCAATCCACACCAGGAGCCCGCACTGGGCTGGGGTGCCGTGCAAAGGTCAAGGGAGGCGAGTGGGAGGAGACTTGGCTGAAGGTCACAGTGTCCTCACTTCCCTCAGCTGGAGCCCCCTCTCTCCAGGGTTGTGGCCAGATTCCTGTGGGCAGGGCTGGAGAGAAGAGACACTTTTCTCACCCCTTCCTGCCCAGGCTCACATCTGGCCTCCCAGCAGCACCTCTAGCTGGAGTGATCTGGGGCCTCTTGGGGGTAGGAGTCAAGCTACCCTTTGGGTTTTGGGGAAGGAGGACATCTTTTTTAAAAAAATATATATCTTATTGATTTTTTACAGAGAGGAAGAGAGAAGGATAGAGAGCTAGAAACATCGATGAGGGAGAAACATCGATCAGCTGCCTCCTGCACACTCCCTACTGGGTATGTGCTCGCAACCAAGGTACATGCCTTTGACCGGAATCGAACCTGGGACCCTTGAGTCCGCAGGCTGATGCTCTATCCACTGAGCCAAACCGGTTAGGGCGGGAGGACATCTTTTTTAACAGAAGGTTCAGAGGTCACATTTTCTGTCCAAGGTCATGCTACCAGGGGGTCTTTTCTAGAATCAGAGCAGAACTGCAAGTCTTTTGACTTGAGAATGTTGGTGACAATAGCCTGTTCCAAGGTCTGTTTAAGCAGCACGGGATGCCTTTCCTGAGGAGAGATATATGGAGGTACTGGGCGCGCAAGTTCTTGGAGCAGAACTGAAGGGGGTGATGGAGGTGGTGAGAATAGCAGTGATGGTGTCTGGTCTTCCGCTCAAAATCCAACTGAAAAAGGCAGGATAAGCCTGAGTCAACCTCTGCTGAACTCTAGTTCAAGGTCTGGCACTTAGCAGGTGCATAATAAATATTTGTGAATGGATTCACCTTGTAAGAAATATGCCTCTAATTTATCTTCATAGAAAAGAAACAGCATGTGGCCAGGTGGCTGCTGACTTTCCCCAGAGCAAAGAGGATGTGGGGGTGGGGAGAGAGGATGAGAGCTGTACATGTGGCTGATAGCACACGTCCTAGGAAGATTCCCCTAGCCTAGCCAGTGGTCAGCAAGCCGCGGCTCAGCAAACCGCAGCTCGCGAGCCACATGTGGCTCTTTGGCCCCTTGAGTGTGGCTCTTCCACAGAATACCGACTTCTGCGCATGGGCCACAAAGTTTCAATTGCATTGTACATGCGTGCCCGCACGTGGTATTTTGTGGAAGAGCCACACTCAAGGGGACAAAGAGCCGCATGTGGCTCACGAGCTGTGGTTTGTCGACCACCGCCTTAGACAAAGGGAGGTGGAGGTGACTAGAGAAGGCCCCACACATTTTTTAAATAACCCAATGGGAGACAGCAAGACCTAGGCGACCTATTAGGAAATAGGTGATGAAATAGTTCTCAGCCAATGAGGAACTAGAGGAGGGTCTAAATAAACAGGCTATGTTCCCTGCCCCACGTGTGTTCCTGTACAATGGACGCCCGCTCTTGAGAGTGTTATTAAAAGTCTCATTTTCACCATGCTTCTGTTTCCTAGTCCGTCATTTGAAATTTGACAGGTGAGCCATTTCTCACAACCTCCATGCAGAGGGTCTGGACATGGCACCACCGTGGGAAGCTCAGGCAGTTGGAGCCAGCACCATGGCTTAGGCTACTGGGTGCCATGAACCCCGTTTCCCTCTGCAGCCCCTTCCTCAGGCATGACCTGGGACGATAGAAGGATGATTGTGTTTGAGGAGGAACCTGGGAGGTAAGAGACCTTTTCTCTGTGGGGTGGCCTCCATAGCTTCTCTGACCTTCTGAAGTTTGGCACTAAGAAAGTGGCTGATTCATACCTGGGCTGGATACTGGGTCTGCTATAGATATAGTTAGGGAAAAATTCCTTCCTTATTTCCCCTGCCTCCATTTGTGCCAACTTTCTTATCCATTCCCTAATTCTTAAACTTTCTTTAGGCTCCTGCCTTGTGTCAGGCCAGTGCTGGGATGGAATATGGCAAAGCTAATACCAAAGAGAGGAGTGCAGTCCATGGGTCACAGGAGCTCACTGACTATAACGATAGTGTTGTCAGGTGCTGTGAACATAACTGGATTCTCAGGTGGGAGTTAGAGCAAGGGCTCAGAACCCAGGTGAGGAGATTGGCCTTTCTTCCTAGAGGCAGGAAATTGGATCTGGGTCTCAAGGGAATAGTAGGATTCAGGAGTGAGAGAAGGGGATGGGGATGCTAGGCTGTGGGAAGTGTATGTACTGAGACAGAAGGGGAAAGGTGAGGTATGCTCATGAAAGGGTTTGGTGGTGTTGGGGTACAGGATAGGCTTGTTAGGAGATGGGGTTGAAATACTAGGTTGGACTCAGATTGTGAATGGCCAAATGCAAAGGCATTTGCATTTTTTTCCCCTGAGGGCAGCGAGCAGTTACAAACCATGGTGGTCATGATCATATCTGTGATTCAGAAGGAACATGCCTGATAAAGTGTTGGTCAGTAAGGGCATATACAAATGATGGAGACTGAGGAGGAGGTGAGGATAATAATGATATTGATGAAGGTAGTGAAAATGGTGGATGATGGTGGTTATGATGATATTGAGGTGATGATGGTGGTGATAATCATGATGGTGATGATGATGATGATGATGATGATGATGACGATGGTGTGATGATATTTGCTGCTGGTGGTGATGGTGATGATGGTAACAGTAGTGATGATGGTGGTGATGAGGTTCATGACAGTGATGGTGGTGGTTATGATGATGGTGAGATGGTGATGGAGGTTGTAAGGATGGTGATGGTGATGGTGATGATGGCGGGTGAGGAGGGTGATGATGATGGTGATAATGGTGGCTATGATGATGGTGAGATGATGATGGTGATGCTGATGCTGATGGTGAGCTCTAAGTGGACAACTGAGGTGAGACGAAGAGGAAGAGTTGATTTAAAAGCATTTAATGGCCGGACAGATTTGGATAGGGGAGGGCATGAGGGAGAGGAATGACCAGAATGTTAGAGTGTCTGAAGCCCCTCATCCTGAGCTGGGAAGCCACGGCAAGCTGGTTCATAGGAGGAGAAGATGGTTTTTCTCTTGAGCAAGTCATGTCTGAGATGCCTGGGGCTTCTAGGCGAGGTGTCCAGTAGGCATCGAGCGCTCAGGTGTGGAGCTCAGCAAGACAAAGGTTTGAAAGTCATTGGCGAAGCAGTGGGGGCAAGCGCTCTCTCGGAGAGTGCACAGAGGCACAAGAGCAGGAGTCAGGGTGCTCGTGACTACCTGGACTCGAGAGGTGTGTAGAAGAGGCAGAATGGGGATGGAAATTGCAAAGAAAACCAGGGGTCCAAGGAAGTGCCAGAAGCTGCCCAGGGGCTGGGTGGGCACTGGGATGCAGCTTCTGCTCCCCACCCAGCTCTCCCAGAAGAGTCAGCATAGATCGGTCTACATGCCAGGTCCTAAGTAAGACATTTGAAAGTAGAGTTCTATGCTAAGATACCCCTTCCTGATACAGGTAGGGAAACTGATGTCCAGAGAGAAGAGACCTGCCTGAATGACCCATCATGGTGGTAGATTCAGTCCTCTGCCTTGTGACATGATGCTCCCTATATTCTTGGGGAGATGTGGGTGGGAGCTGATGGAGCTTATATTAGGGGTCTCTTCTCTCCTCTCCCTCAGCAAGCCCTGCATAGCCTTTAAGGCTGTTCGGTGGGCAAGCCCCAAAGGATGAATATGGACTGGGGGTTGGGGAAGCTCTCGAACACCCAGTGTTGCCTGAACCTGGTGGCTGGTCCAGCCTAGGCAGGGCACCCAGTTGGTGCGTGGCTGCGCTGTGGGGCCCCAAGCTCTGCCTAGGGAATGGCGGCCTGGCCTGCGCTGCCCGCTCCTGATGCAGCCCTCAAAGAGGCCGAATGTCCGCAGGAAGCGGGTTACCTCTCTCCAGGGGGTGCCTCTGGATTCCCTTTTGCAGCTCCAGCCAAGATGTTTTGCAATGAGTTTAGAGAAAGCATTCATTCCGGGAAGAACCGAGGAGTGGAATGCTCCCACAGGCAGGGGTGAGAGGGCTTAGGGCTGCCTGCTGGGTGGGGTTCGGGTGGGCAGGGGGTGGTTGGCCGGCTGCCTGCCTATTCCTCAACCCTCAGGGGCTTTGGTCTCATGGTTGTTTATCTGTCTGTCTGCTTGTCCATATGGATTAGAGAAACTGGCTGCTCACACCAGTCCCTCGGCCCTTTGCCTACTATAAGGCAGCTTGAGCACATTTATTTTTGAATGTGACTCAAAGGTGATTACTAAATGGAAAGGTATACTCCCTTCAAGCCGGCTTCATCCACCATGGCCCCTCGCCCCCATGGTTTTTATTTATTCACCCAGTGTTTCTATTTGCAAAACAGGCAGCTACATGCCTGCATTTGGCTCTCCCGCATCTCTTATTCAGCAGGACCATTTTGTGTGCATCATTTTGCATCTTTGCCCCATTCCTGGAGATCACTCCACACCGGTGATTCCGAGGTCTGCACAGAGCCCTGTTCGGAGGGGTTGTGCCACAGCTGTTTCAGTTTTTAAACCCAGGCACCTTTGAGAACTGTGCTGACTCCCAGCCAGGCTTCCTGCATATTTGTTTCCGAGGCGCCCCTGCCCCAAGTGTGAGTCTTGCCCTGCTGATGCCCATTGCTTCCCACGGCCTCCCTCAACGTTCCCTCCCTCCCGTGTGGTCATTGCCAGTCACATATTCCAGGGGAGGGAGCTGAGGAACAGAAATCGAGTTACATCCCTAAGGGATAGCTAGTAAGTGATGAAGTCTGGGGTTTGAACGTAGATCAGGCTCCTCTAGAATCCTTCTTTATGATGTCACACTGCTGGGGAGGACAGAGCTCCCTAGTCATCCATCTCCAGGAGCCAGGCGGAGCTCCTGAGCCCAGAGAGAGGTGGTGACTTGGTCAAGCTCACACAGCTGCACAGCAGTGGCGCCCTGAGGTCAGGGATCACTTCATCACCAGGCCCAGCACCAGAGCTCCTCCACAGGTGAAGGGCTACCCAGGATTCCTCTCCTTCCCTGAACTCCTGGGCAGAGGGCTGCAAGCCCACGGTAGCTCTTCTGCCTGCTGCCAGCTTGAAGTCAGACTCCCAGCAGCTCACTGTTGACCCATTTATCAGCTTCTTTGTGCAGATGGACACCCGTGGCAGGAGAAAGGAGAAAGGCCACACAGTGTTCCTGCCGCAGGACTGGGCGGCGGCCAGGCCCCAACTGTAGTCTGAGGTTTGGCCAGGCCCAGTTTGCCCCCCCCACCCCGCACCCCCACCCCCACCCCCACCCCAGCACCCTCCTTACCTGGCAGTGCTCTGTCTTTTCCCACGTCCTCACTTTGTGCATGTCCCTCTCAAGCTTCCTCTTGTCTTCTTTCATGATGACCACTTCCTGGCTCCTCTAGCTCTGGCCCATGGTCCTGAGCCCCCTTTTTCATGAATGCTCATTGGCTAAGACTGGCCTCCATCAGCAGGGGGGAGCGGGGTGGCTTGTGCATGAAATCCTGGCAAAATCAGCAGCTGAAGGTGTGCACATGTATGTGTGTGGGCATGTGTGTATTGTGCGTGTATGTGTGTATCGTTTGTGTATGTGTGCATATGCGCATTATGTATGTATTCTGTGTATGTGTGTATTGTTTGTGTATGTGGGTGTGTTTCTGTGTATCATGTGTGTATGTGTGTATAAGCATGTACCATTAGTGCATGTAATGTGTGCATTGTGTGTATGTACATGCTACATGTGTATATCACACGCACATGTATTATGTGTATGCATGTGCACTGTTTTTGGATGCGTGTATTGCACACATCTACATGTGTATCATGCATGTGCATGTGTTATGCATGTATTATGCATATTATTTATGTCTGTGTATTGTGTGTGTACTGTTTATGTATGTATGTGTTGTGTACTATCTGTGTATGTGTATTGTGTGCATATATGTGTGTATTGTATGTATATGTATGTGCATGCATGTATTGTGTGTATCGTGTGTGCATGTGTATGCATGTGTGTATTGTGTGTGTGTATTGTGTGCATGCATGTATTGTGTGTATCGTGTGTGCATGTGTGTATTGTGTATGCATGTGTGTATTGTGTGTGTGTGTATTGTGTGTATGCATGTATTGTGTGTATCGTGTGTGTGCATGTGTGTATTGTGTATGCATGTGTGTATTGTGTGTGTGCATGTGTGTATTGTGTGTGTGTGTATTGTGTGCATGCGTGTATTGTGTGTGTGCATGTATGTATTGTGTGTGTGTGTGTGTGTGTGTGTGGTAGCTGAATGTTAAACATAGATCCATAGCCTTTACTCCATGAGCGCTTGGTGTGGACACTTCTATGTCTCCCAGAGACAGAGTGTCCCAGTCCCATATGTCCTCAGTGGCTCTTAGATTCTTTTGGTGTATGAAGCCGAAATGGCCTGAGGTAGGCAGCTGCCTCTGCTAGTGGTCTGCGTGTGGGCTCAGGCCCCAGGGACCCTAAAATCCACGCTAAGTTTATGTTGAGCCTTTGGTAGAGGGTGAGATCTTGGACAAATCGCCTCCTCCCCCTGGCCTCAGTTTCCCTCTCATAAAGTAGGGATAAGACTGACTGTTTTACCCTCGGGGGCATAATGAGGATGAAATGAGCTGCACGCTTTGGAAGTTGTACCAAGCTCTTCCCAATTCTGTGATTTCAGAGTTTTGCAGGCAAAAGAAATGTCCCTACATGTTGTCCTACGTATGTATATTTGTGTAGCTATGCAAACCTGAATTAAATTTTATGCAAGAGTGTTTGGGGATTAGGGCCATATATTGGAGCATGTGGGTGCTTGAGTTAATCAGGATTTAACTACAATCGAGGCTCCACACTTTGCATGGAGAGAGCAGGGCCTAGTAGCCCTGCTTGTGCTTGAGTCCCAGTGCCACCGCTTGCTTCGCTGGGTCAACTTGAAAACCCGTATAACCTCAGTGGCCTTCGTTTCCTTCACCTGTGAAATGGGCCAATGAGAGTGGCCACCTCCATGCTCTCACTGAAATTTAATGGACTCAGCAGAGAAAGCCCCTGGCACAGCGTGACCTCGCATGTCCCACATGGTCAGTTCT
Source organism: Myotis nattereri (assembly GCF_964212035.1). NCBI lineage: Eukaryota > Metazoa > Chordata > Mammalia > Chiroptera > Vespertilionidae > Myotis > Myotis nattereri. The sequence continues at coordinate 12,866,585 of NC_138088.1, forward strand.
TAGTTCAACAAGAAGTGGAGAAATAGCATGAGTGTCACCACCTCTAAGGCACATTATTATGAAGAGGAGGGTGGCATCCCTCACCTCCGACCTCCTGATCCTGTTCCTTTCCCAGAGGCCTGGGCCTGATGCTGTCCGCTGTGCACCTGGGACTTGGGTGGCTTTTCCTGGTGGAAAGTGCTGGAGGAAGGCGTGGCAGAGGAAAGCTTTGGCAGAGCCATGGAGCCCCTGGCTTTGCTTTCCTGGATGTCTCTGTTGTAGAGAAGACCGCCCATGTCTGGGGCCAGAGAACCCCATGTTTCTTATGAAATCGCCCACTGTCTGCAGTAGTTCTTCCTGAGCTGGTGCCAGGGGGAACCTGCAAGGCATCTCACTCATCAAGAGGAGTTCCTGCTTCAACTGAGTTTGGGAAACACTGCAGACAGTATCAGCCTTATGGACATCAAAATGCTTATTGGTATTATAAAGAGGCTGTAAAACCTGCAGGAAACAAATAAACTCAATTTGATTTAACCCAGCATTTCCCAAACGCACTTTTCTTTTGCATAATCCCCGCTGTAAATCTCTGTGGAGGCACTCTGACAAGCTCAGAGCCACGAATCAATAGTATGGAAATCTACAAAACCATGTGTCTCCGGGCACCTCTGCGCCAGGCAAATGACATGTCATAAAGCCGTGCCCTTAAACGCCGGTGCACGTGCACTCACCCCGGAGCTTGTGAAAATCCAGATTCCGACTCGGCAGGTCTGGTGGGGCCCGAGGTTCTGAATTTGTAGAAAGCTCCCAGGTGACACCCATCTGGGGGTCCAGGTGACAGGTGACACCCATGCTGCCAGTCCCCGACCACACTTTGAGGGGTGACATTACAAAGAATCCTCAGCTAGAATGGAATTTCTCCTGTGTCCATCCTTCCACATCATTTGGAGACCAGCGACCACCCCAGCAGTTCCTGAATGATGTCATTGAACCCCTCAACAGGAAGGTAGCCTGTCCTTCCATGTGGGACAAGCAGTTCTGTTAGGGGTAGGAGTGGCTGGGCTGGGTGAGTGGCCAGGCTGGGCTGTGTGAGTGGCCAGGCTGGCGGGGTGAGTGGCCAGGCTGGGCTGTGTGAGTGGCCAGGCTGGCGGGGTGAGTGGCCAGGCTGGGTGAATGGCCAGGCTGGGCTGGGTGAATGGCCAAGCCTGGCTGTGTGAGTGGCCTGGCTGGGCGGGGTGAGTGGCCTGGCTGGGTGAGCATCCGGAACAAATGCAGGATGACGGTGTGGGGATGGCAAACTCCTCTGGAACTCTGCAGTCTTCAAGGAGCCTGTGCAAGAAGATGACAATCAGGTTACACTTGTGCCATCCCTCCTGTATGGGCAAATAAGGGTGGGGTTGTCCGTATCTTAATTAATTTATTTATTTATTATTTTTTAAAGAGACATTTCCCCTTTCTTTCCTTGGGTCTGGAGTCATTAAACAGGGATTAGCTGGATAAATAGAGGAAGTGATTTTTAAACTGTTTGCAAACTTAATGTGAAGAGCCCAGCCTCGCAAATTATCACGTCTAATCAGAGGCCCTCGCTTCACTGCTCCAGTAATTGTCCTGGTATTAGTCAAATTCTTGTTGTCTCCTCATTAGCCATGAGAAGGAGACTCAAGATGTACTTCATTAGAGTGTCCTGGAAATGTATTGCTAATGTGGAGATGGAGGCAGAGGGAGGAGGAGGGAGGGAGGAGGGTGAGGGTGGGGTGGGAGCTTGACTCCTCCCACACCTCTGGGCTCACTTCCTACTTGTACAACAGGAGGGCGGGCAAGCTGAGAGGACCTCTGTCTGACACAGGAGCCTCTCTGGTCCCAGGGTTCGAGATCTGTGACCTTAGGCTCACCCATGGCTAAGAAGGCGTCGGGAGGGGAGCTCGGCTGGTCTGCGCGTCTGTCTTTATCACTCCAAGGCAAACAGCAAAGGCTCCAACCTGGGCCAGACCCCAGCCTGCAGCTCTCCCTGGGTGGTCTGCTGGCAGCTGCTATCAGACTTCCTCTTCCTGTCTCAGTCTTCCCTCCCTCCTTTCTTTGTTGCTCTGACTATGTATTTTATATCCTCAGTGTCTTCTTTTCCTTCTCCCTCTCTCTCTTTTCCTTCTCTCTTTTATCCAACAGGTATTTATGGAGTGTCTAGTCCTGTAGTCACTTAAGTTTAAATGAACTGAAATAAAATAAATTAAGAAGTCAGTCCCTCACTTGCAACAACCAAACTTCACAAGTGCAACAGCCACACGTGGCTGGTGGCTGCCCCATGTGGACAGCAGGGAAAGGTCTCCTGGACAGCTGTGGTCTAGGCTCCTTCTGTTGCGCCCCGTGCTGATTGGCATGGGAGTGAGGAGGCTGCGGAGCTGAGGAGAGAAAACTCTATCCCCAAGATGCTCACAGTCAGGTGGGAGAGACGTCACATCTGGCACAGTTAGCTGAAGACGGGCCCAGATACGAGGCTCCCTGGAGGGCGGGGCTTATCCTGGTGAGTCTGCTTGGTGAGTCGGAGAGGGTCAGTGGGGATTCCCCATGAGCAGGGATTTTTCACATTTGCGCTTGTTTTATGGATGAGACTAGCCCACAGTGCCCGTGGGCTGAGGGATCCTCACTTCTGTGCTTTGGGAAACATTACTGCCAGTTGGTTTGCAGTGAGCACTAATGAGCAAAATGCACATCCATCTCCCAGGCCCAGCAGCCACAGGGGCCTTTTTAGGGTCTGTTGTTTACATTTCTCAGGATCTGGCAAGCCTTACCTGGGTATCTGGGAGGCACCATCTAGGTGAGATCAGGTGACAGTCCAGGGCCACTCATGTGGCAATTGCCTTTCATGTGGCGATTGCCTTTTCAGCCAGACCATGGCACCCCTCTCCTCTCTCATCATAGACCCTCCTTGGCAGCCAACCCTGAGACACTGCATGGAGCAGTGAAATGTGCATGACCTTTGAGATTAGACAATCTGAAGACGAATTCCCAAGTTCACCATGCTACATAAGTCACTCCACGGTCTGAGCCTCAGTTATGACAGCTGTAAAATGGGGATAATAATATCTACCTTGAAAGCTTGTCGTTGTTGGGATTAATGAGGTGTCATGCACCTGCCATGGAATTGTAGGCAGTAAATCAATTCTTCCCCCTCCCTCCCTCTCTCCTTCTATCCCTCCCTCCCTCCCTGCTTTCTTCCCATCCTTCCTCCCTCTTCCCTCCCCCCTTTCCTCAGCCTCACCTTTGCTCTAGATGGGGACATTGGACTGCTCTCCTCTTTGGCAGCAGTCCTTTGTCACTCCAGGCTTCCGATGCAGACCAGCATCCTCTGTGGCTTGGAATCCAATTTCCCTGCCTCTGGAGGACAAAGGGCTGAGTCAGCTCCCTGGAGATTCTCTCTTGAGGTTCCAAGGAGTCTGGGGGCCTCAGAGCCAGCACAGGCTGCTAATGGACTCAGAATGGATTCAGGGATGATGACGCAGCCCTGAGATGCAGAGTTCACTGGAGGAGCCATGGTGCCTTTTAAAAAGTAACTTCCACACAATAGGTTTCCTTTACATCAGCCACCGGCCGTCTGCATTTCTGGCTTCTGGTAATTCCTTCCTTGGTCCTACAGAAGCCACAGGAGGGTCAGTTAGGTTCCCCTGATGCTGAGGGAGAAATGGGGCCAAAAGAGTGTCCCTGGCCTCCCCCCTCACTGTCCTGGGTGGTGGAGGGCACCAAGCCCTAGGGGAGAGCTCACTTCACCAGGCTCTCAGATGCTCCTGGCTTTGCAGATGCGGACCTGCCTGTGCTCAGAAGTCAGAGGTGGAATGAAGGTGAGAGTTATGAGCCAGGTGACCTGGGAGGCCCAGAGAGGCTACCTGACCTGCCAAAGGTCACATAACTGGTCAGGTGACCTGGGCTAACTTCTTCCCAGGGTTCTTGCCACATTTGGCCCTTAATCAATAGTCTACCGCCATTGCCCACCCACCACCCGTGAGACGCTGTGGAGCTCAGAGGTGCTATAGTCCGTTGTTTCAGCTACTATTCCTGGCAGAAATGCTCTGTTTTCATGTGGCAATTGCCCTTCCAGCCAGACCATGAGCCCATGGTAGTGGGAGAAGATCTGGATGCCCATGACCTTGGTTGTGCTGCCTCCCTGCCGAAAGCTATGTTCCCCTTCTGAAGGCTAAGGGTACAACTGGACCATCTGCGGAATGTTGTTGTAAGGCAAAAGCAGGTGCCGTGCTGGTGTTCAGCCAATTCCTTACTCAAACTTACCCCCATCTGAGGAAAAAGTTACTAGCTCTAGTAAGTTCCACAGGGACTGATGGGCTAGACCTGAGGTTCGGGAGGTGCCATCCTCAGACCACCACCACCAGCAGCATCTGGGAACTTGTTAAAATGCACATTTTCAACTCCATCTTATACCCACAGAATCAGAAATTCAGAGGATGAGGCCCAGCAATCTGTATTTTAATAAGCCCTCCAGGAAATTCTCATGCCCACAAGGGTTAAAACTCTCTGGGCTAGACATTCCATTTCTATGGGCCCAGAGGAGGAAAAGCCATCTTGGGTAAGGCTGTGTGTGTCCTTAGAGAAGGCTTCCAGGGTTGAAGGCATTAGAAATGAACAGTGTAGAGCTGGTAGTTGCTAGGTGCTCAGGAGGCATGTGAATGCTAGGAGCAGTGCTCAGGGGTGGGTCCAATTTGACCTTGATCACAAATGCTTTGTCTGCATTGGGTCAGACAAATCAGGATGCCCATCCATCCATCCTTTCTTTCTTTTTGATTTTAAATATGTTTTTTATTGATTTCAGAGAGGAAGGGAGAGAGAGAAACATCAATGATGAGAGAGAATCATTGATCAGCTGCCTCCTGTATATCCCCTACTGAGGGTCAAGCCTGCAACCCGGGCATGTGCCCTGACCAGAATCAAACCTTGACCTTCTGGTTCATAGGTTGTCAGTGCTAAACCACTGAGCCATGCTGGTTGGGCCCATCCTTTCTTTCAACTGAATCTCCTGAGCCTTTACTTTGTGCCGAGCAGTAAGCTATGCTTCAGGCAACCAGAGCTACCAACTTGTGTGCTTTGATTAACTGAAAAAGTCAAGGGATTGAAAACTGCTTTAATTGAAACAACTTTCCACCTAACATCACGATCTGAAATATTAGATTGAATATTTGTGTGGCACGAAACAGGTGCGATATTTAAATTAAAGGTCTGGTCCCATCACTGAGGAGCCGGAAGGCCGGGCGTAGGAACTAGACGTGTTAAGAGTGGAACTTCACCCAGGAGACGGTCATGAATAACCACATTAATTTGTTTAACCCTCAGAGCTTCCCACCTCTCTTTCTTCTCCATTTTCTGATTTAATCCTGACAACAATACTGTGAAGTCTGAGGAAATTCAGACTCAGAATTTAAATGACTTGCCCCAAGTTACAAGGGACATGAACTACAGAACCAAGACAAAGCCTGAATCTCTCAAATTCGGAGCTCACTCACGCTGACTTCCATTCATAATATAGTGCAAGATCAGGCACTGCTATCCGAGTCCTGTTTTGGGCAAGATAGGGCCCTTCTGGGATGTCCGGCTGCCCACTACACCCAAGTGAAGGGGCGATTGTGGAGCTGTGTCTGACCAGAAAGCAAAGCAAGGTCCAGTCCCAGCATGAGCCATGGCAGGGCCCTGGGACCCTGCTCTCACCACCACGCAGCGTAAGGAACCGCAGCCTCCTAACACCTGCTGATCACCAAGAATTCAACACCTCACCCACGCCAACAGGTCACTGTGGAGGGAAAAATCAAAACACATGCTGGTAGTAAAACCGTGGCTCTTTGAACAACGTTAAAACACTTCAGCAACCTTTCATACAGAATTAATTAACATAAAGCCCAGCGTCCTCTCTGCCGCAGAGCCCTAAAGTGGTTGCCAGAATTTAATTAGACTTAACCTTTTTTCCTACACCAGTACCACTTTATAATAACTGCAAATCATTATTAATTCCTTTGGTGTTCACTGTAATAACATTAATCATGATGAACTTTTGTTGTAATGTGTATGTAATATGTAATTCCATAGCAATTCAGTATTAGTTAAGGCTAAATTGAAATTAATTTCACAAAAAGATACTATTTGTTATTGGAGACTGTATATTTATAAAATAATATTTGAGAACAATTTATATTAAGGTAGTTGAATTAGGAGACATTCGGTTAACTGCTAAAAGCTCACAGATGGGATGATTCCTGCTGGTTGCTGGAGCATCCTGGAGTGCTGGCACCTCATATCCCAAGCTACTTGAAATATCAAACCAGAAAACAGGTAGGCTCTTTGAGATGGCCCTTTGTGATACAGTCCCTTACCCATCCGAAGACACAGTATTGGACAAGATGATATTCCAGTGGTTTCCAGGGCCCAAGCCTATGTATGACTTATTATCTCAGATCGCAAGAGTCAAGCCACTCATTTGGCCTCTCACGGGTTTAGTTTTATCTTCTGTAAAATGGTTATATGATTCACTCATGGCAGTCTTCAGAGATCGCAAGGATGCAATGGATACGAGAGTGATTCGTAAAACAGGAATAGCTGAGAACATGCTTGATGGTAGAAAGAGGTGATAGAGAGGAGGTGGCTTGCATGTGTTTATGGTGTTGTTCGGGTTCATTTGTTTCTGTGATGGAATGTTTGGAAGTGGGGTGCTGACAGAGAAAGTAAAGCCTTTAGCAGATATCAGGTGGACATGTCACTAATTTTCAGAAGTCACCTGTCTCGGCCTTTGCCCGCTGCCAGGCCTATCCAGACACTTGTGCTGACAAACCTCTGAGGAGCTCCCCTCCGCCCATTCATCCATTCATCTCATCACGTAGGATGAACAAGACACAGCTCAGCCTCCAGGAAGCTGGTGGTCTGGAGGGCAACCAGGTGCGCACTGGATGAACGCCAGCTGGGCTCAGGGAGCGATGGGGCCCAGCAGAGAGTCTGCTGGCTGGTGTGCAGGAAGGTGGGGCTCAGGGAAACCTCTGTAGAGAAGAAGAGAGAACTGGATGAAAGTGGGCTTTGGCTAAGGGCAGGGAACAGCGGAGGCCCAGTTCCAAGAAACCAGGTCCCTGGATGTGAATGTGACCACAGTGCTTGTCCCGTGTGGGGGAGCTGGTCTGCAGAGGAGGGGCAGGGTCCTGGAAGGGCGTGGAGGGCGTTTGTGGGGGCTTTGTAAGCTGCCTTGGGACACTTGGACTTCAAAGGTGGAGGGAAGCCCTGACTGGTTTGGCTCAGTGGATAGCGCGTTGGCCTGCGGACTGAAAGGTCCCAGGTTTGATTCCCATCAAGGGCATGTACCTTGGTTGCGGGCAAATCCCCAGTGGGAGGTGTGCAGGAGGCAGCTGATCGATGTTTCTCTCTCATTGATGTTTCTAACTCTCTATCCCTCTCCTTTCCTCTCTGTAAAAAATCAATAAAATATATTAAAAAAAAAAAAAGGTGGAGGGAAGGGGTGGAGAGTGAGGCCATGGGGCAGGAGCATTGCTTTTCCTGTTGTTTTGAGCATTTAAAAAAATGACCTCACTGTTATGGTAAAAGCAATATAAACTACATGAAAATTAAGCATTTATATCTGAAAACGGATACCATAAACAAAATCAAAAGATATATGATAAATGTTGGGACAGAAGATTTATGCCATGTATTGTAAAAGATGGGTAGCCTTTATCTAAACGGAGCTTTTCATGAGTTGATAAGAAAAAGACAGCACATGATAGATAAATGGACAGGGAAAAGCCACATAACCAAGACCATAGGAAACCATAGGAAAAAAGGCCTTTTCTAACAAAGGATAATAAAAATTGAAATAACAGCAAAATATTAGTTTTTAAACCAAATTGGCCCAGTTTAAAAATGTTTTCAGCCCTGGCCAATGTGGCTTAGTTGGTTGGGCGTCGAAAGGTTGCTGCTTTGATTCCTGGTCAGCTTTGATTCCCGTTAGGGCACATGCCCAGGTGGTGGTCTCCCATAGGAGGTGCGCAAGAGGCAGACGATTGATGTTTTGATTTCACATTGATGTTTCTCTCTCTCTCTCTCTCCCACCCTCTCTCTCTTAAAATCAATTAAAATGTTTTTAAATTGTGGTATTCATTACTGGAAAGGGAAAATGGGCACGCTCATACGTAGTGGGTGGGAGTATAATTAACACTGCTCTTTTAACTGTTAAGGTTTAAATTGTGCATATAATTTTTGGGAATCTAGGCTACCAAAAAGTTATGATGTAAAAAGGTGAGATAGGACATTTAAAAAACCTGACTGTTCAGGTGTAAAGAAGTGTTTAGATAAATGAAGTGCATCCATGCCATAGAATATTAATCAATGACTTGGAGAGGTACCCTTGGTAATTTTTCGGTGAATACAGCCGAATATACACTATAACCCCATTGATATTAAAAAGTAATACATGCTTATCCTATATAATAAAAGCATAGTGTGCAAATTGTCCTCTCGACCAGGAGTTCGTCTGGGAGTTCGACCAGGGGGTGGGGCCGGCCAGGAGAAGGGAGGGAGGCCCCGGCCGGCAGCCAGCAGCCACTAGGGACTCGCCTCTAGTTATAAAGAATTCAAGAAATTAAGAAAACTACCAAGAACAAAGTGAATAATTCCACAGAACATGCCCCAGAAATCAACAATGCAAATATCTCAATAGAAGTCTGTATGGCCAGGAATATAAAGTGGGATTACACCACACAAGTTACTTTTTAATAAAAAGAGTATTAGATTGAATTTTATTTTCATTTAAAAGAAGAAAAAGAAGCTACAGTGAAGTGGAAGGAATTGCTCCGTTTAGACAGATATTTCTTCAGCACCAGCGATGTCATTTTCGAATGGATCCCCTCTAAGGGATTACAGAAAACAGGAGGCTGGAGTCAGTTATAAAATGACGTGTTTTAGCCAAGACCGGTTTGGCTCAGTGGATAGAGCGTCGGCCTGCGGACTGAGGGGTCCCAGGTTCGATTCTGGTCAAGGGCATGTACCTGAGTTGTGAGAACATCCCCAGTAGGAGATGTGCAGGAGGCAGCAGATTGATGTTTCTCTCTCATCGATGTTTCTGACTCTCTATCTCTCTCCCTTCCTCTCTGTAAAAAATCAATAAAATATATTTTAAAAAAAATGACCTGTTTTAAATGCACATAGTATCGATGAACTTCCTGCCAGAGATGAGGAGATCAGCATTCTCACACTTCCCGTCTCCAGCCTCCTGTCTGATATTGCTAGTCATATTAGTATTTCTAATTTTAAACTCCACAACATTTTTATTCTATTCCATGGGCATACTTATGTCAGTTGTTAAGTATCAGAAAAATATTTAGTGAACTCTGTGTATAAAACCATAGCTTCTCCAGAAAGACATATAGGTCAGAATTTTGTTCCACTGCAAGTCACAACAAAATAACAACAAATGGTGACTTAAAAAAAAATGAAAGTTTATCTTTTCATATAAAATAAGCCTGGAGCAGCAAGCCCAGAGAGGTTTGGCAGGTGCACAAATTTATTAGGTAGCCACTTCCAGCTGCTTCTCTGTCATCACCAGGGCTTAGCATCTGTCTTCACGGTTTAAGTTGGCTGGGCTGCCAGGACTCCCTCCATCACAGTTACCTTGTCGGGAGCAGGATGGATGAAGGCTGAAGATGGGTTGACTTCCTGGAAGTTGCACACACCCCTTCTGCTTAGATTGTTGGCTAAAACTGGATGGTTTTAAAAGCAAATTATTTATTTATTTAAAAATTAATTTAGTTTTCCATTATGGCTGGCATACAACATCATACTAATTTCAGGTGTGCAATATAATGATTCAACATTTATATAATTTACAAAGTGACCACCCCAATAAGTCTACCACCTATCTGACATATACACAGTTATTACGTATTACGGACTATATTCCCTCCCTGTGACTATCTTTATAACTGGCAATTTGCACTTTGCAATCCCTTCCACCTTTTTCACCCATCCTCTAAACCCCTGTCCCATCTGGTGACCATCAGTTTGTTCTCTGTATCTATGTGTTTGTTTCTGTTTGTTCATTTATTTTGTTTTTTTTTAAAATTCCACATGTAAGTGAAAGCATATGGTATTTGTTTGTCTATATCTGACTTATTTCACTTAGCATAAGAGGTCCACACATATTGTTGCAATTGCAAGATTTTATTCTTTTTTTACGACTGAGTAATATTCCATTGTATATATGTACCACTTCTTTAAAACTGTTTTTAAATCTAATGATTTTTAGAGAGAGAGAGAGAGAGGAGGGAGAGAGAGAGACACTGATTTGGTGTTCCACTTATTCATGCATTCACTATTTGACTCGCGTATGTGCCCTGACTGGGGCTTGAACCAGCAACCTTGGCACATCGGGCTGATGCTCCAACCAACTGAGCTACTCAGCCAGGGCCTATACCACATCTTCTTGATCCTTTCATCTATCAATGACACTTAGGTTGCTTTTGTATTTTGGCTATGATAAATAATACTGCAATGAACATAAGGGTGCATATATCTTTTAGAGTTAGTATAAAACTTGATGACGTGAACATAACTAGCTGCTATAAAGACTAAGGAATGTAGTCTTATAGGTCACTGACAATGTGACCAGGGATTCTTGTGACCAAAGAGAAGGCAAAACTAGTTGGTGGGAGGTCCATTAATAAGTCTCTACCACTGGATTTCTACCACTACGAGCTGTATTGTATCATCAGTAGCTTTTTAACCAGGGAGCATTCAGACTGTAATTTCTTCAGTTCTTTCCTGGAAATGTCTTCCTGGAGCCTCTATTCTTAAATGATATTTTGGCTGCAGATAATAATCTTGGCTTACATTTTCCTTCCGTAAGAATTTTGAGTATGTTCTTCCATTATCTCTTGCAATTATATATATTATTAGCAAGGATTTAGAGTGACAGTTTGCTAAGTTTTAACATGAATACACTGTGAAACCAACATCAAAATCAACATAATGAACATTCACGCCACTTCAAAAAGTTTCCTTGCATCCTTGGTAATCTCTTTACCTCTTTGTTGGTTTACCAGCTATTTCTTTTTATTTAGTTACTAGAGGCCTGATGCACAAAATTCGTGCAAGAGTAGGCCTTCCTTTCCCTGGCTGCTGGCACCAGCTTCCATCTGGCACCCTGGACCCGGGCTTCCCTAGCAGCCCCGGCTTCGTCCAGAAGGATGTCTGGTCTAATTAGCATATTATGCTTTTATTAGTATAGAATTTTGTTATTTTAGTATTGTTGTTAGGTTTGTAGTATACACCTTTAGTTCACCACAGTCCATCTTACTTAATATTATAAAACTTCATGCATGGTCTAAGAACCTTACAACCATGTACTTCCTTTCTCCTTCCCAGCTTTGGAGCTATTGTTGGTATCCATTTTACTTATATATATGTTATAAGCTCTACAAGACATTGTGATTATTTTTGTTTTAAACAATTTAAATAATAAATATTTTATGTTTAGTCATATCGTTATTATTTTTAGCACTTTTTATTTCCTTTTATAGATTTCAGTTTCTTTATGGTATCATCTCTCTTCTGCCGGAATAATTTTTCTATCATTTCTTGTATGATAGATCTAGCAGTAATGTATTCATTCAAGGTCTTTACTTTGCCTTTATTTGGGAAGAATGATTTTGCTGGGTATAGAATTATGGGTTTGCAGGTCTTTTTTTCCAACACTTTCAAGATGCTGCTCCACTTCTTGGGGGGCTCTTATTGTTTCTGTAAAGAAACCTGTTGCTATACTTATTCTTGTCAATAGAGTAATGCCCCACTTAATGATGAGGATACCTTCTGAGAAATGCATTGTTAGGCAATTTTGTTATTGCGCGAACATCATAGAGTACACTTACACAGACCTAGATGGTATAGCGTACGGCCCACTGAGGCTATGTGCTGTACCACTGTTGTATATGCAGTTCGTCATTGACCAAATGGTTACTGACCAAAATGGCTGTGAAATGCATTCTTGTCCTACCATTGACTCCTCTTATTTCCCTTTGTCAGTAATTTTAACTAATTTGATTAACATGTATTTGGTGTATTTTTCATGTTTCCTGAGCTTGGGGTTTGTTGAGCTTCTTGGATATTTGTGTTGATAGTTTTTTTTTTTTCTTTTAAACCAAATTTAGGACAGTTTTGACCTTTATCTTTTCAAATATCTTCCTCTTATTTCTTTATCAAACTCTAATTAATCATCTTTTAGGTTACTTGTGTTTGTCCCACAGCTTAGTCATGCTTTGTTCCTGTATTGAAAACTTCTATTTCTTCATGTTTAATTTTGGGTGGCTTTGATTGCTACATTTAAAGTTTATGAGTATTCATTTTCTGTGATGATTTATCTGTTGTTAATCCCATTTACTGTACTTTTCATCGTAGACATTACAGTTTTATATCTAGGATGTTGATTTTGTTCTTTATATCACCAGTCTCCACATTTTTCCCCCTTCAGTTTCCTGAACATAAGAAATGCGGTTTTAATTACTGTTGAAATAAATGTCTTTATGTACTAATTATGTTATGTGTCATTCCTAGGTCAGATTTGATTGATCAGGTTTTCTCCTTATCTTTTCCTGCTTCTTTGATAATTTTGTATTGGATGCCTGACATTTCAAATTTTATCTTATGGGCGCTGGATAGTTTTATATTTCTTCGCACTTTATTGAGCCTTGTTCTGGGATATAATTGTTTCTTAAGGACTCAGTCCTTCTGTGTCATGTTTATGAACTTTGCCAGGCCTGGCCAGGGCAGCATTTAGCCCTGAGCTAATGTTACTCCGCGACTTGAAGCAAAACCCTCTAAATGACTGTGGGCGCTGCCTGGGCGTCAGGCGCTGCTCCCAGTCCTGCGGGAGCAGTTGCATGTGCTGTGCCTGAGAGCTCTCCGGGCGGAACTCTGGGCTATTGCAAGGCTCATCTCATTTGCCCACCTTTTAGGGACCGCTGTCCCTTGTTGCCTGCCCCGGGGCTCGAAAACTGTCATTTCATATATGTTGTCTGTTTTCTTGTTGTTTCGAGTGAAACTGATACCCGTTTCTTAATCTTGGCTACAAATGGGAGTTGTTCTATTATTTTATCATCTGATTTTTAGGCTTTAAAAAAAATTCTCTCTAGAGAATTTGTTCATTGATTTTAGAGAGAGAAGAGAGAGAGAGAGAGAGAGAGAGAGAGAGAGAGAGAGAGAGAGAGAATCATTGATGTGAGAAAGAAACATCATATGTGCCTTGACCGAGAATCGAGAATCGAACTGGAAACTTTTTGGTTTACAGGATGATGCTCCAACCAACTAAGCCATCCGGCCAGGGCTAGGTTCTTATTTTCATACATTTATTTTTTTTTATTATGTTTTATTTTAATAGGCGAAATGTTTTTCTGCTATTTGGAATTCCTTTTTTTCCGGACTGGATTTCTTATCTGCTTCTTACTTTTCTTTTCTTTTTTTCCTGAACAATGTTTACATGGTTGCCGTGCTGATTATTTTAATCTTGTTTGTACCTAACATAGTGAGTTGCTGTTCAGTTCTTGACTATGAAATAGTGAGTGGATTTGCTTAACAACATTCCTACTTTAATGGTAACATATTAATCTTTCCCTCTGAACTACATTTTAAGTTCAGCGGCTTATGTGTTTTATTATATTAACCATTTTGTAGTTGGGACTGTAAGAGGAGGAGGACAGATTTAAGGAAGAAAAAACTTTAATTTTATCCTCAGTGTCATCTGCTTTTTAGAAAATATTCGGGGAACTAGACATCAAACACCATGAAAGCAGGGGCTGATTTACTCATCTCTGGGTCTGTTGTGTTTGCTGTTGTAACCCTAGCTCCCAGCACAGAAGCTGGCACATAGTAGATTTTCAATAACTACGACCTGAAGGAATATGTGCATTGCACCTTTTGACTTTCTGTTTTATTCCAACTAACTCCTTTCAGGAGGGTCCAACTAACTCTTTGAGAAATAAGGTAGGTAGGGCATCTCAGCATCAAATCAATACAAGTGCTCTGCACCTAAGCTGACTGACAAGGGTCCCCTGGACCAAAGGGCTATCAGGCAGCAATGCCAATCAACAGAATGGGCAGGTCTGTATGGACGAGGGGCCAGCTGACATAATCTAGGCTGATTCAACCCAAGTCAGTGGGAGAAACCATAGATCTCAAATGCTCCATCTTCGATTTCCTTATTGTCCGTAGCACAGACCTTTCCCAAGCCCTGAAGATGGAACCAGGAGAACACGTGTGGGTCCACGTCCAAGTTCTAATGCTGCACTTAGGTGTCACTTTCCTTGTTCGGTGCTCGGTTGTGGGATGGGAGAGTTCGGTGTTCTGTCGTGAGGTGGGAGAGCTCATGCACGGGCCAGGCTCTGCTGGGTTACCTGCTTCATTTGGTCAACTCCAACCATTCTCAGTTCCCTCACTTAGGTGGCGAGACGTAAACAGCCGGCAGCAATTCTCTCCTCAGTTTGTCTGTATGTCCTCCAGGTCCTAGTGACCTGTATATTTCCCTTGACTCCAGACAGCCTGTGTTTATTAACTATTGCGGTGTGTTACCCCCGCCATATAACACTTCCTTTTGGTCGCTATTGCCCACTCACTGACATTCCGAAGCACCATAAATAGTCGATGCAAGGACTCCTGACGCCAGCGTGGTGTTTGCTCTAATGCGCTAGGACCTCTTTCTGGGGGGAAGGGCTCAGGCTGGCCACCAGCACCATTGCCCAGTCTCAGCCATGGCTCCGGGGCATCCTTGAGACCTGCTGCCCCATGGGAATGAGGAAGAAGGAAGGACGGGAGTCGTGAGGTCCTGGGAGACTCTAGTTAATAATGTAGATTTGACCCTAACTGCTTTTTGGGGGTGTCTGCCAAAAGTTGTAATGGGAGGCCTCACTGTGCATACGTGGCTGGGCGCAGGCCGCAAGTCCCACGCTTGCGGGTATCTGAAACACAGCGAGGATGACAGGATGTTCACAGAAGAGCAATAAACATGATAGAGCCTCCAGAGGGACTGATTTATGACCGAGGCTCTCGGAGCTAAATACATCTCACTGTGGCCCAGCAGAGCAGGCGAGGGGAGGGGAGGGTCATGGGATTCTCTGCAGAGCCATGCAGGGGGAGTGGGGAGGAGGTGGACTGAAGGCAGGGAAAGGAAAGGAGCAGAAGGGATCTGGAGAAAGTTAGGGAGGAGGTAGAGGAGGAGAGGAAGGATTTGGGGGGGGGGGTAACTAAGAGGGCCCTAGGATTGGAAAGGCTTGACGTTGTTGCTGGGGTCAATAGTGTCTTCAAATATTTGTCATCTTCCATCAAGGTTCCATGGCATCTTCCCAACCCCTGTTCAGGGGATCTCTGCCCCTGTCTTCACTGCCGAGGGAGCAGTGAGCTGGAGACACTGCCTCCCCGGACTGCGGGCTTCCTGGGAGCCCCGCATCCAGCACAGGGTGAGGCACACAGTTAGGTGGGTCCCTAAACTTGGGTGGAAAGGATTGTTCTGGTGTAAGGAGGGTTAGAGATGGTTAGATGTGCCCCAGGAAGTCCCCACCTCAGTGCCTGGCTGTGTTCCCACCAGGAAGTCCTTGGCGATGGAAGTCTCTTTAGGTGCAGCTAACAGAAGCAAGAGGCTGGTGGGCAAGGATGCTGAGACCCAGGGCGGAGCCTGGGAGGAGAGGTGTGAGGCTGAACTCTAAGAGAGGTGACTCCAATTCCACTTCCAAAATTACAGTGTAAAGCTCTTCAAAGAAGAGATGCAATAAGGATAATCATCATAGTCATGGCGGGGCCCTACAGTTATGCACCACCTGCAGGTCATAGAGCGCTTTCACATTCATTAGCCACTTGCCCTGGCAATAGCCTTGCCTCTCTCCGTGGGTTGTCAGGAAAATCAGAGGTTTCCCCAGGAACGGAGACTGCAGGCCTACCCCACTTCCAGCCAACCCTGCTGTGCGCAGCGAGGTGAAGAAAGCCTGCTTCCCAGAGGGATTTAAGGGCATCACTGTAAATGGTGGGTTCCCCCAGCATGCGAAGAACTGACAGGCAATTTGCTAGAAGGCCTGCCTGATTGACACGTATCTTGCTCAGCACCAGCTGCATGCCTTCAGCATCTAATGTGTGCCGAGCGTGGCTGTTTGTGTTGGAAGGCGGGGGAGTGAATCCGATGTGGTCAATGCCAAGAGAGGACCTTTGTCAATGAAACCTTTGTCTTTGGGTGCATTCTCTACCCCGCCTCTGTGCACAGTCACCTCAGGACCTGCTCTACCTGAGGTGGCCGGGACTGGTTAGCACTGCCCCACCCCCAGCTGGGCTGGCACCCGTCTCTACACCTGTGATTCAGATCTGGCAGAGAGAGGCGGTTCCCCGCAGCTCACAGAGCTGTCCGACCTAACACTCCTGGGGCTCACGCGTGCTGTCCTGTGCAGAGAGGGGCAGCCTCAGAGATGAGAAAGGAGAGACGAAGGAGGTCAAGCAAGGGCTGGTGCCGCTGCGGCCCTGGTTTTGAGTCTCCTGACCCCATCACTCCTGCCTTTTGATTCAAGCTGCTTCACATGAGGCTACTTTCACTTACAATAAAAAGCTGTTAATAGGGTCCTTTGCTGGCAAAGACAAGACGTGCATGTGCGGCTCCTGTGATATTTGCAAAGGCAGCTAGATGTGGTGGCTGAGAGTTGGGGCTTGAAGGTCTGAAATAGCGAAGGTTGGTAATACCTCCAAGGCCAGTCAAAACTAGATTAGCTAAAGAAATGTCGGTGTGTATACATACAAGGAAGTGTGATGCAGCTGCAGAAGAAAAAAAAATGAGTAGTTTTCCATTTTGATATAGAAATATCTCCCCCGCCTCCAAAAAAAGTAGAAATATCTCCAAGCTGTTTTAAGTAAAGAATAAATAAACAAAATGCTTGATGAGATACCATTGCACACCTATCAGAACGGCTAAAATAAAACATAGTGACAACCCCAAGTGCTGGTGAGGACCCAACAGGTTTCTTAAATGAACCATATGACCCAGGCACTTCACTCCTAAGGTATTTAGAAAAAGTGGAAACCTATGCTCATTCAAAAACCTATACAAAAATATTCATAATAGATTTACTTGTAATAGTTAAAAAAAATGCAAACAATCCAGGGCCTTCCAACGGGAGAACGGATAAACATTGTGCTACATTCACACCATAGCATACTCCTCAGCAAGGAAGAGGAATGAACGACTGAGGCATGCCACATGTGGGATGGATCTCAAGGGCAGGACGCTGAGTAAAGAAAGCTAATCCCGAAGGTCATGTACTGCGTGATTCCATTTATTGTTTATTATCCCTGAAGTGACAAGGGATGGTGATGGGAGCAGCCCGTGGTCACCAGCAGGCAGGATGGGGGAGCAGTGGAACTGTAAGGGCAGCACGGGGGACTTTCTTTGAGGTGATGGAGGAGTTCTGTGTCCTGATGGAGGTGTGCTTACACAAATCTACACAAGTGGTAAAACTTCATAGAGCCAAAACCAAACCCTAAAAACCCTAAAAAATCAGTGCATGTAAAACCTGCTAAAATCTGAATAAGGTCTGCAGTTCAATTGTGTTCCCCCCACCTTCCATTTCCTGGTTTGCTGGTTGTACTATGCCCATATGAGATGTCTTTGGGGGAAGCTGGAGGAAGGGTACATGGAATGTCTGTGATACCAGACATTTGTAGCTCCCGTGTGAGTCTAAAATTAAAATTATTTATAAATTAGAAAACAGTATCCAGAACAACATGTGTAATATCTGACCTTAATATATATATTTTAATATTTTTATTGATTTCAAAAAGGAAGGGAGAGGGAGATAGAGATAGAAACATCAATGATGAGAGAGAATCATTAATTGGCTGCCTCCTGCACGCCCCCCACCGGGGATCGAGCCTCAAACCCGACTACGTGCCCTTGACTGGAATCGAACCCAGGACTCTCCAGTACGCTGGCTGACGCTCTATCCACTGAGCCAAACCAGCTAGGGCAATATCTGACCTTATATGAAAGAGCAGGTGAAGTCTGGGCTGGTTGCTTGTCTGCACCTGAAGACACTGGATTGTACAGTAAGTGATGCAGAAGAAAGTCATTGAGAGGAGTGGCTGGAGATGCGGGCAGCTGGTGACGAGGAGGGGACTTTGCTCTGTATGACTCTGACACTTTTCGGTTCTGCATCGTGTTTTGTTTGTTTAGATTTCTTTAAAATTAAGGAAAGATGAGCATGGGTTTTCGAGTTATGCGTAGTTATGTTTGATCACAGTTCCGCTGTTCACTGGCTGTGCTACCTTGCACCACCCAATGTGTGTCTCTGTGCCTCAGTGTCCATTTCCATAAAACGGAGCCAATAATAATAGTACGCATCTCCTAGGGTTGTTAGGATTAAACAATCGGACGTATGGACGATGCTTAGCATTCTTTCAGCCTGGACATGTAGGGCTTTGTATTCTTTCCCACATCCCCATTTTGTAGAGATGGAAGCTGAGGCAGAGACAGGCGAAAGGGCGGGAACCAGGTCACACAGTACACACTGGAGCTTGGACTCAACTTCAGGTCTGTCTTGCTCTGAGGCCCATGGCCCTGACCTCTACACTCCCTGCCTCCCTTTCACACTGGGTGGTCCCTTCTCTGCATTTCCAGGTTTCCAGCTGGGGGGGGGGGGGAGCGGGGAAGAAGGAGGGAGGGAAGCCAGCCAGCCCCCAGCACAAGGTGCTGCTCCCTCCAATCTCTTTTTTGTATCCAGGTGACACCCGAGTGTTACCATCACAGCAAGTAGCTGCCCTGGGGCTGGGTGGGTCATAGCCAGGGCCTTAGCCAGGCCCTGGGCTCGAGTCAGTGTCTGCAGAGGGACCTTACCCTCAGAGCCGACAGCAGAGAGATAGAGCAGCCATTTTAATAGAATAAATTAATGTCACATTCTAATAGAATAAGTTAATTTCACATTCTAAAGAGTAGTTTCTGTGTTCTGTTACACAGTGGCTGTCCCAGTACTTCCTGAGCTGAGTGCAGGCTGGAGTGGAGGCGGCGCTCAGGCCTGCGGCTGGGGAAGTGGGATTTGGGGACTCGTGCTGTGGCAGCTCTCTCCCTAGGGTGGCTGGGGTGGGGGAGATTGGCCCCCACTGCACGGGCTGTGCTCTTATTGAGAGAGAGGGAGAGAGGGCGCAGGGAGCGGTCAGGGGCCCACCTCACACAGGCCTACTCCAGGCATGAGGCTGCCAGCTCCTGGCCTGGCAGTGTGCCAGTCATCTCTTCCTGGGGCTTTGGTTTCCTCATCTGAACCACGGCTGCCCAGACAGAGGAGACACTGGCTTGGACTGGAGGCATGCATCAGGTTTCGAATTAGGACCTTTGAGGTAAAGGGAAGAGAATGAGCAAAAGCAGAGAGGTTATACGTTCATTCATTCCTTCGACAAACACTGTCTGAGCCCTTCCTTTGTGGGCCTTTCGTTAGTTGCTCTGAGTACAGTGCTGTACACTCCATGCTGGCAAGGAGTTTAATAGGGAGGCGGGTCAGAGAGAATGCGGTGGGAGTAAGGGAGCCAGAGGCAGAGGGGGCAGCTCTGCTCTCCCCGGGAGGAGCGAGGCTCAACCTGCCATTCACGTGACCGAAGACACAGGTTTAGGATGTAGAGGTTTCCAAATGGTGGCCCCTGGACCGAATTCCAGCCTGGATATATTTTATTTGGCCCCATAAAATATGTGAAACGTATAATAAACCTCCAACTATAAAAACAGAGACATTTTATGGAGAAACCTGGAATTCTGCTCTTGAAGGCTCAGCAGCCCAGGTTGCATTTCCACGTAATGAAGGTTGGTTACTTGGAACCAAGTGGAGGTTGTGCCTGAAGGAATAGGCTCCCCGCTCCCCAGTCTCCACCATTCCCTATTGTGTCTCCTGCCTGCAAGCCCCCTCTGCTGCCTGTCCTTCCCTGACCTGCCTCACATCTGAGTGTGTGACCACTGGCCTCCTTAGTCCCATAAAGCGCTGACCTGCGCGATGGTTGGATCCACTCTGGGCCAGACTGGTGGAGGCCTGCCGCAGGTCCCACACGCTGGGAGCCCCTGTGTGCTTCCCATCACCCCCAACAGTCCGTGGCCAGGCTGGAAAGATGCAAACATTCTTCCAGGCCCAGAGGGTCCCCCCTTGGCAGGCACAGAAGCCAATTCAAATTGTTTTTCTTCTTTATTTGCTCATCGGAAAAGTCCTCCCAGATCCTCCTCCTTATTAACAACCTGCACACCACGCTGTGCTTAAAGTTCAGAGCGCCATAGGATACGGAGCCGTAATTAATCTCAGTCCCCGCGTTCTAGAACACTCAGAGCAATTATAATTTACTGTCGGGAAACCAATTTGGGGAAGCGGTGGTGTTCTCACCCCTGATCAGGGCTCCACCAAATGCCACTTCCCATCCACGTGCTGCCTGCTGCGCGAGCGAGACCTTTAGTCTCTGCACCTCTGGGAGGTGGCACCGAGGGGGGAAGGCAGGAGGAGGGAAGGGGGGCTGGGAGAGAGCCTGGCGGGCACGGAGCTCGCAGCACCGCTGCTGGCACTGGTCTGTCACCCTGCTGCTGGCACCTCTTATTTTCCAATTTACTCCAATTTCACAGTCACTGTCCAGACCCCTTACAGGCCCTGCTGGGGCTGCTGCGGTTCCTCTCTTCTGCCCTCCCCTAGTCGCTGTTCCTGTTTTCTGGGCCACACTCAAGCTCCCTGCTCCACAGACAGAAGTGCCCTTTTTTTCCTTCTCATTTCTTTTTGCTCAAGGCTAGATTGTCGTATCATCCAAATCACTGCCACACGACTCCCAGATGAGGGGTCTGATGGACGCGCCAGGCACGTTGGCAATGAGCATGCGGGGATACGAGTGAAATGGCACAGCTCAGACGAAAGGCACGTCTCCCCCAGGGTGAGGAGTGCACACCGCTGGGGACAGCCGTGTGTGTATGGCTCTGTCCGCCCTGCTGCCCCTGCCATCGCAGCCAGGAGCCATGCCTCACGTGTCCACTGGCCCCACACAGGGCGGGCAGGTAGTAAGTGTCCACAGGGCTGGTTAGCTTAACAGAAACACGTATACACACTACTCTGTGTGTATAAATAAGCATATCCACCAGGGAACGACTGATAATGGCATTCATTCATTCATTCATTCATTCAGCCAATCCTGATAGGCACCAGGACTGTGCTAAGTCTCAGGGATATTGAAATGAAATTATCTTTGTTTCCTATCCCAGCTCAAACATTTCCACAATATGGTGTGATGGGAGCCCTCCGAGAGACCCATTTATGGGGGCATGCAGGAGGGGCACTGTCTTAGCTACTCGTGAATTCTCATCACCTAGAGCAGTGCCTGCCATGTGGGGTGATGTGTTTGGTACCTGTGCTCATGATGAGTGAACGGACGAGCATTTTCAGGTAAGGAAGGTGGAGAAGGCACACCGGGCAGAGCAGCGTGGATGGATGAAGGATGAGGGCTGGGAGGGCAGTGTCATTGCTGAGAGCCGGGAGAGCAGGTGGGAGTGCAGAGAGCATCCGGAGAGTAGAGGGCACAGGCACAAAGAACAGCTTTCCTGGGTGACGCTGGGCTGACAAACTCTGACGCCTTCAGGGGCCAGGCAGATAATAGAAGTGAATAACGGAGACAGGAGGGAGACCACAGAGTGGAGAGGCCCATGGAGAACTGAGTAGTACCTGCCCCACAAACAACACTGAAATGCAGAATTAAAAAAGTGTTAGCCCAGTGGTTCTCTACCTTCCTAATGCCTCAACCCTTTAATAAAGTTCCTCATGTTGTGGTGACCCCCAACCATAAAATTATTTTCTGGCTACTTCATAACTGTAATTTTGCTACTGTTAGGAATCATAATGTAAATATCTGATATGCAGGATGTATTTTCATTGTTACAAATTGAATATAATGAAAGCACAGTGATGAATCAGAAAAACAATATGTAATTATATGTTTTCTGACGGTCTTAGGCGACCCCTATGAAAGGGTTGTTTGACCCCCAAAGGGGTTGCGACCCACAAGTTGAGAACCGCTGTGTTAGCCGAACGAAATCTAAAGTGTTAGCCAAACAAAATCTTTCAGCTCTTGGGTAGGTATGCACTCCCCCGCCCCACTACCCACTAGAGTTGTGTGGAGTGTGGGAGAAGCCCTGCCTTGGGTTTCTGGAGAAGTGGGAGCAAACCCAGTTCAACCCCTTGTGTGCCGTGGTGCCTTGGCTGAGCCTCATCCTCTCTCCGCCCCTCACTTTGCCACCTGCTTGCTCACCTTCCTTGCCCACTTGTCAGGCTGGTAAGAGATGGATGCTCAGTACCTGCAGGTACTAAAGTCCTAGGTTCCTGAGGAGGATGCCGGGGGAGGTTGCCTCCCTGTGGGATTGAGGTAGGTGGCCTACAGGAGACCCGTGCGCCTCCCTGGAAGGAAGTTCTGGTGGAGCAGGACGGGAGTGGGGAGTTCATGCAGCTGGAGGGGCCGGGCACAGAGAGCAGCTGGAGGGCCGAAGAAGAGACAGAAGAGACGGTGGAGTTGCCGGAGCTGCTAAGAGAGGATGGCAGCAGGGAGTGGCCGTGCGCATGGCCCAAAGCCTCCCGAGCAGCAGGTCCCCCGGGACCTGGCCAGAGCAGGAACAGCGTCTGACACAGGCTGGGCAGGGGTGGCCGGGACGGTGCCTTCCCCAGCCTGCGACCAAGGCTTGGGCTGGAATTCTCACCCACCCTACTCCCAGCCGGACACAGGCCAGCCACCCACCGAGGCCTGGACCAGGGCTACCCCTTCCCCAGGCGGTGGCTGCCTGGTCCCCAGTGCGGCCTTGGGGGACTGCCTGTGGCACTGTGAAGTGCACACCGCTAGGAGGGGCATCCCCTGCCCCGAGCAGAGTGAAGGATCCTGGGAGCCCCTGTGCCGAGAGGATCCCGACAGCCATGTTCCCCAGGCCTTTCGTTTTGCTGTTCCCGAGAAAGAAGGGAGTCGCCCAGGCTCTCCCGTGCCCTTCGCCTTGGGATCGGAGGCCTTGGTTGTGTCAGACTCTCTCTCTAATTCCCCAGGGTCCAGGAGTCAAGGGTTCAGAGGACCTCAGGGCTGACAGGGCCCTTGAAGTGAATGTAATCTGCCTCAGGTCCCCTCACCACTCCTGCCTGCACAGCTGCTTCCCCCCTTCTCTGTGACTCCCCATTGCCAGGTCCTACCAAGCCTGGGGTGCCCCTGTCCCCTGTGGGGGTTGTTGGGAGGGTGAGACAGCCCCTGGTTCCCAGGGCCATCACAGCTTGCTGGGGACTCTTGGCCTCATGCCCTGCCCCCACTGTATCTCAGCACCTGGAGAGGTACCCAGCACATAGCAGGTGCTTCACAATCACGGTTCAACAAATGAGTAGGTGGGTTTGGGTCCCAGAGAGAGGCAGTGCAGTCTCCACAGGCCTGAGAGTAGTTAGACAAATAAGTCCTGAGTACCTACTGAGAGGCAGCAGTGAGCTGGGGGCGGGGCCACCGGGGGTACGGGGGTGGGCCTGGTCCTGCCTGAGAATGCAGGGTGCAGGGGAGGCAGAGAAGGAGGGCAGTGCTCTATGCTCCCCTGGGGTTGCAGAGCCTGCAGTTGCCCTTGTAACAGGCAGTGAACCTCTGACTGGGGCTCCTGGGAGCTTTCTGAGCCTCACCCTGGTAATCTGCCCCTTCCTCCCCTCGTCTTCCTGCAGCTCCCATTCCCTCTCTAAGGCTGGTCAAACGGCACCTCCACTGGGAAGTCCTCCTTTACCCACTTTCCCATCAGGCTCTCTGCTGGACCAGCTCTGTCCTCGTCAGCTGTATTAGGGACTCTTTGCTTACGGAGCACCAGCAAGGTCCAAGGCCAAGACCTGGGGCAGGTGTCTGTTGAGTGAATGTGGACTTGTCAGCACTTGGACAATGAGGATGAGCACTGAGGGACTGGGCCTGGCTCAGTGTTTCCTGCCCCCGCCCTCTGGTGGCACTGGGCCCTGGCACCCAGCAGGGAGCACTGCTTTGCTAACAAAAGGACTTTCAAATATGCGCCTGACACTGCTCAGCCCAGGTGTGCATTACTCCATTTTATTCTTCCCCCAGCCCGTGGCCCGGGGTACCGTTATTACCCTTATTCTGCAGCCTGTGAAAGTGTAGGCTCAGTGGCTCACAAAGGCCCGGACGTGGGCCAAAGGGCACACAGCTCCCCTCAGCACTGAACTGATGACTTAGCCTGTGTGTTTGGTGAAGGAGGGGCCTGCGCCCGGCCGAAGAGGGCAGGAGGTCCCTCCCCCACATCATCCCAAATGCTAGGACAGTGCCCACCTGGGGCTAGGGGCCTGCCTGGCCATGGAGTAGCCCCAGGGGCAGCTTCCTGGGCTTCTCTGTCCTCTGAAGCTTCTCTGGTCCCCGAGGACTAAGTCACAGGGGTGGGACCTCCAGTTTATGCTCCCCTCATGTTCTGCATGTGGCCGCGTCTCAGTCATCAGGCCTTTACACTCACTGACGTCAGGAATTGGGCTTGGGCATCCAGCAGGTGCTAACTAAGACACGTGGCGTGATCATGTCCTTGTGAAGATTGTCAATCCCCACATGCAGTCACCTGCACTTTCCTCTTCTGGCTAAAGGTTTGCCTACTGTCCATTCTAACCAGTGCCCTGGACAGCCCCAAAGTTGGCCGCTGGTGGGCCTGTGCTTGGCCTGTGCATCCTCAGATGTCTCATCTGTGAGTGGGAATAATCAGATGTGCTCTTCAGGGTATGGCGAGGCTCAAGAAAATGCAGACATGACTCTTTGTCTCAATTTTGGCCAAGCTGCCCAAGGCTGAGCACCAAGGGAGCAATGCTGGAGACCCTCTGACCCGAAGGAGGGGCCACCCAGCCCCTGGGCTTCCAGGGAGACAGTGACAGTGGGTTTTGTGACACTCACTTCCAGAAGGAATAGGGAGGAGGCCAACAGAAGTGGCCTCAGAGGAAGTGAGGGGGTGCTGGGGTGTTTGTCCCCCCGTTTCCTCCAGCCTAGGGAGAGGCTTTTAGGCAGGTATTGGAGAAACATCACCAACAGTAGGTACATAGAGATTATCTATCTATCTATCTATCTATCTATCTATCTATCTATCTATCTATTCATTCATTATCCTTCCACCTACTTATCTATCTATTGAGATAGCAAAGGAGACTTACTATGGAAATTGGCTCATGTGATTATGGGATTGAGATAGACCACAATATGCTGCCTGCAAACTGGAATACCAGGAAAGCTGGTAGTATAATTTAGTTAGAATCTGAAGGCCTGAGAACCAGAGAAACCCACACACAATTCCCAGAGTGAGGCCAAGGCCTGAGAGTTGGAGGAGGTGGAGGGGGCTGGAGTAAGTCCCAGGGTCTGAAGTCTCAAGAACCAGGAGCTCTGGCCTATGAAGGCAGGAGAAGATGGAGATCTCAGCTCAGGAAGAGAGAGATTTGCCCTTGCTCTGCCTTTTTGTTCTATCCTAGTCCCCAAGGAACTGATGGTGCTTGCCTGCATTGGTGAGGATAGATCTTTACTTGGTCTACTGGTTTCAAATGTTAATCTCTTCTGGAAACACCCTCACAGACACACGCAGAAAATGACGTTTTACCAGCGAAACAGGGTGACTCTTAATTCAGTCAAATTGCCCTATAAAATTAACCCGGACAGAGGGCTTGACAAAGGTACCCCAAAGTTTGGGAAACATAGCGATAGGTGTCTGGTGAAGGGGGCAGCGGGGATTAGAAGGGTCTGAGGTGGCAGAAGGGACAATGAGGCATGCACGGAGGTTGAGCAGCCTTCTCTCGTCAGAAGGGCAGTATGGCCTCAAGAGAAATCCCCAGGGGCAAAGAATCCGGAGGTGGGTGATGAGCAGGAGCTGAGATGATGCATTTCCCAGCTGACGACTCATCTGCAAACTCATGACAGCCATGCGTGAGAAAGAGCCAGATTTCACCCAACAACCACAGAGAGCTCTACCTCAGGTCCCAGACGCCCTGCTGCAGGAGGTTGGCCATCCTGTGCTTGACTCCCTCTTCCTCTGGGCCTCACCAGGGGGTCAGAACTCAAGGTCATACATTGAAGGAGGAGGTCAGAGGACAGAGGAGAGGGGAGCTAGGCTACCTTTGTTCCTCAAGGCCTTTGGTGCCCCCACTGGTGGAGGGATAGGCTGAAAATGGGGTGAGAGTGTGATCTGAACTGAACCTGCTATTCTAGTCAGAGAAGCAACATCAGAAGGTGACTTTTTATTACCCAAGAGTAATAGGAAATAGATATGGGACTGACCTGTTGAGATTTCATTCAGCTCAGGGAAAGGACCATACCATCCACCAATTACTTTAAATTTTGATAGTTTGTGCATCATGGTCTTTTTTTTTTTTTTTGCATTAATTTTGATTTAAAAAAATATTGTGCTAAAATATGATTTGTGTTGACTACAGGAATTTTTGGTGCCTTCTTAAATTTTGCTCCCAAGGCCAGTGCCTCCCTCTGCTCCCAGTCTTGGTGGGGAGGAAAATTAAGTTCATTTCCAGCTTGCACCCTGTTGAGTTTAGTGGACTCACTCTGACACTTAACGGGTACATATGCTGAGCAGCAAGGTAGTGGTAGTAGTAGTCATGATGATGATGATGATGATGACAGTCAGTGTTTATGCAGTGCCTCATGACTAACCTATATAGAAGATGCCATTTTATCTCCATTTGACAGAAAAGAAAAGTGAGGCTGGAGAGGTTAGGCAAACTGCCCAAGGTCACACAGCAGATGGGTGGTAGAGCTGGAATTTGAACCCAGGCAGTCTGGCTCCGGAGACCGTGTTCTTAGCTGCTCTACACAAATGTCTCTCTGGTGGGTCACTGTCAAGTGTCCTCAGGAGCTGCCTGGGCTGGAAGTCGGAGGCTGGTGGCTCCATTGCAGGTGCATTCCCAGTTTGCTCTTGTTGGAAATTGATGGTAGAAACCCAACTTGCACCAGACCCTTGCTTATTTCCAATCTCTGCCTCAGTACAGCTCCACTCTGTGGCGTGCAGTGCTCAGCCCTTGTTCTACTGCCTGGTCCCCAGAGGGCTGCTTCCTCAGTGGGCAGAGGGTGAGAGAGGGTGGGCCCCGGAGCTGGAGACCAGGGCAATGGGACTAGGAGAGTGATGGCCAAGCCAGGCTGATTTGCAACTGACATTTACATACCCAATGTAATTTGGACCAATTGAATTGTTGATTAGGATGGAATCATGTAACACATACTTGGAGGGTAACTGAGGAGACAAGAGGCCCCTGAGATGCCTGTAGCCAAAACAGGCTTTTATTTTGAAGGAGATGGCCATTCCCAAATTCCACACTTTAACAACCTTCTCTCCTAAGCCCCTTCCCTCTAGGCCACAGCTGGGGTTAGTTGAGATGAAAAGCTTCACAGGCAATGTGTTTAAATCCGAGGCAGAGTAAGCATGCTCCTGGCATGGCTGGTGAGGTGGGGGCCAGGACACCTCCTGTGACTGGAGGCTGCAGACCTGGGCCTCAGGTCTGAGCCTACAAACTCACATGCACAGCAAGCCAGGAAGTGGTGCTGGACGCATATTGGGGTCATGGGGAGAGGGGCAAAGAGGCTCCCTTGGGGCCATATGGGTCTGGATTTGAATCCAGATACCCATTTCCTGGCTCCATGACCTTGGGCTTCACCTCTCTGAGCCTCAATTCTCCATCTATAAAGTGGGGAGAATGTTCCATCATGACCTGTGATGACTGTGATGGGAAAGACACATGATAACCTGAGAACCTTTGAAATCCTCATACAATGTTAATAATAGTAAAGAGTAGAGCATTGCCGCAATGCACAACATATGCACTCTCTGCCTTACCCACTATTTTCAGGTTCACTAAAGAAGTAACTTTCTTGCTGCCTCTGGACATTTGCACAGGCTGTTCTGCCTGAAATTCTTTTCCTTCCCCCGGCACTCCCCTTTGCCTGGCTTCTTTCAAGCTTCCACCTAAATGCACCTTCCCAGGGCCTCCATCTCTATCTGCAGTCCAGCAGGATCTTCCGGCTCTGCATTCTGAATACCCTGAGCCTTGCCTCTTACACTGTTGTAAGCGGGTGCTGTCATTCCAGCCTCCACCCCAGGCTCTCAGCTCCATCGAGGAAGGGACCATGTGTTGCTTTGTTTGCTGCCGATCTCCAGTGTGTGGCGCAAAGCAGACATTCAAAACATAGGGCAGTGCGTTGGCAAAGCACGCTCTCCCTCTCTTCTCTTGACTGGTTCCTGCTCACCCTACAGGGCTCAGTGTCCATGTTACTTCTTCCCGGGAGCCTTGGCAGATACCCTTGATGTGAGTTGGGTGCCCTCCCCAGGAGGGTGCTATCATGTTTGCCTTCCCATCGCATGGCCCCTGGATTGTCACTGTTCATTTGCTGATATCTGTCCCTGACTAGACAGTGAGTTTCTAAGGTTGGGGCTGGTGTCTGGTTCCCTGCGGCACCTTAGCACCTAACTCAGTGCATGGCATACAGTTTATTATAGAACTAGAGGTCCGGTTCATGAATTCGTGCGCTGGTAGGGTCCAGCCGGGCTGCCCCGATGGGGGCTATTGGGGATGGGGTTGGCCAGGGCGAGGGGCCACAGGTGTTCCGGTCCTTCAGCTGTAAGGTCAATTTGCATATCACCCTTTTATTATATAGGATAAGCAAATCACAGAGCATCCACTCTGGGCAGGGTGACTGTGGCTCACATTGTGTCTGTGGATGGAAAAGGTATGACCCAGAGGGTTAAACAAAAAGGTGATGAGTGCTGCGCTGAGGTGGGGCAGGGCTGCTCCGCTCCTGCGGGGTCTCTGAGCATGGTTACCAGGCACCGCAAAGACCTTCCCTGGGTGAGCCAGCCACCCACCTGCAGGAAGAGCCGTGCTGGGTTCCTGCAGGCTTCCCAGGGGAGACAGTCCAAGCTAAATGCTGGGAGTGGGTGGTGGTGTTTGGGATTGACAGGTAAGGGGGAGAGAGAGGCCTGGCACTGACAGGGCTAGAGAGGAGCTTCTGGGTGCAGGAATGGCCACCATGGGGCTACCTCTGGGTGCCCTTGTCTACGGGGTCACAGAGCCCATGCGCTCTGTCTGAAAAGTGAGTGGCAGTGGCTGGTGGTGGCCGTTCCTCCACCTCCTCTTCCTCACCACCCAGGCTGGTGGCAACATGGACTCTGGCTCCAGGATTATCTCTTAGCAGCTGGCACCTGGAGTGGCTCCACTGTCAGCTGGGGTAGCGGGGTGCTCACAGGACAGGCATGCTGTCTCTGGCTCAGGGGTGACCATCTGCTGCTCCAGCCTTACTGCCCTTCCAGGCCCGGCCCCCACCTGAGGGCCAGGAGGCAGTGTGGAGCCGGGGTCCCCTCCATCGCCGGCTCCAGCTCCATCATCGGGCTGGCCTCCCTCAGCGGGCCCACCTGTCTCCCTTCAGTGTCCTTTGGGCAGAGACCTCAGGACAGAGGAGTTGTGCACGGAGTGGGCACTTCATGAGCCCTGCAGGGACCCCGTTTGGACCCTGAAACTGCCGCCCTCACACTTGCTTTCCTATTCGTCTGATGGGATCGGCAAGGACTTAGGAAGCCACTTAGGAACCTGGTAAAGTTGTCAGTAGCCCAGGGCAGAGAGCAGAGCCCTGTGGCCACCACCAGATACTCTCCTCTGGTCACTGTAACCCACATCCCCCAGAGTTCGGGAGTTCCTAGGAATAAGTTTCGCCCAACCACATGGGGGGACAGATATCGGGGACAGATGTTGCTCACAGCCTCCTGCCATTTCTAGAATAAAGCGTGGGGAGATATGACACCACCTTTCAGGAAACCGTTGGGCCCTGTCCACCGTCCCTTCTCTCCCAGGACCACCTGCTACCTCCCAGGCGTCCCTGTCTGGGGCTAATCACACGTGTCACTCACCTCTGGGAGACCGGCCACATACAGACACCCTGGTCCAAGGGGTGCCCCGGGGGAGGGGACAAAGGAGGAGCACTGAGAAGGGGGTCCCGGTCTGTTGGTCTTTTGGTCTGTCTGCCCCTCCTGCCTACCTTTCCTCACCTGAGGCTGCGGCCTCAGCCAAGCAGGGCATCAGGCACCCCCGGCCCTGTTGCAGTGAGAGCTGCCCCAACCCCCGCCCCCCGCACTCCCTGTGACCCGAATGTCCCTTCCCTCAAGCCTCAGCCCTGTGTTGCCAAGTGAAGTGGTGAAAGTGTGCGTTCTCAGCCATGCTCAGCGCCCGCTGTGGGTGTCAGGAAAGTCCCTTCTCTGCTTGCAGTGTCCTTGACTCTAAGTCATTGGGGGGGCGGGGGGAGGTTGAGTGGGCGGTGACGGTGCCATGAGCTCCATAGACTCTTCTCCCTGTTCCTTTTTCTGATTCTATGAATCTTAATAGCAGTGACTTAAAAAAACTATTTAAAGAAAAATCCCTGAAAACCACTACGCTGTAAGATTTGATTTCTCAGAAATGATCAGAAAGAGAGAATGTGGGATGCCTCAAGGTGGGGTGTGTGTGTGTGTGTGTGTGTGTGTGTGCGCACGCATATGTATGTGAGTGCCCAGATGTGTGTGTGTGCACGCCCGGGTGTGAGTGTGTGTGTGTGTGTGCGCATATGTATGTGAGTGCCCAGATGTGTGTATGTGCACGCCCGGGTGTGAGTGTGTGTGTGTGTGTGTGTGTGTGCGTGCGCATATGTATGTGAGTGCCCAGGTGTGTGTGTGTGCACACCCGGGTGTGAGTGTGTGCATGTGTGTGTGTGTGTGTGCCCGTGCCTGTGTGTTCTTTTTTTTTTCCTTTTTTCCACTCCAGTGAATCAATCTTTGCAGAGAGTACGAAAGGAAAATCTACCACCTTGCAGTAAAATTAGAGCTGGCATCGCTGTCCTAAAAAAAAAAAAGCGAAGAAGCAGCCTGGGAAAAATTATGAGCAGCTGCCTGCTGCTGGATCCTCCTGCCGCGGAGGCGCCTGGTGACACAGTTTACGACCCCGAGGATGATGGCGTCTCCTGCCATCATTTAATGGCTGGAGCAGGGCTGCAGCCGGCGGTTCCCCGAGCCCGTGCTCCGGCCACATGCCGTGCCAGGCTCTCACGCGAGCGATTCTCCTCTCTCTTCCTGCCCCAGATGATGCTGCGCAGGTTGCAGGCTTCCTGGCGACTCCTCATTGTTTTCCCTTTTTCCCCTCCCTAACATGGGGTTTGGAAACCCAAGGAGGTGGCAGGAGGAATAGGACAGCTCGTTCTTCTGAGTGTCCTCCCAAGGTGGCAGGAGCGGGATGGAGGGGGGACCCTGTCTCTCTGGGCCACAAGCCGATGAAACACATGATGGTCTGCGTCTTTGGGGATCGTAGGCCTGGGACTAGGGGACAGAATGCAGTCACGGGCTCGGGAGGCCAGCGCGGTGACTGTGTGGCCTTCTGAGGGCACGGCCCAGTGTGGCAGGAGCACGTGCACAGCAGAGCAGGGCGTGGGGCCAACCAGCTTCTCCTTGGGCCCAGGGCCAGCTCCCGGCCAGGGCTCATCTCGGGATGCACCCAGCTCGGGGGGCCACTGGAGTGGCCAGCGGAGCTTCTGGGAACGGAGCAGCGAGGACGCAGGACACTGACCCCTCAAGGCGGGGAAAGGGAGATGAGAAGGCACCTCCCACTTGTCTCAAAGGAGAATGAAAAGTCAAGATGTGAGGTGATGGAAAGGGAGGAGGAAGATTCTCTGTAAGGCACCCCCTTGCCGCATGCCCGGCGCTGCTCCAGGCACTCCTCGCCGGGAGGCATTACTACGGTCACCGCTGTTCTCATCATCGGTGTTACCTCCGCCTTGCAGAGCAGGAAACAGAGGCAGAGCCGTTCTGCAACTCACAAAGGTCACTCCGCTAGGAGGTGGCCGAGCTCGGTCCACACTCCGCACTCCGAAACGCCGCACAGGTTTGGTTTTTATGAAAACTTCCAACTTGCTTCTGACTGTGCCCTGCGTTCAGAGGTTGGAGTGGCCGGGAGGGCTGTTTCCACGTCCATCCGTTTGGGAAAGTGGTTCTCAACCTTCCTAATGCCACGACCCTTTAATACAGTTCCTCATGTTGTGGTGACCCCCAACCATAAAATTATTTTCGTTGCTACTTCATAACTGTAATGTTGCTACTGTTATGAATCGTAATGTAAATATCTGATAGGCAGGATGTATTTTCATTGTTAGAAATTGAACATAATTAAAGCATAGTGATTAATCACAAAAACAATATGTAATTATATATGTGTTTTCTGATGGTCTTAGGCGACCCCTGTAAAAGGGTCATTTGATCCCCAAAGGGGTCACGACCCACAGGTTGAGAACCGCTGGTCTGGGGGAAGCAGCACCAGGGATTTGTTTTGTGGCGAGGCTGAGCCCCTCCAGCTGCACTCGCCTGGCATGCCCACCCTGAGGACAATGTGAGGCCTGGGGTGGGCTGCTTTGCTCTTCTGATCCTTGTCCTTCTGGCTGTTGTGAAGTCCACCCTCAGAGCGGTGAAGATAAACGCAACAGCGTTTGCAAACCAGATGTCACACAGTACCTGGTGGGTAGAAAGCTCTCAACGAACAGCAGCGACGACCGTCTTAACCGTGGCTGTGTTAGCATTTTACAGTTCACACGGTGATACAATGTGCCAGGAGCTGTCGCTCTGACTGTGCTCCCCACGCTGCCGAACTGAAGACTCAGTCCTTGTCCGCAAGGGGCAGGAGGACGGGTCCAAGCAGCCCGCCTGCCATTCACATTCAGCGGGAATGTGGACCGCGTTGCCCTGCCTCCTTGGCTTCCTCTGCATGCTGTGCTCCTGCCTGCACACCGTCCCTGTCTCCACACCCATGTCTATGCTTGTCCCCTCCCCATCCTTGAGTCTCCCCGTCCTCAGACCCCCATGTGGAACACTCATTTCCTCAGGCTCAGCAATTGGGCTAATGGGCTCCACTGCACCCTGGTTCAGAGTCAGCAACTGTGTGTGTGTGTGTGTGTGTGTGTGTGTGTTATCAGGGGGCAAATGAGAAGGGAGGCAATGGGCTGGAGGAATGATCTGACTTAGGAGCAGTCTCTCATGACTTTCTCTAGGTCGCAGATCTAAATGACTGAAGGGGCCAGGCAGGGCTGAGTCATCAGTGAAGCCGGGGGATCTGATAGGTCATAAGGAGAAGTGTGGTCTGTGGCAAACCAGAGCGTGCAGGCTCTGTGCAAACACAAAGCGGTTACTGTTTTCCCCCAACTGACCGGTAGTGAGAAGGTGCCTCCAAAAGGTATGGTCTTTTTCTTTTTCAAGAATAAAGTGAAAATCTGTAATTGTTTACAAAAGATACTGATTTAGAAAAGCATTGCGCAGGCCACACAGCGTTGCATAATGCTTTCAATATTTTCATGGAAAGGTCTGGGCTGTGGGCCACCAGCGTGAGCCTCTTCTCTGGGTGAGAGCCAGCAGGCCGCTGGGCACAGGGGCTCTGAGGAAAGTCGCCTGAGCCCAAAGGTACGGCCTGCCACTTGGGCATCACTGAGCTTCCTTCTGGACCCTCCTTGTAGGGAGGCCAGGAGAAAGCACCAGTTGTAGCAGGGGGGGGGGGGGGGGAGAGAGAGAGAGAGAGAGAGAGAGAGAGAGAGAGAGAGGCTATGTTGTGGTAACTTGGTGGCAACAGGCTGCCTGCTAAGGAGGAGCCTCTGTGCTGCCTAGGGCCTGGGCTGACCGGGGAGGAAGGAGGGACATCGAGCTGGTACAGAAGAATCACGGGGAAGCTGTCATCTAGATAAAGGTGGATATTTAGGCCTCAAGCTCTGAGGGCAGGTCTCTGTCCAGAGCCCCTCCAGTGAGTGGGGTAATGACAAGGATGGAGAGAGCCATGGTGGGGACGAGACCAGAAAGGGACCTCGATCAGACGATGAATGGCTTCAGTACTGCTTAAGGGGTGCACCCGTGACATCACAGGGGTGGGAGGGTCCCGGCAGGCATTAAGTCAGAAAGAGCCTTCATGTACTCATTCATTGATCAAGTACATTCTGAGCACTGAGGACTTAGTGAGCAAAGCATACCAACTCCTGTCTGGGGCAGGAGGAGACAAGAAGTAGTGGAAGAACCAAGCAAGTAAGTTTACCACTTAAGACTTTGAAGAGAGCAGGGAAGAAAGAGGCTGGGTGCTGTGACCGAGCTGGGAGTGAGGAGGGAGGGGGAGAGACGAGGCTGGAACCCCCGGCTGCATGGATGTGGCCACGCTGAGGAGTTTGGGTTTTATGCAGATGCTTAAAGCCTTTGGCCTGTTGCTCAGAGCAGGGCTCAGCCACAGACCTGCAGGGAACCTGGGTGGGCCCTGCCCTCTCATCTTGGATTTCCCATCTGTACCACCAACAGGCAGGACAAGGCCGCCTCCAAGCCCCTTGCAGCAACTCCGATGCTCTGTTCCTCCACTTTCTCCCTCCCCGCTGCCGCCCAGCCTGTGTCTTCAAACACTCAGCGCGTCAACACCAGCTTCACGCGTGTTTTCTCCATCTCCCCGCCTCTGCTGCGGAAGCTCCCGCTGGCCCCCGGCTGCCCTGCTCCTCGTCAGCCCAGCCTCTCACCCCTCGAGGGCGGAAGGGAAATTATGTGTTTAGGGGCCCCAGCCTGCTGGGGGCACTGAGGGGCAAGCTGGCTGAACCTGCCCAGGCATGGGCAGCTGGTGGGGTGACCAGAGCCTGGCCTGGAGCTGGCCGGGGTCCTGGGCTCTCCTGGCCTCGTCCTTGCTCTGCGCCTCCATCGTGGCCTCCGTTTCCTCCCGGGTGAGAGGAAGCAGCTGTTTCAGAGGAGCAGCTTTATTAATAACCTGGCGCTCGCTTTCCCAAGGAAAACCTTGTCTGATCCTGATGTGGAAACCAGATAGAACCAGAGTTGCTCAGCTCTTTGTGATGGGCGAGGGTCTGGGCACCACTGGCTCAACTGGGGAGCCCTGCGCCGGGTGACCTGGGCCGGGTGGTGTCCAGGTTCAGGGGCTGAACATGGGGGGGGCTGTGACCTGGTTCAGGGGCTAAACGTGGGGGGCCTTTGACTGGATGGATGGGGTCAGGGAGGGGAGTGGCCCACCCCTGCCCACGGGTACCCTGCTCTCAGTCAGGCATGCAGTCTGGAGGGGCCTCTGGGAGTCGACAAAAGACTTTCTCCACCTAAATCTCCCCAGGCTCTGGGGGGAATGTTCTGGTCTGTTTAGGCCCAGTCCTCCCTACCCACTCCCTGGGGGCCTTCTCTTTCTGAGGCACCAGGAACCCTGCTCTCCCCTCCGCCCCGGCTTGATGGAATGTGAGAAGGGAGAGCAGCCCAGACCGAGGCCACGTCTTCAATTATTTTGC
This sequence comes from Myotis nattereri, assembly GCF_964212035.1. Taxonomy (NCBI): domain Eukaryota; kingdom Metazoa; phylum Chordata; class Mammalia; order Chiroptera; family Vespertilionidae; genus Myotis; species Myotis nattereri. The sequence goes on from NC_138088.1 coordinate 12,901,880, forward strand.
AATCATATTGGGTTCAGCAAAGCCCCACGCACTTCTTGTCCCCGGCACCCTCGCCCTGGATGTGTGAGCCCATATGTTCCTGGGCACATGTGCGCCGGCTGCCCGGGCTGCATTTGCAATTAGCTCATCAGGATGCTGTTCTCTAATAGCCCTTTGATGTCCAACCAGCCTCCTAAGCCTGTGTGTTTCCTTTCCTTTGAAGCAGGACATCGTGTTTTGCCAGAAGTCAATGAAACGCCCTGGTAGAACAGAACGGTTTAATTCCCTCCTCAGATACAGGGCTGAGGGAGTTCAAACAGGCTTCCGCCCATGCCTGCGTCCCAGTTCGCCCGTCAGATGCCCGCCACGGAGGCCTGGTGGCTGGGCCTGCCGAGGACGCTCTGACCACCTCCATCACGAACAGCCTTGGCCTGCCTTTGGCCCCCTTCCCTGACACATTTGGTCTGGCCCATGACCTGATTCCTGAGCTGGCTCTCACCTTGATTTCCTATTTCCTCTGACTTGGGCCCGGCACTGCAGGCTCTGGCCCGGCCTTGCTCCCCTCTCAGGTTCTAATGCCTGTGCACCCTGGCTTAGCTTCCTTTGGGCTCCGGAACTCCCATCTAGACCCTGAAAGCTCCCGGTAACCTATCCGTATGTCCCCAAGGGGATGTTCCCCCAAATCCTGACCCGAGTGGCCTGGAGCTCAGGGACAGGTTCTCACTGTAGCATCAGCACCCACCTGTGTCTCGCCTGCCCTGAGTCCATCAGCTGCATGGGGATTCCAGGGCCTTACAATCTTCCCTTCCTTGGTGTTTTGGAAATTGCTAAGGGTGCGGTTCCTTTATGCATTATTGATGCAGCCACTGTATCCTCGGTATCCTAGTTGCTCACTAGGGCTGCTAACCAAGCTGACACTGGAGACCTCTGGCCACACCAGTGTCCTCTGTACCAGGGTGGACCGATTCTACTGGCAGGCACTGCTTCCTCAGAGCTGGGCATGCCTGCGCTTGATGCTATGAGCTGTCCTGGGACCCCCAGCAGACATCCCAGTCACCCCATTATCTGCTATTGGGTCAAAGCTGAGTGGTCTGGCCTTGGCTACTGACCCTGAGACGCTGACCCTGCATATTCCTTGTGAAATTATGAGCATATCCCCTGCCTCTGAGTCCTGTTGGTTGAGGGGTAAAGGGTTCCGCCACAGAGTTCTTTGGGCCCCAGGGAGTTATTCATTCATTGGTTCATTCACTCACCAAAACTTTGAGGTCCCATTAGGTGATGGGTGTTCAGTGATGAGCAAGCCTCACCCCACCTGCCCGGATGGAACTTATGCCCTGGTGGAGGGTATAAACAAGCATTGTTTATTTCCGGACCGGGGAGATCAAAGCCAGGAAGAAACCATGACAGGGAGCTACCAGAGACCAGGATAGGTGGAGTCATCAAAAACTTTTTGAGCAAGTGACCTTTAAGCTGAGGCTTGGATAATGAGTGACAGCCACACAACGTTCCAGAGGAAGAGCATTCCCAGAGGAGGAAGCAGCCGTGCAGAAGCAGTGGCCATGGGTAAGAATGGTGGGTTCAAAGAATCAGAATGAGGGTCCGTGGCAGGAGCCTGGAGTGAGAGGGAGCAAGCGAGGTGGGAGATGACAGGGAGAGGTGAGCAGGGCAGACTACAGAGGGCCTTGTGGAGCAGGCTGAGAGGCTCCCATTTGACTCCAGTGGGAAGGAAACTCTATCAAGGGCTTGGTGACTGGAGAGACTGTGGTTGGATACAATCAGAGCAAGCCATTTCACTTCTCGAAATCTCAGCTTTCTTATCTGTGAAATGGAGGCCATAATGCCCGCTTCACAGACTGCGTGAGTGAGGCGCGAAGTAGAAACCTATATGGTGAAATAGATGCTGAGATAAAAGATAGCAACCAAAGGTGGCTCTTCCAAATGAGGGTAAAACACAACAGGTTGCCTACTAGTAGGGATCATTACCCAGCTCCCTACCAGTGAGTCCAACAAAAAAGGCCATTTTCTTAGCTCTAAACTTAGAAAGGCATTTGTCACTTACAACTTGGAAGTCCCAAGTGGAACCATCAGTGCCCAAATGGAACCTGGCTCTAGCCCACCATTGCTGTGTGACCACCCCTTATTTTCCACATCATTCTGGCGCTCCTGAGATATCCTGATTGTCCATGGCCACTGGCTGGTTCCGAACAGACCGGAGCAGATGGGGCAGGACTCAACTTGGGGGAATCAGCTACTCCTGGCTTTGCTGTAAGCTGCAGTTTCACCTGCAGATTTGGAACACCTGCCAGTGAGCTGCCATCCTCGGCTGTATCTCCCACGGCTCAGATCCTGGTCAGGTCAAGAGGATCTGGTGACAATCCAGACTGGTTGACCTGAACCTGGCTCCAGACCCTGGTGTTTCCTTCCTTTGGATTTTCTCATTCGAAACTCAAGGCTTGCAAATAATCCCATGTGTGTTATTGGTAAAGACGAAGCATCAGATGATGTTAGAGTTGCCTGGGTGGTGCCTGAATCCTGCCATGGTTCACCCTTCATGAGCTTTGTGATCTGGGACAAATCATGTTCACCTCTTGGGCCACAATTTCTTCATCTGCAACATGAGATCAGCATCTCTTTGTGGAGGGCTGTTATGAAACATAAGATCATGTTCCACCAGGCCTGGCCACAAAAGGGTTCCACACGTGGTTCTTTCATTAATGAATTTATAGCCACAGTGGCAGGACAACAGCCAAATTCTGAATTAGTGACATAGAGTCTTATTGGCTCTGACAATAGTCAGTTGTTGATGAAGTCTAGAACTTGGCCAGGTGGCTGGTGTTTGGGCACGTTGGGTAATGGCTTTAAAAATTAATGGCTTATAGGCAGCTCCAGACAGCCTTCCCAGGTCCTCCCAGCAAAGCAGAGGCTCAAATGCAGAAAGATTACGAGGGTGGAGAGATCATGCCAGCCCTTTCCTGTACCTGTGGCCGGGAACTGGGCAGGGAGCCCATGGAGCAGACACTGCGGTTCACGCCTCTCCAGGCCACGCACAGCAGAGACACAGGCCCTGCACAAGGAGGTGCTCCAGGCAGCTGAGCATTCAAACATGAGTTCATTCATCTCTAGACCCCAGTGGTTTTAATCAAGGCATGGCTGGGTCCTTTAAAGGTGAAGGGGACTTAGAGGTACAAACTTCCAGTTATAAAATAAATAAGTCACAGATGAAATGTACAGCACATGGAATCCTATAAAATAAAAGGCTAATATGCTAATCGACCGAAAGGCAGAACAACCGGTCACTATGATGTGTACTGACCACCAGGGGGCAGATGCTCAACACAGGAGGAGCGCCGTTTAGCCAGAAGCCAGGCTCATGGCTGGTGAGCACAGCGGTGGTGGCAAGAGCTTCTCCTGTCTCCGCGGCAGTGCTAAAGATGCCCGACTGGGCCTAAGCCATCAGTCAGACATCCCCTGAGGGCTCCCAGACTGTGAGAGGACACAGGCCAGGCTGAGGGAACCCTCTCCTTACCCCCAGTGCACGAATCTTGGCACCAGACCTCTAGTATAGTTAATAATATCATATTAACTTTGCATGGTGACAAATGGTTACTAGACATATCGTGGTGATTGCATCCTGAGGTATATAAAAGTAGAATCACTATGTTGCACACCTGAAGCTGATATGATATTGCACGTTCACCTATACTTTAATACAAAGTAAATAAAACACATGTATGGATGCACTTCGACAATCGCTTCAGTCGTGTCTTTGGCTCAGAACTCTTTTCTGCTGGGCCTACTGCTCTCCTCTAAGGGCTTGTTGTGGTGACTTGTGCCTCCCAGCACACTCCCAGATGCTCATGCACACACCTGCAGCTTCACCCACACCCATCGGCAGAGGTGTAGTCAGAGAGCAGCATTGCAGAGTGAGTAAGCTCTGTCAGCTCCCAGGTGGATCCTGGCTCTAACCCACCATTGCTGTGTGACCTTGGGCAAGTCACTTGACCCCTTCCAGCCCCATCTGAAAAATATGTAGAAAATACCATCATGACTATTGTTGTGGAGAGAAGAAGCATGAAAAGCACTCGACATGAATCCTGGCACATAGGAAGTCCTCAATAAACCCTGGTGATTAATTGCATGGTGTCCCTACACATACTGCCACCCCGCACTCGAGGAAAAGCATGTGTAAATGTGCCACTGGGTCAGTGCTGGGTCAGGAGACAGCCTGGGTCTGGGTGGTTGAGCCTGGATGGTGTTGGGCTTCACTCTTGGTCTTGGGTTGGGTACGGCCTGCTTGGGGGTAGGGTGGAGGGTGAGGAGCAGCAGAGGTTTGTGTTCAGGAGGAAATGAACAGGAGCCAACAATGGCCTCTCATGCTCTTGTCCAGTGGCTGAGAATAAAAGCTGGCTGGCTTTTGTCTCTATCAAGAGGTCTTTTATACGGAGCGATAACGAAGTACAATACATATAGCAATTGGGAGCAACCTTTGATGCCCTGGTAATTTCTCTGCCTTATAATTATAAAACAATCAGAGGTTTTCAAGCTCCCAATGAAATCACAGATAGAACCATGGGCAGCCAGAAGGTGGACACTGCAGCTAAAGGCCATGCAGACCAGAGGATGCACAACAATCTATGACCCCAAGGAAATGCTTGGGGTGGGGGTGACGGCAGAAAGAAGGCTCTGAGCTTGAAATGAGCCCCCTGCCTGTGACGCAGCTGGACCAGCCTGGAGGATAGCAGATGCCATTGCTGATGGAGGGTCTGGGAGGGAGCATCTGGCCTTTGGCACTGGCACACACCTCGGAGGAGCAGGCTCTTGGCACGCTGCTCACCCAGTCGGGCACACCGTGGGACCAGAAGCTGGCCCTGTGCTCCATCTGGGAAAAGTGTCAGCTGAGGCTGGTCTCTAACCCATGGAGGGTCCCTGAGGCCTCTCGGGGCCCCTGCTCTCATGCTGGTATCAGCCTGTTGCATCTTTGAGCTTCCTACCAGGTAAGCACCCAATGATTCATGCTCAAGTAGCATCACCGAGAGACAGGCTGGTCCCATCGTGACGGGCCCTCCCCAGCTGCTGCGCATCGGAAAGCGGTTCTGCCTGTTAAGCTGGGCACATCTGCCCTGGGTTCAGCCACCCATTTTGGAAACGCCTCCCCCAGAAGTTTCCTCCTACTCTTTCCTCATTCATTAAACTCCTTCTAGGTGCCGGGCTAGGAACTCCACTCGCATTATCTTCTTTGAGCCCCAACAACCCTTACGAAGCACTCACTGTTGTCTCTGCTTCATGGAGGAGAGGTCAGTATTCCATAGGGTATGTAACTTACCTACAGTCCCAGATGGAATTCAAACCCAGATTCAGCTGACTATAAAGCCACAGTTTAACCATCAGGCTATACTGCCTCCCTCTGATGGTTGCACAATGGACAGGAACCAGGCCAGCAGCCGGGGATGCAGTCAGCTCCCACTGCAGGGAGTGTGTCTGGCATGCAGCCACTGGCCTGGCCACCGCTGGCCACCTGTCACCACACTGCCTCTGGGCATTAGACAGCTCTTCTACAGCTACCTTGAGAAACCTCCCACCATGCTGGTGTCTCTGTGTCACTTGCTTCCTACTCCGACTCCTGAGTGGGAACATCCTACTGGCCGATTCGAAATCCCATTCTTCTGTCGAGGAAGCTGGGGGAGAAATTCCGCCTCCTGGACAATAGGAGCGATTTGAAACCCTGCACACGTTCTTTGGAAATCTCATAAACAGAAAGCATGTTTGGATGCTGGAACCAAAATGGAAAAGTACATTTGTCCAGTTCAGATTCTAAGGACACCCCCATTTCCCCAACATGCACATGTGGAAACTCGCTGGGGTTGATTGATTGGTAATATCTGCAACCTTGTGTGGAGAACTGGAAGCACAGGCTGTGCAACTTCCATCTGTGACCCCTTCTCCCCACTTTTCTTTGTGGTTGGAGATATTATGGCCCAGAGAGGGTCATACACCTGTAGAAGGTCATACAGCTACTTATAATTAGTGGCAGTATAATTTTTATTATAAACAAAAATTCCATTAGTGTATACCAGCTTGAGGTGGCTGGTCTGAATCAGTGAATATTGAGTGAAAGGTTTTTTTCCCCCCTTTCCTTTATCCCTTCCTTTCTCTTTATGTTAATTAGCATGCCTAGTCTACACTGTCTGTTCCAGTAGAAACAAGTGTGCATGAGACTTGTTCTGTGCTCGGGGAGCTATCCGGGGACTCCCAGCATCGGTGAAGGGTGAGCAGGGCAAGCTCTCCGGATTAGAACAATGGCTGTCTTGCCATCCTCTTGCTTGAGGCTGAGGAGTGTCTGAGCTATAAGAAGGCCTGGTAAGGCTGGAAGGAAGAACACTGGCAATTTCTCCAGACTGGCTGGGCACAGTGTTGCCAGCAGGAAGTCCATAAGATGGCACGTGCCTGCCTCCCTTTGTGCCGTGCTGGGGACACAGCAGCTCTTGTCTCCAGAGATCCCAGTGTCCCTGGCTATGAGGTAGGGACCTTGGCCGGATTCACTTCCCGTTGTTGTCATGAGTATTAAGGACTACATGACACTAAGAGGGCTTTGCAAATTGTGAAGGGCTTGCCTGTTTGCTGTTCCTTACATTTTGTGAAGCTGGAGGGCCCAGGATGCAGTTCCTACCAGACTCCTGGGGGTTGGGGGCCCTGGAGCTCTGAGAAGGCTTCAGTTTTAGCTCCAGATCCGCATAGTTTTGCTCTTCTAAGAGGAGATCCTTGAGGGAGCAAGTGACGTCTCCCATTGCCTGCAGAAGCCCTGACGCTCACACCAGCACCCAAAGCCTCCTCATGTCTGTCCTTAACCACCCATTTCCCATTCCCGTCTGTACTCACACATCCCTCAGCTCATAGCAGCCCCTGTCTGCTTCCTCTTCACGCCACCCCCACCGTGGCATACCGACCTCCCAGCTCCCCACCACTACCTCTGAACTTCTTCCCTCTTTCAACTGAAAGTGTTTTTGAATTAAAAAAAAATTGTTTTCGGCAATAAAGTCACTTTCTTATCTCACTTAAGGAGTGTGGAGGTGGGCAGGTGTTGACTGATGGTGTCAGGGCCCAGGCTCTTTCTGCACTGACATCCTCAGCATGTTGCCCTGCAGGCTTGCTCTTGACTTGGCTGCTTCATGGTCATGAAGTGGCTGCCACAGCCCCAAGGATCAGCTCTGTGTGCAAGGCAGGGAAGGGAACAGGGCAGTACCAGCAGATCTTCTCTCTCATCAAAGAAGTGAAGGCTTCCCTAGAAGCCCTGAGCAGACTAAGTGTCCCATTGGCCAGAACCCACCATGTGATCACTACTAGCTGCAAGGCAGGCTGGGAAAGTTATCATCTGCCCAAAGGGAATATGATTCCTCAATTGGCCCAGAAAAATTATGATCCCTAGGGGTAGGGCACATTGTCACTCTGAACAAGAAGTTTTGATAGCAAAGAAGGAAAGAATGGCTTTTGCGGACATGTTTTTGGTGACTTCCTGGGCACCATTATATGACTGAAAGTCTCTCTGTTCTTGATCTTACCCATGTCTACGTGGGTAATTCTATCTATTGGCCCACAAACCCACTGATTCATCAGTTTATTTTGAGAGTCTAATAATGTCTGGACCAGTCCCCTGAGTTCCAACAGCCCTGATTCAGCCGTTGCTCTAGGCACCCATTTCCCCTTGCCCATCACTCGGCATGGCTCTGCCTTGAACAGCTTCATCTCTAATCTTACTCTCTCTGACTTCAACCTTGCATCTTCCCAGATCTTTTTACCACCTACTCCTGTTTTGGGTTTTCTATCCATTCAGCCCTCCCATCCTCTAGCCAGAGTTGCAAACTTTTCCTTTAAGGAACAGATGGTAAAGATTTTAGGTTTTGTGGCCTAAACAATCTCTGTAGAAACTTCTCAACTCTGCTCTCATAACTCAAAAGCAGCCAGAGACAATGCATAAAATATGGCATGCTTGAGTCTAATAAAACTCCACTTACAGCAGCAGGTGGTGGGCTGGGTTTGGCCTCAGGCCATAGTTTCCTGACTTGTTCATCACTCTCTCTTGCCTTCATTTGGCTATCTCGTCTACCTCCACGGGGGTATTACTTTCAGCCTTCTCTCCAGACCCCTTAGCATCTTTATCCTCACACTACTTATTACTTGCAATAGAGATGAACGTCAATGAGAACATTCTGGATGTCAAGCTCTAGGCTAAGTACTTTACCTACGAGGTGGAAAACATCAATCCCATTTTGTTGAGGAAGCTCAGAGAGGTGGAGGAGCTTGTTCAAAGTTGCACAGTGGCGAGTAGACTCAAAGTCTCGGTGACTCCAACCTGCACTGTTAGCCTCTCTCTTCTGCTGCCTCCGCCGTGAGTGGGCTCCTCCTCCAGATGTGACTCAGGGTTTGCAGTGCTCCTTATGCTGCTGTGAACCCCTGGGGAGGCCGGACTTTCCCCTGAGTACCTGGACCCCTCCATGCTCATGGCCTCAGTCTCAGCAGAACCCTTAGTAAAGCCAGCCGTCTTTATTCGCCTCAACCAGACCCAACTCAACTTAAGAGGACCCTTTGCTCTCCCCTAGCCCCGCGATCACACCTCTGATGTAACTGAGAAAACTCAGGCCATTAGTACCAATGCTCCCTTAGTTTCCAGCCTACCACCCTGCCCTCTCATTTCTGAGTCAGACTCCCTTCCTCTCCTTCCCGGAGGAAGGCTTCTCATCAGGTCTTAACCTTCTGTGCTTCATGAAGCCCACCTTTCCCTGACTCCTCATGGACCTTGTTTCTTTAATGATCTCTCGTTTTTTTTTCAGAGACCCTTCACCACTGTCTATACTCCTGCCCTGTCTCTTCTCTACAAAACAAACATAAAAATAACAGCCCTCCTCTCAGCCTGCCCTCTGGATCCTGCTCCTTTGTCTCCTTCCTTTCACAGCCAAGGTTGAGGCATAACCAGAGCCTCCCTCCTGAGCTCCACTCTCTCATCTCCCATGAACCCGATCCGCTGAAATCTGTGCTCCCTCTCAGCACTTCCCTGAGATTGCTCCCACGGAGGTCCCAAATGACCTCCTAATTTCAAGGCAATGGGCTTTTCAGCGGCCCCTCTTACCTGACCTCTCTGAGGCATCTCACCTTGTGGACCATTTCCTGTTTCTTACAACTTCCTCCTCCGAGGCTTTTCCCCAGTTCTCCCTCCTGCCTCCCTCCCTCCATGTCCTGCCCTGGCCTCTCTTCCCAGCCCTTCACCTCGGCACCAGTGCTCTCAGGACTCAGTCCTGGCCACACCTCCTCTCTGGGCGAGTCTGACCATTCTCATGGTTTCAATGATCACCGTCTCTGGCTATCTCCCAAATGGATCTCTACCTTAGTCCTCCCTGCTGAGCTTCGGACCTAAATATGTGGAGGCCTCTGGAAATTTCCACCTGGATCAACATGCCAACCCTGAATTTATGGTCTTTTCCTCCTGAACCGGAGGCTCCTGCAAACCTATTTCCTCAGTGGTCCCACACCAGTTCAGCCACTCAAGCTGTGAGCTGAGAGCCATCTAAGCGGGTCTCTGTCGCTCATTCCCCACATCAAATGGGCCGTCAGATTCTACATATCATGTTGTTTCTGTCTCTCCCAATCCAACCCATCCCTTCCTCTTCTGTTCACATGTCTTTTGGAAAGTATCCAATTGCTGACTTCGTTTCCACACTCTGCTGGAAAAGTCGTGCCCTTGTGTGGCTTCATCTCTCATGGAGGAGGCCCTGCAACTGCTGCCGGACCTGCCCACAGCGCAGGGCTTCACTGTGGTCAGCCAGTCCCTCCCCACCCTCCCCTCCAACCTCTGACCAAGCATCTGAGTCTCACCAGGAGCCCATGACCTAGACACCCGCCCTGTACTCTCACAGGCACCTCCAACTTCTACTTCATGAAAAAAACAAAAACAAGACTCACTCAAGAACTTCCTCAACTTCCCTGTTTGAAGTTCCATTCATTAGTTTAATATTGAATGTGTCATTGCACTCATGGTCAACCATTCAAATATTGAAGCATAGTGGACACAGAACTCTTTTTCCCCAGCGGCACCTGACACCCCGCTCTCCTGGGAGGGGCAGGGGCGATCACCAGCTCCTATAGTTGTGTTTTTCAGAAATGCTATTGGTTCATAGGCACCGATGTCAGCATTTTGCAGCCTGCGGTATTCAACACCATAGTCACGTGTGAATATTTAAATTTAGATGGATATTAACATTGGAAACTCAGGCCCTCAGTCACATGAGCCACCTGTCAAGCATCGCTACCCACCTGTGGCTGGTGGTGCCGTGGTGCAGAGCACAGCTCTGGGCCCTCTCCACTGGCGCAGGAAGCCCTACCTACCGGACAACACCTCATGGATGAAGCGTTGTGTGCCTTCATCTTTTAAAAATGCCTCTGCCTCACTCCTTCTCATGGCTTCATTTTATTGGTCGTCTGACCAAGTTCCCTCGCGACCCACATGTAGGTTGTATTCTGCCTTTCGCTGTTACAGCGTTTCCACAAACTTTATGGACTTACGTATTTATGTCCACGCACAAGTGTGTCTGCAGGATGCACTTCTACAACTACAACTGCAGGTTTGTGAATTTTAAAATATTTATTGGGAAAATTTCCTCACATGACAATTACTCCCCAACAGTAGGGCACACCTACTTCTCATGACCTCTTCACCAACACACATTAGCGAGCTTCCGGCCTTTATCAGTGTGGTGGCTGGAACATATGCCACAGCTTTGTTGTACTTTACACATTCCCTAGTAGGAAGGATTCTAAGTCATTTATAATTTCTCCTGTGAATTGTTAGTTAATGCCCTCGCCCTTTCTTTACATTGGAGTGTTGTTTTTCTTATTGATTTACAAGATCTCTTTACATGCATTAACCTGTCTTCTGGCTTTCCATGACTGCAGTCTGGGGTTGTCTCTGCCCCCCACACTCCCTACCCTGCTAGGTGACCTGTGCCATGTTGATGTGATTAACAGTATCAATGTATTTAATGGCTTCTGAATTTTGTGTCTGTCTTAGAAAAGCCTTCTCTACTCCAGCATGCTAAAGCATCCTTCTATTTTCTTTTACTTCTTTTATTGTTTAATTTTTTTCTTTCCAGTTTGCTCTATGTGGCATTAATTTTAGTGGGAGGAGTGAAGAAGAGGCCCACAGTGCTTTTCAGGATGGCTAGCTAGCCTCGGGTTATTTACTGAGTGGCGCCTCAGTCTCCTAATGAACAGGAACATCCACTGTATCGTATATGAGTTGCAGAAACGTCTCTGTATCTTGGTTACCAAAGATGTAAAATGAGAATAATAACACAGGGTGGTTGGAAGGGCTAATGAGATAGCTACAAACACATAGAACAGTGCCTGGCATAGAGTAGATGCTCAATAAATGCTAACAAATCGCCGATGTTTCCTCCAGACGTGGATGATCTTTTTCCTGGACCTGATCGTCATTTATTTAGTGTGTGTATCGGTCACGATTTGAAGTTGCAAGCAAGGAAAACCACTCTGCCAATTGGAGCAGCACAGGAATCTAGTAAAGACTGTTGGGTGGCTCAGTATCTCCAGAAAGGCCAGAGAATCAGACATGGCGTCTGGGCAGCCAGGAAGCCTATGCTCACTGCCTGGGGGCTTTTAGGGGGAAAGACCTCAGCCGCTGCCACCCCACCGTGGCCACTCTGTGTGCCTCTCTGATGGCGCTGGAAAGTGTGTCTCTGCCACCTCCCCCATTAAACGCAGGTCACATGCAGGGTCCTCTTCACCCGATACTCTCCCCTAACCCAGGCCTCTCGTGGGGCATCTGTTGGCAGAGCCTCGGGCACGTGCCTGTGCCAGCTGTTGGTGTTTGTGGATCACACTAATATACTAGATTTTAGAGAGAATTGGAATCTGTGGAACATAACTCTTCCAATCCAAGGGCAGGGTGTATTTAAATTTATTCAAGTCTTATTTTATGTCCTTCACTAGAATTTGAAATATTTTTCCTATAGATTAGGCACATTTTGTGTTTAGTATATTTCTAGTTGTTTAATCTTTTTATTATTACTCTAAATGGGATCTTTTCTCCATGTTATTTTCTAATTGGTTATTTTATATAAGAAAGTTATTGACCTTTGTATATGATAATTCGTAGTAAAGTCTTTTAGCGTTTCTGACAGCTTTTTAAAAAACTGCGGTCGCCCTATCCAGTTTGGCTCAGTGGATAGAGGGTCGGCCTGCGGACTGAAGGGTCCCAGGTTCGATTCCAGTCAAGGGTATGTACCTTGGTTGTAGGAACATCCCCAGTAGGGGGTGTGCAGGAGGCAGCTGATCGATGTTTCTAACTCTCTATCCTTCTCCCTTCCTCTTTGTAAAAAATCAATAAAATATATTTTAAAAAACGAAAAAACTGCTGTTTTCTCCTGTGTTTTTAAAGTATATAGTCAGACAATCAAGAAATATAATAATTTTGCATTTTCCTTTCCATGCTATGCCTCCTGACTCTTTCTCTTACTTAGTTTTATTGGCCAGGAGGTGAGAAACAATGTTTCATAATAGTCCTGACAGTGAGTGTATCAGACAGTAGGTGTATGTCACAGTAATGCTGTGTAACAAACCGCTCCAAGTTCAGTGGCTAAAAACAAGCATTTATCCTGTTCATGTGTCTGCAGAGGGACTGAGGGTTCCAGGCTGGGGATTGCCTGGGCCTGGCTGCAGGCTGTAGGCTGGGTCCAGGTCTGTTCCGTGTGTCTCTCATCCTCCCGGCCAGCTAGAGAACTGTGGCCTCCTGTTCATGGTGATAATGGCAAGCGAGAATGGGGAGTAGAAACACATGATGCCCTGTCATCACTCGGTCATTCCTTCCCCTTTCCAACAGCCAAAACTAGTCACACGACCAAGCTTAGCATCAGTGGGTGGGCAAGATCTCCTGTCTTTGGGAGGAGAAACAGCAAAATCACATGGCGAATGAATGGATACAGGGCGGGGTGAAGACTGGCACAGTGACGCTAATCACCGCAGTGGGCATCCTTTGCTTGCTCCTGCCTGTCATGGTAGGACCCTTTGCCGTGAGAAAGGATTCCGAGTGTTGGCTTGTTGTGAGATATATATACCATTTCATAGTAAGAAAGTTCCATGTTGTCTTGTTTTATTAAATGTTTTTAATCAAAGTTGAATTTGTATCCACTAACTTCCTAGTAGACATGGAGCATTATATACAGTTTTTAATTGATCTTTTGATACTATGCATTATATTAATTGATTCTTTCATAGAGAACCATCCTTGACTTGCCAGAATAATCTCTATGTGGTGGTGGCATATTATCTTTTTAAAATACATATGTGTTCTACTTGCTAATCTTTTACTTAGGATTTTACATGTATATTGTCTTAAAGGTAGGACTACAGTATTTTTTTGGTTCTTTTGTGGATTTTGTTTTCACTATTACACTGGATTCTTAGATTCACTTTAAAGTCTCCCGTCCCCTGCCCTGCCTCCAGGGCATTTCGGAGTGGTTGAAATAGCAGAGCAGTCATCTGCTTATGGAAATTGTGATAGATTTTACCCATGAAGCTGCCTAGGTCTAGTACCTTAATGGATAGTGGCTCTTTGACAACATCCTCGATTTCTTCTCTGGTAATTGGACTGTTTAGATTTCCTATCTTTTATGAGGTTAGTTTTCCATCATTTATGTTTCCTAGTAAAGCACCCATTTATCCATGTGTTCAAATTTATTTTCAAAGCATTGAATGGAGTAATCCATTATAATTCTTTTAATTTCCTCTGCATGTGGTTATTTCCTCATTCTCATTTCTAATTATGTGTATCTGTGCTTTTTTATTGATTACTTTTAGCTGGTGGTTTATCTATTTTATTTCTCAAAATTTCGCCCTACTTCATACAAATGTATTTCCATCAAAACTCACTCTTTGCTTTTCCCTTCCGTTGGTCTCCTTTTCCTTGGGAAGGCTGATCCCACCACCTCTGCTCGGGCCTTGCCACCTCCCTCCTCCCATGTGCATTCCCTTGGTGTAGGAATTCAACCCCTTCTCTCATTTGCATCTTTCCTACAGCTTATAAACATCCTTCAGTTTCTTCATCTTGATGTTTCTTTGCCCAAGATCCCCCTCTAGCAGGTGACTGGTACCTTCATTTTCTAAGGCTTCACACCACAGAGCTACTCCCAGTGACCACACTTGACTCTCCCCTTCACCACGCCACCGAAACCGCTGTTGTTGGGCCACCTCTGATCTGCCTCAGCCGAGGCAATGGCGCTGGCCTGCATTTACCTTTCACGACTCCTGTGACCTTGGCCAATGTCGACCATTCTTTCCTTCCTGAAACTCACTCTGCCTGCTGTTTCCCTGACACCTTCTCCCCTGTGTTGGCTCTTATTTCTCTGACTCTTTCTTCCCGGCGCTTTTTGCTGACATCTCTCCTTCTGCTTGCCCAATACACACCAATCTCCACAGGGTTCTTGGTGACCTCATCGACACACGTGGCTTAAATGACCACATACCGTATGTGCCGAGGACTCCCCACACTTTCTGCAGCTCACATCAGAGCTCCATTCTTGCTTTCTAGACTTGTTCTCTTGGGTGTTCCACAGGCACCTGTTCTGGACTTTATCATTCTTCCTTCATCCCTTGAAGTTTGAAATAACCTCCTGCATGCCCCCCTGCCCTGAGAGAGAGCCCCTACCAATATATCCGCCCCAGGGATTGCTCTAAGTCACAGCCCTGCCATTCCCTTCCTCTGCTTAACATCTTCAGTGGCTGCCCGGGGCCTTTAGGATCACAGTTAACCATCCTGGCTTTGCCCATGACTCTCAGAGCCTGGTCTCGCCAGCCTCTTCAAGCACCACCTCTGGGCCTGTCTGCACGCACCTTTGCTCTGGTAACCAAATTCCTCCAATTCCCTTGAACGTGTTCCATGTCTCTGGGGATTTGTTGTGTTGTTTCTTCTTGGAATTGCTTTCTCACCTTTCCTCCCTGCTTCTCCGAACTTGGCGTAAGATTTACCCGCTTTGGGAAGTCATTCCTGACCAGCACCCTGGTCTGATTTTGATGCCTGTTTTGGGGGAATCTCCTCTCTCAAATCCAGCTCTGCTTCTATTGCCGTTTTCTGAAGACTCCCCCGCCCCCCGCCCTCTTTTGCCTTCTAGAAGGAGGTGTTTTCTGGGGGCAAAGGGACCCAAGCTGCAGGAGGAAAGAAGAGAAGGCCAGGGTCTGGGGTTGTGCACGACTCCAGGCCTCGCAGGGCCTGTGACTCATTTGTAAGGTGGCGGGAGAAAGGAGTAACCACCACATGTGTTGCTCAGGTTAAATGAAAGGTGTGTGAAAGTGCCTTGTACGTGGAAGTTAATTTTTAGAAATGCATTTGTTTCCTTTTCTTTGCCGTATTGTTCTTACCCACTGGGCAGGGGAGGGTCTCTTTAAAGGTGGCAGGGACCAAAGGTGGCAGGAATTAAGAGCCTGAGTCGTAACAGCCACGTCAAGTGTTGACAAAGATGTGGAGGAACTGAGCTCTCACACACTGTGGGAACACACTGTGGGGAGGCAAAATGGTGCAACCACTTTGGAAAACAGCCTGGCAGTTTAAAAAAATTAAAGGCCTATTACACTGAATGAAATAAGTCAGACAGAGAAAGACAAATGCCATATGATTTCACTTAAATGTGGAATCTGAAAAACAAAATAAATAAACAAAATGGAAACAAACTCATAGATACAGAGAACAGACTGATGGCTGCCAGACGGGAGGGGGTTGGTTGGGGGAACAGGTGAAAAGGGGGGAAGGGATTAAGAAGGACACCTTGCCGGTTATAAAAACAGTCATGGGGATGTAAAATACAGCATAGGGAATCTAGTCACTCATATTGTGATAACTCTGTATGATGTCAGATGGCTACTAGACTTAGCGGGTGATCATTTCATAAGTTATATAAATATCTAAACACGATGTTGTATACCCAAAACTAACATTATATTGTATATCAGCTATAATTTAAATTTTAAAAAATTAAAAAAAACCATACATTTATCATATATGGTCTAGCCAGTCCACTTCTAAATATTTACCCAAGAAAAAAGAAAGTGTATGTTCATACCAAGACATGTGCACAAATTTTCATAGCTGCTTTATTTGCAATAGCCCGACATGCAAATGTCCATCAATTGGTGAATACAAATTGTGGCATATTTATACAATAAGATCCTATTCATAAATAAAATGGAATCACACAAAACCATGGCTGACTCTTTAAATAATTATGCTTCGTGAAAGAGGTACATGCTGTGTGACCCATTTATGTCGGCTGTAGAAAATCTTTGCCCCTCTACAGTAATAGAAAGAAAATCATTAGTTTCCTGGGGACAAGGTCAAGGGGAAGGAGAAAGGAATTAAAGGGGCACAAGAAACCTTTGGGTTGGTGGATATGTTTGCTATCTTAATTGTGGTGATGGTCTCATGGGTTAAACATGTCAAAGATGATCAAGTCATACACTCCAAATATGGCATATAGTTTATTGTATGTCAATTAAACCTCAATAAAACTGTTGAAAAAGAAGATTTCACTGGTAAAACAAACTTGGCTGCCTGCCTGTCCAATATTTCTTTAGCTTAATGAAACCCCCATCTTGTTTGGGGTGGCAGCGTAAAGGGATCATAATCTGAGCCCCTCATGATGATTTCATTAACCACTCTTTCTGCCTCCTTTACAGCTGTGAGAGGTCAGATGACCCGAGTAAGTCCAAAGAGACCTACGTTGAAGCCTGTTGGCTCTGGGAAAGCTTTGGCTCTCTCAAGAAACGGGGGCAAACATGGTGGTATAGCCCTTACCTTCTGCCATCTTCCTTCTTGGAATTAGAACGTGATACCTGGTGCTGCAGCAGCTAGCTTGTCACCATGAGGGGAAGGCCAAGAGAATGGTAAAGACGCTGAGTTTGATTTCATAAAGTCTCTGAGTAGCCGCCTTCCTCTGTTGTGTGTGTGTGTGTGTGTGTGTGTGTGTTTGTGTGTAAAATACTGCAGATGGGTTTTCTGTTACATGCAGCCAAACACACTCTTATTGCCATTATAGGTTGTTAATTCAGTTACCCCCTGCAGATAACAGACCACTCTGAAACTCGGAGCATAAGACCACCACCTCCATTCTATTCCTCTTGTGGTCCTTTGGGCCAGGAGGTCTGCCCAGGCACAGCAGGACTGCCTCTTCTCTTCTCCATGGCCGCAGCATCAGCTGGGGACGCTGGGACAGACTGACTCGAGCCGGTTGTTTAGAGTCTCTGTTAGACCTGCTGGGGTTGGGATGTCAAAGATGGCTCTCTCCCTTACAGGCCTGGTGCTTGTGCTGGGACAGCTGTGGCTCTGTCTGGCATTATTCTATCTCTAGGAGGCCTCTTTGGGCTGCTAACTTGGGCTTCCTCAAAGGATGGCAGTCCCAGGTGTCAGGTCCTCACATGGTTAGCTTCCCTCAGAGCAAGTGCACCAAACGGGGAAGTGGAAACGTCCTGGCATAGCTCCACTTCCACTTGCTTTTGTTGGTCAGAGAAGATGCAGGCCACCTTGAGGAGGAGGTCCACCTCCCCTTAGGAGAGTGGCAGGCACCTACAGGGCAGGGGGGAGCAGAGTTGCCTTCTCAAAGACAAGAAATCATTGCAAAACAGACACAGGTTCAAGGTCCAGTCCTGGCTTTGACTCCCGCTTCGACCTGTGTGCACACTGCCCTCTTGAAAGCTCAGAGCAACGTCCAAATTCCTGATCTCAACACGCAGACCCTTTCATCTGGCCCTTGGCTTTGGCCTTGTTGAACCCCCTGGAGATTTCTCAACACTCCAATGCTCACTCCAACCTCCAGACCTTTGGACACGCTGCTCCTGATGCCTGAGAGGTCTCTCGGTCCTTTCCCTCCACCCCCCACTTAGCAAACTCCTACTCACCCGTAAGGCCTTGGGCCTGGTGCCCCTTCTCCTAGGAACTGGGATTCTGATGCTTCCACAGAAATCCCGGGCTGATCCTCCACCTGTGGGTTCCTGTCCCAGCCTGGCCAGCCTCTCCCCACCTCAGCACTTGCTTGCTGGCTGGGCTGACTTTCCCCACCCGCCGGCATGGGAGAGCTTTGAAAGCTGAGGCTGTTGTCTTCATCGTGTACCCCCAGTTCTCAGCACGGTGCCTGGTGGAGTTGGCAGGCAGGCAGTGTCTGTGCAATAAAGACAGGACGGCTG
Organism: Myotis nattereri; assembly: GCF_964212035.1. NCBI lineage: Eukaryota > Metazoa > Chordata > Mammalia > Chiroptera > Vespertilionidae > Myotis > Myotis nattereri. Next base: position 12,920,090 of record NC_138088.1, read on the forward strand.
TAGATACACACACACTACACAACAAACACACTTGGGGATTCTCACAGGGATGTTTCCTGTTGGCATACTCTCGGCTCGCAGCCCTCCTGGGAAAAGCTGAAACCCGAGGCGGTAATCCTTACACCAGCATTATACTGAAATGCCCAGTGGCTGTAGAATGTTTGTTCTGCGCTTGGCTTAGGAGCCATCAGCGCCCTTCTCCTGTGCTGCCATGTCTCCGATGCTGCATTTGTCAGACCCAGACCCAGCATGGGCTGAGAGGTGGCACTGGGCTTGCTGCTGCTGCAGCCTTTCCTGGGCTTCCATCAGACCCGACACTCATTTTGAAAACACCTCTTTTGCGCCCATCTCTCTGTTGTTGCATGCTGTCCTTTCTGGTGAGGGATGACAGACAACAGGATAGCAAAGCAAATGCATCGCGGTGAGCCAGCGAGTGGCCTGGAGGACAGAGAGAAGGATGGAGGGAGGGGGATGTGGTTGCAGAAAGCGGTCCAGGCAGGACTGGTCCTGGGCCTTTGACTCCTGCTGGCCTTAAGCTAATCCTTAGTGCTTGGCCTTTGTGGTTGTTTCCCTGAATCTCTGCTGCTGGGCAGGTGCCCAGGCCTTCCTGATCACTCACGGTTATAAACGCTGCTTCAAGCCTCAGAAGGTGGAGAAACAGCGAAGTGTTCTCTGCAGGGAGCGAGACGGTCAGATGGGGGTTGAGGAAGATCAGGCTGGCTGCGGATGGAGAATGGGCTGGAGGAGGCCAGGAGGCAGGGAAGCTGTTCATCTTCCTGAGGACAGATGTTGGTGGCCTGTTGGTGGGGCTGCGGGGACGGGAGAGGCGGGTGGGTTCAAAGGGTGTCCTGGTGGTAGTGAGTGCAAAAGGAGAGCAGGCACCAGGCTGACAGTGGAAGTGGGGGGGGGGGGCGGGGGCAGGCCGGAAGAAAGGAGCACTTTGGTGAAGATGGTGAGGTCAGCTCTGGCCACCTCCACAATGCTTGCTTGTCTTGCTTTACTTAAAGCCATAGCTCCCAAATGCATAATGGTTTTACTCCATTCTGAGGGAGGTAAAAGGGAAACCTTTCCCATATGTTTGTATATATATATCCTCTTCTATGCTATAGCTCTGTGAAGGCCAGGGCTGGTTGCGAGCACAGAACATAATGTCCTTTGCACTGTGACTCACCATGTATCTCTGAGTCACTGCTGGTGACTGGGTCAAGCACCTCATCATTCTCACTCACCTCATTAGTTAGTTTCCTTGGGATAATATGTGGAGTTCTTCAGAGAGAGTGCCCTGAAATCACAGGGCAGAGTGTCGAGGCCTCAGAGAGGGAGGGACGCATACAGTGGTCTTGATGTTGGAGTAGGAGTTCACCAAGGAGGTGGGGGGATGAAGAGCATTCCAGGCAGATGGAAAAGCGGAACAAAGGCATGGAGTGGGGCCTGGACAAGCCCAAGGGGTGGGAGGGAGAGGCCTGATGTGGGCCTGGAAGAGAGGCTGTGAAGGCTCACACAGGGCCTCGACCACCGGCCCCAGAGGTGGCCCTGCACCTTGGACTGTAAACAGGCTTCATTTTGCATGTCGCTGCCACCTGACTGACAGTGGTTTCCTGCAGCGCGTGTTAGGAAGGATTCCGGAGCAAAGGGGTCACTAGTCACACCCGCTGTGGCTGTGGGAGTAGAGCTGGCAGACTGGGCGCTGGGGATTTGCCATCTCTGCTCAGAGCTGCAGACCCTCTGAAGGGAGGTGGGGCCGAGGAGCTGAGCGCAGAACCAGAACGTGTTCAGAGAAGATGGGCTGTGAGCTCTGGGAGGCCAGTTGCTGGTAGCCACGTTACCAATGAGCCAGCGGTGAGTTTAAAAATATCGGAGGAACAAATGCACTACCAAGTGTCTGCAAGGTAGAGGGTGGACCTTATCCGACCTAGCTGCTTCTGTAATGAGGGCGTGCGGAAGGGTAAGGAATCTCAGTGCACACGCTGTCAACCTCGCCCTCCTCTTTAGCAAAAAGGAGTGGGGGAATAGACACACACACACACACACACACACATGCACACACGCACACAAATGCACACGCACGCGCTCACACACAGCACAGCAATGACCCCACCGAGGGGCACTTTCCGCCTCTGCTCTAGTGAAGTCAGTGCATAATTACCGGAAAGCATTTTTGACTGAATTTTAGATGAGCATTTTGACAAAATATAATATTGGAAACAATCTTTATCAAACATTCATGTGTCGTGTGAGAGATAAAGCCCGGGATCCATAATTCATACGGCGTGTGTATTACCAAGTGTGCATGAGAGGCTGCATTTCAATGAGGCAGCCGCACAATATTTCCTGCCAGACGCGGGCTTTCATCATTTACATTATTCACTAGGTTTTCCAGAACAGTAAATCTTAAATATATATTTGTGTTGGGAAGAGCTCGTGTGCGTGTCTGTGTACACACAGAGGGACACGCACCCGTTTGGGCACTGAACTGGCGGATGCGCGTTCCAGCTGGAGGGGCCGCAGCGACAGCAGGGAGGCTTGGCGCGGGAACGCACACGTCGCCATGGACTCCACAGCTCGCTGCGCAGGCATGAAACCCACCCACCCTGCCTCTCCCTCTCCAGACCCATGCAGCGGCTCTCTTGCAAATAAAATGGGTCTCAGAGTAGGGACATTGCCACAAGCATGCACACGCGCTGTGCTGTTAAGAGAGAAATGGTCCCTGAGTCTCCAGAGGTCAAGACTAGAAGGAAGCGTTCCTCAAGATTGCAGAATTTTGTCTCACTCTGATGCTTAAATCTCTTCAACTGCAGCTTTCACGGTTTTTGAAATAGTCTCTGCTTGTATACCTTAGAGACGAGGAGCTCAGTACCTCCATAGTTTGCCCCAATCTATCTCCTAAGAGTCAAAGGCCCTCCATTGATTGAGGTGAAATTTGCCCTCTGACAATTATTCCCCACTGTTGCTGGGCCAGCCCCCGAGGCCCCACAGAACAAGTCTGATTCCAGGAGCTCCGGAGAGTCCTCCAGAGCTCTGAGCATGGCATGGCGTTCCCGGAATAGTCTCCTAGGAGGCCTCTGCTCCCTTAGCGTTTCCTGCCCTGGCCGTGTGGTGGATGCCGGGTGCACTGCCCAGACTCTTCCCAGGAGCAAGGAGCTCCTGCCAGGAGTATGGCCTGCTGATGGCTCCAGGCTGAGACCCCTCAGAAACTGCCCTGGGCAGAGGGGATTGGCTCACCCAAGGTTTTGCCCTCCCTGAAGAGCAGCCACAGCCAATGACTGGCAGAGGCACCTCTGAAAAGTCACTTTCAGCTCTAGAACCCCCAAGTGGTGGGCTGAGACTCTGTTGAAACTGCACTGCAGTTCAACCCTCCCCTTGACCTTTGGGGGCATTTCTCAGGCCCCATAGGAGTTGATTCAGGGATACACCTCCCCAAACTTCTTGCATGCAAGTCTTTAACGCAGGGTGTCAGTGAACCTGGCCAAAGACAATCAGACTAGGATAGGGCTGGGGAGGGGTGAACTCCCAGTGAGATCTTTGAACTGGCTCTCATTGACCAGCGGGTGATGAAGACCCACTGTTGTGGTGGATGCAGGACTGAGAGTCCCGCATCTGTCAGTCTCTGGTGATGAGGAGCAATTGTTAGGACTTTCTCCTGCTGGAGAAACTGGAATGGGATCCTGCTGGTAGGGAATGCAGGCAGGTTGCATGTTTCAGGAAGCTGAGAGGACTGGAGAAATTAGTGATTACAAGGACAATAGAATCGGATGGCTCTAGCGGAGTGCAACTGGATGGATTGGAAAAAAAATCACACAATAAATGGTTGTAGGTAATTCATTATCAATTTAAGGCAACGTGTGAAAGTCAGTGTGCTTCCTTGGCTACATATAAAGAGTTTCTTTTCTCAGCAGCTGGAGAGAAGAGAAGGCTGAGGTGCCGGGTGAGTCACTATGTCCATGTCACAGCCCTGGTTAGGAAGGAATGGGAACAATAGACTTGAGATGACAATATCTGGATCAATAAACTGAGAACTTTGAGGCCGCTGCCTCCCTGAGCCTTCGGTGTTTCCTGCTGTTAAATCCAGGGTTCTCTCCTTGCTTGAAGATGACACAGAGGCCTCCGCCCTATCAGGCAGCATCTATCTTTTTACTAGGGAACTACTCAAATACTGGGCCAATAACAAACCACGTCACAACAAAATCCATTGAGGGTAGTGGGGGACCTTCTAGGGCCCAAAAGGAAGTCTGTGTAGGAGGGGGTGTAGGACCCACTCTTTATACTGTCAGGGCCCACACTGAGGGTGCTGAGTCAGGGGATGCAATATCAAGTTGGGTGAATGAGTTTATCCTTATGGGAGCCTCTCCCTTCATATACGATTTCCCACCCTGACGAGGACCCAGGGAGCTGATGCTAGTGCCACTCGGGTGGCTCCGGAAGCTTGGATGAAGATATGGCCCCTACTAGGTGAAGTAGAAATGCCAGAATAACCATGGCAGAGGGGACCAAAACACTCCGGGGAGTGAGCACGCTAGTGAGGCTAGTCTATGTAAGGCCGAAAATGTACTAACTGACCAGGTCCCACAGAAGGGCCCGGATGACATGGCATTTAGCAAAGCAGTGGATGTGCTGGAGAGGAGGTGCTGGTATCAGGGAAGAGTTCATGGGGGCTGTTGTTTGCAGACCAGGCATGGCTATAGGAGACAGCCTTATATATCCCTGCAAACAATTGGGATTCTAGGGAAGAGCAGAGGGCAGATGGTTATCTGTTGGAAACAAGATGGGCACAATGAGTGCAATGGGCAGTAAAGTCAGAGTGGCAGCCAGGCCTGACCTGCAGGCTTATGGGTAAGACTGGAGAACACGATGTCCTTAGGGTGGGTGACTAATTGTGCTGTTTATTTGGGGTTGAGGGGGTTGCAGGGACAGGGGACTTTCAGTGCTAGAACCAAGAAAGTCTCGCTTAAACTTGGGATGAGCTCATTGCCCTGCCCCAGGGACAGCTAACAAGGGTGTTGCTCAATCTACAAACATCAAAAGAAAATCCAAGATAGATGATCAGAAAGCTAAAAGCATCTGTTCCAGCTTAATGAAAGGCAAAAAAGCAAAAACTGAAAACCAATTTTCAGGCTCAGAACCCACTGACTAAAGGAGAGGCTAGGTCCCCAGGAGGAAGGACCTTGATCACCATGGTGACTGGGTTCAGTGATGACTACCCCAGTTCTTTTGGGGCTTTTATAATGAGGAATGGCAAATTCCCAGAGTTGACATTGATAAACAGGGACCCTAAGTCATGGTCATGTTAGAGAGAGTGCATATGGGGTTAGGTTATAAATACACTCCTGGCACAGATCTGACTCACATGAGCCCACAGTGTCCACACTGTCACCCTGGGGACACGTCCCTAGTCCTTGAATGCCCAGTTGTAATGGACATGCCTGGTGACTGGCAGACAGCCCACATTGGTTCCTTGGACTATACGGTTCAAGGTATCCTCTTGGGAAAGGCCAAGTAGAAGCTTTGGAAATTCCTCCACCCCCACCTCCAGGTAAGACAGAAAATGGAAAACAATTTTGCAGAGATTAGTGCCACATTTAAAGTCCTAAAGACTGCAGGGGTGGTGCTCCCCATCCTTTCAACATTTAATTCACCATCTGGAACCTATAAAAATGAGATAGCTCTTGGAGGATGAGAGGCGACTACCACAATCTGACCAAGGAGTAGCTCCAAACACAGCTGCTGGGATTTCGCTAGAGCAGATAAAGACAGCGCTGAGTACATGGTGTATGCTCACTGATCTCTATCGGGAAGGAGAGCCAAGCAGCTCCCATTCTCATGGGGGTGGAAAGTCACACATATTTAAGTTTTTCACCGGGTTCGGTAGTGCTCCTGTCCTCTATCATAATATCAAGGCCTAGAACTACTCCCTAGGCAATTTGTAGAACGTTGCATTGGTCTGTGAAATGGATGAGATTGTGTCAATAAAAACTGGATGAGTGAGAAGTGGCACGTACCTCAGAGACCTTGGTAAGACATGTGCTCCAGGCAGTGGGAGATGAATATGCAAAGATTAGATAGTGAAGTTTGGGGGTCGGTGCTCTAGGGCATGCCAGGACATCCCTTTCAAAGTAAAAGAAAAATTATTGCAACTCAAACCTCCCAACACTTTGAAGGAAGCACAACACCCAGTGTATCTTTTCAGCTTCTGGAGTCAGTATACCCTATGCTTGGGAAAAGTGCTCCAACCCATTTATCGAGAGACATGGAAGACTCCCAGCTTTGAGGAAAGCAGCCCAGCAGCAGGTCCAGGTTGCTGTGCAAGCATCCCCGCCGGGCGAGCCACATGACTGGCATTAGAGTGTCTGTGATGGGCAAAGAAGCTAGGTGGAGTTTATGGAAAGCTCCAAAAGGAAAATTACCACGTAGACCTCTAGGGTTCTGGAACAAGGCCATGCCATCTGCAGTGGAGAATGATCCACTGCTCAAAAAATAGCTCTTAGAATGCTCCTGGGCACTGGGACAGATCAGCCTCTGACCATGAGACATCAAGGGCCATGAAGCCAAAACTGTTGAGAATGAGCTGGGCTCATAGGGAGCCACCAAGTCATAAGACGGGTGTAACTTAGATGTGGTCCAGCTCGGATCAGGCATGACGGAGCCAGATGACACTAGCAAGCTGCCCATGTCTTCCACCACTGTTGCTCAGCTGCCACCTGTGCCTCCATAGGGGGGTCCCTGAGACTAGAAAAAAGCCACGCCCTGTTCATGGACATGCTGATTTGTATAGTATATGGGTACCGGATGGAAATGAACTGCTGCTACACTACAGCCCCAATCAGGGTGGCCCCGAAAACAAGCAGAGAGGGGAAATCTTGCCGGTGGGCAGAGCCCTCAACAGTGCAATTGGTCATCAATTTTGTATAGAAAGAGAAGTGTCCCGAGGTAGAACATATCTGGATTCATGTGAAGCAATGAGAAACTGAGTTTTGGTCACAGTCTCGGAAGGAGAAAGATGGGAAGTGATAAGAAGATCCAGGAAGAGGCATCTGAGTAAAACTATGGGAGTGGTCATGGAGTATGAAGATTTTTGTTACCTAATGTTTCCATGTGCTACCCCCCATTAGAGAGCATCCACCATGGAAGAGGTACCAAGTAGACAGAGTAACTCAGAGAGTTGATGTCGTCATGCCAGCCAGCCTCTGTCATTGGCCAGCCTCATGGACTTATGAATGGGGAAATCACAGGGCAAGGATAGTGACCACATGATGTCCTAGTAGCATGGTTTGTATGCATCAAAGCCAATCTACATACTGCCATTGTCCAATGTCTACCCTGCTAGTAACAGAGACTGATGCTCATACACCAATATGGCTCCATCTTTCAAGGAGACTGACTGACTATTTGAACTTCTTTCACTCTGGAAGGGAAATTGATTCATTTATATCAGAATTGACATCAGTTCTGGTTATAGGTTTTCACCTATGGGGCCTCAGCCTATACCATGTCTGATGACTTAAGGCAGTGGTTCTCAACCTGTGGGTCACGACCCCTTTGACGGTTGAACGACCCTTTCACAGGGGTCGCCTTAGACCGTCCTGCATATCAGATACTTACATTATGATTCATAACAGTAGCAACATTTCAGTTATGAAGTAGCAATGAAAATAATTTTATGGTTGGGTCACAACATGAGGAACTGTATTTAAAGGGCCAGAAGGTTGAGAACCACTGAGTCTTAAGGCATCAATGATCCACCAACTAAAGGATCCCATATAATGTTGAATCACATGATTCAAGAGAATGACTTTATAATAAAGGAGGTGAGGCAGTGGGCTTAAGACCATAGAACCCTCTAGTTTATGAAATGTTGCCCCCCCAGACCCTGCCACCTGGTAGTAGTGATGGAATAGCCTTTGTGAAAGGGCAGCTGAGGCACCAGTTTGGACACGATGCCTGTGGGCATGGGACATCCTCCTCCAGGATGCAGTATGTACCTTCAGTCGATGACCATTTTATGGTGCTTTGTCCCAGTAGATAGAATGAATGTGTGTGGGGGGACGAGAGGTGGGAGTAGGAGTCTTTGTTTACTGTCACTCCTTGGGCCAACTGGGGAAACTTGGGCTTCTTGTCTCCACAACACTAGACTCTGTGGGTCTAGACGTCCTGGTTCCCAGAGGGGACATGTGTCCACCAGGGGACATAGGAAGAGTGGCATTAAGCTTTGGGCTATGGTGTCGCCCAATTTTTTTGGGCTGCTTATTTAGGCTGAGACCCTGGTAGACAAGGGAAAAGTCACTACCCTGGTGAGGTTAAGGGATGTTGATTGTTAAAAGGAAGTAAAGATGTTGCTTAACAAAAAAGGGCTGAGAAGAATGTTTGGATTCCCTGGGAGTCTCTTGCTCTTTTCTGCCCAATTTCAGTGGTAAATTGAGAAGTGTAATAACCTGCAGAGTGAGTACCCGTGACACAGAGAGGCCGGAGAAGAGTGTGGCAACCAGGAATCCAGACTCGTCAGGGGTGAGGGTCTGGGCCATGGCAATGGGTGAGGCACTGGGACCCACGCAGGTGCTGGTGAAGGGACTCCAGAATAGGACATAGAGGAGGAGCTTGACCAACTGCATCAGTGGTGTCTACAATTTGTCCCACTAACCTTCCTCTTATAAGTTTCCCCAGGAAAAGAGACACCAGAGTCATGGAGACAGAATAACCTGCTGCTCCAAGAATCTATACATATAAAAGCCTAAGCAACCATTACGACAGAACGACCAGAATGACCATCGGTTGCTATGATGCGCACTGACCATCACGGGGCAGAGCTCAAGGCAGGAGCTGCCTCCAGCCTGCAGGCCCTGATCACTGATGGGGCCTATAGGCCAACCTTCTGGTTCCTCCCCCACGGCTGGTAGGCCCCTGGACTGGAACGGGGAACTGAGGGTGGGTGGAGGCAGACACAGCCCTTTTCCTGGGGGACGAGGGCCGGCTCCCTCCTCGGGGCCAGCGGCCAACCTCCCTGGTCCCTCCCCCCATCCAGCAGGCCCCAATCAGTCCACCCACCATGGTGGCAGTTGGCCCCTACCCCCAGCCAGCAGGGGGCTGGGATAGGAAACTGGAACTGGGTGGCTACAAACGTGGGGGGTGAGGGAAGGAGCGGGAGAGGGGGGGGAGGTGGGGAACCTGATCAGCCCTGATCACTGGCCAGGCCTAGAGACCCCACCCATGCATGAATTTTGTGCACTGGGCCTCTAGTCCTATATAATAAAAGCCTCATATGCAAATTGTCCCCTTGACCAGGAGTTCGACCAGGGCGAGAGACAGGCTGGCCAACCACGGGAAGGGAGGCCCCGGCCAGCGGCAAGCAGCCACTGGAGGAAGGGAGGCCCTGGCCGGCAGCCAGCAGCTGGCAGCTGCTATGGACCCTACCCATGCATGAATTTCATGCACTGGGCCTCTAGTTTATTCTATAAACAGGTGGATCCTCGCATGGCAAGGGGTGGACTGTCGTGGACACTGTGATGTGCTGCTCAGAGCGTCCTCCAGGGCCGAGCACTCATTTCCACAGCTACAGGGAGTGTTGTTTACTGTCGGCTCCAGCCAGGTCCTTCCCTGGGAACTGCCTGTGGCCAAAAGGAGCTACTGTGTCTGAGGCCATCTTCCTCTCTGTGAGCAGCACCTCCAGCCAGACTGAGGTATGCCCTCAATTCAGGACAGCTGGGAACGGGTATTCCAGCACCAGAGCTGCAACATGGCGCTACTCCCTCTGTCCGAGCTGGATTCTATGCACCTTCACAGGTGTCAGTGCCAAGAGCCACCCTCATACCTGCCTGTGCAGAAATCTCCGTCGGTGTCCTGGGGAACTTACCCTAATCCTAATAGCACATTTTTCAGATCTTTGCTGTCTGTTCACTGGTTATGCTCAAGGACAGTGGTTGGCAAACTGCGGCTCAGCAAACTGCGGCTCCTGAGCCACATACGGCTCTTTGGCCCCTTCAGTGTGGCTCTTCCACAAAACACCAGCTCTTCCACAAAATACCGACTTCTGCACATGGGCCGTGAAGTTTCAATCGCACTGTATGTGTGCGCCCGCACGTGGTATTTTGTGGAAGAGCCACACTCAAGGGGCCAAAGAGCCGCATATGGCTTTGCTGACCATGGCTCTAAGATATCAGCATTGCTCTTGACAAATGATTTCCAAAATAGAAATAGAGCTCTGATATTTCAGGGTAGAATAGAATTTCTCACCTCCCTTACTGTAGACACCATACATTTATTAATGTGACCTAAGTTAGCAACAACTCTTTTGCAGCCATGATATGCTGTTGCTGATTTTTAAAGACTCAGTTAAAACTCCATGTCCTTTCAAAGACTTGCTGCTCTTAGACCTTGTGTTTCTTATCAGCATGTACAGCCACCTTTCGGGGGATGAAGCAGGACCTAGACTCTTCTGTTTACTTCCACCTGGTTGGCTCGCGCTGACCATTCCTACCTGTTGAAGGGTTTTTGGATCAGTCTTTGATTGGATTCATTGATCTTCCCTTCCAAATGCATGCAGACTCAAATCTGATAAGCTGGCCTCCTGCGTCCTTAATCGGGCCATTAATGAAAAGCTTGCAGGCCGTGTCAAGCCTTCCTGGGCTGGCTGTCCCCCTCCTGGAGGGGCATTGTCTTTTCTCTGCTGAGGAGCCTGTGCTGCCATTGCCAACACCGACAGGTCCTTCTCTCTGTGCCACCCTCCCCAGACCTCCCCATTCTCTCACCGAATCCTCACAGCAGCCTGTGGAGGGGCTGAGGAACCAGCCCGAGAACCCTTAGGTGACGGAGCCGGATCCGTGCCTAGGTAGGTTGTCCTTGGAGCAAGCTGCTGCCCACAGTGTCATCATGCCTCCTCCAGGAAGCAATTCCCAGGGCCGGCTGCCTCCTGCTGCAGGCAGGGAGAAGAGTGGAGGGCCAGGGACCTGGGGTCAGGCTGGGGAGGAGAGAGAAGCCGAGCCCTGGACAGGGGCCTGGAGTAGCTCTTCTCTTGGGAGGAGGAAACTTCTTGAGGAGGAGACAGCGGAAGGAGGGAAGCTCACCCCGTTCTCTGTTCTTTCAGTAATAGCAGCAGGTGCTGAGCCACCACGCCCCGGGCACAGCGCACAGCCTCTACCTGCCCTAACGCAGTGTTTCCCAGGACTCCCAAGAAGTGTCGGTGGCTCCAAGAGTTAAGTGACTTGCCCTGAGTCACAGCTCGTCCAAGAATGAAGCCTCGGCGGGAATCCACAGTGTCTTCTCCGGACAGTCTGGCCTCCTCGGCTCAGTTTGCAGACAGGCCCACCGAAGGCCAGAGGCAGGACAGTGACATTACTCTCACTGCAAGCCGGTGGTGGGTGCTCAGGACAAGAGGAGAGTCTGCAGGTGGCTCCGTCACTCTCCACCCTCGCTGTCAGAACACAAGCTCCTCGTGGACAGGAAGTACTGGCTGTTTCATGTACTGACTTGCTGTCGTGTCCTCACACCAGTAACAGTGCCCGGACCAGCATCGGGGCTTGATATGTTATTTCATCACGAGAAAGGGGTTTATGATGCCTGGGTACTGGCCAAGCACCCAGCAGACCGGGAACAATGTGTAACTGGTATCCATGGGCAGAGAGTCATTGATACCAAACGCTCTGCCCAAGGTCTCTCCGCTCCCTGTGCACTGGTGGGTCCTCTCCAGGATCTGTCCTCCCAGTGCCACCACTTCTGGCTGCTCTTTGCTGAAACCGCAGCCTGAGCTGGGCTCAGGTGGGAACATACAGAACCCTGCAGGTTCCCTGAGCCCGTCTTGGTGGCTGCACCGCCTGCTCTGCCACCCCCATGGCACCTGGTCAGGGGCTGGGCACCAGGCAGCTGACACTGAGAGTGCTGGCAGCTTCCTGCCAGGAACACCTGGCCTTTTTGCTGGGCAGTTTGTGCTGTTGTTGGGATTCCTTTCTTTCTTTTTCCCCCTCCTTTTCCTTCCTCCCAAGGAGAAATAGGAGCACGTGATTCTCCTAACACAACATTAAGAATTTGTCTCTACAGACTCCTCCCTGAGTTAGCAGTAAAAATTGCATGAAGCCACCAAGCTTTTCATTCTGCACGGCCTTCCAGCCTGCCATCAGACACACCCAGGGCCTGGAAAGGCCTCTGATCCAAGCCACTTCTAGATTTCAATAAGCAAAATATTTATTTGGGATTATTACTCAATAACAAAAATCCATTGGCCAAGAAGCCAATGATCAAACTGCGGTTCCCTTTCCTCCGCCTCTGGGCTCAGCGGCGCTGGTCATGCTCATTACCATGTGGTCAGCTGCGAGACCATCAGGCCTCGGCTTCGTGACCCAGTGGCAGCCCTGCTTCTCCCACAGCTCCTGCCAGCCCCACCCGGGAGCTGTGCTCAGCAACCCCGGGCTTTCTGCTCACTTCAGGCCCCAGTAACTCAAGTGGATCAAGTGGATTTCTCCAATAGAAATCAGCCACATCTGCAGAAACACCTGGCTCCTCCTGTTCTCTCATGTTGTGTCCTCTGCACAGGCCCATTTCTTCTCAGGGGTCTGCGATGGCCCTAGTATCCCAGGATCGGCCTCTCTTGCTAACTATTAAGCATTTTTTCAAAGGTATATGTGTGTGATGTATGGAGTATTGGAGTTGGGAGGCTGCCTAGAGACCATCTAGTCCCCTAGTTTCTAGAAGAGGCTGAGGCACAGAGAGGCTGAGGGCTGTGTCCAAGATCACACAGCTAGTAAGTGGCAGAAGGGAGCCAGGGCCAGGTGGGTAGGTGCCCAGTTCCTCCTCTCAGCCACTGCCCGTGCTACCTCTCCAGCCTGGGCCCAGAGAAGTAACTCGCTTCAGTCATCCAGCAGGTGGGACGCCAGATTAGAGCCCTGTGTTCGTTTTCTAGAGCTTCCATAGACAAGGCCACAGACGGGTGGCTGAAACAGCAGAAATTTATGCTTGTGGTTCTGGGGGCTGGAAGTCCAGGATCAAGGTGTGGACAGGGCTGGTTGCTCCTGGGGCTGTGAGGGAAACTGCCCCATGCCTCTCTGCTACCTTCTGGTGGTTTGCCGGCAATCTTCAGCCTCCCTTGCCTTGTAGACATCACCCCAATCTCTGCCTTCATTTTCCCATGGAGTTCTTCATGTGCTCATGTCTGTATAAAAATTTCACCTTTAAGACACCAGCCGTTATGGATTGGGCACCCACTCTACTCCAGTGTGACCCCATCTTCACTAATTACATAGACAGTGACCTTCTTTCCAACTAAGGTCGCATTCTCAGGTGCTAGGGGTTAAGATTTCAACATGGAAATTTGGGGAGACACAATTCAACCCACCAGCAACCCTGATCTTCTAACACAGTGGTTCTCAACCTTCTGGCCCTTTAAATACAGTTCCTCATGTTGTGACCCAACCATAAAATTATTTTCGTTGCTACTTCGTAACTGTAATGTTGCTACTGTTATGAATCATAATGTAAGTATCTGATATGTAGGATGGTCTTAGGCGGCCCCTGTGAAAGGGTCGTTTGACCGCCAAAGGGGTCGCAACCCACAGGTTGAGAGCCGCTGCTCTAACACTTAGGTTATCTTCTTGTTATCCAGAACACTCTTTTAATTTAACACATCATTAAGTTGAATAAAATACAGGTTTTTAGCAGTCTGGAGGGAACTCCTCTAGCTTTCAATAGTTAGTAATGAGACACCGTGGCTGAACTGTCTCTACGTAAATTGGTGTGTCTTAGGGCCACTCTCACTGGAGCAAACACTGTGGTTTGAAGGGATGATGGCAGAAGAACTGGGAGAGAGGAGAGAGGAAGGGGTTAGACCCTAGGCCCCAAGTCTGATACATTATTTATTTGGCAGGCTCATTTGCCTAATCCATCTCCAGGCAGGTGTCAGCCCTGGGTGAGCATGACTGGAAATACTTGGTGCCATCGGCAGAGACCAGCGGTGGAGCTGGGACTGGAACACGTGATCTAACCACACGGCAGTAACGATGCAATGCCTGCTTTATGCATTTCTGGTTTCCCCAACTGAACTGCAAGTCCTGCGAGGCAGAAGCCCTCTTCCCCACTGCGCAGCTCAGAATGCGTCCGATTGGAAGTCAGGGGCGCTGGGGTAGGGCTCATCATAACCCTCAGCTCCAGCTCTTCTCCCCAATTGAAATCTCAGGGAAGCCCTAAGGTGCCTTCGCTCCCGATGATTGCTTTGGAAGCACAAAGCTGCACTCTGGCCTCTCTGCCTCAGTCCTCTCCCTACCTCTCCCCGTGCCCTTTTCTGCCGGCGTAATTAAAGGGAACATGCTCTGCATTCATTTACTTCGGACGTTATCAAATAAGGGATGAATGAAGAGGTCCATATTTCTATATCAAGGTTCATGTGCTTTCACAAACGGTGCAAGTTGTGCTCTAAAACCTGCCGCGTCAGCAGGAAGCCTCCGCTCGGAGCGCGGCCATGTCCCCTCCTTCCTCTTTCAGTCCCCAGTGCAATTTCTAAATAGATGCGAAGGCTAGGAGTTCTGCAGAGACAATTGTGAAACAATATTCAAGGCCGCCAACATCCTCCAGCCTCTCCCTCTCTCTCTCACACACATTACTCAGTAGTCTTCTGGAGGGAGGGACGCCAGGCTCTTGGTTCAGCTAACTTGACTGCAGCAAACATTTATTCAGGACCTACTGTGTACAGAGGATTGCAGTGGGCACCACTAAAGAGATGAAAGCATTCCTATCTTAGCTCTTTCAGGTTAACGAAGCACATCTACATCCATAACTCCATTGAATTCTTGTCAAAATCCTCTGACGTGGATGTTCTTATAATCAGCTTTGCCACTGCAATGAGGAAACTATGGCTGAGGGAGCTTCCTCAACAGAGGCCTTTACTGTCAGTGGGCAAAGACTCCCCTTCGTAGACTGGTGACTGGTAGAACAATTTTTTAAATGCATAAAACAAAATACATAGGCTCATGAGGACAACCGATAATACTGAAATGCCATTTCCAAAATACTAAAAAAGTCCGAGAGAGTAATTCATGTGCTTCTTTATAAAGGCATTAAATAACAAGACTCTAATGAATATTATAATTCTAAAGTAATGACTGGATATGTCAGGGGTCAGCAGACTGATTTGGGTCACCACTTGTTTTTGTAAATAAAGTTTTATTGGCACACAGACATCCTCATTCATTTTCTTATTGTCTATGGCTGCTTTAGAGCTGCAACAGTAGAGTTGAATAGTTGCAACCCAGAGTGCCGGGCCCAAGGCTTAAAATCTTAACTCTCTGGACCTTTAGAGAAAAATGTGTGGCCCGTGTTGTATTTACTATTTTGAAATATCTGCAACCATTTTAATAGGATAGGAAAATACCTGAGATTTCTACTGGTGGCATATCTCAGTAGGACGATGGCTGCCGAGGTTGGTTATCCCCATTTATAATGGAAGCATGCCATTTTCCCACCAAGTTCATGGACTCCTACTCATCCACAGTTCTATCTGTGATGCTGTGGAGATGGAATCCACACCCAAGATGGACTGGTTCAGAAACCAGAATTTGCGCTACAAAGCCTTGATATCTGGTACTGAAGGCTCTCTCTCTCTCTCTCTCTCTCTCTCTCTCACACACACACACACACACACACACAGGCAGGCAGTCCCTGCCTAGTGTTATCATGAGGAGAAAGAGCGAATGGAGCCTGAGGGAGGCAGTGATGCTCAGTGATGCTCAGGCCCTTAACCTTCCACAGCCCATGCGGTGTGGGTTGGCAACTGGCTGAGAGGGTGAAGCGAACTCTAACTTAGTTGCCGAGCTCCATTATGTTGGGGGGTGAATGCTGTTTTCAAGCCCTCACAAAGGTGCTCTGTGGGCCAGGACCAGCCTGGCGAAGTGGATGGGCTTGTGCTGGGGCTTGTCCATGTGCGGTCAGTTCCTTCAGTAAAACACCTACAGTTTCATTGATGGGTTGGCTCTTGGGTAGATAGGTATAAAGACGGAAGGTCATTGTTATATTGAGGGATTTTAAAGACCTCACTCTGCAATGTTTCCATTCATTCATCCTTTCACTGACATTGTCCTTCCTCCCTCCTTTCTGACATGAATTCCCTGCTGCACACCAGCTAAGCCAGGCCCTTAATGACATACACGAGCCTGAGGAAGTTTAGTGCTGCCTCTGTCATTTTCTAGCCATGTTACCTTGAGTGGCTTTACTCTCTGATCTCTATTAGCCCATCTATAAAATGGGAATCTAGGTACACCTGCCACCCACCTCACAGATCTGAGGTGAGTTCAAGGAGAGAATAGATGGAAAGAATGACGGGGAAAAGTTGTTTTAGAAATTGATAGGAAGGAATGGTCTCTGTGGCTCAGCTGGCTGGGCTTGAGGACGGACAGGATTGGAA
Organism: Myotis nattereri; assembly: GCF_964212035.1. Classification (NCBI taxonomy): domain Eukaryota; kingdom Metazoa; phylum Chordata; class Mammalia; order Chiroptera; family Vespertilionidae; genus Myotis; species Myotis nattereri. The sequence goes on from NC_138088.1 coordinate 12,936,459, forward strand.
GAGGACAGAAGTGAGCTGAGCCCAGTGGAGGACCCCACAGTGGCACCGGGAGGAAGGGCCATGTCCTCCGCTGTTCCCCAAGGAGGAGCTGTGACACTCAGCACCCTCCCCGGGGGACTTTTGAGTCAGCTGGGAGCCATTGCCACGAGAATCTGTTTATTATTATCATTCTCATCAACGTTATCATCGTTATTAATAATATGATATTTGGAGCCTTTATGCACATTAATTTTAAACAAGCATGTGCAGTGGCAAGATTTGATGCTGCTACCAATAAATAGCCATAACGTGGTTCTTTAATTTACATAAAATCATTTATGCTAATTTAATTAGTCCTTTGTTTGTAACTGAGGCTCGCTCAGCACTGGGCTGTGAAATGCATTGCAGAGCTGTAAGCGGGGTCCCCTCATCCCTTCTGCAGGGACACGCCTCCTGCGGCTAGAAGAGTCACCTGGGAGGACACATTTGGATTCAATAAACTCTTATTTACAACGTACTCCCCGTAAGGGACTGTGTTGGGTGTTGTCCTGTTTTTCATTAATTCAGTCTCTACAACCACCTTGTGAAGAGGAGCAGAGAGGTTTCATGTCCTACCCAATGTCACCCGGCTACCAAGAGGCAGGGCACATAAAAACCAAGGTGTACCCATTCCTCGTTCTCAGTCCCTTTGGCAGCTCTTTAGTAAGAAGAGCTAACAGAGCTTGCTCCATGGCACGCACTCAATAGGTGCTGCTTGGATGAATGAATGTTTCAGTTAAAATGGTTTTCATGCACATTTTCTCCCTGAAACCTTGCAGCAACCCCAGTAGACGGGTCTGGCCAGCTTCATCTTGCAGAGGAAGCTGAAGGTGGGGTAATGGAGAGGGCATTGCCTTCTGAACTCAGTGTTCTGCGCCCTGCTGCTGATTGTGCCACTGATTTACGCCCTGACCTTGGCCCGACCTTGACCCTGGTCCAAGTGCTCCGCTCACCCCCGTTCTTCCATTTCCCTATTTGTGAGACAGGAAGAAGAATCTCTTGTCCTTCTAAACTGATGGGCAGAAATAGAAAAATGAGAGTGTGGCGGGGACTGCGCAGGGTGCCTGGGAATTATAAGGTGGTGTTTGTCAGACTTGCCTTGGGAAACCTTGAAAAATTGTATGGAAACCACTGGGCTCATTCGTCTCCTTTTAACAGCCGCATGTCATCCAGCCTGGTCTTTTCCATTCCTGCTCTGTCCAATCCTGACAACATAATTTAGTTCCAGGGAACTTGAATAGAACACAGTGGACTGATATTTCCACGCGCGCGGCCTTGATTAATACCGTCAGGGCAGCTGCTAGCGAAGACGAGAAGCCAGAGAGAAGGATGCTGTGCAGCGCCCCAGCCTCTCCCCTGCTCGGGGGCTCTCTGCAGGCCCCACTCACCCCTCCTTCCTCCTGCCCAGGCTCTGCTCTGAGTCCCTTACCTGTTATATTAGCTCTTCCCGCAATTCAGCCATCCATTCTGCAAGCGTGCTGAGTATGTACCATGCCCGGGCAATGGGGATTCAGGCTTAAGTAAGGGCCAGCCCTGTTTTTCAAGAAAATAAAGAGCAATGGACATGCAAGCAAATATGGTTCAAGCATGAAGCAGATGCTAGAGCAACAATGGAGGGACATGGAGTAGACAGAAGGAGGAGGGGAGAGAGGGCTTTACAACGGAGACAATGCCCAACGGGCTTTTAGGATTAGTGACATTTCCCCAAGGGGAGGGATAGAGAGAAGGCAAGAAGGAGAAGAGATTTCCGGCAGTGGCCACAGCACAAGCAAACTGATGAGGGCCTGAGACAGCTGTGTGGGGGTGGCAAGTGGTCTGGGTGGCCCTACTGGGAAGGGGGTGTCGAGGTGGGGGCAGGGCCTAGAGCAGCGACTGGGATGGAGGAGAATGGAGCAAGATCCCTGACAAGGCAGAGTGTGGCTTTCCATCAGTTTTGGTTTGAGTGCTGTGCCTTTCTTGGGGAAATGCACGGGGGGATGAAGAACAGGACGCTGAAAGATTGGCGCGTAGAGCGCTGGAAAGCAGAGAAGGGGAAATTCTACCCACATCCGGACTCAGGAGGAGTGGAGGTAAATCACAGACACCAGCGGGCTGGGAGCAGGTGGCAGGAGAGAGCGCAGGGCAGCTGTTCTCCTCATCTGTGTGGCCTGGCCCAGATGGCACCAGGGGCGGTCCTCCGAACACAGTGCATGCTCCTCTTTTTTGTGGACTTTCTTCAAAACATGAGCTTCCCCAGAGCTACCTAGAAACTGCTAACCACACAGGCCTCCCTGCCGATATTTCACACAACAGTGCATCCCTGTCCCTGCCCAACAACACCTGCATCGACGGCTCTTTCCGTGGATATCAAGATTTATTGTTCCTCAAAATCAAATATTGACCTTGGCTTTTTGTCCATCAATATATGACCTTGCAAGTCAATGAACCTGGAAATGCTAGTCAATGGTTACTTATTATTTCCTCTGCCCTGAGAGGGAAATGTTGAACCCCAGTGCATGGATTGGACCACAGTAATGATCTGTTTATAACCCTTGCACTTGGCATTTGTGATTGAAGTGTTGGTGGGCAAGCTGCATAGTTTCCAGGAAGCTAGCTTGCTTGTTCTCTCCCTCTCCCTCTCCCTCTCTCTCTCTACATCAGAAGCCACTTAAGGGGGGTTTGCAATCAGTCCTGTGGCACCTCCCTCCCTCCTCATTGAGAAGCATTTTAGTCTGTTGGCTTCTCATCCCAAGGGACCAGCGATGGTGTCCAGGCCACGGGGGAGCATGGTGTTCTCCCCGATCCGTGTCATGCCAAGAGGGTGGGGAGGCCTAAACTGAGCTAACTGAGGTTGGTCCTCTGATGATGGGCTGCCTGTCTCGGAAGCACTACTGCACCAACGACCTCTGAGAGTTTGGGAGGAAGTAGAGTGAGGGTTAAGACTCCAGAACGTCTGGGTTTGAATGGTTAGTCTTTTGTTACTAGCTGTGTGGTTTTGGGTAGGTTCTTTTTGTTCTTTCGGTCTGTGCCTCAGTCACTCAGGTTGTAAGTAACAGGGGGTGTTGTAAAAAGTCAGTGAGATAGCCTGTGTAAGGTACCGAATGCCTGCAGAATCTGTGCTTGAGTAGATATCTCTGCTGCTCAGCTGTCTCTGCTCCCCCCTCTGCGTCCCCCACCCTCCCCCCATCACATGGATGACAGCACTTCCCACCTACTCCCCCTGGAGGTTGAGGTGGCCAAGTACCAGTTCAGGCCAATGAAATTTAAGCAGAAATGACAGGTGTCACTTATGAATTGGGGCTGTGAAAATCCAGTGCATAATTCTCTAGTTGTTCCTTCCTGCAGCAGCAACCCAGAAGGTCACATGTCGCAGATGGGGCGGCTTTGGGTGGTAGACCTGTCAGCTGTGTGGAGTCACTGCACGGATATCACCCCCCCAGGAGAGGTGCCAGGATCTGCAGTGAACGTTGTGTGAGCAGGAACAAATCTCTGCCATGCTGAGACTTGAGATTTTGGAGCTACTTATTGCTTCAGCAGAGTCCGGACTCTCCTGACTAATATGGTATTCAGTAAATATTACCGATCGTTATTGGCAGGACTGTGACTGTTCCATGTAAGTAGAATTCCCTGGCAGTCCTGCCTCCCCCACAGAAGTCACTTGGCCATGACTATCGGGAGCTCTGGTTCAAACCCAGCTTGGCTAAGGGTCCTCCCTGACCCTCAGGCTTGGTCTGATGAGTCAGCTCCCCCCTCCCCCCTAAGCCTTTGTTCCTGCCCCTCCACTTGTGCTCTCAGTCTACTCTATACCTATATGTTTTCACCCCATTAAATGAATGCTTCATGTTTGTATTGACTTTAGGGAGAGAGGAAGGGCGAAGGAGAAAGAGAGAAACACCTGTCAGTCGCCTCCGGCATGCTCCCTACTGGGGATTGAGCTCACAATCAGGGCATGTGCCCTGACCAGGAATCAAACCAGTGACTTCTTGATTTATGGGTCAATGCTCTCAAACCCTGAGCCACACAGGCTGGGTAATGACCATTTTATTGATGCCCAAATCAATGTTCCTGATGCCGGTAGGGTGGGGAGAATGCATGGCATTGGGTGCCAAGTTCAAATGCCAGCTTGGCCTCGGCCTTGTCCTGAGCTCCTGCCCAAGCTGGAAAGGACTCTCCTGTGGCCCATGACACCTGGTCACCATGGCATCTTCTCGCCTGGCCTAGGTATTCCTCAAGGGCAGGGCCTGGCAGGTCCTTCACACCTGGGTCACGCATGATGGGCGCTGCATTAAGGCAGGCTCACTTCAGCACGACGTTAAAGGAGAAAGCTCGGCGTGCTTGCCTGTGCCGTGGCTGTCCTGGCTGCAGAGACTGTCTTCCAACACACCGCTGCTGAGCCAGCGTTTGTCTTGAGGTGACTGGTGAGAGTGCATGGCCCAGCACCCACCCAGGGCAGCCGGGGCACCTCCGTGGGAACCCAGAGCTCTGAGGAACACATCTGGGGAACCACTGCCCCGATCCAAGCTCCTCATCTTGCAAATGGGGTCCCTGAAGCCTGAAGCCATCCTGGGGCTGTCAAGCATGATCCCAGGGCCCTGGTCCTCCAACCTCTCAGGGTTGCACATTTTCTGTGCAGTTTCTCTCCATTCACGTCCACCCTCTTGGGTAACTTTCACGTGTGTGTGGTCCCTCTTTACACAGAAGAGGTGAGCCTCTGTAGTGGCTCTGGCAGTGTCACAGGTGGCGAGCTGAGACCTTAGCTACGGGCACTAGAGTTCATACTGCTCGGGCTTGGATCCTGGCTGTACCATTTATGAGCTCCGTGATCCCACTTACGTGACAAGATACCCTCTTTGAGCCTCACCTTCCTCATCTGTGGGTTAATGATAAAACCCACACGCACACCTACTGTGAGTATCTGATGAAATGGCGCGTCAGAAGCTCTTAGTGCAGTGCTCACATACAGCCAAGTCTCAGCGATGCCCCCCTGCGCCCCCCCCCGCCCCCCGTCCGCCTGCATGGCCTCTGCAAACCCTCTGAGCTTATATGGATTCTGTGCAGAGCAGCTGTCAAATCAATCATCTTTATTTACTTCCAGAAAGAGCTGTCAGAGGGAGAGGACAGGGTCCCTGGAATGCCTAAGCTAGGTCAGGAAATACTTGTGGTCTTCTTTTCACTCAGAAAGTCCTGCTCCACTGCCAGGTAGAATAGTTGCCTCCTCCAAGAAGCCCTCCTTGACTCCCTCAGACCGTTGCATGAGCATGTTTCTGGTTCTCCATGTTGCATGTTGTTGCTCTACCCTCATAGGACCGATCACAATAGCAACTAAATGAGTGACTGAATTCTTCTGTCTGGTCAATATCTGTCTTCTCTATGAGGACAGAAGTCCTAGCCTGTTTTGTCTCCACTGCAGAACGCAGTGCCTGGCACATGCAGGTTTTCACTAACTACCTGTTGACGACTGACTGAGTAATTCCAGGTGTCATTGCATAGATCCCTGCCATATGCCTAGTTTGGAACTGGGAAAGGGAGACATGAATTTCCGGCTTTCTAGATGCATGATTTGCAGGCTGCCTTGCTCCTAAAGGGGCTCATGAAGCTACCCTGGAGCGGAAATAGTTTTGAGTGCAAAGTGAGAATCAGAGAGGGTTAGTATGGTGCTCACACCCACCAGCTGGCTGGCTGCAATCACAGCTTGAGCCCAGTTCTAAACCCTTCTCTTTCAGCACCCCACTTCCAGTAGATCCCACGCTTCGCTGAGGACCAGAGCTCACTGGGCGCTTGAAAAATGCAGATTCCAGGCTTCATCCTTTATACTTCCTTACTAAGATGACTTAGTAGCTCTGCAGTCAGGGCAGCCGAGAGTGCACAGGGCCCTAGGCCAGTACTTTTTCTTCTCCTTTTTGCAGGCCAGGCAAAACACTTTGAGTCACTCAAAATCATGTGAGCACCATTCTGTTGGCTCAGTCTCGTGATGCTGTGGAAGAAATACTTTGCTGGCCAGTGGGAGCCACTTACAGGCCAGGCTGCCTGCCTGGTACAGGGGTCTGACCACGGGCCCTGGGATGACCCCGTATGTATGAGTCCTGGGAGCTGGTTGGGGCATCTGGTCCACCACCAGAAGCAGTGGGTAGAGGGGGAGGGGCTGTGCTGTCTCTGAGAAAGAAACCAATGGGGATTCACACAGGACCAGGTCCAGGCATGGACACAAGCAAGGGCCTCCGAAGCAGGAAGACCTTGAGGTGCGGGCCCCATGGTGGGGGAGTTGTCTGAGGGACCTGGGAACCTGAATTTACACCTGCACCCGGGGGTTCTGATACAGGGGCACTACAGGTCACACTTTGAGAAACGCTGCTCTCAGAGACTAGGGTACACTCAAGGCCGGAAGAGCTTCTGAGAGGAGAAGCTGGCCAGGGAGGGGGGCTGTCTGAGTCCAGTGCGCGCTGGTGCAGGCTCACAGGGCCTGCAGGAGCACTGTCCGGCTTAGTGGCTGTCGCCCCAGGTCTCCTGAGCAGGAGGAGGCGGCGGGCTCCGGGTGGCGACTGCCTCCCGAGGGGCCTTCCGATCAGACGGCCCTTGGCAGCCTCCTGATTTGTCTCCTGCCCGCAGTGCCAGTATCAGCTTTCTGATGCAGAGGGACCCCGGTAATGAGTTTCTATTAAAAGCCGAATCCCGGCTCTCGGAACGCCATGTTCAGAATAAACAATGGGGCAGAATCCTATTAAAAAAGGCTTCCAACACGGACAAATTAAGCCCCTGGGAATGCCCTACAAAGAATACATTTTCCCAGTGTCGAACCCAGATCAATAGAGGAAAACAAATAATTTCAAGTGGGAGTCGTCATAATGACACGCAGGTAGAGGCAGGGGTTGGGCGCCTTATTTTGGCCCGAGGACACCCCGGCGGAGATAATGAGGGAGCAGAGACTGCAGCTCCTAATGGGCATGAGGAGTGTCTGGGTTTCCCAGGCAGCTGAGCGAGGAGGATGTCGTGTCTCATTTGTCTCTGTCGAGACTCCCTCTTTCTCTGGAGGATGGTTAGGCCCACAGTGCTGCGCGCAGCCCACGGAGCTTGGGGAGGGGCAGGAGACCTGCTTTGTTCACCAGGGGCCAGATCTTATCTGCACAGGCAGCCGGGAGCGGTGTCTGCCTCACCCCAGCGGGCTGAGGATCCCCAGACATCTGTGCAGATGCCTGGATTGTCACCACTCGGACTTCCCCCCTCCTCTCTGCTCTCCACATGTGACTGTTCTGCGAATATCACTCTTGCAATATCCAATTTTGTTCCCTGGAGCCCTGCAAAATCTTACCCATCATTCCTGCCCCTCCTTCTTCATGGAACCTTTCCTGAATTCTTCCTTCCTCGTCTGGATCCCTAGTGGTCCGAGTGACACGCTCGAGGGTTTCAAGCATGCCAGGTCGGCTCCTTGCCTGGCCCATCTCTACCCCTGCCCACCCTCCCCCGCTTGGAGCCTGTACCAGTGTCGACTTCCTGTTGGCCACCATCAGTCAGTGCCTGACCTTCTGTCCAGGGAGCCCTGTACTCAGTCCAGCTCACCCCCCATGCACCGGGCAGTGTTCCATTGTGGTTTCTACGCTGAGCTGAGGTGACCAAGACACGGGCTGGGATCCCTTGAAGGCAAGGAATCACCTAACCTTCTGACGTGGGCCAGCTGCCTCCATTACCAAATGGGGACCCAGCGATCCTGCAGAAGAGGGGGGTGACAGGGACAAACACAATGGGCAATGGGGAGAACCGGACCCCGTTCCACTGCCTTCCTGCCGGGAAAGGTGCACTGAGCCCCGACTCCTTGCAAGGCACCGTTCGACCCATTCTCCCCAGGAAGCACTGTATTTACACCTTTTAAAGGTGAGGCATAGTGAGGCGAAGTGACTGGTCCAAGGCCTCGAGCTTCAGATGGCCGGGTCTCTGTTCCCAGCCAGCTCTCCTGCCTCTGCATTTCCCAGGGAGGATCGTGAGGTGGGAATTGGTGTGGGCAGACCTGGACAGAGGACAGGCCCCTGGAGGCCCAGGGAGCCGGGGCCACAGCGGGGAGCTGGAAGGAGAGGAGGCTGAGATCTGCAGGTGCTCCTGGCCGCTCAGGGTGCCTACCTGTCATTTGTTACGTGGGACCAGTTGGGGCTGCTCCTCTGTGCAGATCTCAAAGGAAATTACAATTGCATGTTGGTTCACACAACAAAAGCCCTGAGAAGTCCTGCAGCGACTTATCTCTTCCCGGTGTCTACCAGACTCACTTGCAATGGATGCCCTTTCTTGTCACCTCAGAATGCTTTGTGGTCCCTGAGCTAGTCCTTGAGGGAAGTCCACCTCTAGGCTGTGAGGCCAGGGCCAGCTGGACAAAGCGAGGACTCAGCAACCAAGACTTACAGTTACAGAGGCAGAACCGAGGTTATGGATTTTCCTGACGCCCAGGGAGGGAGAGAATTTGCAGGGTGAGGAGGAGGTCAGCAGTGTAAATGCCTCAGATGCTGAGGAGGGTGAGGTCTGAGGCAGCCTGTAAATTCGGTGAGCAGGAGTCTGGGATATAAATCTATGCAGGCGCCCATGTTGGTTGATGGCGGGCGTGCAAATGAACGGGGAGGGCTTCGGTGGGGCGGGGGCTGGGGGTGGGCTTATCTCTTAAAGTTCAGAATGCACATACCTTATGACACAGTCATGCACTTCTCTCTGCCCAGAGAAACGCTCTGCTGGGCTCGCGGAGGCCTGTTCGGGGACGTTCGCGGCAGCCTGGCCAGGCAGTCAGAAATGGAGACAGCCTTCATGCCATCAGCAGGAGAGTGGCTAAGGGCCTGCTGGCATGTCTACCGCAGCAGTTAGAGTGGGGAGGTCATGTATGTACTGGCACAGAAAGGTCACCAGGAAAGTATTGGACTAAAAAACAAGGTGCAAGCTGTATATACAATATGATACTCTGTAAGGAAAAAATGCACATGATTTTTCACATGTACTCACATTCATAGGCACACACATGCACGTATGTCCTCACAGGCATCCAATGCACACATGTACACCCATACGCATGCAGGGCACACATGTATACAGGTGCACACACATGCACACACGTGTGTACTCACACAGAATACTACAATATTGGTGCCCAAGAGCCTAATCTCTAAACCTAGAATTTCTCTGAATCCTAGTTCTGCCACTTTGTAACTGTGGGCAAATAGCTAACTTTTCTGTACCTCCGTTTGCTCATCTGTAAAATAGGAATAATTTTATTTCAAGCTCAAGCAGTTACTGAGTGTAGTAAGTGATAAGCTGGGTTCACATGAACAAAGTACTGTGAGAGTGCCGGCCGTGGCAAAGGCTGTGACCTAGTTTTTGCTATGACCGCCTTTTATCTATTCTGAAACCTTTTGCTCACACCTTAACCCGGCACTGGAGAATTACATCTTAACATTGGGTCTTGGTTTCATTGGCAACTCCCCCCCCCCCCTTCTTTGTAGCATATAAAATAATAGCACATCTTACAATTGGAGACAGGTCAGACACAATGAAATAGAACATCATTTCCAGGAAATACTTACTGGGGCGACATAGGTTTGTCAGAAGCATGACCAGGGGGCTCTGGGACACACACATCCAGCTCACACAGCAGCTCCCTGCGGGAAGAATGCTAGGGGTGGGGGTGGGGTGAGGAGGCCTGGGGCCTTATCAGGACTGCCTCGGTGTTTTACAAGCAGCGTGGACTCGTGTTTACATGTGGTTTCACTTAGCGTTGCTTGGCTGCAGCCAGCAGACACCAATACTGGTTAACTTAAGCAAAAAGGAATTTATTGGCAGGATGTCGGGAGCTCACAGAAGTGACAGGAGTCCAGAGAAGCAGACTCAGAGGGGGGAGTGGAGGCTCAGGCCTCTCCCAAGGGGGAGGATTAAGAACCACAGTCACCACCTGGTATCAGAAGACATCTGGTCCACATGCCAGTGTGACTGAGGGGAGATCTCCAACCTCTCCTGTCTCCTGGTCCAGTGGCTTCTGTCACTCTTTTCATTTGTCCATCATCTGATGACCCTTCTTCCTGGACTTGTGATAGTCCTTATTTTGAAAGTCTTAGGGGGAAGTAGCAGAGTCAGCCTCCCACAGTGGACCAAGGGCTATGGGTGTGCGCAGCCCCAGCATCCCTTGCAGCTAGGGCACAGGCCCATGCCCAGGTTGGTCAACAGCCAAGCCCCTTCTCATGCAGTGAGCCAGGAGCCAGTGAGACCTGGAAACAGGGCAGGAGACAGCTATGCCGGTGGAAAGAGATCGGGCAGCAACTGCAGCAGCAAATCCATTTCCAGGGGCACAGCTGGTTGGAATGGCAGTGTCTGTGCCCAGTGCCGGGGGCAGGCGGTGGCGGCCTGTGCTTGCTGGTGCAATGGCATCGTCACTGGGTAGTTTCATGAGGTCAGTCTGGCTGTGGCCAGCTGTGACCTGGACTCTGCCTGTTTCTGTGTCTTCTTCCCAGCCTTCCCAGCGAGCCTGTGGGCCATCTCACTTCCTTTTGGATAAACCCCACTTCTTGCTTCCTTCAATCTGACCAAGATAGGTTCTGTTGCCAGCAACCGATAAGCCTGCCTGACACCCTGTGTCACTCACTCCAGATGCAAAGTCCCAGAAGAGAGGTCAAGACACGTGCCTGCTCCCTGGAGTGGACCAGGAGATGCAGGGAGCTGGCTTTTGTAATGGGAGGCAGAAGCCTAGAATTCCCCTCCACCAAGACCACGCACAATGGGGAAGAGGCAAATCCCAGAAGGAAACGAGGCCATAGTTAGCGAGGGGGTAGGAGGGCAGCAAAACAGGATGTGTGTGCACCACTGTTGCTTAATCAAAATAATGCATGCCCTGCCTGGAAGAAACCGAGTCATTCATTCATTCATTCATTCAACAAACTGACTGCTAGCCAACTATGTGCAGACACAGTCAGACACTGAGGACATAATGATGACAGTCCCGCAGGACAAGAGGCTGGTGCTGGTACCAGGTAGGCAAACATACAGGGACAGGCAGTGGGCCTCAGAGCACAGTGGCCTAAAAAAGAGGCAGCCAGGGAAGTCCTCACAGAGGAGGTGGCAAATAAGCTGGGCCATGACAGAGCGGCAGGAGGGACAGGGATTTCCAGGCTGACAAGGGCAGGGGTGCAGAGGAAAGGGTCCGGGAAACCAACTGTACATAGGCTCCGAGTCATGGGGACGTGAGAACCTAGAGCGTGAGTCTCCCCAGCCACCACTCCTGGCTTGCTGGGTGACTGGACATGTCACTTCCCCTCCAGGCCACAGTGATTTCCAGCAATGCTCAGTGGAATCCCCTGGGCTTTCCCAGAGCAGTCCCACCGGGGGAGTTTTACATGTTGGGGTTGCACCTAAGATTCTGCCCTGTAATGGTTCTGCTATGAAAAGTCCATGTACAAAACCAGTGGGCCAGCTCCCCCAGTTCCTGCGCAGCTGACATCTCAGTGACCAAGTCACCCTGGTTTGCCCTGAATGTTCCTGTTGTGACTTGGAAAGTCCCCTGTAGAAACCCTTCAGTTCCAGACAAAGCGGATGGCTGTCACCTTATAGCTGAGGATCCGTGAATCTAACAGCCTGGCTCTGCTGAAGAGACAGGACCTCGGCAGGGAAACTCAGGTTGGGTGTGACCTGAGTGTCAGAGCTCAAGTCTCAGATGGGGTAGGAATGGACGGCTCGAGGCCTCCATGGTTGTAGAGGTGCAGCCGCTGATGGGAGCTGGGCCTGGAGCTGGGCCATGGCAGCTGGACAGGGGCGAGGAGAGGAAGTGGGGTGTCAGGAGGGGAGAGGAGACTAGCAAAGTCCACACGTCGCTGGGGCTGCCAGGCCTGGTGCAGGGTTTGCTTTGGACTGTGTGTCATGCAGAATCCAAAACACCTGCTTAATTGTACAGTGATTCATTATTTAATAAATGCTTTGTCTAGAGAGACAAAGACCAAGGATGGTGCTGTGGTTGCGTCGAGCCACCCAGGTCCACTGTCTGGCGTGTGGGATCCCGTCCATGTCCCCAGAGGTGAGGAAGTGGCAGAGGGACGAGGCAGTGCCTACAGGAGGAGAGAGCTTCCCGGACATCTGTGCCAGGCGCCTGCTGCTCTCTGTGGCCAGATCTGTCACAGCATCTCCCCTGGATGGAAGGGAGGCTGAAAATGTGGGGTTTCAGCTGATTTGAATAAACTCAGGGGTTCCATTCACAAGAAATAAAGAGTACTAGGTACTATTTTAGCGGAGTCCACCTCACCGGGTCTATAGGACTCTATATAACACAGAGGCATCCCAACTCCCCACCACATGCCCCCAGCCCCTGCTTAGGGACCCTCGTGGCCTCCGTTGCCTTGTCACAGCATGATTGGCACCCCCGGGGCACAGCTGCTGGGGCCCCTCCTCATATCTCCTCCCCTCAAGGCCAGATGGCAGGCTGCATGGCCCGTCTCCTCCCCTGGCGAGGTCCAGGGGAACCTGAGCCCGCCCGCTGGAAGGCCGGAGCCGGCCTCACTCCTAAGGTGGCTGCCCCTCTCCTCCAGGGCACAGCCGGCGTGAGCGGCCCAGCTGTTCTGTTTCACTCAGCACTCCTGCTACTCATCGGGGTGTGTTTGCAGCAGGTACCTGGTGTTCAGGGAGAATTCTGAAGCTTCTGAAAAGAAGTAAATAACGTCTTCTATGCCCCGAAGAGTCGTGACATGGCGCTTTGCTGAGGAGAAGGCAGGCACGGGTGGCCAGTGGCCCTCGAGAGGCAGCGGCTGCTGTTCCAGGTCGGTCCTCATCCAAGCCTCCCCTGGTCCTCTCGTGAGACCCAACTTCGGGAGCAGAGGAAGTCTGCCGGCGGGGACACCCCCACTTGTCGCTTGCTCTCCAGCCAAGAAAGATTTGAGGGAGCTCCTGCCCTCCCCCTCCTTGGGGCCTCCCCGAGAACGCCCAGCGCCCTAGGCAGTAGACTCCCAGCTCCGGGTTCTCCGCTGGGGTCACAGCCTACAGGGTGGGACAGTGCGGTCCTCGCAGCCGCAGCCTGGGAAGACTCCTTCTCCATCTTCCGGGGCCTGGTGGTCACGGCCAGGAGACGTGGCCTCGCTTCTCCTTCCCGCGCTGGTTGAGTAAATGTCAGAGGCCACTGATGCTAAGATGTCCAGGAGGGAGAGGGAGGCCTTGCTGGGCCTCACGCGAGGGGCCACCTCCATCCCAGCACCACTGTCTCCCTGGACGCCACATTACCTCCGGCCTCAGCACAGAGGTGACATATACCTCTTCCCTCGGTGCCCCATGGCAAGGCTGGAATTCTCCAGAGAAGTCTTGGTGAACATTCAAATGCTGTTTCCTGGCAAGTGCTAGAGCCTTTGGTTCTTTGGGCAAGGGGGCCCCGCCCTCCACCTGCACCTTCTCCCTGCCTGCCGCATGAATGCACCTGTGCATGCGGGGCGGCTGCCAGCAGATGGAGGCTGCATTCTCACCCTCTCTTCCCTACCGGGGCCCTGCTCTGGTCAAGCCCCCGAAGCAGATCTGGCTGGCTGGCGGGGTTTGGGCCCCGCACCAGGCTCCATCTGCTCCCCCGCCCACACACGGGGACCCTGGAGGGCTGTCCTCCCAGCCATCGCATCGCAAACCCCACGCTTCCTGCGGATTCCTTCCCGGAGCATCGCTCATGACAGCTTACAACTCCGACTATTAAACATTGATCACTCAAAATTTAACATCCTGTCTCCCCTTTGATATCCTCAACTGCTCTCTGCTTAAGACAAGGCGGGCTTTCTGCAGCTCAGCGTGAGGGGACTTCAAAGGTGCCTCCCACTCGCCACTCCCAGCAGCTCTGCCCCTCAGCAGCCAGCCTGCCAAGTGGAGGGGGCGACCACCCTGGCCTCTGCTTTGAGACTTAGACGAGTGGGGAAACCTCCCAGATTTGAGTCCTGGCTTAAGGTGCTGGGGTGCTGCTGGGGCACCTGGCTCTCCGTAGAAGCGTCTGTGGGAAATGGAAAGTGATTTAGATGAAGAACAAGTGGAACGGGGTTTGAATCCCTGGCGTGCACCTTGCCATCTGGGAACCTCAGGAACATGGCTGAGCCTCCCCAATAAAATGGAAAGAGCATGATGCCCCCGAGTCTTCCCTTTTGCAGGCCAAATGGCTCCAGGTTCTCTCTTCAAAATTCCTCATAGTGATGGCTCTGCATCCTGCAACTCTGCGGGGAGAGTGGAGGAGAGGAGGCTGGGGAAAGCCTTGTGGACAGTTGCAAGCTTCCAGGGGCCAGAACCAGGCACAGTACTGGGCTGGAGGGGGTGACCAGGGCAACCGGACTGAACAGTGACTGCCCCCAACCCCTTTGGGTGCTTGGGGAGCCTTCCCTGTGCCCCTCAGAGGGGGAGCAGAGGGACAGAGAGAGGCCTGTCCCATCAGCCTCCACAGCGTCTATGGTCACCCAGGATGGGCACCAAGACCTCGCCCAGCAGGCGACTCAGTGCCACAGGGAAACTGCCGGTTTCCCATGAAATTGTAGGAACAGGCTTTAGGTCTGGATAATACCATTTTCTAAGGTGCAACAGGTAACTTCTTCCCTCCAGAGCTCGTGCTGCGATGGCTCAGGCTTGCTGAGCAGCTGTCAGACCCCTGCCCATGGCCGTCTGGGCAGTGTCATCCAGAGTTGTGTTCAGGCACCGCCCCCTGGGCACCAAACAGTGTCCGCGATCCGAGTCAGCGCCAGCCCGGCACCTCCACCGGCTCGTGGTGAACAGTTTATCACCCTCGCAGGTCTTCTCCACTTTCTGCACCACCAGGAAGGCAAGGATGAGACAGAGGGGAGCTGGATTTGAGCCTGGATGAAAATATACATCGTCTTCCCTTTTGTTGGGGGCAATTGAACTGTTATTTACAAAACTCAATGTTTCTTTTGGGAAATGAGGATAATGCTGTGTAACTCACGGGTCTCTGGAAGGGCTGAGTAAGTGGCATTTGGGAAAGCGCCAGCATGGACATCCAGTAGGTGCTCAATGAACGTCAATGGAAAAGAGAGCGCTTCCAGCTGTGGAAGACAACATCTGGATATCAGCCTGAGAGCAGCTGGTGAATGATCTCCTGGCAAGAGGCTCCGGCTGTGGACGAAGGACAAGAGGAGCAAAGAGAAGTCCTTCAGGCCCGAGGGCCTCCCACGCCCACCCTGAGTTCCCTAGCCCCACGCTCCAAGTCTGGTCGAGAGCGCCCACCCCACCAGGACTGAGAGTCGGCACAGAGCAGGGAGAATTGCGGCCGGCCTCATTCTGCCCAGGACCCCATTAAGCACTCCACCCTGCCACGCTGGCCTCTTGACAGCCCACCGAGCCACTAGAGATCTGCTGTGGGCGCTCCTCGGAATCTGACGCAGGAGAGGTAACACGCTAACCCATCGTCCCCCATGGTCACCCCGCGCCGCTACTTTGAAGAAGTGGGAGCCGGAGGCAGGACCTGGTGTGTGTGGCAGGTGCTGTTTCTGAGCCCAGCTCTCCTGGAGTTCCTCTGGAGCGTGCGAGGGAGGCAGGGTCGGGTGCTGACTGCTCCTGGCACTGTGCTAGGTGTGTTGAGTGCCCACAGCCTGGCTGTGACTTAGATAGCAGCGTCCCCAGGCAGCAGCTAAGGGACTTCAAAGAAGAAGTAACTGGCCTGTGTCGTTGTCGCCTGTGTCAGGTTGTCGGGAACTGCCACACTGGGGCTGCCACCCCTGCCTGGCTCGGAGCAGGCTTTGCTCATCTTATCTGGTGTTTGCGAGGTGCTGGAGGTCAGCAAGGCGCTCGCCTGTGTTACTCCATTTAACGCTCGCCGGTCTTATGATTGCATGGCGTTCTTATCTGCATTTAGAGATGAGGACAGTGAATCTCAGGTTGCTCAAGGGATTTGCTCAAGGTCACTCATGTAGCCTAGTGTGTGGCTGGGTCTTGAGCCCAGGTTTGTCCATAACCCTGAGTGCTCACCATTAGGTTTCTTGCTGAACATTACTTCATTTATCCACCAAATCATGCACAGCAGCTATTGCGGGTGAGGCTCTGCTTTAGACTCACAGAGGGTTATGGAGATGGCTGTGCCCGTGTCCCTGCCCTGAGAGTCCATCCATCCTTCCAGCCCCAGCTCTGTCCTCTGACTGAGGCACCCTGGCTTTCATCTTTTCTCGTCTCTGAGTTTGTGTGTTGTCTAGAGCCCTCCCGGGGCATCCGGACACACAGGGCAGCCCTCTGTGCCATGCCCATGGCAGGACTGGAGCCCAGGACTCCTGCCTCTGTGCCAGGGTGTCCTCCACATGCCCATGATCAACCTGCCTGCCCACCGCTGTTTCCATTCTTCAGCGAATTGGTGTCAGACAGGACAGCCGACTGCACTGTGACCACAAGCCACCTCTCAGTAGCTGATTGCAGCAAGGTTTTCCCTCCATGAGATACACGCAAAGGGGTCGGCAAGGGAGCTCTGCTCCTCACAGTCACCCGGAGAGATGGGCTGGCACCTGCTCCCACGGGTGAGGGAGGTGAGTTGTAAGCTATGCATGAGCTCTTAAAGACTTGTCTGGGAGTGACCCCTGTCACTTCTGGGCTCGAGCAAGTCGCCTGGCCTGCCTACGTTCAAAGTGGGCTAGGTTGCAATCACACCCCCAGCCCGGAGGCAGAGGAGCAGTGGAGTGTTTGTGAATGGCCCTGTGACCATAGAAATGCAGTTAAACCCAAGCCAGGTGAGTCAGTTGTTGCTGTGGAAGATTCTGAGCCTGAGAATGCCCGTCTCTTTGTTTGAAAGGGAGAGATCAGGAAGTGTTAGACATGTGTTAAAGGCATATTAGCTCCCAGATTCAACTCCCTGATTTATTTAACGAATGTTTCTTGAGAGCCCTCAAGTGCCAGGCACTCCTAAGCACGTCAGACACAGTGAGTAAGACAGACAGAAACCCATGCCCTCGAGGAGCTTGTGTCAGAGGGACAGACATGGAGCAGTGGAGACAAACGTAAGTAAATCACACTAGGATGACACGCCGTTAGGAGGAACTGAGAACGGAAAACACAGTGTTTCTCCACGTGAGGCAGTCTTGCCAGAAGCTCTAACCATGCCCTCGAGCTCCCACATGCAGCCTCTACCATGGGACCCTCTCTGATAGCCCTTGCGCTTTAGTTTACACTTGTATTTTCTTTTACGATGTTGCAGGGAGGGACCTAACAGATATATCTTTCTCACAGTTCTGGAGGCTGGAAATCCGAGATCAAGGTACTAGCAGAGATGGTTTCTGGGTGAGGGCTCTCTTCCTGGCCTGCAGGCGGCTGCCTTCTTACTTTGTCCTAACATGGCTTTTCGTGTGTGTGTGTGTGTGTGTGTGTGTGTGTGTGTGTGTGTTAGAGAGAGAGAGAGAGTTAGAGAGAGAGTTAGAGAGAGAGAGAGAGAGAGAGAGAGAGAGGCAGAGGCCATGCATGCTCTAGTGCAGTGGTCGGCAAACTGCGGCTTGCGAGCCACATGCAGCTCTTTGGTCCCTTGAGTGTAGCCACGAAGTTCCAATCGCACTGTATGTCCGCACCCGCACATGTTATATTGTGGAAGAGCCACACTCAAGGGATGACAATTTGCCGACCATTGCTCTAGTGTCTCTTCCTCTCCTTATGAAGGATACCAGTCCTATTGGATTAAGGCCCCAGCTTTATGGCTTAATTTCACCTAATTACCTCCCCAAGGCCCTGTCTCCTACAGTTGCATTGGCGGTTAGGGCTTCAGTATATGAATTGGGGGTCGCAATTCAGTCCATAACACCCCCATTTTATCCACCAGTCATATGACTTTATTTTAAAGCCACAGGACCCGAGTTCTCTCACTCCCTGGTCCTCTCCTTGTCTCTGTCTTCCTTGGCTTGTTTCTTCCCAAACTCTTTCCCGTGGACATGCCAGGCCCAGGGCTCCCTGTGTGCCGGGCCCTGCCCTGTACTCCAGGATTTTAAGCAGCAGCTGCTTCCTACGGGACTGGTATATGTGATTTATAAACGACAGTGCCGGGATGGACTCGCTGGTGCCTTCTTGACACAGGACATCAGGGGTGACGTTACTGGGAATTCCTATCTGTCAGGCACGGTCCCAGGTGCTTTACATGCATATGTTATCCTTTAGCCCTGGCCAGAGCCCACGCTGTAGGACGCATCTGTAGTCTCATCTTGCAGAGGAGCCAGGTCATGCATGCGGAGCACAGAGGAGGTCAAGGGCAGCCCAGGCCTGTCTCAGCCTCTGCTCTTTGTCTCCTTGGAGAAGCACCTCCCTGCTTGGGGGCCACTGAGTTAAACACTTAATCATTTGACTTTGCAGGATTTTCCCCTTCACTTGGAGCATGTGTGTGTTTCCACAACTTTAAGATTTTCTTAGACTGTCTGGTGCCAAATGTATAAAACAGCCCCGCTGACTTGTTAAATAGCCCTCTATCACACCAGAAGCTGGCACCCTCCTTCAAGGCTCCTGGGAGGGGTGGGAAGGTGCCACCTCACAGAGAGGAACTTAGGAGAATGGGTCTCTAAACGACCACACATAGTTCTGAACTTACCGATTTTACCTGTGGAGCAGGTAGACTTTCACATGGGCTTAAAAACGTTAGTGCTGCGATGCTCACTGCAGTGCTGTATACTAGTATTATTATAGGATTAACGGACTGGAAACCAGCCCGTGCTCGATAGTAGGAGACTGTTTAAATAAATGATGGTGTGTGTGTGAGGGAGGGTGGGGGGATTCTACCCAAGAAATCCAGTGGGTGGCTGTGCGTGGCCTCTGAGTGGAAAACATGAGGGCAGAGCATTTTGTGGAGTGTGAACGCCTTTATGTGAAGGCATATGCACATATATTACAAATAAATGATTCCATGGATACAGAATATTTCTTGAGCTATTATTATACACCAGGCCCTCTATACAGTATTCTATAAATTAATTTATTTAATCAACTGTGGTGCATGTTGCAGTACTATTCCCATTTTACAGATGGTAAAACTGAGGCACAGGAAAATTAAGGAACTCATACAAGGTCACTTAGCTGATAAATGGGGAAGGGAGCACTTTCCTGAGCTCTTACCCTCCATGAAAGTAGATGTGTCTGGCCCTTCTCCCATCTTCTGGTCTCAGAAGGGAAGTTCCTGTCTTCAAGTCGGTGTCCCTTCACCAGGCCCCACCCACTCTCTCTTGTCTTCATCCCTCCCACTCTGCTAGTTCCTTTACCTTTGCTTATCCATGAGCCCAATTCTCCTGCAGCCCAGAGAGCTTCTGTGTGGCAGAGAAAGTGCTGTGTCCATGGAGCCACTTCTGTTTCCAGGGCCCTGACTAAAGCATATTCCTAGATCTCATGCATGTACTATAGGAGCAGCCATAGGCCTAATTCTCACCAACGAAGAAGGAGCAGGAGTGAGGGGACACCTCCGGTCGGAAGCAGCTAGGAGCCTGTGAGCCTTCTCCACACATTCTCTCGTTTGTGCAGCTGGAGGCTAGTTCTCTGAGATGGAGTGCCGAGTGGAAGCAGCTTGGGTCTGAGTTACCTCTTGCAGAAGGACCATGCTGACAGAGCTGTCAGACCGTGAAGGAATGAGCTACCTCTGCTGGGATAAGTTGTTGAGATTTAGGGGTTTTAGAGGTGCATAAGCTAGCATTGGTTACCCTCTCACAGGAGCCAAGGCCTCATCCCTGTCTGCTCTTTTTACTACTATGTTCTTAAGAAGGTACAGACGAGGTCAGGCACATTCAGGGTGGTATGGCCCAAACCAGAGGAACCCAGAGGCCCACACCAAGATGCATCATAATTAAAATGCCAAAGATTACAGACAAAAAGAGAATCTGAAAAGCAGCAGAAGAAAAGCAGTTAGTTACCTACAAGGGAGTGTCCATACCTTGTCAGCTGATTTCTCAACAGAAACTTTGCAGGCCAGAAGGGAGTGGCAAGAAATATTCAAAGTGATGAATAGCAATGACCTACAGCCAACATTACTCATCCAGCAAAGTTATCATTTAGAATTGAAGGTCAGATACAGAGCTTCACAGATAAGAAAAAGATAAAGGAATTCATCACCACCAAACCAGTATTATATGAAATGTTTAAGGGTATTATTTAGGAAGAAGAAGAAGAAAAAAAATGAAGAAGAAGAAGAAGAAGAAGAAGAAGAAGAAGAAGAAGAAGAAGAAGAAATAATAAAATGGCAATAAATACATATGTATCAACAATTGAATCTCAAAATCAAAATAAATGAACAAGAAATCTAATGAACAAAATAAACAAATGAATAAAATAGAACCAGAGGCATGGAAACATGGAATAGACTGAAGAATCTCAAAGGGAAGAGGGCAGGAAAAGATTAACCAAATAACTTATATGCATATATGCATTACCTATGGACAAAGACAATAGGGTGGTGAAGGCCTGAGGCGGGATGGGAACCAGGTGGAGGAGGACAATGGGAGGAAAAATGGGGGACATCTGTAATACTCTCAACAATAAAGATTTTACTTTTTTTTTTTTTTTTAAAGAAAGTACAGACCCCAGAAATGTAGGCTTGAGCACCCATCTCTCATTGCCCTGGAGATTGCCACACCTCTCCTGGGCCTCCACACACAGTGACAAACGGGCACAGCCTGTGTTTGCTTCTCTGCTCCAGGCCCCTGCGACTTTCCTTGACCTTTCTGGACTCTGTATCCTTGGTTTTGGGGGGCACTGCCATCTCCTCATCCCTTTCTCCTTCCTCACCAGCACATCTCAGTAGAAAATCCCCATCAAGGGACATGGACTCAGAGTCAGACAGCCTTGATCTGTATCCTGCCTGAATCTCACTATCTTTTAACTAAGCCCCAGGCTGTCCTCTCCCCAGTGACACCCAGCACTGGGTCCTGGGCTCCTGTCAGGAGGACTGAGGTAACTACCTCACACAGCAAGGCCAGCACAGGGCTTGGCAAATGTGTGTTCTCTTTTCCTTCACTTCATTTTTATCTTCCATATTATCTGTCTGCCTTATATGCTTATGCAACAAATATAAACAGTGGTTGTTCTTTTTTTTTTTTTTTTCCTGAGAAATCTTAAATACTCCCATGATTTCATTCACGTCTGTGTGAACATCTACCAAATGGAGACCTTCAGCCTAATATTTTTTTCCCTAGCCCTTGAGCATTGCCTCAGACTTCCGGTATACATACAATTAGTTAATCAATCCACTCTATACCAGTTTATTGAGAACCTAGTGTGGGTAAAGCCCTGTACTGAGTGCTGGAGACAAAATAGTGAACAAATGCAGAATGCTCTCTGCCTGGTGAGGCTTATCTGTCTAGGAGAAGACAGATGTTAATCAATAATCTTGCAAGTAAATTTAAACTTGGGGTTTTGACAAGTGTTTCTAAAGGAGAGATATGTGAGTCTTTGAAATCCAGTAACTGATTGATTCACTCAGTGAGGATGTTTTTTATGGAGGAAACGTTTAAGCTGAGTTCTGATGGACAATTGGGAGTGAATTAGGTGACATGGGAGGGGAGAGAGGTAACGATGTGGACAAGCATCTCAAGTCCCAGGGAACACGGCATGAGTGAGGTGGTAAGCAGAGGAGAAGCTGGAGGGGCCACGGTCCTGATCAGGGTGGAGAGGGAGTGTGGAAAGACTGCTCTTTGTCCCCCAAGATCTAGTCTCCTCTTTATTTCTGACTAGAGAGCCTTTTATTTTAAGTTGGCTCAAGGTAGCCTGAAATAAAGACTACATCTCCCAGTCTCCCTTGCAGCTAGGCTTGGGCATGTGAGTCAGTTCTGGCCCATGGAATGTGCTATGTGCACCTTTTGGGAAATGTTCTTAAAGGGACAGGCACAAGCTTTGCTGTCCATTAATCGTTCCTACTGGGTGAAATTCAAATGTCAAGTCTAGAGCCAGAACCACCATGGTGGACCATGCTGTAGAATCACGTGATCGGGATGGCAGAATGACAGAGAAGCTGGGTCTCTGAGGACCATGGACCTGCATACATTTCCTACCCTCGACCATTTATCTCTTTGCGGATACACACACTTCTCTCACATTGAAGCTATAGCTATTTGGGGGTGTCTATCACTCACAACTGAGCAGAATCCTAACTCATCCACAGAGGCAGAAGCCAGGCTGCACGGGGCATTGTGGGTCATGCTAGGGCCCTTGGTCGCCACCCTAAGAGGGCTGAACAACAACAGAAGGGAGTGGCAGGCATACCTAATCACTCGCACAGTCTCCAAAGCCAGTGAGTTTCTCTATGCACGCACCTGCTCAAGTCCTTCAGCGGCATTTGCCGAGTATCTACTGCACGCCAGGCACTGCCCTAGGTCTTTGGGGATTTCAAAATAAATATGACACATTCTGTCTTTGAGTCAGAGGCAGTCTGATGAGAATTATAGACATGGAAATAATGGTTACTGTTCAGTCAACAACACTGTGGAGCACATAGGTGTATTCAGTGATGGCTTCCACACGGTCAGTTGGGAAGAGTGTGATGACAGGTCAGAGGGGCACGGACATAAACGCGGTGCGGCCTCCCTGCCTATCTCAGCGGAGCGGCGGATGTGTCAGATGCACTGTCGGACCAAGGGGAGGAGGGCTGCTCCCAAGGAGGTTGCAGCCTCGTGCTCTACAGGAAAGAAAAGGGCCATGAAAATACTAGAACTGGCGTTCCATGGGTCCTGTGATAGGTGTAGCACAGTGCGCTGAGGGCTGGGGTGGTCAGTTCCACCTGAGGGCTCAGGACAGGCCGCCCAGATGAGGTAACTCTTGGCCTATGTTGGAAAAGATAAATAGTAATTATATTGAAGTAAGCTGTGGGGTACTAGGAATATGAACAAAATGCCCTGGGAGTACTGAGAATGAAGTAACTCAGTTTCTCTCTCTCTCTCTCTCTCTCTCTCTCTGTCTCTCTCTCTCTCTCTCTCTGTCTCTTTAAAGTGTTTATGTTTAAAGAGGTGAGGGGGTATTAGGGGAAGGGAGGCCTTCACAGAGAAGGTGACTACTGGGCAGAATTTTAAAGGAAACTAAGAGTTCCTCCCTAGGACAAGGTGGAGCGGAATTTTAAGGCAGTAGGATCACATCTAGAAGGCTGCAGGGCGTGAGAAACCACAGGGGTATGAAGGGACTTCCAAGGAGTCTGAGGTGGTAAGCCACAGGCCAAGGTGAGAATGAGGCTCAGAGCGGGGGCCATGCTGTCAGCGCTCCAGTGGTCAGACTCAGGGCTTTTGTTTCTGTTTTGTTGGAAGAGAGAAGCTAGGGAGAATTTTAACCGGAAGAGAAATAGAGGATTTTTCTCTGTGCTTAAAAAGAAAAATTAATTGGAACAAATTCCCAAAGTGCCCCTCTCTAGAGGCTGGGTAAAGAATGATGGTGCATCATCCAGTGGAACTTCAAACAGCCATTAAAAACAACGAGGTGGATCTCTATGTGCTCATATGGCACCATTTTTAAGATAAATCGTTGAGGTTAAAATAATCAAGGTGCTGTATGGTGTTTGTACTATGGTTCAATTTGTTTGAAAGATGTGTGTGGATGTGTATGCATGAAGGCATCCATCTATCTATCGATGCTTATATATATCTTAAAAAATTCTATAAAAGGTACACAGAAAACTATTAACAGCATTGCTTCTATGAAGGAAAATTAAGAATAGGAGTTGTAGGAAGTTACTTTTCATTGTAAACCTTTTGGACTGATTGAATATTTCTTATCTTGTGCATGCATTATTTTCTAATATATTAAATAAATATGTATTAAACTTTTTATTCTGCCTGAAATGTGAGTGATGGATTGAAGAGAGGAGAGACTCGGGCTAGAGCGAGCCTTCCCCACCTCCATTTTGTTGATTAATAGCAACACCATCCATCCAGTTATTCAGTCTCAAACCTTGAAGTCATCTTCAACTCCCCCTATGTCTAATCAGTTATCAAGTCCTGCCTGTTCTACACCAGAAATCTCTCTCCCCTCAGCCCCAGAATAGACAGAGAGATGGATGGGACAGAACGGCAGCCTCGAGACAGACTGGAGTATGTATAAATATTTAGTATGTGATAATGGTGACATTTCAAATCCTTGTGGAAAGGATAGATTATTCAATAAATGATGTTGGGGGCAAAATTAACTCCAATCCTTAGCTTAACCATAAGTGGAAATAAATTCCTGGTGAATTAGGGATGTGTATATAAAAATAAAGTCACAAAGGCATTAGAAGAAAATATAGGTCAGTCTTTATATTATATGGAGCAGGACAGGGTCTTTCTAAACAAAATGTTAAAAAAAGGTATTAGAGCAGTGGTTCTCAACCTTGGCTGCACATTAGAATCACCTGGGAATCTTTTTAAAATCCTGATTTCTGGGCCTCATCCTCCGGAAATTCTGTTTCTTTGTTATGGGGTGAGGCCACAACATAAGTAACAAAGAAACAGGATTTCCAGAGGATGAGGCCCAGAAGTCAGGATTTTAAAAAGATTCCCAGGTGACTCTAATGTGCAGCCAAAGTTGAGAACCACTGCATTAGAGAGACAAATCTGATAGATCAGACTATATAAAATTATTGCTGTTCCAGGCTAAACACATGCTTTAAAATCAGAAGCAAATGTAAAACTGGAAAAAATACTTCCAAAAATATGGTATATTAAAGTGTTAATACGCTTAATGTATAAAGAAAGCTTACAAAACAATGAGTAAAAGATAAGCAGTCAAAGAGGCAAATGAAAATAAGTGATTAACAGAAGAGAAAAACAACTGGTCGTTAACAAATGAAAGAATGTTCCATGTTGCTGTTTTGTAGAATAAAAGCACATTAAAACAGTAATAAAATGCCACATTTCACCAAATATTTTTAATTAAAAGATAATTCCCTCTACTGGTCAGGTGCTGGGAAAGTCTTGCACACTGCAGGGAGGAGTGTAAACCAGGCCTAAGTCCACCAAGTAACTGCCAGTGTGTATCAAAATCCTCACAAATGCACCTCATGTTGACATGCTGATTTTACTAGAAGTGAATATATGTATGTATGTATCCTGAGGAAATAATTAAGTATATGACAACGATTTTCATCACAGTGTTGTAGATAACAAACCACCCAATTCCCTTAACCCACTAATTCTTTTTTTAAAAAAATATATTTTATTGATTTTTCACAGAGAGGAAGGGAGAGAGATAGAGAGAGTTAGAAACATCGATGAGAGAGAAACATCGATCAGCTGCCTCTTGCACATCCCCCACCAGGGATGTGCCCGCAACCCAGGTACATGCCCTTGACCGGAATTGAACCCGGGACCTCTCAGTCCTCAGGCTGATGCTCTATCCACTGAGCCAAACCGGTTTCGGCAAACCCACTAATTCTTAAAAAAAAGATTAAGTAAATTATAATACATTTAAACAACATAACATTATGTAATCGATAAAAGTATCTAGGTTTAAAATTACAACGGTACTCAAAAAGATGTTTATAACATAACAAAGTGAAATAATTGTAATCCATGCTATGTTTTATTAAAATATATATATTGATTTCAGAAAGAAAGGGAGAGGGAGAGAGAGAAACATCAATGATGAGAGAGAATAATTGATTAACTGCCTTCTGCATGATCCCTACTGGGGATTGAACCTGCGACCTGGGTATGTGCCCTTGACTGGAATCGAATCCTGGACCCTTCAGTCCATAGGCAGATGTTTTATCCACTGAGCCAAATCTGCTAGAGCCCCAAATATGTATGGATGAAAAGGGGAGACAAAAGTCTGACGTTTCAATAGCAGGTGTTTCTGGGGGTTATAGATGATTCTCATTTTCTTAAAAATCACTCTGTATTTTTAAAATATTGCTTAATAAATATCAATTACTATAAGATGATGAAAAAATAAAAAATGCGCTGCCCTTTTTCCCAGATATGATAGGAATTCTTTATAAAGAAATGATTAGGGCAGTGAGAATGGATGGTAGTACAAAGGTGCTCAACACAGCATTACAAATAAAGATGAAGATGAAATAATCTGAAATATTCCCAAAACCAGGGAATATTTAAGTGACTGATGATTGGATACAATGGAACGCTATGTGATCATAAAAATTGAGTTATTAGAGGATATTAATTAAAATGGGAGAAGAACATACACCAGAATAAGTGAAGGCAAAGCTGGCTATGAAACCACATACAAAATGACACACCCCTATTTGGGAGAAACAGGCACATCTACACTGAGATATCAATGTGGTTATTTCGGTGGCTGAGTTGCAGGTAAGCTCTTTTGTTTGACATTCTTATATGTTTCTAAGTGTTTTGTATTCCACACTGATCACATATTCTACTTGTTAAATTCAGGGAAACTATTAAAACATCATAAATAACATTAAAAGTCAAATGACAAAACTAGAAAAAAATTACAACATGGGATTTTCAAAGTATGTTAATATACTTAATTTATGAAGAGCTCTCACAAGCCAAGAGGAAAAATATGAACATCTCAATGCAAAGATTTGCATGGGAAACATAAAGGCAATTAGAAAAGAGATATAATCATTCAACTAGCAGCTAAAAAAGGGTCGAATAGCAAACGTAACTCAGAGAGAGATGGAAAGTTTTGCTCTTCAAAGTGGGATTCATTCCTCAGACGCTGATAATACTTGGTGTTGCTATTGGGTGGGAAGCAGTCCCCTCGCACAAGGATCCTGCCAGCATAGACTTCAACTTCTGGAAGGCAGTTTGGCAGGTCTATCAAGAACCTTGAAAATGTTAATTCTTTGTGACCCAGGAGGTCAATTTGTAGGAATAATCCTGAAAAAGCAACCATGGCTATTCAAAAATTTATGGGCAAGAGTGCTCTTTGCAGCATTACTGAGAATAATCAAAATTAGGAAACGGCCAAAATAGTTCACAATAAAGGGTTGGCTTGGTTGCCAACCACAGTACAGGCCTCCAATTCTACATGAGCCATTCTAAAACCCCAAAACCCCTTAGGATTTTTGTAAGTTTGCTGCATGCTCATTGGTAGCAAAAATCTAACTTGAACTTCAAGGAGCCTGCTTAATAACCAATATTTATCTCATTTAGTGTGATTATTCAAATGTTTTCTTGCCCAAATACAGGGGTTGGCAAAAGTAGGTTTATAGTTGTGATTATGTGAGTCTATTCTTGTATTATTATTTATTAATTATTGTATTATTTTCCATACAAACAACTGTAAATCTACTTTTTAAAAAATATATTTTTATTAATTTCAGAGAGGAAGGAAGAGAGAGAAAGAGATAGAAACATCAATGATGAGAGAAAATCATTGATTGGCTGCCTCCTGCACGCTCCCTGCTGGGGATCAAGCTGCAACCTGGGCATGTGTCCTTGACCGGAATCGAACCCGGGACCCTTCAGTCCACAGGCCGATGCTCTATCCACTGAGGCAAACTGGCTAGGGCCAGCTGTAAACCTACTTCTGTCTACTCCTGTATTTCCTCAAGCCTCTTTAGTGTATTAAAAGAATCTGCAGACACATAATTAAAAACAACAACACAAAACATGTTGTAGTACTATATCCACATTTAAACAGTGGTTATCTCTAGATGGTGAAAGTATGATCAATTTAAATCTATTTCTATACATTTTTATAGTCTCTAAGTTCTCTATAATGAATCTATATTATCTCTAACAGATAAATGTATTTTATAAATTTAAACTAAATTTTGCCCCGTCAATGGGTTGAGTGTCAACCTAGAAACCAAGAGGTTGCAGTTCAGTTCCTGGTCAGGGCACGTGCCTGTGTTGGGGGCTCCATCTCCAGTGGGGGACTTGCAGGAGGCAGCCAATTGATGAAGTTTCTCTCTCATCAATGTTTCTATCTCTATATCCCTCTCCCTTCCTCTCTCTCCAAAAATCAATAAAAAACATATTAAAAAAATAAAAACCTACACTAAATCTGGATTTCACATTACCGAGAAACTGAATAGAACGTCAAAGACACACAGGCAGGAGTCAAGCTTAGTTCTTCTAAATCTGACTCCTGCGTTCTTTCCCTTCTAATGTGTCACATCTAAACTGGTGGTTTGGAAAGAAGGTTCAGCAGAATTTTAATAAACGCTACGTT
Source organism: Myotis nattereri (assembly GCF_964212035.1). Taxonomy (NCBI): domain Eukaryota; kingdom Metazoa; phylum Chordata; class Mammalia; order Chiroptera; family Vespertilionidae; genus Myotis; species Myotis nattereri. The sequence continues at coordinate 12,964,479 of NC_138088.1, forward strand.
TAAACAGATTCTGTGGACCAGTGCGTATTGAGAAATGCAATATATAGAACTTTGCCGCGGGACTTCTCAGGGCCTTTTATATTCTAAGATGCAGTGTGCTTCCAAAAGAGAGGGGTCATCTGCTGAGTTCCTCCAATACATTTGGCCGTAAATCTTTTCTATTTAATTTTAGTTGTACTTCGGTTTATGTGACTGTGTGGGAAATCAGCACCATCTTGAGAATGTACTTCCCATGAAGCACTTGGAGTGCTAATCTCATGGAAAATTTCATCCTTCAACTGGGAAAGATGCGCAAGGACACCTCTACCGTGGTGACAGTTTCCTGTGGGAATGCGGGCTCTGTCCGCCTATTAGCTTCTCCCTGTAAGAGCGACGTTCATAGCGCGTGGAAGGCCGCGCTGCTGGAATGGAGACTTTTGTCCCATTAAGACAGCATTTGACCCAATGTGATTCCGTAGGATACGATGGCCTGTTACATAAATACTGGTGGAAAGTCTGTGGAGGCAGGAAGTCAAAGCTCCCAGACAGAGTTCTCTGCATCCTCCCCCCGGTGATCAGGCACCTCAGAGCTTCTCACCGAGACACCGAAGACTGGGGGCGTTTTGTGACATGAACCCCAGCTTGGGAGGCGGCAGCAAAGCCGGCAGGTGAGCATCCAGGGTGACCTGGGTCAGGTTGCTTCTTCTCTGGGTGTCTCAGTCACTTCATATGCACAACCACAGGGCTGGTTAGGGCAGAAGAGCAACCTGTGTCCTCTCCCTTGCCAACTCCAACTCAATCCATTGGTTGAGGCTTCCTAGAGTCTTGAGTCAGCCCCCCTGCTTAGTGAGAAAGGATGCTGGGGTTGATTATTGATGTCTGCCCTGGGCACACATGGAAAGGGTGGGTTGCTCCTGCCCTGCATGTCTGAGTCCTCCTGAAGACCTGGGATGCTTTAGAACGGGCACATAGGAGCCAGCTCCCAAATCCAGCCTTTGTTTCATGAACTCTGATGATCTTTTGCCTCATTTCCTCTTTCTTTCTTTCTTTCTTTCTTTCTTTCTTTCTTTCTTTCTTTCTCTCTCTCTCTCTCTCTTTCTTTCTTTCTTTCTTTCTTTCTTTCTTTCTTTCTTTCTTTCTTTCTTTCTTTTTTTTTGATTCCGCTTCATCTATAGAGATTCCAAAGTCTTGGCTCGTGGTCTTTGTAATAGCGAAATAATGGTTTTCTGTGGCAATCTTCTTCTACTCCCTTTCTTTCACCCTCTTGCCAGAGATGAATCTGTTTTTACTAAAAGAGAAAAGAGGGAAAAAATACATATGTAAAAATCACACATCCTCACCATGTGCAAAAATCATGTGTTTGGCAGCAAGAACATGTTTCCAAGGCCAAATGGCATTTTTCTTTTCTTGCAAAACGAGCAAGAAAAAAAGAAAAGGGTCCTACTTTCCCAGCAGCTGGCACTGAGTTATTGGCCCTTGTCGGTTGCTGCCGCTGATGCTGGAAACCCGTGATGCTGGGAGAGCAAGTCCCGGGGGGATCTGGTTGCAGCCTCCTCTCCTGCTTTGCACAGGGACTGAAACACACACAAAACCCATGGTTGGCAGAACCACTGTCACGGGTATTAGCGGGAGGGTGGTATGGAGGCCAGAAGGCCAGAGTGTCTGTAGGAGCTCCCTCTCACCAGCTGTGCGATTTGGGGCAGAATTCTTAACTCCTCTGAGCTTTAGAATGCTAAAAAAAAAAGGCACCATCATCTCCAGTTGGCCTCCAGTTGGTCAGTGTGTGAGGATACCCCAGAGAACAAAACTGGCAAAAGTCTCTGCCCTTGGAGGACTGATATTTTAATAGGAAGGGGAAAGATGGGGGGTGGGGGGGGGAGGGAAGATGGATATTGGGCTGGTTCATACACACGTTAATCTCAGATGGTACCAAAGACCAGAAGGAAATTAGACCTGGGCATGGGGATATGAAATGCCAGGGTGGGGTGTCCTTTCAGGCGAGACCAGGAGCCATTAGGACCAGGAGTTGGTGAGGTTGTGTGCCATGTGTCTACCTGGGGGGTTGGGGCTCCTGGCAGAAGGAACAGCAAGGGCAAAGTCCTAAGGTGGAAACATGCCAAGGGTGGTGGGGACAGCAGGAAGCCGGTGTCTGGGATGGAGTGGGGCAGGGGGAACAGGAGATGAGAACAGACAGGTGTGAGATGGTGGGCAGGGCAGGGAGGCGGTCAGGTTGGGCTTTGTGAGGACTTTGGCGTTTCCTCTGAGCATGTTAGGAGGCTGTGGGAGCGTATTCCAAAGGGGAACATGCTCTCATTTGCATTTTAACAGGAATATTTGACCCCTGTGTTGAGAAATGGACGGTGTGGGAGGCCAAGGTGAAGGCAGGGAGGTGCTTTGGAAGTTGTTGCCCTACTCCAGGGAGTGATGCTGGTGCCTGAACCACAGGAGAGAAGGAGGTAATGGGAAATGGGAGGGATCTGGGTACAGTTTGAAAGCCTCCTTACCAGGTTGTTGTGGGAGATTGTGAAAAAATGTGAGAAAAGCTCCACCCAGTGCCTAGAATACAGTAGGTGCTCAGTTAAAGTTAGGTCCCTATTCTAGTCATTTGACCAGCTGTGCTTGCCCTTAGGGAGGAGTTAGGTGGCTCACCTGAGAGCATCCTCATTTATTCAAGCATTTCACCAGATGTTGCTCTCTTCCATGTTCCCTGGGATTGGACAGAAGACTTACTATGCAGGTGTCGGCATTTCCCAAAAGCAGGACAGGGGGTTCTCCAGGACCAGAGGGAGGCTGAGAGAGAGGTAAAGGGGTCAACAGCCACTTAGGGACTTTTGTTTCCCAAAGTAAAGCAAATCATGACAGCTTGCCAAGGATCACCTTGGAGCCGTATGGTTGATGGAGGGAAGCTTGGAGCTGGTGTTCGAGTTGCTTGCAGTGGTTCTCAACCTTCCTAATGCCACGACCCTTTAATACAGTTCCTCATGTTGTGGTGACTCCCAATTTCATTGTTACAAACTGAACATAATTAAAGCACAGTGATTAATCACAAAAACAATATGTAATTATATATGTGTTTTCCGATGGTCTCAGGAGACCCCTGTGAAAGGGTCGCGACCCACAGGTTGAGAACCGCTGCGGGACTCTGGAGTTGGAACTGAGCGGTGACACTGGGTTCTGGAGAAAAAGTTCTTGAGAGTGAACTCCTGAATGTGTCCCAATGCCAGGGGTAGGATGCATGCGGAGCTGTGGCTGTAAGTGGCCAGGCACTGCCTCCCACACCCTCCCGGCCGCGGCCCCAGGGCTGCCTCCATGGAGAGCAGCGATGTGCCTCCACGTTGAACGTGGCTGGTGCTGATGGCATTCCTGAGGAGGGGCGGTGAGGCAGAGGACTTGAGGGGGCTCTGCCCAGGGCTGGCAGGTCCGCAGGGCCTCAAGGAGTGTGATGGAGTCCCTGTCATGAGGTGTCCAAGCCAGGACACAGTGGATGTGGCAGAGGCACTGGGTGGGATGGGAGCAGGTTTCCAGGTGAGCTGGCAAGCGGGAAACGGTTTCATAACGGATAGATAGGTAATTTTATTTTAAAAAAATACTACTTTCCTTTTATGATAGTGATATGCTCTCTTCTTTTAAAAGGCACTTATGGAAGCTTAAAATAAGTCGACTTAGTGGAAGCCAGTGGGCTGGACAGGCACGGGGTCCCTGGGAACGATTGAGGTTGGGAACTGTGGACTAGGGGTGCTGTGTCCTGGGTGGTAATGACAGGAAGTTATTTGTGCCAGAGTCTCAGGGTTGGCCAGGCCATAATGGGTCTGTTGTCACAGCTGAAAACTCCTGGCTATGGGCAGTCCTACATGTAAAGGACAATTTCCCCTTTCCAGATGCTTCCATCTCTTGTGAGAGCAGCGACGGAGGGAACAGGATGAGGAGTGAAGGGCCCATCACCCCTTTGTTTGCATGAGAACCCGTGGCCACCCTGCAGCCTGTGCGCTTGGACTTGCTCTCAAGGCTTCCTTTGTCCCAGTCCCGGGAAGAGGCGCCTGGCAGCAGCGCTTGCTCACCTCCCACCCCGCCCGTCCGAGGCCTCCACAGGCCGTCTTCCTGTGCAGACAGTTTGTGCAACTCAGCCTATTAGGCAGCAGTTAAACATGGCCAGCTCCCCACGGGGTGAGGCAGGGCCTGCGGGAGCAAGCCTGCCCCCTCTGCTCTCCCCACTCTGTCTTCCTTCCCACCCAGTGGCCTCTGTCCCTTAGAGCTGACCAGACCCCGAGCCTTGTGCCCATGAGGGGGGCCTGAGGAGCAGTGGGATGGCTCCTGAGGGCCATTCCAAAGCCACAGGGGTGCTGACCGTGGGCCTCAGGGGCCTGGGCACCCTCAGCAGGGCGGGCAGTAGTGATGAATTACCGATGCACTTATTGGCCGGTAAACAGTACAGTGGGTACCTGGCACATGTAGGAAGGAGAGTGCTCTGTGGGCCAGGAGGCGTAGCGGGGGAGCCCTGCCCCACCATGACCCGCTCTGGAGCATGAGGAGCTGGGCACCTCAGGCAGCTCGGTGCCCTCACCCACACTTTCCTCACAGGGTGTACAGGGCCCGTGCCTGGCACAGCTCAGGTCTCAAGAAAGAAGCTACCATCCTGCTGCCAGCATGGGAGCTGATTCTTAGGGCAAGTCTGAAAAAAATAGCCTTCTCGCCCTGGAGCAGGAACTAGCGATGCCCACGGCTTGTTTGATGACCCCAGCGCTCCTCCATCGCTCTCACCACCCTCCAGAGCTGGCCGAGCAGCGGCACCCCAGGAAGGCTCAGGATGGGGCCTCCTGCAGTATATCTGCCTTGGGGACCCCCCTCAGAGGACCGAGCGTGGTGGCCCCGCCCTGCTGAATGCCTGCAAACTCGCCCAGGATGAGGGTGCTGGACGCTCCGCGCAGCTCAGCTGTCTTCAGTCCACTTCCCAGGGGGAGGAGTACAGGCTCTGAGACTCTATGTTCCAGCTCCCGTGTATGCAAGCAGGAGGGTCCGGTACCGGTCCTGCCTTCTCCACCGCCCCGTGAGGCAGGGACCAATGTCTGTTTTGTGACCGAGGACGCAGAGACCTGAGAGTGCTGTGCTGTGTCGCCGCTGACCTGCCTGTGTGTCAGGCCAGGTTCCGACCCTGGTGGCAAATCCCCCCCAGCCCCACTGTCACCCTCCTGACCCAGACCTCCCGCTGGTGCCTGCCTGTTGCAGCAGAGTTTCAGAGCTGTGTCTGGTGCGGGGGGCGATTTTGAGGGGCAGAGGGATTCAGACTGGAGGGATCAGGTTGAAACCGAGGAGACAGAGCTGGGACCAGAGAAGAACTCCCAACCAGACCCTCAACTTTCCCTTTGAGCCGCTGAATGCACGGGATGGGTGGGGTGCGGCGGCCCATCAGCTGTCACCGTGTGCCATCCTCAGTTGGCCCCTCCCAATCCTAGTACAGCCTCCCCTCCCGAGGCGCATCTGACAGCCCAAGCCTCAGGCTTCCTGACCCCACATCCTCACCTCTAGGCGTGGGGCCAGGAGCGGGCTTCACCCTGTCTCCTTAGGGTTTGGGACATTCTTGTTAGAACTTGGGCTCTTAGGAACAGGGTCCAAATGGGGAGGAAGAAAGAGAGGAAAGACAAACTTCAGAGTCAGGCTGGCTACCTGGGAACCCTGATTGTACCATTTTGAAAATGGGTGATCTTTCTTCATAATTTTGAGACTCGGTTTCCCCATCTCTAAAATGGGCTTGACAATGCCTGCCTCACAGAGCTGTAGTGAAGAATGAAGAGGACCAAGCAAGAGACTCCAGCACCAGAGCCTGGGGTAGTTATGCTCAATGCAATCGCAGACTCCTGTGTCTCACAGCCCCTCCCTCCCACCCCACCCCTGCTCCCGCCCAGCCCCAGCACCACCCCCCTAACTCCCCGCTAGGCTGGGGTGCCAAGCTGGGCAGAGTCAGCATGAGCCAGTGCTGCTTGGTGGAGGGACATTTCTCCTCTCAAGCACATGCTGTCTGCCCTGCTGTCTGGGGCAGCTATGCATGCCTCCCACTAGCTGCCTGACCTCAGGCAGGCCCTGTCCCCTCTCCAGACCTTATGTTCTTCCGGGCTGGGATGGGTACTTTCTCGGGCTCCCCAGTTCGGACATTCTGCGGCGCCAGGATGCGGAGGATGCCCAGAGCAGCTGGTCTGCCCGGGAAAGAGGCTCTGACCCCTTCTCAAGCCCTCCTTGGCCCAGGTCACCAGCCAGGGGGTTAATTAGCACTCTGGCAACCAGGTAACCACGGTCAGCAGGTCAGAAGTTAATCATTTCCTCAAAACACAGGCAAACCCCCATTCCCACTGCACGGTGATGATGCAATCACACAGCCAGGCCAAGCCCAGGGCCACCTTCTCTGATCCGAACTGACCCCAAATAGCCAGGTGACCCTGGCTCAGCTTGTGCATCTGCAGAGAAAGAGAGGGATCAGGGGTAGATACAGAGCTGTAACTACTGCTCCCGATGGGGTCAAAGGCTGGAAAGTGCCCGGGGACCAGCCTGGCGCACTCCTTTCCCCGGACATGGTCTTCTCCCGCCCCTTCCCAGGGCCCGTGCCCCGGGCTTCACCGGAGCTGCTTGTTCTGCCCAGCCTGCTGCCCCTTAATGCTCGCCATCCACTGGACCCCATCCTCTCCCCTGCCCACATCCCGCCCCTCCTGCTCCCCTGGCCCCTCTGTCCTCTGCCTGTGGGTGACAGGAAGGTCCGCCCAGTGCCAGGGCCAGGTGATCAGAGTGCACAGAGCTGGGTGGGCTGAAGAGCCCTGGACTCCCACCCTGATTGTGCTTCCTAGCGCAGGACCCACGCCTCCTGTGTGTGCGGAGCCGGGCGTGCAGACCGCCTGCTGGGACCCACCCTGCGGGGGCGCCAGGCAAAGTGGGTGTGTGGGAAAGACGTCTGCCCCGGGGGGTTGTGAGCAACGGGGACCCGAGGCCAGAAATAACTGAGCACAGTTTCTGGGAGGCTCGGCTCAGTATCAGATTCCTGTAGCCAGAGAGCAACAGACAGCTCCTCTGTGGCGGAGAGTCCAGCCTGGCTCTGCTGCGGACTCCACCCTGGGTGAGCCGCCCACCCGCTGGGACTTCGCGGCCCTCGCTTCCCCCTGGGGTGGAATAAAAAGATGTCAGTCCCAAGGCCACGTCCAGCTCTCTTGTCCCAGCACTGTGCCTGCTGAGGGGACCACTGTAGCTGCCCTCAGAGGATATGCGTCCGCTCCGGGCCCACGTCCCATCTGACCCTGACGGTCCACCTCGGCTTCCCTGAGGCTTGCCCGGTGCAAAGCCCAAAGCCCTTGCTTCCCCACCAGCCTCCCTGCTCCTGCCTCCCCACTCCCGCCTCCCCCCTCTCGCCTCCTGCCAGGAGCCCAGTGGCTCCAGCTCCCAGACACTGAACCTGCCTTCAGCCCCACCAGCAGTTCTCCTTGTTATCTCATCCCCAGGGTGACAGCAGAGGCAACAGGAGAAAGAAAAGTTAGATGTTATAAAGCACGAGAAAAAAGCTGATGGGAAAGTGCCCGCTGAACATTCGTGCTCTCTCCCTTGGTTTTGGGGTGGGGATGAGGAGAGGTGGGGGGCGTGTGCCTATAAACAGCCTGGCTTGGTGTCTGTCCCGGGCTCTGCCTCTTTAAGAGATCGCTGGGCCAACATTTATTGGCTGCGGGGGCCCTGCTGTGTGTGTGGCTTGGGTGTTTACAGGCCTGGGAAGCCTGGGCTCTCTCTTCCCAGGCTGCAGGGCAGTGGCCAGCAGAAGCTGGGTAGAGAATGGCTGCCATTCACGCTGGAGTTTGCAGCAGGACTTGGTGTGCAGCCCAGGGGAGCAGGAGGCCTTGCACTGCTAATGGAAAGGGAGGGAACTCCCACCCTGCCGGGCTCAGACTGGGAGGGGCCGGGTGGGAAGGCCGGTTCCCTCTGAGTGTCCGGTACCCTGGCCAAGAGCCTGGGTGTGCAGGCAAGAGCCACTGACCGCATGTCTACCCTGGGTACCCTGGCCAAGACCCTGGGTGTGCAGGCACTGGAGACAGCCCAGAGCCAGGCACACAGGATGTGCACCCAGGAACTGACCAGGTGAGACCCCGAATGGAAGCAGGCCACAAGCTAAATCCCGCAGATGAGGGAAGGGGGATGCAGGGCCCGCTGCCTGCAAGCTTGGGTGCCCTGGCAGAGAGTGTGTCCTTGATGGGTACTTCAGTAATCGGAGTCTGCATTTGCTCACCTGGAAAGTGGGCAGAATGAAATTGGGTTATAAGGTTTTGTGGGGATTAAATAATGGAACATGTGCACGAGGCCTGGCAGTGGCTGTGGTTACCAGCACCTCCACCACTGGCACTGCCTTCCCCCTGGGTCCTGCAGGCTGAGCACTTGGAGACTGGTTTCAGCCGCAGCCCTGCTCCTGCTGATGGTGTGACACGCATGTAGCCCTCGGGTTGGGGGACACAGCTCTGCCTGCCGCATCCTTATCCCAATCCACACTCAGAGCTCATCTGGGAACAAGAGCTGCCATTCACTGATCACTCGCGGCAGATCGGGGCCAAGCCAGACACAACACCATTCATCACTTTTATTCAATACTGTGAGCCTCCGATCGTGGAATCCTCAAAGGTGTAAAGTCAGCCCTTGGATCGCAGCGTTAGCATTTGTGGATTCAACCAACCTCAGATCAATAATATTTGTGGGGGGGGAAAATCCCAGAAAGTTCCAAAAAAAACAAAGCTGAACTTGCCACGCACCGAGGGCTATTCTGAACCCACGCGGATGAAGCGACATGTAGGCGCCCCTGCCGTAGCACATATGCCAGCATAGGTTACATGCGAATCCCATGTTATTCATGGAAGGGGCCTGAGCAGCCATGGCTTTGGGTGGCCACAGGGCTTCTGGAACCAGCCTCCTGCCGATACCCAGGAACCACTGTCCAGAAACAGAAGGCACAGTAATGAGCCCCTTAGATCTGTCACCATGCTTCAATAGTGATCGACGTTTTCTCTCACTCATCCCTGACTGCTCTTCTCTCCTTCTTCTCCTGCCCCTGGCTCGCTGCTGGAACATCTAAAACAAGCTCCAGACTTCTCATTATTCCCCTGTGAATACCTCAGGATGGCGGGTTGCCGGAGAGAAAATGTTAAAGAGAAAGCAGAAACCATCATGCCGAAAGATGTAAACAGTAATTTTTAATATCATCCAATCTGAGTAACTTTTCACTTCATCCTCAAAATGACCTTTGGAAGTAAAACGATTGCTCCCACCTTTCAGAACAAAATGGAGTGAACGAGACAGTAAGTGGCTTAGGCACAGTCACTCAGCTTGGCCCCATCTCCTGGGTCCAGCCGGCTGGCAGGTACTAAAGGCAGGATTGGAACCCAACATCAAATCCCAGAGCTGAGCCCTCACTTCCCCATCCTCCCTGAGCCTCGGAGCCTGTGGTCCTTCATCTGGGAACCTCACCTGTGCTCAGCCCCTCCACAAGCCCATTTCCTTATGGCCACACTGACCTCAGCTTTGTCGTGCCTAAAGTGGCAGCCACAGGCACCTGCCTCCAAGGGCTGCTCATTTCTTCATGCTCTTCATAACTATTTACTCCGTGCCTATGTTGTCCTAGTGCTGTTGGGTGTACTTGCCATCAACCAAGAGAGTTTTGGCTGTCGTGGAGTTGACAGCTCCCCTGGGAGCTGGATAGCAACGGACACTCGGGCCCCCACCCCCACCTGCTGCACTGGAATCTGTGCATTAACCAGATCCTCGAGTTGGAGAAGCACTGCCTAGGACCACAGCTTTTACCCTGGCTGCACATTAGAATCCTCTGGCCCGGGACCCATCCAGAACCATTAAATCAGAACCACTGATGATGTTAGCAAGTTCCCTGTGTGGGTGGCGTTGAGAACTGCCGGCCCAGCTTGATTGTTTCAAGAATGAATGAGCTGGGGGTGAACTCTCTAGCCAGTACCTAGGACTCAGTAGGTGCTAAATTACTGCTCTATTTATTTCCCCTCGTCTCAGCCTTGTTCCCAGACACCCTCCACCCCGCCCTACCCAAAGCTTACATTCTTTTTTTTTTTAAATATATTTTATTGATTTTTTACAGAGAGGAAGGGAGAGAGATAGTTAGAAACATCGATGAGAGAGAAACATCGATCAGCCACCTCCTGCACATCTCCTACTGGGGATGTGCCTGCAACCCCGGTACATGCCCTTGACCGGAATCGAACCTAGGACCTTTCAGTCCGCAGGCCGACGCTCTATCCACTGAGCCAAACCGGTTTCGGCGAAAGCTTACATTCTTGAGTGGCTTACACTTTCCCAAGTCCAAAGGCATTCTTTGGCCTCATGAGCTTCCAAACAGAGTGTTGCCCTTTGCTGAGAACCCCCAAAACGATATATGGGGTCTTCTCACAGGAAGTCAGCCTGCAGGGAAGACTCGAGCGTCTCCCCTCAAGCCCTGGTGTGCAGAACTGGGATCAGAGCTGCAAACAAAACACAATCAATCAATCAATCAATAAGTGAAGGCTCAACCTCGTGTGCAAAGTGCTTTTCTTTCACCACCGCTGGATCCCAGGCCAGACGTTATCTCATCCCGCTCTCTCCCGCGCGTGACACGAGGAAGGGCAGGTGCCACCGGCCACAGCTTACCAGGCCAGAAGCTGCGGTTTGAATCACTGGGCATGAAGGAGAGGGCACTGACCCTGGACCCTAGGGCAGAGCAGCAGCCCAGACTCCACCTGGCCTCCCTGGGTGGCCTCGGCACAGCAACATTTCCTGCTGGAGGTGGCACTGGCAGAGCCCCAGGGTGTGGGTGGGCCTGTGTGAGTCCCAGCTCTCCTGCCTCTGCAGGCCACCAGGATGATGGGAAGGGGGCTGTTTGCAGGCCTGTAAATGAGCCACAGCCCACGTGGGAGGCTGTGGAGGGTCGGTGGCTTTTCTTTGGGAACTGGCAGGGGTGAGGATGGCTGGAGAGGGGCAGGGAGAGGAGTGCAGAGGTGAGAGCTCTGATCTGTCTCCATGCCAATTCTCCATCCGGCCATTAATTCAATCAGAGGCACCGGCCTCCGCACTTTAATGGCGAGACTGAGGCCTGGGAACGGGGAGGCACTTCCCAGGCCGTGCGGCTGTTTCTGGAGATGGTGAGGCCTGTGATGTCTCTGAGATACGGCGGACAGGTCTAGAGAGTCAGGACCCAAACACTCCGGGCGTGGCTGGCAGCTGAGAGATCTCTCTGAGCCCAGCCATCCCGATGGGGAAATGAGACCAGCAGGCAGAGCTCAGGGAGACCAGTCTGCCCAGCACTTGGGAGTAGGAAGGCGGGGTGCCTCCCACCGCAGCCTGTGAGCAGGCAGCCTTCTGCTTTCCTTTTCTCGTCCCTGGTCCCTGAGCAGGCGCCGGGCTCTGATCCCTGCTGTGGTGCCCATCGGTGGCTGTGGGCAGGTCACTCCCCTCCCCGGGTCTCAGAGTTTCCCAGCTCTTTCATGGCAGGATGAGCTCTGACTGCCCGTGTGGCTGCGAAAAGGCAGCAAGTTAGGAAACAGATTGTGGAGAGCTGTCAGCTGCCTGAATGACACGTCCACTCTACAAGGGGTAGAAAGCAGCGTGCACACATGTCCTCGGTCTCCCCCCCTGAGCCCAAGCAGAAGTCACTCACTCTCACCACCACGCCTCCCTGGAGGTGGACCTGGCTCAGGGCCCCTCCGGGCCACAGCGTTCCAGGCAGCCACCTCCTGTCTAGCAGAGCACACAGAGATGAAATCTGTCTTCTATTTCTACCTTGTCTGCCGAGAAGTAGCTTTCGGGAGCCAGCTTCTCCAGGAAAAGGCAGAGCTTGAAAATGATCAGGAAATTGGGCGTCGGGGCGGGGGGGGGGGGAGGGGGGTTGGGGGGAGACATAGGCGGGGTAAAAGGCTCTCGGACTGAATGGACAGTGGCAGTGTCTGCAGCCCTTCAGGGCCCTGGCGGTGGGCAGAGTGTATAGAGCAGCAATCAGGAGGAGCTGGCACCAGGAGATGGGCACAGCGCGGTCCCACCATGATGATCTCTGCCTCACATGGAAGGAGAAGTTACAGTCAAAGTATATGGCAACCTATCTGCCAGAGCCTAACACCCACATTCTTTCTCCAGGCCGCCCCTCAGAAAGCCCAGCCTGTTGCCCTGGGCTCCTCCCATCTCCTGAGCAGGGCAGGGCCTGGGGGAGACCAGTCTGCCCAGCACTTGGGAGCAGGATGGCTGGGTGCCTCCCACAGGCAGCGTGTGAGCAGGCAGCCTGTGCTTTTGCTTTTCTGATCCCTGAGGCATTGGAGTTTGTGAATCCTGGAACAGGGGCCCGAGCCGTGGGTGGGAGTCCCTCTCAGCCACTCTCTTTCCTGGGGGGACCTCGGGAGCTCTCTGCCCCTTCTGGGCCTCAGTTTACCTCTCTATGACCGAGGGCCTTGTGACGCAAGCTGCGAAGTGTCAGCATTGGCATCTCCCTCCCCTGGAGCTTGTTAGGTGAACCTCAGGCCCCCAGATCAGAGCCTGCCCTTCCCCAGGGCTCCGGGCCCTTTACGTGCTCACGGAGGTAGGAGAGCCATCCAGCTCCAGCGCTGGAGTGTCTTGCACACTCAACAACTTGGGCATTCTGCGCCTCCCCAGGTCAGCACCTGAGTCTGGGCCAAACCTGAAGCCAGGGGGGTGGTTCCTGTCAAGAAGGATGAGTGAGGAAAGCCAACAAGGCCCCTGGTGGGAGCAGAATGGCAAGCGTCCTGCGAGAAGGCTGTGGCAGGCCTGGGCTGGCTTGGGAAACCCAGCCAGCCTGCAGGAGCTCCCAAATGGGGGCAGAAGGCCAAGTACACCAACACACAGAAGCGACTCAGGCCAGCAACCTGGATGTGGGGCGGGAGCGGGGAGGCTGCAGGAGGGCAGAGCAGGGTGTGATTGGGTTGGGCCTTTGCTCAGGAGGCCAGAAGAAGAGCTCACTGTGGACTCCAGACCTGGTGGCAAAACGCTCTCTCCCTGCTCTGCAGGTGACCCCCAGGCCCAATAGGTAATATCTCAAGGCCCCATCAGCGAGCAGTGGGGCCACAATTAAATTTAAATGCTCATCCATTTCTCCACAAGCACCAGAACTTTCCATCCCTTTTATGGATTCCTGAGGATTGATCAAATGCAGCTGTTTTGGCTCCCGAGCCAATGCAATAATGAAAGGTGGCCCGCGTCCCCTCCAGGGAAATCAGTGGCTTATTTATTTATTTTGACTCCAAGGCTCATAATGAACTTGAGCTTCTAAACCTCTCCATCTCCCTGGCACTCACCTGAATTCACTTTATGGTGACTTCTTTGTTGACACCCAAAAACCTTCTGGTGATCTGACCTTGGTCAGTTTACGTGTCACTTTTCTCTTCTGAAAAACAAAACAAAACATGGGCTTCCGAACCCTTACGCCATGCGGGACCCTTGGCATGGTTCAGTGAGATATTGCAGGCCAAGGGCTAGCAGAATGCCTGGCACACACAGGCTCAGTGCACTGCCACTTGCCTGCCTTTCAGAACTCTAGGGGTGGGGGAGCGGGTAGAGAACCATATAAAGCTGCCTGCCGCTGTGCCTGCTGGGCCGAGACGTCACTTCCTCCATCACATAAGCAGCCCCGCCTTCCCAGGCTCAGGGTTGCTCAGGTCCACACGTCCATTGGGCCTTACAGTGCCCTCGAGACAGGTAGACAGCCCTCGAGTCTGTCACTCTCATCAGCTTCTCGGGGGCCACTGAGATGATCTTACTTTCTAACGCTATTACTGCATGTAGTGGGTTGAATTGTGTCCCCACAAAAGATATGCTCAAGTCCTAACCCCTGCACCTGTGAATGTAAAATATTTCCTTATTTGGGAATAGGCCTTTGCAGATGTAATTAAGTTAGGGCTCTCCAGATGAAATCATCATGGGTCTTGGATGGGTCCTAATTCCAATGACTGGTGTCCTTCCTTATAAGGAGATAGAGATCTGAGACGTGGAGAAACAGGAGAAGGCCGCGACCAGGCCGGCAGAGATCGGAGCGATGTGTCTACAAGCCAAGGAGCACCAAGGGCTGCCAGCGACTGCCAGAAGCTGGAGACACAGGCAGGGTCCTCCCTGGAGCGTCTCGGGGGAGGAGGCCCTGCCGACACCTCGGGCTCAGCTCGGGCCTTCAGAGCTGAGAGAGAATAAATACAACAGCCTAGGGAGCTAGTATCCCATGTGAATAATAAGATGTTTAAAATAGAGACGACTCCTGTGCTGAGATGTTGTCAGAGTGCGGGTGACGAGGCCACTGACGAGCACAAGGACCCCGAGGGCCTCCCTGCGGGGGAGGTGGCTGGACAGGCTTTGGGGCCTGCAGGGCACAGTGCAGGCTCAGGCCACCTCAGGGTTGGGATAGAGAGTTGGGTGGGCCGGGGTGCACTAAAGGAGACAGAAGAGATAGAGGCTGCAGGACATTGTGGGAGATCAAGCCCCTAGCTTACTTAAGGACCCGAGGGGGCCTTGGCAGTGGGCACTCGTCCAGGGCAGGTATTGTGGAGACGGCTGTCCGGGGGGCGGACACAGGGTGTGGAGACCAGAGCTGGATTATGCTCTGTCCCTTCCGTCTGAGGGGGCGGCTCCAGCCTGAAGGGGTCACAGGCAAAGGCAAGAGTCTCAGGTGGAGGAGCCTCCCCCGGGGCTGGGGTGTCTGGGGAGACCTCCCGGCACACGTGGTGGGTTCGGCTTCATTAGGTCCAGAAGGAGGAGCCTGGGTGATTCTGAGCAGGAAACCCTGAGGTGCTCCAGAAAGTGCACTGTGGCCTGGCGTGTTAGGATGGGGAGGGCTGGGCTGAGCAGTGAGCTGGGAGGGGCAAGGCAGCTCACAGAGGGGAAGAGCAGAGGGAACTCAGTGGGAGGACATATTCCCAAATGCTTTGTGACCAAATGGGCACAGGGTAGGGACAGGGAGGTGGACCGTGCCTCAGGCTGCAGAGCCCAGGGTAGCGTGAGGGCCCTGCCTCTGTGGTGGGCTAACGGCAGGCTTGGGCTTCTAGGACCCTTCCCTGATGGACAGGTGAACAGATGGCCACACAAACAGAAACACGCAGACACACAGGCACATGGACACACAGACCACACACACAGGGATGTCCACAAAGCTGTCCATGGAGACAAACACATGCAGGAGCACACATGCCCAGAGACACATGTGTGTGCACACAAGCGTATTCACATATGCACAGATGCACGCACACAGACACACAGAGGAGCCTGTTTCTCTGGCTGTCTGCTTCCCACCCCACCTACCTCTTACTCTTTCTCTCCACCCCCCCCCCCGCCCCAGTCCACTCCCTCCTAACAGGGCGGGTGGGTAAGGCTCGGCCCTAGGCCAAGGGCGGTGAGGGAGAGACCAGAGCATGAGGCCAGAATCCCAGAGAGAGTCATTCCTCTGTGTGAAGACAAAGTGCAGGGATGGACGGAGACACAGGCGGGAGCTGAGTGACAGCGTCCTGAGACTGGCCCGCAGCACACGGAGAAAATGAGACACAGAGTCTCCAGTTGCAGCATGATGCACACAGAGCTACCCAGGTACACACAGACACACAGACACACGGACACACTGGCCCACACACAGGCACAACACACACGGACACACAGAGAGACCTCTACACGCAGACTCACCGGCATGCACACAGACAGACACACATACACCCTCCTCCCACCCCCGCCCCCAGAAGGAGATACACACACAGACAGACAGACAGTCAGACACACAGACACACAGAGGCATAGCCAAATCGACCCAGGCAGAGCCATGGAGACAAAGAGGCTTTGAGCGAGGCCAGCCCTCCCCCAGAACCCAGACATCCCAGCTTTGCAGTCCCCCTAGGAACCCTCTGAAACGCCAGGAGAAATTCCTGGGATATTAGCTAAATTTCAGACACAAACATTCCGGTCTCCCTCTCCAGATGTAGCGCTCATGAAAGCCTGCGCAGCCCTCCCTGCTCGCCCCTCACGCCCCCGCTCCCTGCTCCTAGGAATGCTGCCTGTCGGCTCAAGGAAGGGGTGGCCCAGGGGGGTGCAGGGCCCATATCTGCACTCTGGAGGACCCTGACCAATGCGGGCATCAGGCAGATAGGGGGGTTCCTTGTTGGAGGGTGGGGGTGCTGCCCAAAGCCAGGGCTGAGCAAGCCCCAGGGGCCTGTGGCAAGGGCTCTAAACTGAAGTTAGAGACCCTGAGTTAGAGCTCAGCTCCTCACAGAGGCCTGGCTCATCACAGGGAACCTTGTAAGCTATGGGCCTTGCTCACCTCCCCACAGACACCCTGGCCACCTCTCAGCTCCAGGAACTTAAATCAGGTTCTTCCCACCTCAGGGCCTTTGCACGCACTGTTCCCTCTGCTTGGGGCTCGTCCTCGACTCTGCCTCCATCTCAGCATAGATGTTACTTCCTCAGAGAGGTTGCCCCACCAACCTGGGCCTCCTCTATTTCCTCTAACACGGCTGGCTCTTCTCCTGCACAGCCCTTATCTCAGTTTGTAGGTGCTTCTTTATGAGTGAGGTAATTATCTAGTGCTCCCCACAGATGGAGCCAGACCGTGGTGCACAGTAAGTGCTCAGGAAACGTGGTCCTGTCTCCTGGGCCATGCAGGCCACGTTAGCACCCGCAGCCCTAGTGTCCGTATCCATAAAGGGGTTGGAATAGCATTTTTCTCGCCAGGTCCTTGTGAGAAGAAAATGAGGTGATGGACACAGAAGGACTTGGGCACACATCCCCTCACCTTGTGCGAGGGCTGCCGGATCTTCCCTCTGAAGCCTCCTTCAGGTTTGGGGGTAACAGAGTGAGCCACAGACGGGGCTCTGCAAACACGTGCCCGACCTGCCTGCTGGCCTCAGCAGTTTGCTTTCAGAAAGGTCAGAGCCTCCTGACTCTGCGGAGGCCCGAAAGCCCTCCATTCCTGTCTCAAATCTGTCAACGCCACGCCCGTTAGAGTCATCAGTCACTCGCGGTCAGAGGAAGGGATGGTAGGGCAGAGCTCTCCCTAGACACACACCGCTCATGTCCTAGTACCTGGGACCCTGGGGACAGCAGGTGCCAGATCTGTGGGACATCCCAGGACAAGCCACGCTGTGTCTCGCTCCTGTGAGCACCCGTCTCCTTCCTCTCGTGGCCGCAAGGGAGCGTTGGTGTCCAGCAGAGGCCGGTACCTGCCAAGGAGCTTTGCCTCTGGTGAGGCGGTCGACCAAGTTAGTGAACACCTTCGCACCTCAGTTTCCCCACGTCTCCCCCATTCCATGTTTTTTCCTTGGAAATAAAGTGGCTCAGCACATGCACAGATCCTGGACGGTGCTCCTGTCACACAGTAGGGCGGCAGGAATCAGGTTGCCATGCTGCTGCTGCTGATGACGAAGTAAGAGGAACTCCCCAAGGGGTGATGGCTGTGTGTGCTGCCCTCCCAGAGGCTGCTGGGTCCGAGACGCAGGCCTGCCTGCCTCCCACCAGGGCAACCGCTACTTATGTCAGAGATCTATGTCCCGTCGTAAAGAGTTTAACATTTTAGTTCCTAATTGCGTTACCAGAGACGGACCGCTGTTTGCCCTCATCACTCTCCCATCGCGTTCCTTGGCAGGACCCACTGGGCCGCCCCAGGTGTTTCCTCGCCTCCTGGTTTGAAAGCCTGGGGCGGCCGTACAAGCGCCTCCAGGCTGTTCAGTGTGGCCGGTGGAGTGCGGGCCGGCAGGCGGGGGGGCCTGTGCTGGGCACCGTGGGTGGTGCAGGCTACCCCGCCCCCTCCTATCTGCCCGCAGCCTCCCTGTGTATGGAGCACCCTGCCGGCCCTGCCTGGTTCTCACAGCGGTGCTGTGCGGCAGGACTCTTACTATCGATCCCTGGATACAGAGGAAGCGATGCCAGGAGAGGTGGTGAATTTCACTCGTTCACTCGGCCACCGTTTTGGTAGGAGCAGCTTTGCGGAAGGCGCTGGGAGCGTGAAATGATAGGACCCAGCCCCACCTCAGGGACGCCACGGGCTTGCCCAGATGGAAAGTGACAATGGCACGGCCACCCGCGGGCATTGCTGGGTCTCTAGGTGGCGCGCACAGGGGCAGAGTGTTCATTCAAAAACACAGCCCCACCTCAGGTCCAGAGCTCTTCCTTGGGTCGCCTTCTGTTTAAAGCTCCAGATTCTAAACTTTCTATTCAAATTCTCGTCTGACCCAGCCTCCCCCTGACCATGCTGCGCTACACTGAGCCCTGTGGGACCGCAGACACAGGCCCCAGCCCCACGCATTGCCCACCCGATGGCCTCCCCCTTCCAACTGGTGGAACCCTGATGCTGTGGGTGGTGGGCAGACTCGGGGATCCAGTCCCCCTGCAGCGCCGGTGTAAACCACCCGTGGTCAGCCAATCACGGTCATCAGTCAACCCACACGGCAGCCTGACCCCCTTTGCCAGCGACTCCCCTAGTCTCCTTACAAGGGGTCGCCAGTGTATTCATAACAAAGTCGGTGAGAACGGGGTTGTCATGCACCGAGTGCTTGTGTCCCCTCAAATGCACACGTTGACTCCTAACCCCCAAGACGGCGGTGTGGAGACAGTGCCTTTGGGAAGCGATAGCTCACCAAGGTGGAGCCTCCTGACCGGAATTAGTGCCTTAAGAAGGAGGCCTCGCAGAGTCCTCTCCCTCGGCTCCCACGGGAGGAAATAAGGAGCCCGCTGCATGCCACGGGAGGAGGGCTCTCTGGGAACCCCACCTGCCGGAGCCCTGCTCTCAGACTCGGCCCCAGAACTCAGGGTGCTTCTAGGCCCTGCAACACTTGCTATGGCGCCTGGATGGACACATATGGGGTGTTCGCCGGGGAGCTTCAGGAAGAAGGTGGAAGAGAATTCCCTGGAGTCACCTTGCTCCTCGTCCTGCCGGGAACGCGTTTGTGGGCGATAAGTTGTCTGGCGCTGCAGCAGCCATCTTCTGGTCGTGTGCTAACGGACCAAGGGCAAAAGTGAGCGAGAGAGGCGGTGAACATCGGGGTCTCTGCAGACTTTCGGGTTCTGTGAGCTGCTCTGGGCTCTGTGGGGACAACACATCCTCTCACCGGCACCGCAGCTCGTGGGGGTCTCTCTCGCCTGCACTGATGCATCTTCGCCGGAGCCCGAGCAGCCTTTCATCCCCCGCCTCCGGTGCCCTACCCCCTGTTTTGCTTTGGAAACTGGTTTTTCTTGAGACCTAATGCAAGGGCCGTCTCTGAGGTGTTTTTTTCACACCCCCTCGCCTTACCCTGACCACAGGTTTGAGCACCCACAGCACTTCCCTCTTCCCCTTTTGTAGATCGAACACATCAGTTTGTCATGATTTGTTTTCTTTGTCTGTAGATACCCTGGGAGGCCCCAGCCCCAGCTGCTCAGTCACGGTTTGAGTGACCAGGGCCTGAGAGCGCCCCCATGCCCCTGAACCCTCCTAGTGACCTTGGGAGCCATGAGAGAGCTCACCTCCATGTGCAGGTGAGGAAACTGAGGCAGAGAGGGACAGAGAAGATGCTGGAAGGAGGTCTGTCTGGGCTGGAGGGAGCCCTGGGCCACACAGTCCAGGTTCTGCTCCTGCCCTGCGTGGACTCTGGGCCTGCAGCGCGTGTTCCTGCCGTGGCTGATGCTGCCTGCAAGGGGCATTCACCCACGGTGGTGGGTGGTGGGTGGTGGGTGGTGGGTGGTGGGTGGTGGGTGGCAGGGCCAGGTGCGGGGCCCCGGGTGGTGAACAGAGCTTGCTTGTCCTGGCACAGTCGCCGAGGTGGGGCACAGGGGCCATTTTCTCTAGGCAGCTGGGGCTGAAGCACATCAAAAAGCAAGACCCAAGCAGGGATGAAGTCATGTGGAAAAACATTCAAGTCAGAACAAAACTGTCTTTCTGCAAATGACTTCATCACGTGGCCCGAGGCTGGGATCACCCCACCTCGCACCTCGTCCCGCCCGCCCACGGCAGCGGGGAAGACCCGTTCCCGGGCCCTGTGACATCACTCAGGCAGCAGTAAATGTTACAGGGGCCCGCCCGCGAGGTGCTGGGGGTGAGGCTTCCATCGCCTCTGCAGGCAGGGCTTCCTCTGACCCCCCAGGCGGGGAAGGCCTTGAGGGCACACCAGAGCCTTCTCCTTCTCCCCCTCTTCGTTCTCAGTGCCCAGCTCAGAGACCAGCAAACATTACAATAAAATAGTAAAATAAAATAAAATAAAATAAAATAAAACCCACCCTGTGAATACATGTGTTTGTGCATTCGACAAAGACTGACTGAGCTTTCCTTTCCTCCTCGGCAGGCAGTGGGGGCAGGCAGTGTGGGCAGGCAGTGTGCCTGCCCTGGGTCCGCTGGCAGGAGAGGACATAGTGGCTCTATGGAAGGACAACTGCAGAAATCGGCTTCTCTAAGGTTGATATTTCTTATTTACAAAATACGTTCTGCGAACAGTTATACTGATTTTTTAACCAAATAAGCATTAAATATGATCAAATCGCTGCTAAAAGCTTGCTGTGTTTGCCCCAGTTTGGCCTCATTTTCCCACCCATTCAAGGTGGTGCTGGGGAGTATTCTTCACATGGACCCCGTGAGGCTAGTGAGGGGGCTTGGGGGGTCCGTGGACACTGCCATGATCCATGTGGGGCACACCTTTTTCTTGAGAGAGTCAATGGCTTTCAAAAGGCTCATAAGGGGGTTTGTGACCTTAAAAAGTTGAGAAGCAGAATAGAATTACTCAGGACCCTCCATGCTCATTTGGTGATTCCTTTGTACCCACCTCGGAGTGCACAGTTGAGAAAGAGTTGAGGGGAAAGAAAAAGGCAATTGAAGGGCTCTGGGCAGTGGAGATCCTGGCTCCGGCCTCATCCAGAAGCACCCACACGGGCGTGGGTGTGGGCATCATCCCTGGGCCTTCCCCGGCAGTCCTTGACCTGGCTGAGCGGGGCCTTGGCTGGGTGCGCGCCTGGCACACCCTGCCGATGTCTCCCATGCAGTCCCCAAAGCTGCCAGCCAGGAGCCAGTTCGGGTTTCAGAGGCACCAGCGAGCGCTGTGCGTGGCCTGCCAGGTGAGGAGAACAGAGCCGGCATTAACGAGACGCTCCTCTCCTGGTATCGCCTTTCCCCTCGCAGGCGGTGTCTTGGACCGGGAGCAAACCTGTGTCTCTCTCCGGAGCCAGGACTTGATATTGTTGTGAATGGAGGTTTTCATCCCCCAGCTAGGTCTGCCCTCCATGGCGCCTGCCGCCAGTGCCAGGCTTGGCACCTGAGACGTGAGCCCCCAGCTGTGGGAGGAGCGGGGGGATGAGAAGAAGCAGGCTCAGCAGCTTCCCCTCCACCCAGACGTGGTGGAGGAAGAAGAGGCATCGTGCCCCAGGAGAAGGAGCGAGGACGGCAGGGTTCCGGCTGGGCTCTGACGGCTGGTGCGTGCTGGCCGGGGAGTTTTCCACAGTCCACGGAGGAGCCAGACTCAGAGCAAAGTCACCATAGGTCAGGATGGTACGGAATAAAGCTGGAGAGGAGGATTTCACCAAAAGGGAATGGGAGAAGAGAAAAGCATGGGGGCTCCAAATACCTTAGACCAGTGGTGGGCATCTCAGAGCAGGGAGCACGGGCCAGGAAGCATGTGTGCATGGCGGTGGAGGCCGCCCCTGGACACCGTCTGGGAGATGGGTCGGGGAGAGAGGACTGCCGGGAAAGAGCGGCATGAGCTGCAGGGGCAGCTCCAGCTCAGGGGTCCTGGCAGCCGGGACAGCGCCCTTCACCCCAGGAGAGCTAGGCCAGCAGGAGACATCAGGGCTGGGCGGCAGGGTGTGGCCCAGCTGGGAGCTGGCCTGCTGTGCTCTCCTGTCTGCAGGCCTCCCCAGGCGGCCTCTGTCCCCGCCCTGAGCTCTCACTCACACAGGCAGCCTCTGACGGCAGGTGTGGGACCTAGGAGGGTGGCCAAAGGGAAACAAAGGGTGGAAGGGACCGACTAGGATTTCAAAGCGCAGCACACACAGGCCCGCGTCCTGGCTGGGAAGCACTCGCTTGTCCATTCGGTGGTTGAGGTCCCACAGGCCTGCGAGTGAGGGCAAGTCCCCATAAACACCAGTGGGCAGGGACAACTCACCAGCACAGCCATTCACCACGTGTCTATGCGGCGCTGGGTCCTGGGGTGGGCGAGGGGGAGAAGGAGAAGAGCTCACAGCCGGGTCAGGTGGACTCGATGTTTGCTGAGCTTCCGGAAGGTTGGCTGTCTGCTTCTGGGGCTCGAACATTCAGCTCCGGAAGTCCATCCTCACAGCATTCCTGCCAGTGGAGGAAGCAGGTTCTGAGAGGCTAAGGGTCCTGCTCAGAACCGCACAGCTGGATTTGGAATCCCAGTTCTGTCCGACTCCAGGGCCTGCCTGTTTCACTGAGGCCAGGGGCCCTCTTCTCTGAGAGGAGAAGAGGCCGAAGCCTGCAGACAGGGGTCTGGGTGGCTTGAAGCCTGAGTTGGGCCTGGTCACAGGCCCTTCCAGTGCATGTTGCCAAGGCACCTGGCACTCAGCAAGTCCCCGATAAACGGAGAGATGAAAGGGTCTCCACTCAAGGACCACCCGCCGCGGACCAGGCTCTCGGCTCTGCGGGCAGTTGGGAGGGGAGTGGCTCAGTCCCTGTCCTCAAGGAGCTCACAGACCAATAGGAAGTGCTAAGACCCCTCAGGCACCGAGTCAGACAAACCTCTGTCCCTCTGAGTGGGGTGGCGGAGGTGGGAGCCAGAATGGTTCAGAACCCCAGTTTCCTTCTCTGAAAAACACAGATAGTAGCACCTAATTTATTGATTGTTGTGGAGATTATGCAAACTAACGAGAGCTGAGCACAGGGCCTGACACAAAGCAGGGCTCAGAAATCATTATAATTATGATTCTTATTATCATTCCAGATAGAGTTCAACGACAGTGAAGAGCAGTTAAGTTGAAGAACTGTAAGAGAGGCAGCGATAAAGTGCTCCTGGGATTCAGGGATGGGAGGCGGGCAGGTGCGTGGGGAGATGCAGGAAGGCTTCCGGTTTTGTTTCCACTGCCCCATGTATCTTATGATCATCTGGTCCCCAGCCTCTTCACCAGACTCACTCCTGGCTCTAGGCAGTGAACAACTGGGCGCCGAGGCCTCTGCTCCAGGGCCTTGGGAGCTCAGGTACCACCCGCTCTCCTCCCCATCCCAGCAGCTCTGCTCAGGGCGTCCATGGTGAGCCCACAGCCAGCGGTAGCCAAACAGCCCTGCCCACACAGGCCCAGCCCCAGCCCCAGCCCCAGCCCCAGCCCCAGTGCCCAGAGCAGGAACCCTGCCCGAGCCTCCTGGGGAGGCATCCTGATGAGCTTCCACAGCCCCATGTCCCTGGGAGGGTGGGGAGAGCAATGGAGGGGAGTCCAGAGGCCGGGTTCGCACTTGCCTGAGAGCCGTGGGCCAGGCTGCCCCCTCTCCAGGGTACGGCAGAGCTCATGTGGCCCTGGCCTCCCCAGGGTCTACAGCAGAGGGTCCCATAGGGCAGGCAGTCCTCAGCCAGTGAGGTCAGAGTTGGTGGGCATACCCCTCAGTTCCTCAGTGGGACAGCCGTTCGGTGTGTCCTCCCGGGTGGTCCCCAAGAGGAGTGAGCCATCGGCGAAGTCAGTATGTCCTTTATTGCTCATCTCTTTCACTGTCTGTTTCCCACATCTCCGCAGTGACCTGGGAAGGGTTGCCTCCCAGGTAAACTCCTTGCACCCCAATCCCTGTCTCAGCGTCGCTTCTGGAGAGCCCAGCTGCGGTGTGTACCCAGCTGGTCACCCTTAGGCCGGGGGCCGGGGCTGCGGGGTGTCCTCTAAGGCCTCTTGGCTCCAGTGTCCCTGTTGCTGCCTCTCCCTCCCCTGGGCTGCTCCGCCCACATCCTCACGGGGTTGGGGGAAGTCAGGACTGTCCACACGCTGCTGTCTGCTTTACAGGTGACCTCCTGCTCCCAGGACAAGAATCTTCCTGGATGGGAGGGTCTGGCAGTTGGGAAAAAATTCAACAGCTTTGGTCTGGTTTCAGGAGGAACAGCAGGCAGCTCCCTCAAGCCTCCTGTAAACGGGTGTGCCGCTTCCTAGTTAGAGAGAACGCCGTCAGGGGCCACGGAAAAAAGGGCTGACTCATCAGTTCCTAATGACACTAACAAGCGGCATCTGTGAGCCGCCCTGGCCCTCGTCGCGGGGAGTGGGAGTCATTTGCTTTCCGGGGCTCCACCATCAGAGCCCCCTCTCCGCCTCCCTGGAGTGTGTCATGCTCTGGCTTTTCACAGGAAAACTGCCTACCACCATAGCTAAGGCAAGGTAATAAAATATTCACCAGCAGAGGCCAGAGGGTGGAAGCTCACGTCCTCCAGAAGTCCTAAATTAAAGACACACAGACCCAGACAGAAGACGTGCCAGCCGGCAGACATTCCCAGGCACACTGAGGAGCAACACAGCCTCACACACACACACACACACACACACACACACACACGTCTGCCAGCACACACATGTGCTTTGATCACACAGCTCACAGCACACGAGCCTGAACTGAGGACATGTGTGCCACGATATGAACACAGACTCGCATTGCATGTCCCCGTGAGCCCCCACTACATATGCCCACCACACAACCCCCCACCCACCCACATCTGTACAGAAAAGTGACCTCTTAGCTGGGGCACTGGGTCAGAAGAGCCTGTCACTGGCCCTGACTTTTGAACCACAGTCGCCTGCCTGGCTGTCCTGAGGAGGCCAGGCTCTGTCAGGCAGAGAATGGAGGCTGTGCTGGGGAGTGTGACTCAGAGGAGAGTCACACAACTCCATTCTGCTGCCTGCTGCCAGGAGGGGAGGACGAGGGAAGCTTGCAAATGTGAAAGCTGAAAGGGCTCTGCGCTTCTGGAAGCTTCCACATTACCATGTCACTTGTCCAGGCTGGTAGTGTCCCTGAGGGCAGTGTGAGGAGCGGCTGTTGTCACAACACAAAGCCCTGTGCTCAATTACAAGGAGCGCTTCTCAGGAGTGGCTGCGGAGTTGCTTTCCCATGCACCAGCTCCGGCCAGGCCGGCCTTGCCCAGGGCTCTGGCGTGCCTGCAAAGAGAGCAGTTGGCCCCTGGGCTTCTGAGGTGGTCACATACGTTGGCGTGTGTCTGCAAAGGTGATCCTGCCTCCTGACTTTTCTAGAAGCTCTGACCAGCAGCTCACAATGAGAAGATGCATGCCAGACTTAGGATGTTTGAAGCTTCCCGGTTCACAGGCCATGCCTCAGGTCCCTGGGATGCTGTTTTTCATGTATCTACTCTGGACGCATCGTGGAGCCTGGGCCCTGGGGGGAGAGAACTGGCTGCCCAAAGGAGCTCCTAGCCTGTGGGGGAAGTGGACAAGGGCTAAGAGACTAGCAATTTGCTTTTGGACCAGAGACTCTAACTGATCTTGGAATACAAAGAAGTTGGCCAGAGCCCTAGCTGGTTTGGCTCAGTGGATAGAGCGTTGGCCTACAGACTGAAGGGTCCCAGGTTCGATTCCAGCCAAGGGCACATGCCCAGGTTTCGGCTCGATCCCCAGTAGGGGTCGGGGATGTGCAGGAAGCAGCCAATCAATGATTCTCTCTTGTCATTGATGTTTTCATCTCTTTCTCCCACTCCCTTCTTTGAAATCAATAAAGAAATATATTTAAAATTTTTAAAAAAAGAAGTTGGCCAGACAAAGAGAGAGGTATGTGTATGAGTGGGTGGGAGGTTAGAGGGGCAGGGGATAGAGGATGGAGAGGAGGGAGATGTAATTCTGAGTGGAAATGCAGAATTCCCAAAATGAGCATGGTTTCCTACTTAGGCAATGGTAGGCCAGGGCTGGCAAAGGATAGCTCACAGGCCAGATTCAGCTCACTTCCTGGTCTTGTAAATAAAGTTTTATTGGCACACAGCCACAGATATTAATTTATTTAGAACAGCAGAATTAATTTCTATTCAACAGCAGAATTAAGTAGTCACAGCATGGCTCTCAAAGCCTGAAATATAAACTATAGTAAATACTATCTGACCCTTTATACAAAACTAGAGGCCCGATGCATGAAATTCATGCACTGGGGTGGGGGGTCCCTCAGCCTGGCCTGTGCCCTCTCACAGTCCAGGAGTGCCATGATCGATTGCCCCAAAGAGGTAGGCCCCAGCCACCCGGCCAGGGCTCTACGATGGATTGCCCCAAAGAGGTAGGCTCGTCGGTGGCCTGGGCCTCCCTCTTTGAGGTGATCGTGAAGCCCCCCAATTGATCACTTGCCCCGCCAACCGGTGGCCTGGTCCTCTCTCTGCAGGGTGATAATAGGGTGATGGCCAGGCCCTGACCAATCCCATCTCTCCGGCCTTGGCTGGCCTGGCACCAGTGGGTGTCATAGTGTGGTCATCCAGATGGTCGTTCCCCTGTTCAGCCATTTGGTTGATTTGTATATTACACTTTTATTATTCTAGAAGATAATTTGTCAACCCTGTTCTAGGTCTATCAGTTAATTCTGGAACCATTGTAGAATTCTCGAGCCAACCACAGAATACCTAGCACCTGCTGCGTAGGTCTGGAATCCGGCATGGTGTTCTAGAGCTGCCGGAAGCAAGACATCTGTATAGGGATTTAGGAGTTCACAGTGAGCTTTTGCATCCATTATCCCATTTAATCCTTCAACAAGCCCGTGTGAGGTTAATGGTAATTTTATCCCAATTTTTGCAGATGAAAAAACTAAGGCAAAGGGAAGTGAAGTGACTTGCTGAAGACACATGGCGGAGAGACAGCCGAGGCCGCGGCAGCCTGATGCTGACATTCCACGCTCTTTCCAGCACATTAACCTACAGATGTTTCTCCGCCACACATTCCACCACTGAGCTGCCCTCCCTGTCAGTGCGCTTCCCTCCGCTCCTTCCTAACAGCCCTGCTGCCACTGAGGAGCCTTTTGTCCATTGTGCTGCGTGGTGGGAGAGCGGGCTGGAGGAGAATCGAATTTCCTTTCCGCGTCTGTTTGCTGGTGCCCAGTGCACCCTGGGACGCTAACCGACACTGACAGATGAGCTGCAATTGGCTGGTGCGTGTGAAGAACCACTGGACCAGGTAATTCCAATCCACCTCCTCAAAACTCCATCGAGGAGGGAGCCCAGGGTGGCAGTGATGGCCCTGCCCTTGTGGACTCGGGGTGCTAAGAGGGGGCCTGTGAGGGCCCCTGGAGGGGTGGGTATCCTGACTGACCCCATGCTGAACACAAGGGTTGCAGCACCCTTGCTCATTTATTTTCACAGGAGCTGCTCTTAATGGGCTTTCATTCCATTTATTAGATACAAGGACCCAAGATGTGGCTGTGTTGTATCAGGCAGATTCTGCGTGCGCACGCGCACACGCACACACACACACACACACGCATGCACTTCCTGCAGCTCTGTGCTGCTGACTGGAGCTCTGCATGCTGTGGGTAACACATTTAGCTCAATAAAATATAATATACGATGGGATCATATTTAACAAGGAAAACAGGGCCCGAAAGGACAGAGGAACAGTGTGGCTGGGTTGCCATGGAAACCCCTGGTTCGGAATTTCCTGACTCCTAGGAGATTACATTTTCAACCTTAATGCTGTATTAACATAAGCTTTGGCACTTAATGTCTCTGTTTTTCACCTCCCCTCTCTCCCTTGCTCACAGGCAAAGGAAAGCATCAGGGATGAGCCAGGGGGAGGAGAGGCTGCTCTTGTGAAAGCCTACACAGGACCCCGCTGCAACCAGCCACCACACCGGGCCAGGGGCTCTGCCCTTTTGGAGGCCTCCCACCAATCACCTCTGTGACCTGCACACAAGCCCAAAAGCAGAGCTGTAAAGTCACCACGTCCCATGCAGGCTGCCTCTCAGATGCCTCTGCGTTCTCTCCTCCGTTGCACTGCCACTGCCCTTTCATCTCTCCTTCAACAGCTTCTCACCCTGCTCCCTGCTCCCTGCTCCCTGATCCCTTCTCACCTGTCGCCTTGCCCTCCATCCCCTCTTGCCGCCTGAGTGATCCCTCCGCACTGCAAATGTGTTCATCCTGCAGTTGACTTCGCAGCCTCCACGGCCCCAGCAGGTACAGACTGAAGCCCACCTCCTGTGCATTCAAGGATCACTATGTCTCCCTGCAGGTTCCTTTCCACGAGTTTCCATCATATCCACCCTCCTCCATTCCCCCAGCCAGTAGAGGCAATGATGTGCTTTCTGAATACACTTCCGGGGGCCATCCCTCTGCTCAGGCCACGGACTCAGCCTGTACCCCTGCCTCTCCTGTCTTTAAGACTGAGCTCAGCATCACATATTTCAGGGGCCCCTGCCCACTTGGCTGCCACTGTTTCCATGGTGCTGTACCAAATGCTGTGGCAGTCCTTACCCCTGATCGGTCCTGGTTCTTCATGCACCTGCCTCCTCTCCCATGATGGGAGCTTG
The DNA here is from genome assembly GCF_964212035.1 of Myotis nattereri. NCBI lineage: Eukaryota > Metazoa > Chordata > Mammalia > Chiroptera > Vespertilionidae > Myotis > Myotis nattereri. Next base: position 12,992,869 of record NC_138088.1, read on the forward strand.
TCACATCTGGGGTTCATGCCCTCTTACCGCCATATCCCCGTCACCCAACTTGGTTCTGGTACCTGGTAGGTGCTCAAATGACACTGGTGAAGTTAAGGTGGCAGGTGGGGACACTGGTGCTCAGAGAGGTCAAGAAGGTGGACTGCACACCATTTACCTGGTCAGAAGTCCAGTGGGGTCTCTCTCCTGTCACCGACCCTCCTGGCCTCTCTGCTGGCTTTGGGGTTTCAGCACCATTCACAGCCCACAACCCACATCTCTGTCTCCAGAACTGCACTTTTTTCCCTGTGAAAATCTTTCTTCCTTCCCCACAAGCTCTCCACCAGCTGCCCAACAGTCGTGGACCAGCGGGACTGTTGGGAAGCCAGGTCTGGGGGAGTGAGGCTCAGAAGCCATCAGAGACCCTTCACTCCATGGAAAGCCCATGATGAAACTGACTCTGAAAAACAAGGCTCTTGAGGTGGCAAAGCATAGCCACTCATCCTAGCAAGCCCGTGCATTGGGGTTTCACAGTAAGGATCTGGGGAGCAGGGCAAAGACCAGAATCTTCATCCCCTCAGCCAGTACTGGGTGGCAGCCAACTCCCCCACCCGACCCCACCCCACCCCACCCCACACGCTTATGGCCCCCTGGAGCACTCAGAAATGAAGGTCCTTGCAGATGTCATTGGTGTGAGGATATTGAGATGAGCTCGGCCCAATGGCCGGTGTCCTTACAGAAGAGAGAAAGGAGAAGACGCAGGCACAGGAGAGAAGGCCTCATGAAGATCCCATGAAGACAGAGGCAGGGGATGGAATTGTGTGTCCATAGGCCCGAAGCACCCAGGGGTGCTGGGAGAGAGGCCTGAATGGACTCCCAGGGCCTCCAGAAGAATCCAGCCCTGCCAACACCTGGTTTCAGATTCCGGCCTCTAAAGCTGAGAGAATAAATCTCTGCTGTTTCAGACATTCAATGTGTTGTCATTTTAGCTCTAGGAGAGGAATACAACCATGTGCTGTAAGAATACAGGGAAGCCCCAGCAGGGCCACAAGGAAGAGAGGAGGGGGGCTTCCTCACCTCTCACCATCACCTGTGGGCCTCTACCCTGCACCTTACTTCTCCTCAGGCTCTGCACTGCCCTCTCACTGCCCCCAGCCCATCCCCTCTCCTCCCTGTGTCTCCATCTCAGGCCTACACGCAGCTTCCGTTAGCTCAGGGCTCTGCAGCCTGCGCTGTCCGGGGTCCAATCTCATTGGTGGTCTTGTCATTTCCCCTACATGTGCTGACCAGCCAACTCTCTCCTCGCATTTAAACTGCCCATGATCTGATAGTTTAATTAATCACCATCCTCCCAAATGGGCATAACCTTCACCCCAGGGCACCTCATGGGCAGCAGGCCTTAGCTCTGTCTACTCTGGTCAAGCTCACCCTGGTTTTGTCATTGGTGCCAGCAGGGGAGGCTCTGAGAGGGCAAGACAGGTGACCAGAGGCAGTCCAAGATGGGTGGCACCTTCACTGTTGAGACACCTTCATGAAGAACTGAATAATATGCAGCAGGAAGGGGAAAGGGAGAGAGAAGAGCAATTTTTTTTTTCAAATGTAAGAAGGAAGGTGTCATCAGCTGAAGCTTTTGAAAAGTTGAAATTGCAACCCATTTGCCTCCCTCACTGGAGGAAGGCTGCCTTTGATGGGCTGCTCAGAAGTGTCCATTGTTCTGGGTGAGCGTGACAATCTTGGGGGCAGAAGGGGTGGTGGAGAGAGGCTGGGCAGGGGCATTTGCAGAGGGGCCAAGACAAGGACAGGGGCATTGGGCTGCATTTGCTATAATCCCCGCCCACTTCCTGTGTGCAGCGCTGTGCTAGACGCTGTCCAGGCACCCTCTAATGAGCACCCCAAAGCCCCAGGGCTGGTGCCAGTGTGGAGCTTGCTGTGCAGATAGGGCTGCAGGTGTAAATGCCCCAGGCTACAGGACGAGGGAGTGATGGAGTCAGGATTTGAGCTCAGGTCAGAGGGGGCAGGAGACGTGACAGCAAATGCACCTTGTGATCCTGGAATGGATCCTGGGTGCAAAGAAGACAGCTATAAAGCACGTACGGGGACCATTGGTGACTTGAATATGGAATCCAGATAAAATATAGTTTTGTACTGATGTTAGATTTCCTGATTTTGATAACTATATATGGACATGTAGAAGTTCTTGTTCTTAAGAAATAACACTAGATTGTTGAAGAGTAATAGAGAAGATTGTCTCAACTTACTCTCAAATAGCTCAGAAAAAGGAGAGAGAGAATTATAAAGGGAATGTGACAAAACGTAGCAATTGGATAAGCTGGTGATGGCTGTGTAGCAGATCCCTGACTATTCTTGCCACTCTATACATTTAAAACTATGTCACAATTAAAACTGTAAAAAAGAAAACTCCGAAGTCCTGGCCGTTTCCATGTTTTTTTACAGCAGCTTTATTGAGTTGTGATGGAGTCAGGATTCAAGCTCAGGTCAGAGGCGCATGAACTGTACACATTTAAAGTGAATGCTTTGATAAGTTTGACGTTTGCATGATCCTGGAAGCCATTATCACTTCGAAGAAAGTGAACATACTGTCACAGCCAAAGTCCCCTCCTGCTCCTTTGTAACAATGCCTGTCACCCCTTCCCACCCCAATCCTCCATCCCAGGCAACTGCTTTCTGTTACTGCAGACTGGTTTGCATTTCCTAAAATTTTATATCAATGGCATCATGTAGTACGTACTCTTTTTTGCCTGGTTACTTTAACTCCGTATCACTGTTTTGAGACTCATCCATGTTGAAGCATGTAGAGATAGTCCCTTCTTTATTATGGTTGAGTAGTATTCCACTGAATGGGCATACCACAGTTTATGTGTTCCCCTGATGATAGACACATGGGTTGTTTCAGTTTGGGGCGATTATGAATAAACCTGCTGCGAAGACTTGTGGACAGGTCTTTGTTTGGACCATGTCTTCTTTCCTTTCAACAGAATGGCCAGATCATATGGTAGACATGTGTTAACTATTTTCCAAAATGACTGTACCACCTGAGTGTATGAGGGTTCCAGGTTCCCCACATCCTCACCCGGGTATTGACTGGCCTGGCATTGTCAGTATTTTGATCTGTCATGCTAGAGGTATCTCATTGTGGGTATTTGCATTTTCCTAATGACTATCAGAGTTGCTGTTGTCACCATGCCATTTTCTCTCCAGCTTCTCCGGGGGTCACTGTACCCTCTGGGCGAAGAGGCAGCTACAGGAAGCCTGGGAAGCTCAGCGACTGCCACTCCGACCCGAGGTGAAGGGTCAAGTCGCCAGCAGAGAGCATGGGGATGCATGGGCCCAGGTTGAAGACTAGAGTCCTAATGTGAGTGCCCAGGGCACTGTCTGATCAAGGTATTGGCCCGATGGCTCTGATTGGCAGAGCACACCCTTCGCATGGGCCATCCGTCAGCTCAGTAGCTCCACCTGGGGCTTTCTTACAGGTGATCAGTAAACAGGACACACCAGTCCTAACTCTAGGATTTCACCCACTGACTCACCAGTCATCAAGTGTCTTCCAAGTGCCAATTCTGTGACCAGCATGAGTCTTCGATCGGCTTTGGTTGTTTCTTAGGTTGTAGGTAACTTTGAGAATGAGGTCAACATGCCTAAGACTTATGTTCAAGGCCTTTCTAGATCAAGTTCCTAAATTATGGTTTCCTGCCACATGCTTCTACCCCACCCGGGCTCCAGATTTAACAAGTGCCCAGTGTCCCAGCCTTTTCAACTCCTTTCTGCCTCTCTGCCGCAATCTGCTCTCACGCTTCTCCCTCCCTTGGCCAGTGGAGACCTCAGCCAGCCGAGGCACCAGGCCTCCCTTGGAGCCCTCCCCATCCTCGCAGAAGAACTAATTGGGGCCAGCGCTGTCTGACCTTGTATCCCATGTGCTCTCCTGAGGACTGCGGCGGGCTGTGACCTTCTGAAGCGCAGGGCGCTACTGCACACACCCGGCTTAGCACATGGAAGACTCCTAGTCACTTAGTCACCATCGGCTGAACCGAGCCGGTTTCTGCCCTACCCTCCCTTTCTGCATTTGGAGGCCAGGAGGACTCACCCTCACCATCACCCACAAGGTCCACAAATCACCCCACATGCCAGAGGTGGCACCTGCTACATTGTGAAAGTTAAGTACCTCTGCCACCTTGCCCACCATAACCTGAAGCAGCCATTATCGTTGTGCAAACACATGGCCCAGGAGGTTAAATACTATAACCAATTAGTTTCTCGGGGTGCGTCATCTTAAACATGCCAAGCTCAAGGAGATGCGAGCTGGTCCTAGGAGCCTCTTTTCCCCCTTCCCCTTTCCCGGTTCCAGCAGCACTTGCCCATCTGTACTTCCACTGCAGAGCTTTTCCCACTAGAAATGCCGTGAAACCTCTCTAATAAAATATTTAACGCGTGGATCGGTGATTTTATGTTGTGAGTTATGAAACCTTTATTTAGGTCCCACCTTTTATTAAACCTCAGGGCTCTCCTTTGGTCTCTAATGACATTACGTTGCATCCGAATTAGACAGTTTTTTACCGTGGGGCTGCATTATTTGTTGTGACTGGGTAATGCTAATGTTTAAATTTTGAGTCCTTTTACTGCTGATTAAACCTCTAAAGACGACAGCGGAATTTCCGCTCCACTGCTAGAAGAAAGAACACAGCGCAGCTTGCATGGAGGAGATCGCTTGAAGAATGTGCGGGAAGGTTGCTGCATTTATGAATACAGGGAGGCATTATCATTTTTAATAGGAATTAAACAGCTAGAGGGAGAAGTCGGGCAATGCTGTGATCAGTGCAAAGGAAAACAATCTAACAATTTTAATTAACTGTATTTTAATAGCTTTAGTTATAATTGAATAATTTAAATACCAAGGGAAACAGTTAAATCTCCTAAAAGCCTTTTTTTATTTACATTTTAAATACAGTTCACGGTGAGGAGATGACAGTATGTGTGCTGGGTGGGGGGCGGGGGTGTTGAAGGGGGAATCGCCAGCAGCCTGGTGAGAACCCTAGTGATGGGGTCAGGGTTCGCACGCCCCGCCCCTCGGATGAGCTGACCTCCCGAAAGGACCATGGGACAGACGTGGGTGGGGACATTCCCTGCCTACCAGGGCCTGCGACACAGCTGGTGGCACAGCCCCCCAGTTAGTGGGGCTGGAATACATCTTGATATGCATTCAGCGTTCAAGTGGTATTTATTGCTAGTCTACAGGAACAGCCACCTCGGCAGTAATAAAAGAGTAGAAATAGCAGCTGATACTGACAGAGGTTTCCTGAATGTTTGGGGCTGGAGATAACAGTGAGAGAGAGAGAGAGAGAGAGAGAGAGAGGGAGAGAGAGAGAGAGAGAGAGGTGAGCCCTGCTCACCTGGAGTTTTTCAATCGGAGGGAGAGACAGATAATAAACAAAACAACATGTAAACAAAATTAGTGTAAATTATGATAAGAGGCATATAGAAGGCAAAACAGGGTGCTACAATAGAGGATAATTGAGTGTTAAGGGTCATCTTGGATAAGGGGGGCTGGGAGGGTCCTTGCCTGGAGTTGATATTTATGTTGGGACTAAGAAGTATGAGGTGGGAGCTGGTGTCTAAGCCCGGGGCAGCTGGAGCTTTCCTGCCAGATCGAGGAGCATATGCAAAGGCCCTGGGGTAGGGCAGACTTGGTAGCATGCTGCTGGGATTGAGAGGAGCAGGCAGTGGGTAGAAAACAGGGAGGCGGGGAGGGTGATGTACGGTAGGGTGGAGAACCTGCCAGGCACAGAGGGTCGTGAGCAGCCATTGGATGTTTTTAAGGAGTGGAATTATGCAATTTGATTAGTGACTCTCAAAGATATAACTGCTGTTTTCCTCAGCCTGTGCTGGGGTGTGACCGCCCTTCCTCACCTGTGGGCCTTCCCAGCCCCTGCGTCAGAAACCCTAATACCGAGTTCCCACGCACGACCATCCGAGAGCTGGCGTTTGGTTCTCATCCCTGACTGCTTGGGGCCCTGCTTGGAACTGAACAGACTCGGCCCAACCTCTGTCAACCCTGAACCATGGAGTTGTAGCCTCCCCAACTCCATGTGTCACCACCAGCTGAGACTTCTGCTACTGCACGTCCCCCGCCCCCCATGGCTGCAGCCATCCCGGGGCTGGGGCCAGTGAAGCCCAGGTCACCGTAGTAACCGACAGCTGCACTCTGGGAGACCAGCCCACCACGCGGTCAGCGCCCTTCCCTCCCTCAGCAGACTGCGGAGAAGGCCCTGGAGCCTGGCAGCCAAGCCCTCTGAGCTGGGAGTCTTATCTGTGCTAATAGAGGGGCTCTGGGAGGAAAAATGCCACCAAGACAGGACCCTGGAGAGGTCAGGATGCGCTCCGTGGGGAGCTGCTGGGGTCCCAGGAGACACGACTAATGGACAGTGCTGTGGATTGCCATTCCCTTCCATTAGAGCCAGTACCCTGCAGTTCTGGCCACCTTACCATGCCCAGGATTCCCTCCTGCTGGGGAAGGCTGGGCTGTGTCACTAATGGGCCACCAGCCGGCTAGGAGAATAGCGGGGAAACCGCTGGCTGAGCAATCCACTTCTTCCCCGGAACCTCACGCTCCCCAGGGGCTCCATGCGGGAGGGAGCAGCTCAGACTCCCAGGTAAAGCAGCGCTGCGCTGAGAGGACTGGAACATGAGTTTACTCACAAAATGATACAGAGAATATTCATCCCAGGGGCCGGGCAGGCTGTGTGGGGATGGGGGGTGGTGAAAAGGTGTGTGGGCATGGAGTGGACTGTGCTTTGCACACTCTGCCTCCTTCCACCCGGAAGGGAGGTACACCTGCAGGTGGGTCCTACCATTCTGGCTCCACAAAGCAGTGACTAGCTCCAGGTGGTGAATGTGCTATTGTGATGGGCGGGGACCTGCTGGGCTGTGCCCTGTGCCTAACCAAGATGCGGTCCCCTCACTCCAGTCCCAGCCCTGGCCTGACACTCACCGGCTGGTGTCCTCGACAGCCTCACCAAGCTGTGTCACCCATGCTGTGCCCTCCCTTGCTGGCCCCACATTATCCAGCCTTCCCATCAGATGGAGGAAAACGTCCTCCAGTCCTGCGGGAGAGACGTGCACCCCAGGACAGGTCACGACAGCTGCATGCTGCCAACCTCCCCCGACAACCTCTCTGCGCCCTCCTTCTCCCGCTGCCTCTCTGCCAGGCCAGCTCCTGCCTTCCCTTCAGGGCCTCCCCTGGGCCTCTCCGTCTCATTTACACATGGAGACACTGATGCTCAGAGACAGGAGACCCTGCACAAGCGCACACCCTGTTCATGTCCTGGAAACGGGAGCTAGTGGTCCCCCAAGCCCCACTTCTCCTCAACTCCGCGCTGCTTCTCAGTGCCACCTGCATGGGTTGGACATTTGCCCTCCCCATTCATAACAGGCTGCCCGTGGACGGGCTGTGCAGAATGGGCAGCAGTGGAGGCAGGGAAGGACTGACAGGTCTCTAAGGATAAGGGTGCAGGAACAAGAAGTATTAAGAACTAGAGTCCACAGTCCGGAGATCGGACCTGGAGGGGTGTCTCTAATGTCCCTTCCTGCGTACGAACTTACACGGACCAGAGGAGTGCCGTTTGCACCCCGCGGGGGAACCGGGGCTCTCTCTGCCCCATGTTCCTGGAGTCCAGGTTGGACAGGGAGGCAACCGCATTTTGCTGCAACTCCCCAGGCAAGGTTTGCCCCTGGCCTGCACTCAGGGGACTGGAAGGAGGGAAGGCAGGAGCTGGCCTGGCAGAGAGGCCGGGGGAGCAGGAGGGCGCAGATAAGTGGGTGGCAAAACTGTGGGAGAAGGTTGGCAGCATGGGGCTGTCATGACCTGTTCTGGGGTGCACGTCTCTCCCACTGGACCGGAGGACGATTTCCTCCATTCGCAGGAAGGCTGCCTGCTGAGAGCCCTCAAGGTCAGCCCTATACAGCTGTGGACTCAGCTACAGAGAGCAGCACTGCACTGTCAGAGCCACGCCCCTCCCCGGGGACACCCACTCCACTGACTGGCCACTGTGAAGGTGGAGAGACCCCACCCTTTTGCCTAAACTCGGGACCCCTCTGAAGGGCCACTGGCTTCAGCACTCCCCGAGAGGCCACTGAGCCTTGCAGGACGACATCTCGGCTGACTTCTCCCTCGGCCCATCTCCGCTTGCTTCTCTAGACCCACAGGTGTGGGTCTGAGGACATCCCTAAAAGTCAGCCCACACTAATCTCCAGCTCAGAGCCTGCTTCCCAGGGAGCTCAGCTGCAATGGCCAAGGACCTAATGTGACTTATTCAACAAACCTGTATCTAGTTCCCATATGGGCCAGCCATGTGGGCACCGGGACAGACTCACGGGTGAACTGTCCTCCTTGTGCTCCAATCGGGCTGGGGAGCCAGGCAGGTAAGCACATCTGTGTGCTGAAGCCCTGGCGCCATCATAGGGGTTTGCCCCTGGAAGGCACTTGTTCCCCCCCCCCCGCCCCCGCCCCCATCCCCATCGTCCTACAATGGAAAGGTAGGAAGAGGCTCGCCTTCCTTCCGAGGCCAGGCCCTCAGGCGGTCATCCTACCGGCCTGGGCACTCCAGTGACAGGGCTCCTGTGGCCCCAGCAGCTCTGCATAAGTGGAACATCTTATAAAGAATTCAGTCCTGTCTCCCTGCAGCTGTCCCCAGACTGGTCTTTCTTTGCCCTTGAACCTTCCCAGACCAGCTCACTCTGGAGTTGTGGAGTGAATCGGGAGCCTCTGGCGGAGGGAGGAGGTGCAGTCACAGGGGAAGCTCAGAGCACGGAGAGGGGCGCCCTGCTGCATAGTGTGCAGAGAAGGGGGTCTCCTGCGGCCAGAGTGTCCCCTTCTGGAAGGAGGTGTCCTGCCTGAACCTCGGTTTCCCTCCAGCCGTGGAATGTCTTCTCAGCTTTGGAACCAGTGCTCTGAGGATAAAGGGCCACTTGAGAAACACTGCAGGACTTTTCAGTGCCTACATCCCTGCGGTGTGCACTGGGAACCAGCAAGAGCAAGCAGAGTATGTGGTTTCTCCCCAAGCTTCTCTCTCTCTCTCTCTCTCTCTCTCTCTCTCTCTCTCTCTCTCTCTCTCTCTTTCTCTCTCTCTCTTTCTCTGCATTTGCCAGGGCCAATGTTTCAGAGAATGCGCTTTGAAAAATAAATGCTGTTTTCAGAAATTTCTAGGGCTGCCACTGTTCTTGCTCAGAAGGGAATGAGGAAATCCATCCTGGTGGAGGCTGCAGGAGAATGAAGGGGGGCTGGCGAGGAGGGGTGGGAGGCTGGCACCCCTTCCCCTGAAGCAGTGCAGGACTGCGTGGCTGGCCAGGGCAGGGCCCGGGGAGACTTGGGTGGCCTCCAGGAGTTCCTGCCTCTGACAATGTGGTGCTGCAGGCTGACAGCAAACACGCGTGTGCACCAGGCTGTCCTTCCTCTGCCCGTGCAGACGCTCAGACACTGGGCGCTGGCCTCCATCCGCCCTGACATCTGAGTCACAGTGAGGCAGGAGGCAGGGCCAGGGCTCCGGAGCGGGAAATGATAAACAGATGTCTGAGCACAAAGAGGCAGCATGTACTGGAAGGGTGGTGGCACCTCAGGCCTGCTTCCAACAGCCCTTCTCCCTGGGGAGTGAGGAGGGCGGCGGGGCCACAGCAAGGAGGAGCCAGTGGCAGAGGGGTGACGGCCATCGGCTTTGAAGTTCCACAGGCCTGGGCATGAACCGCGGCTCTACCACTTGCTCATGGTGTGACCTTGGACAAGTTATTTAACCTCATGTGCCAAGTAGGGAAAATAATAGTTCTTTACTTAGAGTGTGGCTTTGGGCGGATTAAATAAGATGATGCATGAAAAGGACTTAACACAGTGCCTGGCAACGGATGGTAGTTGTTTGTGCTGCTGCTTGGGGAACGGGTCCTGCAACTTGAAATGCTTGTTTGTCCAGCAAATACGGACTGTGCCCTGCTCGGTGCCAGGTGCCAGGGTACCAACCCAGACTGGCCATGGCCCTAGCCTTAAAGAGCTGACAGGCAGCCACAGGCTGTGCCAAGAAACCACAGCTGGTTGCAGAGTAACAGCTAGTTACCCAGAACCCTCTGGGCTGTTCCTAAAATGGGAAGACTGTGAAAGCAAGGATGTATGGCGAGCATTGAACTGTGCCAAGACCTGGCATTGTTCTCAGCTAGTGACAATGCGTATCTTCCGACAAGTTGCTTCTTCAGACAGACTCTTACTTAACCTTCAAAGCCCAGTCTAAATGCCCCTTCCTGCAGGCCATCTTTCGCACATGGTCAGGGTCCTCCTAGCAGTGGATGCACACCTTGACTGAGGCACTTACCAACTTCTGATGGTGCAGATGTTCATTCTTTACTTGAGTCTCCTTTTGGACTAGGCACAGTGGTTCTCAACCTTCTGGCCCTTTAAATCCTCATGTTGTGACCCAACCATAAAATTATTTTCGTTGCTACTTCATAACTGTAATGTTGCTACTGTTATGAATCATAATGTAAATATCTGATATGCAGGATGGTCTTAGGCGACCCCTGTGAAAGGGTCGTTCGACCGCCAAAGGGGTTGCGACCCACAGGTTGAGAACCGCTGGACTAGAGGGTCTGTGAGGGTAGGATACACTTGGGGAGCAGTGTAGAGTGATATTTAGGGGTGTGGGTTATGGAATCAATCACATGAGGATTGAAATCCTTGGATACACGAGATTTGGACACTTTGGGTGAATTAATTGATATCTGTAAGCTCCAGTCCCTTTAGCTATAAAGCCAAAGCAACATACAGATCTCCTGGAATTGCCGTGAGGCTAAAAGGGGGACTCTGGCCACAGCGGGCTGGGCACAGAGCCTGGCGCCCAGGGGCCTCTGGGGGCACTCACAGGCATGGTGCATTTCCATCTCTGTCTAGCTAGTCTGACCCTTGTACTTGGCCCATGGTAGGTGCTCTATACGTAGTTATCAGTTGGATAAAATTAGTTCCCCACCCCAGGACTCAGGATCAAATCTGCCTCATGAAGCAACTTCAGATCAATTCTATGCCGAGGCAGTCCAAACCCACCTTTTCACTTCACAGCTGGGGAAACCGACGCCCAGTCTCTCGTACGGAGGCAGCGCACACAAGCAAAGGCATTCCGATCGTCCCTGGTGAGTTGCGCTGGTATTTTGGTTAGTTCTGCGGTGCACCGGTTCTCAATAGCCGGCTTCATTCCCATCTGACCTGTTTTTGTGTAGAGGAAATATCAAGGTGTATGATGTCAATGCAGTGAAGTAATCCAGCCAGCTGTGTAAACATCTGGAAGCAGTAGAGACACAGCCCCAGAGCGAAAGCAGGGATCAGTGTGTCCAGACGTCTCCGGGAGGCTTCTAAGCTGTAACCCAGAGGAGCCGGCTAGGAGAGGCGGCGCTCTGCTCAGAGCCCGGTGTGCGCTCTTTCCTCTCAGGCACGGAGTCTGGGAGAGCCAGCGAGGAGGACAAGACCGCCACTGTGCCCGTCTGGGCGACTTTGGAAAGGGATGTGAGGTTTAGGAAAATCCTGCTAATGACACGTTAGCAGCGGCTGGAAACAACTTGTCAGAGTCACAAGGACCTGCCTCTTCTCACTCTCTCCCCACAGCGGGGAGGGGACGGCCACGCTCTGACTCCTGACACCCAGGAGAGAAGGGTGCGTGTTCAGGCCGGGAGTCAAGGGCGCAGATGGGAACCCAGCTCTGCTTTCTCCTTAGAGGTGACTGTTCACAACCCGGTGAGAAAGGCCCCTGCGGGCGCGTCCAGCCCAGGGCTTGAACTGCAGGTGAGGAATTAGGCCAGAGAGGTGAGCTGCATGGCCAAGGTCACATGGCTGGACAGGGAAGGGTTCGGGGCGAGGAGCCCAGCACCCAGACTCCAAATCCATGCTGGTTTCCCCATAACCTGATTGCCCCCTCTCATTATTTAAAATTATTTTAATAGCACTTCTTGTTTCTTTTTCATATTGAATTGAAAAATTGACATTGTAAGAAAACAGTAGCACAAAAGGAATTTGTCAGAAAAATCTCTAGCTGGAGCGAATAAGCGGTTCTTATTTTCTCCCTCTACACATCACAACACACATACACACACATACACACACACACACACACCACACACACCACACACCACACACACCACACACACACACACACACACACACACCACACACACCACACACACACACCACACACACACACAACACCCACACACACACACACACACACACACACACACCCCACACACACCACACACACACACCACACACACCACACACACCACACACACACCACATACACACCATACACCACACACACACACACACACACACACCACATACCACACACCACACACACACACACACACACCACACACACACACACCACACACACACACACACACACCACATACACACCATACACCACACACACACACCACACACACACACACACCACACACACCACACACACACCCACACACACACCACACACACCACACACACACCACATACACACCATACACCACACACACACCATATACACACCACACACCACACACACACACCACATACACACCATACACCACACACACACCATATACACACCACACACCCACACACACACCACACACCACACACCCACACACACCACACACCACACACACACACACACCACACACACACACACACACACACCACACACCCACACACACCACACACACACACACACACACACACACCACACCACACACACACCACATACACACCTTACACCACACACACACCACATAGACACCACACACCACACACCCACACCCACCACACACACACACACACACCACACACACACACCACACACACACACACCACACACACACACCACACACACACCACACACACACCACATACACACCACACACCACACACACACACACACACAACACACCCACACACACCAAACACACACAACACACACACACACCACACACACACACACACACCACACACACACACACACACACACACACCATACACACCACACACATACCACACACCACACACACACACACACCACACACACACACACACCACACACACACCACATCACACACACACACCACACACACACCACACACACACCACACACACACCACACACACCACACACACACACACACACACCACATCACACACACACCACACACACCACACACACACCACACACACACACCACACACACACCACACACACACCACACACACACACCACACACACACCACACACACACCACACACACACTACACACACACACATCATGGTGTCCAGCTCCTTGACAGGTGTGGTCTGTGGCTTCCTGGGACCAGGTATTGTAACTTGCATGTAGAGGACACAAGGCAAAAAGGAGGAGGTGCATTCTGTTCACCTTTACACACTATGGGGTCTCCTATGACGCTCACATCCCCATCTGTAAAGTGGGTTATCATGTACCTTAGAGTAAATCGAATCAAAGCGAGGTGTGCCATTGCTTCATGACATGGAAAGTATGTTGTTCAAAGAAAGAATGGATGACGCTGGCGACGGCTGGTGCTGGGGGAGGGGGGTGGGGGCTCTGCACAGGCCACCTGCCTCACTGTCAGCTCCATTCCAGGGCAACCTCCTTCTTCCTCCAAGTCCAAGTCCAGCTCCCAGGCCGGTCCTCTCCCCTACCCCCAGGACAGCCCAATGTTGAGGTCCCTGCTCCAGACGCTCCATGGATTGACGGATCACCTGGGAGATATTGGAGGTGGCCATGGGGGCAGGAAGGCCTGGCAGGGAGGATAGGTGGCTGCCCACCTCAGGGGTCCCTCCTTGGCTGGACCTCAAAGGCTGACATGCACATCTCTCAGATTCAGTCCCAAATATCTCAGGGCTGTAGCTGTCTCAGCTACTGTGTGGGTCATTTCTCCTACCACCCCTTACCCTGAGCGGCAGGGATTCTCATACCTACTTGATAGATGAGGAAATGGATGTCTCTGCACTCCTCTCTACAGAAACTCTCATGTTTGGAAAGGATGCTCCCTAAAACCCCAGGGGGCTGAGGTGACACGTGGGTGCTGTGTCTGCACTGTTGCTCATTAGAGGGCGGCGAGGACCTGTGGGGTCCTGTCCTCCTCACCCCTGATGCATGCCAGAATGGCCTTTATCGCCTTCTGCCTCTCCTCCCCTCTGCCTCTCCCCCTGCCCATGATCTCCCCTCCTCTGCCTCTCCCCTCCTCTGCCTCTCCACCTCTATGATCTCCCCTCCCCTGCCTCTCCCCACCTCTGCCTCTCCCTCCCATGATCTCCTCTCCTCTGCCTCAACATTGGGCTGTCCTGGGGGTGGGGGAGAGTCTCAGCCAGTCCCTTTCATGGGTCTTGTCAAGCAGGCCCTGATCCAGCAGTGACAGGAGGCCCAGACACCGGGGAGAGCAACCCAGAACCAGCCAAGCGCCTGTCTTCTCCTCAGGGCAGTCACTGGGCTCAGTGGCTCCCATTTACCAGGCAGATGAAATCTCTGTAGCTGCCGAGCCCTCCTCTTCCTGGAGTCCCTGAGATTACCGCTTCCCTGGGAGGCGAGGGAGCACGTCCTCCCCAGGACAGATGCCCTCGCACGCAGGTCTGCACAAAGCCGCTCACTTCCAGAGGCAGAGGCTGGAGGTTGCCTTCTCCAACGTCCACACTCCCTCGTCTGGTTAATACCAGCATGTGTGCAGGGCAGCAGTGCGTCCCGCTAAGGACTGCTGTTCCAGCTTTCCTTGGGGCCAGAGGGAATGTGTAAGTGCTGGCCACTAAGATGTGAGCAGAAGTTGTTTGAAAGCTTTGGGAAGTCTCTTAAAAGGCATGTGGCTGATCCTACGCCTTCCTTTTCTGCTTCCTGCTGCCTAGAATGGCGATTTAATGGCTGGAGCTCCAGCATGCATTTTGGGTCTTGAGGAGACCTACACAGAAGGAGCCATATGACGGAAGGAGGGCAAGCAATAGTGAAGGTTTAGCCCCTGACCCTTGGGAAGCACTACATCAGCCCAGACTGCCTGCCTATGGACTTCTATACAGTAAAGCAAGTAAACTATTCTTTTGTTTGTTTAAGCCACTATTGTACGTTTTCTGTCACATTGTGTTAAATCTCATCCTAGCAAGTATACTTTGAAGCCAAAGTCTGACAACATTCCATCGCTTTATTTATTCACCAGTTCCCTGATTTCTTTTCGGTCAGGCAGCAATGTCTGTGTCAGGCAGTGAGCTGGGGGCGGGGCCTGGAGATGACGGGCACCAGCCTCTGCCTCCTGACAGCTTCCAGTCTACTAGTAGGTGAAGATTCGGGTGTTATCCTCAGCTGCTCAGCTCTCTTTGATGGCGCCCCTTTGCTTTGGGCATATACACTGCACAGCTCCCCACCCAGGCCTCCCCCTCTCCCTCCCCCTTCTCCACGCTGGACTTCCTGGCTGGCGGGCGGCTGGGAATAAGAGTAGGGCTATGAAGTTGGGTGCTTTGGACTGAGAGCTGACGCTGGCATCACTAGCTGTGTGGCCCTGACACATACCTAGAAAGTGCGCACCTCTTTCCTCATCTGTAAAACGGGGCTAGTAGTCACCCTCTCACAGACTTCAGGGAATCTGTGAAATGACCTGGGCAGCACCTTGCATAGTTCCCGGTGATGCATAATATCATTAGCACCCTCCACTCAACGCACCCTTTCTCCTAGTGATCCTTCACCCAGTGATGGCTGCTTGCGAAGCAGCTGTTTGTGGCACACACCGTGCCCTCCCCTATGCCCACTCCTCCCCCTCTCCCTCTCCCTGTAGGTTCACCTCCCATCCTTGCCTGATGCCTGGACTCCCGGAACCCTGAGCCCAGACCCCAGAGGACCTTCCTGCTCACAGAAGCCTGAGGTCGGTGCCCCTCTTGGCCAGTCTGTTCTGACTTACCCTGACTTACCCCCACTTCATGGACATTGCATTTTACAGGCTGAGATCCATGGGCGTAAAGGCTGTGCCCTTGTTTTTGTCTTTCTCTCCAGCAGTAACTGCCACCTACTCAATGTTGGCTGACTGGATGGATGGATGGATGAATGAGTGAGTGAGTAGATAAATGGACTGAAGAGCTGGCCACAGCCAGTGAGGTAAGGTCTGTAATAGATCCGTGTGCGAAGTGGCATTGGAGGAAGTGGGGGTTCTAACCATCCAGGTAAGAAGGAAAGGGCAGGAGGTAAGTTTTGTGCTGAATGGTGGCAGGTGAGTGGTGGTCTGCAGTGTGGACAGTTCCCTATACTAAACCATACAGTGAGGGGGTGGCCTGTGTTTTGTTACACTGACCCCAGGTGCCGGGCACTTTCTATGGATGTCACACCCAAAACTTCCTTCCTGAGGTGAAGAGAAGAAGGGGATCCCTACGTCCCTTCTTGAGACTCCAAACCACAGGACTAGAGCCTGGCTTTGGATGAACACTCATGAAGCTGTTTCATGAAGAGGCCAAAGGCTGGTCTCGGGGACAGCAAGGACAAGGAGGGAACCTACAGGAAAGTGTCACCGTGCCCCAGAGGCAGACACACAGGACCTCTGAGCTCCTCCCTGTGACCAGGGGAGACAGTGCTCACTCCACCACTGCAGGGCTGGAGTGGTCAAGTCACCCCCGCCTATCACTCAGTGGGGGGTGGGAGAGAAGAGCTGGAACTTCAGACTCGTGGGCCAAGAGCCCCCTCCTCAGGTGTTCCATGCTGCCTGGGGCATTGCAGAGGGGTCGGGAGCATGAGACCCACTGGGTACATGGCTGTGTGGGAAGGGGTCCTGGGAGTAGATGGGTGGGCAGCAGGCTGCAGCAAGTGCACATAGTACACATAGTACACTCAGTACATACAGCACTGGTGAGCCGAAGGGTTTAGAGCAGCTGTGGGCAAACTACGGCCCACGGGCTGGATCCGGCCCGTTCGGCTGTTCTATCCGGCCCGCGGAGCCGAAAGAGCGGAGGGTTCTCTTGCTCTCCCCTCCGCTCCTTCACCAGCAGCAGTGTTAACATGGCAACGTCGGGAAACACGGCCGCAGCTCCTTCTTCTGAGTCCAGTTTAAGAACCCATTGTGGCCCTCGAGTCAAAAAGTTTGCTCACCCCTGGATTAGATTATCAAAGGGACCATTCCTTCATCTACTCACTCATTGACTTAGTCACCATCATCCATTCGTTCAAACATTTATGGATCAACTTTTAGGCATTAGACACTGTTCTAGATGCTGCGGGGACAGCACAGGTGGGTAATGTGTCCTGGAGTTTGCGTTACGGCGCGTGGAGATGGAAAGCAGTAAGATGAGCCAATGACTGCATGGAGATGGTGCATGGCAAGGACAGCACGGGGTTTGGACTGAAATGCCGACGGGCCCGGGAAGGCCGAGGCGGAGGTGAGGGTGCTGATGCCTGATTAACAGGGAGGGGGCTGTGGGAGGTGTGGGGGAGAATTCCAGGCAGAGGGCCCAGAGGGGGGGAATGTGTCAGAGCTGGGCACCCAGAGTGCACCGGGAGCCACTCGGCACCAGAGGAGCAGGGGCATCAGCGGCTTCAGAGAATGTGGGGAGGAAGTGCCACCAGCCAGCGCTGAGCTCCAGGGAGAGGCTGGCTGGGAGCGTGTGTCTGCGACACGGAGGTCTGGGTGGGGCCTCCTACTCCCCTCACCATGGCAGCCAAATTCCGGTACCCACATTGCTCAGCTGTGCTCAGGGAGAGAGAAAGTTGGCAGGCTCAGTGGGGTCGAACCCTGGCTCCGCACCCCCCACACCCCGTCCCCCATAGCAGAAGCTCGTTGTCTCCCGATGTCCTTTCTCCCTTCTTTCCCTGATAACAAGACCCCCAGTTTTTGTCTGGACTCCTGGGCGCCCAGATGAAAGCTCACACTCCCCATCTTCCACTGGAGCCCTTGACCCTCATTTGCAGCTGGTCTCCACCACCATTAGCTTCATGCGGCTGTGTGCCTGTGTGCTGGCTTCAGTTTGCTCATCTGTGCAGGGACATGGGACATGGCAGCTCCTCCCCCCGCCCCCAGCTCCCCGCAAGCTCTCCTGACAGCGGGCAGTGCTCAGCATCGGCTGAGACAAGGATGAGCGTCCTGCTCAGGGGGCTGTGCCTGCTGCTCTACTCCCACAGTTTCTCTGGCTCCACAATAAAGCCCTGGTGGTGGTCAAGGTCTCAGGACCTAGTTCTTGGCCACTTCTCCAGTGACCCCTCTCAGCAGGGCTCCTCACCTGTAAAGTCCACTCACAGGCCACAGGAGGCGCTGTGCAGCTCAGCTGTGCTCTTGGAGTTGGGCCCTTGCAGGATGGGGGAGCCCTGCCACCCCCCTCTTCAGCAGCCACCCCAGGTCAGGTTTCCTTAGTCCTGCCTCCTGCCCTCCCCAGCTGGGGCTGACTGCATCTCTTAGCTTGTGTTCCCCTTACCCCACATCTAGCTGCTAGGAAAGGGCTTGCATGCAGGCATTTTATTTTTAAGAGTGATCCCAGAATGGGTAGATGGGAAAGAGTTAAACAGGAAGGGAAGGGAAGCCAATCTGACCATGTGTCATTGAGCTGGTCACGTGTGTGAGCAACCGGGAGCACTCTGAGGAATCTTCTGGAATGTGCCCGCAAATTTTGCACCCTAGATCAGTGATGTCGAACCTATGACACACGTGTCAGAGGTGACACGCGAACTCATTTTTTTGGTTGATTTTTCTTTGTTAAATGGCATTTAAATATATAAAATAAATATAAAAAAATATAAGTCTTTGTTTTACTATGGTTGCAAATATCAAAAAATGTCTATATGTGACACGGCACCGGAGTTAAGTTAGGGTTTTTCAAAATGCTGACACGCCGAGCTTAAAAGGTTCGCCATCACTGCCCTAGATAGTGAAAACAGGAGTGTTTCCCCAGCAGCTATGTCACCCACAGGTGAGGGTGCCCCAGGGAGTGTCCACCCCTCACGTGGTGAGCTTGGCTGCGCTGCTCACAGGCAACCCACCAGTGGTGGCAGGGAGGTGCTGGGACCAGAAGCCGGAGGATGGGGTGCGGCTAGGGTTTAGTGCTGCCAGGCCAAGTCTAAGGGCTGCCAGTTGTTGCAACAATAAATGGTGTGCCCAGATGTGGAACAGGGCATGGACACATCTGATAGATCACACCTCTTCAGTCTCCTCTGCTCCCCATCCCTCCTTACCCACCTGACTCTCCCCACCACTCACCACCCTGTACCGTCAGCGCTCATTATCTGCCGCCCCCCCCCCCCCCATCTCCCGTCCCCAGGAGACTGTGGTTCCTGAGAGCAGAATCTATTCTTCTTTGTTGTACATCCAAATCTCATAGAGTGGCTGGAAGAAACTAGGTTTTAAATAAATTCTGCTGGGGTCCAACCCCAGCAGGTCCAGGGGTCCCCAAAGGTGTGGACGGAGTCGGCGAAGAAGGAATGACATGGAGACAGCGTTCAGTTGATCAGCAGCCTAGCCAGGATCTCTAGCCAAGTTCTGGTCAGGATCTCCAGCGAAGTTCTGGTTAGAATCTCCAGCCAGGTTCTGTGTCCATGTTCTCTTGCTAGGTTCTCCAGCCAGGTTCTCCAGGTTCTCCAGCCGGGTTCTGTAGCCATGTTCCCTCGTTAGGTTCTCCAGCCAGGTTCTGTCCAGGATCTCCAGCCAGGTTCAGTCACCAGGTTCTAGTCAGGTTCTCTTGCCAATTTCTGTAGTCAGGTTCAGTACAGGATCTTTTGCCATGTTCTCTCGCTAGGTTCTGTCTCTAGGTTCTGAGGCCAGTTTCTGTCCAGGATCTTTTGCCATGTTCTCTTGCTAGGTTCTGTCTCTAGGTTCTGTCTCCAGTTTCTGTCCAGGATCTTTTGCCATGTTCTCTCCAGCGAAGTTCTTCTGTCTCTAGGTTCTGTGTAGGTTCTGTGTCTAGGTTCTGTGTCCTGTTGTCTTGTTACATCTGTATTTATACCAGTTGATTCCAATCCTATCAATCTCTATTCCAAAGGTTAGGGCGTTTCTTATCTCCATTCCAGGGAGTAAAGATTATGTAGCTTAAGCATGATTGTTCGTAGTTAAAGTGATTAATTACCCGTTTGGCACTTAGTTAAGGGGTTTTATTCCCTCCCTAACTTCAGGGGGAAATCCCTACCTGGGGAAACAACCTTTCTCAGAGAGGTGACCTTGGTTAAAACACATAGTGCCAAGAAGGTGAGCAAACATATTAAGAACAGTATGCCATATATGCCAGGTCCCTTGAAACAGCAAGGATGGACCGGCTCCCGGCAAAATTCTAGTTGCATAAATGAATGGGTGAATGAACAAATGAGTCAGAAGTCATCCTCAAACCCAGGGCTGTTACAACTTCTAGGCTGTGATGAAGCCATGCCTCACGTGCACCTCAAGCCCTGGCTTAGTGCCACCAGCCTAGAAGCAGCCAGTCTACAGGTGAAGGTCACTGGGTCTACAGGTGAGAGTCACTGGGTCGGCAGGTGAGGGTCACTGGGTCAGCAGGTGAGTGTCACTGGGTCGGCAGGTGAGGGTCACTGGGTGAGGAGACATGAGCGTCCAGGAGGCTGATTTCCAGAGTGTGGCCACTGCCCAGGGCCACGACTGGCCTTCACAGAGCGGGACCTCAATGAAACGTGACGTGGCCACTTGTAGGCTGCACAGTGGATGTTCCTTTTGGCTTTGCTGCTGGGCACGGCCACAGGCCCTGGACATGAGTTAGGCAGCAGGGTCATGAGTCAGCAGAGAGATGCCTGCAGAGCTTCCACCGAGACCTCAAACCCAAGAAGAGGCTTTATTATCAAAAGATGCCTGTTTTTTGTTTGTTTTTGTGTGTGTGTGCATTTTGTTAGAGAGTGTAGAAGGGAGTGGGGTTGGGGGAAGGAGAGAGAGAGAGAGAGAGAGAGAGAGAGAGAGAGAGAGAGAGAGATCAATTGGTTGCCTTTCTCTTGAGCCTCAACCAGGGCTGGGGATCAAACCTGCAACTCAGGTATGT
Organism: Myotis nattereri; assembly: GCF_964212035.1. NCBI lineage: Eukaryota > Metazoa > Chordata > Mammalia > Chiroptera > Vespertilionidae > Myotis > Myotis nattereri. Next base: position 13,013,869 of record NC_138088.1, read on the forward strand.
GCCCTTGACTGGGAGTCGAATCTGCAACCCTTCGGTGTGCAGGCTGGTGCTCTAACCACTGAGACAGCAGCCAGGGCAAAAGATACCTACTGTCAGCACTCAGAACTGGATGGATGGCAGGAGCCTTTTGAGCACTGTCTCCAAGGAGCTGTTTCACAGACACGGGGACCAGGGCTCTGCCTGAGCCTCACCGAGCCAGGGTTTGGGCCTGGGGCCCCTGCCTCCTGGCCCAGGCTCTTGTCTCCTGTGTGCACTATATATTGTGCAGCTGGGAACTTTCCTTAGGGAGATTTTGCCGGTGGTTTTATTTTTATTTTCCCCAAAGCAGATGCTGATTCAAGGACAGGGTGCGGATGTTCTATAAAGGAGGTGATTTTGAGACATGGGCGTGAAGGAGCAGGGCATGTGAGGGGGAGAAGAGGAAAGGCTTGGTGAGGTCACTGCCAGCAGCAGCAGGCCCCTTGCCAAGAGGCAGCAAGTGCAGAGGTCACCTCTGCACTGTCAGGGAAGGCTGACAAGCGGGACATTGACTCACTGGCTCTGGGCCCCATTGTTTAATGCATTACCGCTGGGGACAGTAGTTCCCTGTTATTCCCTGTATGCAGGCTGGGTGACCCCAACAGTGCTGGAGGGGCATGGGGACAGAATGCGGAGGGTTGCTTGACTGGGCGAGGCTGGCAGAGCTGGGCAAGTCTGAGTGTGCACAGACCTGCTCATGGGGCTGAAATCAAAACGACCAGCGAGATGGGATGCAGGCCCTGAGGTGTCAGCAGCTGGTGTATATCAGAGACCAGCCTCATGGCCCACATAGAAGTTTTACTAGTGCCTCTGGTTCAACCCAGTGCCTTGTTCTGGGTTACCTACCTAATCCTTGGCAAACTGGTGTCACAGCCAACCAAACATGGCACCATGTTAGAGCCTGTCTGCTGAGCCACTCTCTAATCAAAGCTGCTGGCATGCTCAGAGTCCCTCTGAGCTTCTGGTGCAAGCAACAGAGAATGGCTGGGGAAAACCTAGTCAACAACAGATTTGCTGCAAGGACCTCGAGGGAAAGCCAGAGACACAAGCTTGCAAGTGAGCCAGGACCAAGAAAGGAGCAGCAGAGCTCTGGGTGATATCCCATAAGACTCTAGGTTTCTTCAAAGGAAATTGGCAGAAAGTTAGGCATAGACTTACTGTATGACCTGGCAATTCCACTTCCAGGAATATACCCAAGAGAAATGAAGGCATATATCCACATAGACACTTGTATACAAATGTTTGTAATAGCACTATTTACAGTAGCCAAACAGTGGAAACAACTCAAATGCTCATTAAGGGACAAATAGATGAGCAAAGTCAGGTACATCCATATAATGGAATATTATTCAGTCATAAAAAAGAATGGAGTGTTGATTCATGTAACACTATGGATGAGCCTTGAAAATATGTTAAGTGAAAGAAGCCAGCCACAAAATACCTCCTGCTATATGACTCCATTCATATGAAATCAGAGTAGGCCAGTCTTTAGAGACAGGAAATGGATGAAAGATTTCCCAGGGCTGGAAGGGATGGTGGCATTCACCGTCATAGCTAAAGAGTTCAGGGTTTTTTTTTTTTGGGGGGGGGGGTTGTGGGGGATGATGGAAATGTTCTAAAATTGGATGTAGTGATGGTGGCACAACTTTAAATTCATCAGAGACCAGTAGATGGTACCATTTAAATGGGTAAATCGCAGAGCCTATGAATTCTATCTCAATAAAGGTGCTTAAAAATTGGTGGGGTTGACCTGGATGTGACTCATTCATGGCTTCCCTCACTCTCTGTGAATTATAGTAAAACAAGGAAAATCGGGGAAAACCAGGTGGGCCCAGACAGGGACATGGCTGCTGGATATCAATGACCACCATGCATTTCCTTTCCCAGGGCAATTGTTATGACTGACTCAAGGTGTTTACACCTGTTCATGCTGGGTAGGGATGAGATCCCGAGGCTGGGCTTTTGATACAGCTCAGCTCCTCCCGTCCTTGTGTTTCACGAGGCGCAAAACTCGGAGGAAGTCACGACTCTCCCCCAGGACCAAGGACCTGAGCACCTTGGTCATGTGACATCTGTCCCTTCTGTTACCCAAGGTGGGGCTGCTGTGCTAGGCAGGGCTGCCTTGCTGTGTCCTGTTGGCCTAGGGAAGGGTTGGAAGTCTTGGTGAGTGTGTGCAGGAAGGGTCACAGGTGAATTCAGGCCCCCTCTGGGTCCCAGACGACATTCCATTGCATCCGCATCACAAAGCCTCCCTCATTATTCTCACCCCTGGGGCCTCTGTCTCTTACTATTTGGAATGGTCACTGGTTGCTTTATCAGAAGAGCAATCCAATGTCCTGTGTTACAGTTGCTCCTCATGTGTGATCCGCTTGGGCATCCAAATCCAGATGACATTCCTGTAGGAGTGCTTGCAGCAGCTTTGCCATGCATGGTACGCCCCATCTCAAGCTCAGCATCCCTCCTACCATCCGCCGTGGAGGTGGGGCCATGTCATTTCCTGGGCATGGGCTCACCAGCCCACACACTGTCCCTGCAACATGCTCCCTCATCACGCCCTCCCTGTCTTCCGCACATAGGAGTCCACCAGAGAAGCCGTGCACAGAGAGCACGTCCTCTCTCCAGATGGGAGCCTGTGGGAAACCAGGATCACTCTGCAGCGATGGAGCCTGAGGCAGGCAGCTCTGGCTCAGGACTTGTCCACCTGAGGTCCTTTAGGGCTGACCTTACTGTCTGCAGATCCAGGGCTTAATTGGGAGCTCAGAGCCCTGGGAGGCAGCTTTAGTGCCGGTGACCAACCAGTGTCCTGTAAACAAGCCTTTGCTTCCTTTTCACAAAGTGGGCGTTTTCTTTGCCTTGGGCGCCAAGGCCACAGCGGGTGGACTCTGGAAACTGGACAGTTTAGTAGACACCAGGGCGGGTGTGCATGGACATGGAGAAAGGAGGTGGGTAGGAAGCAGCCAATCACAGCAGGGACACATCAGGGACGCCCGATGAGAAATGTCTGCACTTGGCGTTGTCATCGCTAGCCCACACAGCAGGGTATTTCCCCTTTGAGTGTCACAGCCCCAAAGCAGGCGGGCTTGTGGAAGGAAGATGCAGGGGCTTCAGTGGTGGATCAACTGAACACGAATTGCTCCTCTATCACGTACAGCTGCTGTGAGGCGCGCTGCACACATGCACTCATTTAGTCACCGTCACCCATCTGCATGGTGACTCATTATCCTCGTTCAGTAGATGGTCCAGAGAGGTTAAGAGCGATGCTCAGACTCCCCTGTAATAGGTCACCTGGAGTGAGTGATCTGTGGCAAGTGGGGGGCCACACGGAAACCCAGTGCCTGATCCCAGGCCAGGCGATGCTGAGCCAATCAGATGCTGGAGGAAGGAAGGGGCTGCAGCCACTTCATGGTCCCTGCACTCACGCCCTGGGCCCACCAGCTTACACGCGACGCTCCATTCCTCCTCAGCTGCTCTGCAAGGCGGCGAGGAGACCGAGGTTCCGAGGTTCATAGGGTGCAGCAGGCAGGCGGTTGGCATTCTCTACAGGGAACTCAACTCTTCTTTGCCACTGGTGTGATCTGCTAAATCTCTCTCTCTCTCTCTCTCTCTCTCTCTCTCTCTCTCTCTCTCTCTCTCTCTCTTTCATCCCAGGAAACTTTTGTTCTAGGCCAGCTCACATTCTAGAAGCATCTGTGACCAGGAGTGAGTGAGCCAGGCAGGGAATGTGGAAGCAGCCAGTTCCCTGATATGTGTCTTCTAGGTGGCCAGTAGAGAGGACAGAGTTTGGGTGTTTTGTGTTTTTTTTTTCTTTCTTTAGAGGAAGCATCGCTGCTTCTGAAAATACAGACTTGGTGAGAGTAAGAAAAAAAATTAACAGCACAGAAAAACTCCTCACACCCTTGCTACTCCAAGTGTTTAGACTGTCACTAGAAATGCAGACTTCTGGGCCCTACAAGATACCTACTAAGTAAGAATTTGTGTTTTAACAAGGTGTCCAGGGTGAGGTGTATGCATTTGAGTTGGAGAAGCCCTGGTCTCTGCCATCCCAGCATAGCACACATTGCACCTCCACTTCCCACTTCTACAGGGATGTCATCCTGATGGACACTGCCCCCCACTGAGCTCATCATCCACCCACAGACTTGCTCCTCCCTCTGGGTTCCTATTTCCAAGGGTCCATCTTCTATCACCCAGGGCCCAACCAGAGCCATTGCTTTCTCCTGCCCCATCTTCCAATCCCAAGTTCAGGGACCCCACACCCTGAATACCTCTTGTGTTGGTACCCTGTGCCTGGTACCCTTGTGTCTGGTACCCTTGTGTGGGTACACTTGTGCCTGGCCTCACTGTCATTCCATCACATAAATGCCTCACCTACACCTCTGACAGTCCTCCCACTGGGGCCAGAGGGCTCTGTCCTCAGCCCAGAGCTGAAAGTGTCATCCCCCATGTAAACCTGGCTCCTTGCTGCCCCTGGCATGAGGTCCCCTCTGGGCCACTGTGCTCTGGTCCTGCTCATCTCTCCAGCCTCTGCACTCACTCCTCCAAAGTGACTGCAGAGTTTTGTTCCTCTGTATGTAACGTGTGTGTGTGTGTGTGTGTGTGTGTGTGTGTTTTAATCTGGCTGCTTTGCAATGTCTATCTTTGTTTCTGTTTTAGCAGTTTGATTATGATATATTGTTGTTTGGTTTCCTTTGTGTTTATCTGCCTGGAGTTTGTTGAGCTTTTTTGGGGTCTGCGGGTTTATACATTTTGTCAAATTTGGAAGTGTTTAGCTATGATTTTGCCAAATACTTTTTGCCTCCCTTCCTTTTATACTTACTGTATGATACTGTCCCATCGCTTGCTGAAACTCTGCTAATTTTTCAATTTCCATGCTTCACTGTGAATAAATTCATTTGCTACACCTTCCAGTTCATTGATCGTCTTCCCTACAGAATCTGATCTGTCTCAATCCCATCCAGTAAAGTATTCCTTCCGATATTGTTTTTTAATCTCCACTCCACAGTCTCTTCCAGTGATTCCTAGATCTGCTCTGTCCCAGGAGAACCCTTTTGAGGGGGCAATTCTCAATTCCCTTTTTAGGATTATGCCCAACTTGAACTCAAATCTGATTCCCAGGCTTTCTGCATCATCAGAAAGAGTCAGAGCAACTACCGTTCACAATGCGGGTAGCATGTTGCAACAGACAAGCACTTTCCCTTTTTCTAAATTATTTTCGCGAAACCTTTGCAAGGTGAATAAGGCACAGAGGCTCAGAGATGCTCAGGGCCTGCTCAAGTCAGCAGCAGAGTCTCCTGACTCCAGAGCCTACACTTTGGGGTTTACCACCAGCAAAATGAACACGCCCTGGTTCTGGTCCCCCACCCTGTCCTTCAGGGGCCCATGGTGGAAGGTGCTAGCAGTGCCTCACAGTGTGCAGCTGCACGGGATGCACTCTGCCTGCCGGGTGTTTGTTGTGACATTACAGTTTTTTCCAGGGCAAACAATTCTGCTTCCACAACACCGTTGCTATGGCTCTGGCTGGGGAATGAGCAGTGGGAGCCCAAGAATCACTGGGGAGGAAAGCTGTGTGGCCAGGGAACTGATTAGGAGCGATGATAAAGCTTCCTGCAGGCTAGAGGGTAGAGGGAGCTGCCCTTCAAAGGGCACTGGCTTGGGCACCCATCAGTCACCAGTGGACGAGAAGACTTGAATGCTGCCCTGGAATATGCAGGGAGGACCAGAGAGCTGGCTGGGTGGTGGCCCTGGGAAGAGGGACTTTTGAATCAAGAGGGAATGTTCTGCTTATCAAGCACCCCCCCCCCCCCACATGAAGAACTGTGCAAGGACAGCATCTCTCACAACTCTCACAGTGCTTTTGAGGTTCACACACATATGACATGTTGTTATCACTCTGTATGCCTTTATATGAATGTGTCACTCTGTTTACCTATTCACTAGCTGATGGACATTCGAGTTGCTTCCATCTATGTTAATAGATTTTAAACTTACCATTTCCAAATTACATCCTACCTAATCATAGTGCATTATGCTTTTTACTAAACTTCTGAACTTTGATACATACACATACTTTATTTAGACTCTTTACATGTAATTCGCTGGTTATACTGGTATTATTTTGTAGATTTATTTTTTGTACATTATCTTTGTTGCTATGAAGAGTCCTCTACAAGCATTTGCGTGGACACACTTTCATGTCGCCCAGGTAGATGTCTAAGAGTAGAATGGCTGGCCTGTGGGGTAGGTGCCTGAGTAACTTGATTAGGAAATTGTCCAGCTTTTTTGCAAAGTGGATGTACCAACATTTGGCACCGTTAGTCCTTTTGACTAGAGCCATCCCAGTAGATGCTGGTGATATCTCGTTTCCTCAATGCTAATGATAGTGAGCCTATTTTCATGTGATTATTGGACATTCATATATCTTCTTTGGTTAAAGTTCTGTTAGAATACTTTGCTTATTTTTAAACTGTGTTGTTTACCTTCTTACTTGTTGTAAAAGGTGTTTTTTTTTAAAAGTATTCTGTATATACATCCTTTATCAGATGTTTGGCTTGCAAAGATTTTCTCCCAGTCTGTGGTTCAACTTTTCATTTTCTCAATTTTTTTTTGTTTTTTGTTTGTTTGTTTGTTTGTTTTTTTTAGAGCAAAAGTTTCTTTGTTTTGATGAAATTTAGTTTATCAAACTTTTTTCAGAAATTTTTTATATAAACATATTTTAATAGGATTGTAAAAGTGTAACCATGTTTTCTCTTATTATTTTTAACTCTATAAAGTATGTTAATAGATTTTAAACTTACCATTTCCAAATTACACCCTACCTAATCATAGTGCATTATGCTTTTTACTAAACTTCTGAACTTTGATACATACACATACTTTATTTAGACTCTTTACATGTAATTCGCTGGTTATACTGGTATTATTTTGTAGATTTATTTTTTGTACATTATCTTTGTCAGACATGGTTATTAGGAGTATTCTAATTTGTAAAATGATTGGGTATTGTTTAACATTTCTTAACATTCTGAAATAGTTTGTATAGGTTGGTAATATATATCCCTTAAAACTTTGAAGAAAAACCAGTGTAAAGTGACTTGAGGTTGTTGCTTTTTTATAAGCTGCAAAATGTTTAGAAATAAAATTCATTGACTTTTCCCCCAGTTTTTCCCGGGGTTTTGCTCTAATGAAATTTTTAACTTTAAAAATTAATTTTAGCAATTTACATTTTCATAGAAAATCATACATTTGATCATGACTTCAAAATTTTTTACACAGCTGGCACATTTATTTTATTATAGTCTTATGATATTTTCATACTAAAGCAATGGTCACATTCACTTTTCCCAATCCTAATTTTGACTATTGTTTTATCTCTACTATTTTTCTTAATTAGGCTAACTGGTTGTTTTCCCTATTTTGCTATTTTCTGTGTTCTTCTCTTGCTTGCACCCCCTGGTTTTGATCAATTCATTTGGTTTTTAAAACAGGAGAGTTGACAGATTTTTTAATGGAAATTTCTCAAATTCACAGCAGTCCTTTTAAGGACTGAAAGGTCAAAGAGTTGTCACTTTACAGATGAAGATACTGAGGTTCAGAGAGTGCACAGGACAAGGAAGGTGGTAGAGCTGGGACTGGGTGTAAGGCCGACCCTCCTTCCCCAGATCATGTCTCATCCCCGGGAAGTGACGAGGGGGCCTGGGAGTGAACTGATACCTTCTCCCAACACAACACACTTGACATCAGGAGAGAGCCAGCGGGAAGGCACACAGCACAGTGGCCCCTCATCTCTGAGGCCTAAGCAATCCCGAAGCCTCACGTCCCACACAGAGTCTCCATCACCACCCCAACCCTCCTGTGAGGGGCAGGGCCAGGCCTCCTAATCCCGAAGCTGTAGAATTGCACATTGAAACCCCAAAGCATCGGGTCACACTCTTTCCCCTGGTGTCAAGGATATGAAGGGGGTGTGATGGGTGTGATGTGGGTGTGCATATGAGGGGAAAGCATTTGCTATTCCTCGTCAGCACTGCCGGGAGAACAGAGCTTGACCAAATATTTGGCAAGATAAAATATTATGTTCTCCAGAAGGTGTGCTTTAAAGGGACACAGAGGGGTGTGCTGCAGCGCTCTGCCTTAGCCTGTGCCCATCTACCCGGCCCCCCAGCCAGGCTCAACTGAAACCTATAATCACTGCTGCGTCTCCCAAGTGTTTGACACTTGGATCGTGTACACAGATATTCTGGTTGCATAACTCTGCCCCCTCTTGTGAATTCATACGTAGTCTTTGGGCATCATAGGAAGCAGAAGGACACCCTATAATTCACAGCCACAGGACCCGCACGCCTCCGATGCCACCTCCACCACGAGGCCGCGCTGGGTCCCCAGCGGAGCAGTGCTCTCTCCCAGCCTCTGGGCTGCTTGGTTCTGCCTTCCTGTTGGCTCTTCCCAGGGTCTGCCTTGCGTTCGTTCATTGTTTATTAGGACACAACTGTGCTGTGGGATGGGCTACAATGGTGTGTAAATCAGACCTGGTGCTGGCTGCGTGGAACTTACAGCCTGGCAGCAGGGAGAAAGTGCAAACAAGAATTGATTACACATTGTTATCGGTGCTCTACAGAAAAGGCATCAGCTGGGAGCTGGGTGAGATGAGGTCATTGGAAAAACAGGAGGATGAAAAAAGCCAGCCAGGTGCCCAGCGATGGAGAGAGCAGGCTGGGCAGCAGTCGTGGGGAGAGGAACCCCAGGCCCCCATGGCTAAAGCACCGTGAGTGAGAGGGGTGGTGGGTGGGCTAAAGAGAGAGAGGCAGAGGCCAGCCTGCCGCACTGCTGTCCCCTGGCTCCTCTCTGTGTCTCCTTCTCCCTCCGCACAGCCCGGTCCCCACCAACACTGTATTGGGTGTCCTCCAGCTCGAGGGCACAAGAGCTCGGTCTGCGTCGCCTCCGGGGCCCCAGCCCGGAGCATGGGGTCTGGCTCTGACCAGACCACACTGAGGAATGAGCAGAGCTGGGTGACACCGGGGACTATTTGTCAACCAGGTTAGGACTATTTCAAGCCCAGCCAGCACTCAGCAGGCAGACCTACCATTGCCTGCAGATTCCTCATCTATCACAAGAGCGGCTCTGCTTGTTGGTCTGCATCCAGAACCCTCCGTAGGCTCACTGTCCAGGAGAATGTACGTTGAGAGCACTGTTGATCCCCAAAGTCACACAGGTGTGACCGAGGATGGTCCATGCCCCTGATTTTTGTTCCAGAGAGAGGCTTCCGGAGCAGCTCATCCCTTCCCTTGCCCCACGTAGGCCTGGGAACCCTGGCTCCCCCGCACAGTCAGCGGGAGGTGCCTCCTCTCTTCCCTCTTCCCTGGGAGTGGTGTGGGACATCTGCTCAGAGGGCACCAGTCAGGGATTGTCCCTGATATAAGAATCCAGGCTGCAAGGCATGCTGGGAATGTGCATATTGATTGGCTGTCCACTGGAGGCCCTCCTGGAAGGCCAAGGTGACATCAGCAGTGGCGCTCAGTCATGACTGGAATTCCTTTGCCATCTGGTGAGGTGCCAGCCTGGTGAGAAAGGGCCCTGGTCACTAGGAGGCATCCTGACTTCAGCAGGTGGCCCTGGTTCACCGGAAGCAGGCATCGGCCCCAGATCGGGGTTCAGTGTCCCTGAGGAGTGGGCAGCTGAGCGCTTGGTGCCCACACATTTGGGCAGGTGGGTGGGGAAACCCACCTCTCCCAAGGCGAGACTAGGAGAAGGCGTGCACTCCAAAATGTGAAGAGTATGCAGCTACCTCCACAATGAATATTCACACAGCAAGAGGAATTAATAATCCGCACTCTGAATTAATTATACTGACTTTCCAAAAGGTGAGCACTTCAGGGCCAGGAAGGAGGAGGCTGCCCCCCGGCCCCCATCATCCTCCACCCCCTATCATTAAAAGTGACGGCACACAGGCTCACTCACGCCAGGTCAGAAGGTTCCATTTTCTCGTGTTGGAAGGTGACTCATGGGCTCTGCCTACATTTTCTTTTTGACCATAATAGGAAATTACAATATCCCTAATTGACCCGGAATCCTCGCCTGTAGTAGAAGTAAAAAATTCAAATTAAATGACTTCTTGTCTTCCCTGAGGTTGGCGAGGACAACCTTGCAGACACAAATCCCTTTACACTTGGACATGGAGAGAAGAATCGAGATGGACGGCCCCAGCCCCCAGCCCGCGCTGCGCCTGCCTGCCAGCTCCTGCGGCCCCCCCTCCCTTCCCATCCCCCCCCGTCACCTCCCTCTGGGCTGGTTTCCCGACAAGTTCATTGCTGTGTTAACCGAAAGCGGCCAGCGCAGTCTCCTCCTGGAGGAGTCACGTGTGGCTGGCAGTCCTCGGGGCTCTGTGGATAAAGGGCTGCAGAGGCGCTGGACGCGCTTCACAGAGGGACCCGCGTCTACACATACGTCAAGAGAACTATTGTGGGAGAAAACACGTTGTATTGGAGACTCTGGGAATTGCAGGGAGGTTTTGCAAGAATTCAAAGAAGCAAGGAGGAAAGAAAAGATGCAGCCAGCATTTGCTGAGTGCTTGCTCCGTGCTGGGCTTCCTATGAAGCCTTTCCAGTCATTGTTTCCAAGAATCTTCAGGACCTGGGGGACCTGCTCCGCTCATTAAGCCTCTAAGTGAAGTAATCCCATGAGGTCACCGAGTAGGTAGGGGACTGAGACGCATGTCCCTGGCAGCCACACGGTGACCCGTGTGAGATCGCAGGGTTTGTAGAGAGGAGAATGCAGGCAGGACTGCAATCCAGCCTCACAGAAGCAGCTTATGATAAAGCCAGCAGCCCTGGACTCACTCCTCACCCCTCCCCAGCTCCCGGGGCCTCGGAGCCATCGCTGTGCTGCTCTGTCCCGACTCTTCTCACTGGCAAGACTCGGGTTTCAGTGCAAGGACCCCCAGGCCCAGCTGTGTACCCCTCTCCTTTCGCGGCCCACAGACCTGCGCAGTTTGGCTCAGGAACAGGGCGTGGAGTTCAGTGGCCCATCTGAACCAAACAGTCCCGGGGCCTGAGAACCTCCACCACATGCCGAGGAACCCCGGGCCTGCTGCCGCGGCTCCGAGATGGGAATGATGAGGCCGAGGCTGCTCACGCCTGCGCAGAGGGCCCGGCAGTCTCTGCCTGCCAGCCGGGAGCGCGGTCGGTGTTGGATGCACACTTACTGAGCAGATGCGGGGTTTTCAGCATGCTGTCCCCAGGTCCTTGCTCTGTTGTGTCAGGAGCTGCAGCCTTGAGCTCCTCGTCTGAAGCTCAAGTGTCCCCAGCATAGTTTTGACAGCCAGACCCTTGGCCGCCGCTGCCTCAGGGGTAGGGGATTCAGGGAGGCCGTGACTCAGCGAAGGGAAAAACTCATTTCTAGCAGCTGAGTTAGAGGAAGGCGCTGTCAGGGGACTAAAGGGCATGCAGTACGGCGCCCAATGCACCTGGCTGACCCGATGCTGACCCTCCCTGGCTGGTGACTCCTGACACAACCCCTCCCAAGCACGCAGCTTGCTTTTCTTCTCTGAATAAAGGGATGTAGGAATCAGCCCACTGGAGTCAGGCGCCAGGAGGGGAGGATGGGTGTGTTCAGGATGCTCACTGCAGCCCTGTCTGGAGCAAGAACTGAGAGAGCAGGGCGGTGCCCAGCAGAGGGGAGGGGTGTCAGCTGCTGCGCCTCCCTCGGCACGGAGTCCTGTGCGGCCTTGTTAGAAAGCACGGCCCGCTGACCTGGAGGGGGTGCTAAGGCAGACAAGTGTATACACTGTGACCCCATTTTGTAAAATCAGGAGCAACAGGAGGTGTATTTCTACATGATTATGTGAGCACTGAAGAAGAGGCGTGAGGGACGCACTTCAGGCCATTCCCACTGGTTGCCGGCGTATGTGGCGATGGATTGCACAGTGAAGTCAGGAGGTGGGAGAAAAGGAGAAGAGTGGACCAAGGAGATGAGAACAAAAAGGAAACATGGAATTAAGTTATCCATAAGCAAAGAACAGCGTGTCTGTTAGGGTATTTGCATGCACTAGGAAACGGATGAAGAAATGCTCAATAGAATGCAACTCTTTCCACCAGGATGCTGAACGTGTCTCAGAGAGCTGTCCTAGGGCCAGGTGATGTCATCACAGGTCAGGACGAGAGAACCATCTGAAGTTCTATTCAATCCAGAGGAGATCCGGGACTTGAATTCAACGTGCGGACCCCGGGCCGGTGTCTCCCTCACGCCTCAGGTGCCTCACTAAGTAATCACAGACCAGGCATATTCCCGTGACTGACTTGGTGAATATGGGGCATCGATTAGTTATCTGTCAGGCGAAGAGCAGAAATCAAAACAGATGACAGTCCCCTCACATTAGGCGGGTGAGTGTCACCCAGTCAGCCACGAACGCTGTAATCATGATGTCAAGGCAGCAATCGCATTTCTGTTTTAAAATAACTGGATGTGCCCACTTGAACTAAGTATGTGACAAGCATGATGCTAACGAGTGGTACCAGTGGGTGAGTTTTGACACCAGCCCGTGGTCAGACACGTGCTGAGTGCTGGGTGCTCATTCTGTGCAAAGCACTTGGCATGCGCGATTTGAATGAACACTGTTAAGCACCCCATGGAAGTGCCCCCCTTTACTGATCAGGAAACTGAGGCTCAGTGAGGTTAGTGAACTTGCTCAAGGTCTCCTGGCTGATGTATCATAGGACCAGGATGAAAACCCTGGGCAGTCTGATTACAGAACCCACATTCGTAACGCTACACCACATGGTGCACCTCCAAATGGGGAGACTTTTTCAGGCTCTATTCATCGAGATTGCTGGGTGTGCCCACAGTGATCTAACTCAGCTCTTGAAGCCATCAGGGGGGGCTTAATTATGGTGTGCTCTTGATATGGTTGGATTGCATTTTTCAGTGTATTCATTTGCAATGGGATCTGACTCGCAGGTGTAATTTATGTGTCCTTTGGGTGTTATGAATGTCTGCTCTCAATGGAGGTTTAATTTTGGAAGTGGTTTTCCATGGCGTTGTGGAGACTTGAGAATTAATTGGAGCAGCACCGTCCGAATGAAAACAAAAGCGCCCTGTTGCTCCCGCAAAGGTCACAGTGACCGCTGGGACCCCAGGCCAGTAGACTGGCCTCATCCGCTCCCTCCTCCACCTGCTGCGTATGGGACACTGTGGCTGTTCCCTCCCGATTGCTCTCTCCTCTTCCCACGGTGGGTCCTCCAGGAACATCGCCATGGAGACCCAGATGTGCGGAGGTGGAGGAGTGTTTGCTTGAGTCATCACTTCCCGTGGCTCAGCTTTTGCTGGAGCCTCCTCAACAACCCCCCTGCTAGCCGGTGTCCGGCATCGGTGGGATGCCTGTCGTCATGGTATTTGCACGCACAAGGAAATGGATAAAGAAAGTTCAATAGAATTGAGAAGCTCACTTCCTTCCAATATAGTAGTTTCACCTCTGGGCACTTTAGTGCTGTTATTTCGTTCAAAATATGGAAGGACCCAAAATACAGAGGGCTCTGCTTCTTGGAGCTAATTTGAACCCTTGGGCAGCAGACATTGTGTTTAGTCCTTTAAATAGTTGAAAGTAGAGAATATACACCTTCTGAATTTTGGGGGGAGCTGAACCTCTCTACTTCCTTTTACTCTTGTGATGATGTTTGAGAATGTTCAAGGTTGTCAGTTTTCTTCCTCAACCTTGGGGCTGAGAACTGAATACATATAAGACTCAGGGGAGACCGGACTGAGACATCCTTGAATATGAGGCTTTGACCTTTGTTCTGCACAATCTGCTTCTGCTAATGTAACCCCCGAATGCTATGGGCAATGAGAGCTGGAGCCCAGCGCTGATGCCTAATGAGTGGCTGATGACCAAACTCTCTTTCTCAGGCTGCCTGCACGACCAGCTCCTACCCCACGTTTACCACACGACCAGCTCTTCCCCATCTTTATTACATGATGAACTCTTTCCCCATGTTTATTACATGACCAGCTCTTTCCCCATCTTTATTACATGATGAACTCTTTCCCCATGTTTATTACATGATAAGCTCCTTCCCCACGTTTATCACACGACCAGCTCTTTCCCCATGTTTATTACACGGCCAGCTCTTTCCCCATCTTTATTACATGATGAACTCTTTCCCCATGTTTATTACATGACCAGCTCTTTCCCCATTTTTATTACATGATGAACTCTTTCCCCATGTTTATTACATGACCAGCTCTTTCCCCATCTTTATTACATGATGAACTCTTTCCCCATGTTTATTACATGACCAGCTCTTCCCCATCTTTATTACATGATGAACTCTTTCCCCATGTTTATTACATGACCAGCTCTTTCCCCATGTTTATTACATGATAAGCTCCTTCCCCATGTTTATCACACGACCAGCTCTTTCCCCATGTTTATTACATGATAAGCTCTTTCCCATGTTTATTACATGATGAGGTCCTCCTCCATGTTTATAGTAGAGGTTTGGAGACACAGTTTCCGAAGCTCACTTTTCCCCATTATTTTATTTTATTTATTTGCCCTGTAAGTTTTGTTGCATCACTACAACCCACTGAGAGCTTTTTGGATTGCGATTTTTCCATCTACCTCATTTGTCATCCCCTCCGAATTCAGCGACTCCAGAGATTTGATAAGGAGCTTTCTCTGCCTTCATTCAAGTATTCACAAAATTTGCTTTAACAGGAGACAGCCAAGGACAAAGCCTTATCTCAGGCCCCTGGAGAGCTCCTGAAGTGACATGCTCACCAGGAATGAATTAATCAGCAAGCCCTGGGCATGACTCTTGAAGTGGTTACAAGTCTACCTTCCTAGCTGTGTTATTACCTTTGCTAGAGTTTTTTCTGTTACCCAAAAAAGATGTCATAAAAATGTATTATATACCATGTGGAAATTCAAATAGACTGTGACCAATTGTGTTTTCCTCATCTAACAATCTAATAATTGCAAACACTACCAAAAAAAGAAGGAAGGAAGGAAGGAACAAAGAAAGAAAAAATATCAGATTGTTTTATCAGGACTCGTTTTTAAATGGACATCCTGATTGCTAGGAACCAACTTAAGTTCATGGACCATCCTTCTATAAAAGCCATCCTTTTGCTGCTATATTATTGCTCAGGAACAACATTAGGCGTGGGCCTTTCATTGTTGCCTTGATGTTATTTTTGAAGACTGGAAGAGCCTTGCTCATCTTGATCCATTCCTCATACTTTCTCAGGGACCTGCTCTCTGTGTGGCACTGGGCTAGCAGCCAGAGTTCAAAGTATGGGAAATTCATGGGGCCGCACCAATATCCTCAGCATCTTCACTTCTCCCTTATTTCACAACTCCTTCAACTCATTCTCTGACGAAGAATGAGTGACCCCATGTTCAAGTTGTCTACATGCCAAGTGGCCAGAGGTCTTGAATTAATTTAAAACTGCCAGGTGGGGTTCTCTTTCCTTGTCAGAACCCCAAGCATCCCCCTTGAGTTCAAAGAACATGGTCCTGAGCTGGGAAGACAAAAGTCCATTCCCATCAACATAGATGCATCATCTTACTGGGCCCAAGCAATAGGTTAATTTCATACTCATCCTCTTAACTCTGGGTATAAATTTAAAAGCGCATTTCCCCCAGATCTCAGTCTACTCTGGACTGGAGCCCTTTTGACACCAGGGTATTAGAACTCGTGTATTAGCAATGATGGAGAGCCACGTGCAAACCAGCTAAAGCAAAAACAGGTAACGTATCAGCGTGAATAATGAAAAGTCTGAGGACAGGCCAGGTTTTAGGAATTGTGTTCAGGGGTGCAAACAGCAGCAGCAGCGGCACCTGATCACTCTCTGATATCACTGGGGTTAGTTCTCTGGCTTCATTTCCAAAGGGCAGCTTTGGCCTCCCAGGAAGTCTCGGCTTTATCTCCACTGCTATAGAGCACAAAGGAGAAGTATCCCTCCTGGTCAGTAAATAAAGTACTAGGATTAACAGTGATTGTATCCCTCGCTTGGGTCACATACTTACCCCTGACCAATCATCATCGCAAAGCAATGCTGTGAACTGATTGGCCAGGAAGAGTCACATGTCCACTGTAATAGTTGGGATTAGAGCCAGCTTCACCTGACACTTAAACTGAGCATGGGAAGGTTTCCAGAGGAACACTGGGTACTGCTACTGAAAGAAAGGGGAATGAATGCTGAATTGTAAAAACAAAACAAAACAAAACAAAAACAAACAAAAAAACCCAAACAAAAACAACAACAAAAACCCACACCAAACCTAGAAGAGTTCCTCAGTGCTTATAAGGTGCCTGGTAAAGAGTAGCTACTCAATACATCTTCACTGAATGAGTTAAAGCCCTGGCATCCATTATGTTCTTGCATGTCCATCTTTCTCTGATGTCTTTAGCAATAGCAAGCTGGTCCTATGGTTGTCTGTATAAGAACCAGACTCTCTTTCTCCCTTGTAAATAAAACCTGATTTGGCTGAAGTCTTCCTGAAGTCTTCGTACCTAAGGGAAGATGATGTCTGAGACAAAACCTGATGAATCCAGACTAATGATTCTCCAACTTCAGCATGCTCAGAACTACCTAGAGGGCTTCAAAAATAGATTGCTGGCCAGTGCAGAGACCATGTTTTAAAAGCCATGTTCTAGAGCAATTTCTTCAGTGCAGGATGGAAGCTAAAGTTTGAGAACCTCTGTTCCAGAAAAAGCCAATAAACAGAAAAGCCCAGATTGGATGGTGTTGGTATGTCTTGACTAAACAACAACAAAAAAAGGCAGCTGTCCCATATTTATAAAATACTAGAAGCCCAGTGCACAAATTTGTGCATGGATGGGGTCCCTTGGGGTAGCCTGTGGAGATCAGGCCCCAGCTCCCGCCCCCAGCCTCACAGCTCCCCAGCCCTGCCTGGCGCCCCGTCTTGGCCTGGTGCCACACCCTCACCTGCTCCACCATCCCATCTTAGGGGCAATTGATCAGGCCGCCCCTCACCCCCTGCACCTGGCTCCACAGTGCCTGGGAGTCAGGCGGCACTCCACCCCCACCCCCCTGCTGCCACTGGTTGCCATCTGCGGAGTGATTGGTGTGGCAATTGGGCCCTTGGCTCACACCAGCCTTGGCTTAGCATTTCCTGTTCTCCTGATCCACCATCCTGCCATGGTCCGGCTCTCATCAGGGGCTCATTCAGGCCAGCAGTGCCTCCACTGCCGCCTGCTGCCAGTGACTCATCGCTGATGCCTGTCATGTTCTGCACTGCCCCTTGGTGGTCAGCGCACATCATAGCAAGCTGCCAAACTCCTGGTCTCCTGGTCAAACAACGGCCCTAAGGGACAATTTGCATATTAGGCTTTTATATATAGGATAGGCCAACCCTTCCAATCAAGGCTTTTTTGGCCACACCTGATCTTCCAGGCCCAGCCCCAATCCTGGCATAGTTTTCTTCCTGAACCCACAGAACCAATGATTTCATGGATTTCTGCCTTTTCTAGAGCTCTTGTCCACTTTGTCCACTCATACTCCATGGAGAAGTTCTCTCAAGAAGGCTACCCTCACTCCTCTACCCTCTCTTGTAAAGCCCTTAAATGGGCAAACCACCCACTGCAGGGCCCCAGTTGTCTCCCTGCCCTGGACTCTGCTTCTGAAGGACAGATACCTTCTCTTCTCCTGGTGGTCCAGTGCCCAGCACCAGGCTGGTGCAGGATGAGTTGAATGAAATTTCCCAAGGGTGGAAATAACATCTGTCACCCTTTACCTTGCTGGGCACAGACCATCTGCTCACTATACACAAGGGCTAAAAAATAAGGCATCTGAATGGCCACTGCACACCTAACCCCATGCCAGGAAGCACAGGGCCAAGAGCGCCAATGTGAACATCAGACAAACAATGTGTTATCCTGGCTCTTTCTAGTTACTCGCTGTGGGAAAATTATCTCAGCTTGCTAAGCCTCACTGTCCTCATCTGTAAAATGGGAATATTAACAGCACCGAAATTATTACTATTAAGATAATTTGAGTTGAATACCTAAGGCTCTAGGCACCATGTTTGTCACATAGCAAGGCTCCATACCTTCAAGATTTTATTATTATTCTATCATCATGCTTCAAATTCTACAACCAAACAGGTGTCCCAGCTTGGTCAATTCTGGTTTCAGTGACCTTGTTTCTAGGACAGAATCCAGCACAGGATGGCAAGGGTCTCATATAACTTGAGGCTGCTTGATGCAGCCAAATTCACCAAGCAATCACAGGATGCCCAAACTTGCTCCTAGGCCAGTGGTCGCCAACCTTTTGGAGCTCACGAACCATCCATGGTCTGCGGACCACTGGTTGGCAACCGCTGCTCCAAAGGTTTCCTTAAACCAGTGGTCACCAACCTTTCGGACCTCATGGACCATCAGTGGTCCACAGAACATCGGTTGGCTACCACTGCTCTAGGCAATCTCTGTGTGTTGAGGAAGAGAGTGTAACAGTTCATCAGAAATGAAGACACAGTCCTACAGAAACCGAATTCTTCTTCATCTCCTCAAATGTAATCTCAGCATTCTTTGTTCAGAAGCCATTCTTGCATCTTGAGTTGTCACTCAGCTTCCATGTCACCCCTGGATCCTGTTCTCACACCTGATTTAGCCTCATTCCCATTGTGTGATGCTCAGTTGTTGGTGCATCTGTCTTCAGCAGTGAACTGGGAGCTCCTTGAGCCTAGCCTGGAGCCTGGCACAAGTGGGGGTTGCAAACTTGGTGGTCTTCCTCTCTGGGGAGCTGTTAGCCTCTTTGAGGAAGTCTCTATTGACCCACAAAACGACCACAGTGAGCTTTAAGCGGTGTGGTGCTTTACGATTCAGCCTGGGCTCAAGGGCCCATCAATCCTGTCACCACACTCTGTGGATGAGAGAGGAGGTCTGGCTGTTGGAGGAGTCAGACAGCCATAAGATGAATGGATTTATGGAGGGGGAAGAGAAGGAGGACAGCCAGGAAGTGAGGACAGCCAGAGAGGAGGAGGAAAGAGACCTATAAGACAGGGACAGCCTCAGCCCTTTGCATCGGCCGAGGCTTCCCCGGGCTCTATCCCAGCCCCAGGGTCATTGAGGCAGCTGAACCCGCAGCCCCCCAATACAGATGAGACCTGAGTCCTAGTTAAGATATTTACATGGACATTTGTTTATTGGATTTGAGCACTTGGTGCTCTGCCTTCCACTCACTAAGTAGCCTAGGGTAGGCTTTGTGTCTTGGATCGCCATTTTCCTCATGATGTCTGTCCCATATCATTGGTAGCAGTGTGGTGAGGATCAAAGCTGGTGGTGTTTGAGAGTGTTGAAAACAGGAGCACACTACATGCATTCAAGGCATTCCTGAGGCTGGCACCTGGGCATATCACTTCAGCCTGCAAGTACAGAGAAAGAGGGAGGGGCCTAGAGAGAAGAAATGCCAGGCAGGAGTGTCCTGTCATAGCCAATCATGGTACTATACCCCCCTGAGCCTTTTACTAATCCTTCATTTCTCATATGTTCCTTTATGTAAAACTCTAATACTCATGGGTTATCCAAAATGTCAGAAGTCAGTGCCACCATGAAAGCCAAGAGAAGAAAACAGAAAACTGGCCTTTCCATCTTTCTTGCTAACTCAACAACCTCATGACCCACTGGATGTGTTTTTAGGAAAAGGATCCCAGAAGCCAGTTCATGCATCAGGGGTCCTGGTGTTCCCATCAGATGAATCAAAATCTCAGTTTATTTGAGCAAATCCGTGTCAGCGCTCCTCACAATGAAATGTGTCCGTACCATGCATATCCATGTGAAAAAGTTCTCACCACAGCAAAGATAGGAAGCCTGTATGTCAGCCTGGTCCTTCCTGAACCCTGCGCTCTCTTGGTGGGAATCAACTTTCCTCAAAAAGAGGAGGGAACTACGTATAACGGAACTTAATAAGGAATGAATGGACCCAATCCAGTTTCCATGGCGGTAAAGTGATACCACACCCACAAGCCGCAAAACCCCAGCCAGAGGAAAAACAGGAGACTGACTTGTTGCCCCTGTGCCTGCTATTCCTCTCTCCCCACCCTCCTTTCTCTCCCACACACCAGGGTGTTCAAGGCACTGTGCGTTTGCCCAGATCACGCTCTCTTCTTGTAAATTTTCTTTTGTAGCTGACACCTATTAATAATGTAAAATGCCTGCTCTTCTGAACAATGATCAAAATTAAGCTATTACCCACAGGGGGATATTTACATACAGTTAGTCGGCAGCTGTTCAACAGCTTTTTCCACTCAAGATTTCTCATGACCCTCACATATCATTTGTAATCAGAAGAATATTTGGTTATTGTATGATTTTTTTCATGTATTTGATAAACAGCCACTGGGAATCACTTAGGAAGTAAATAAGGTAATTCCTTGTGATTTCTGCAGGCTGCTGAAGTTAAGGGAGGAGAGCAATTACTTTTATATCCCTCTACATGCAATTTACTAATAAGCCACAGAATGCAGAAACATGTAATTAGTAATTACTATAGCATGTAGTGATGCGGTGCATACCCAGCCAGTCTATGGGCCTATAATATAGTGGCAGAAAGTGAATTTGGCTTGGGGCACCCAGGCAAGCCCCGGTACATATGAAGGGAGGTGTGAGGATAAACGTAATTGCTGTTTAGGGAGACTGTGGAGGGCACGTCAAACATTGTGATATCTGGGTCTCACCTGACCCCCACTCTAAGCTCATGTGAAATTGCCCAAATTAAATGAGAGTCCAGACTCAAAAAATGTTGAAAGGCTGCCTGAGATCACAGGCTAATGAGTGGTGGGCCCAGCCCAAATCCTGAGCTGCAGGCTCCAGAGCATCCCTGCGGGCCCACGAGGGCCTTGCTTAGTCTTGCTGCTGGAGAAGTGACAGCACATCTTAGGGCTCAGAGGCCAAAGGTGCATCTTCATGGCAGAGTGGGCACATGAACAGAAGGAAGAAGAAAAATGGAACTAAAACAAGTGCCAGGTTTTGAGGAGTGAACAATGGACACTGGATGTATATTATCTTAGTTACAACAGCCAGGTGCTGTTGCACCCATTTTGCAGGAGAGAAAACCAAGGTTCAATTAAGGTTACGTCATTTGGTCAGGATCACTCAGTGGTAAGTGGCAGAGCTGGAATGTGACCCGCATACGTGTGACTTCAATAACGATGCTCTCGCCCTCCTGCCAAGATGTGATTCTGATGAATGTGATTCTTATTTCAGGAAACTCAGTGTGCCTACATCAAATATCTTAAAAAGGGTCTTTTGGGGGGGCAAATTCGAGGAACTACAGAGAGCAGGAGCTTAAAGCTGATTACTTTCACCCAGTAATCTCAATTTTAGAAAATTATCCTAAAAAGAGACAATCTAAAAATTGAAAATAAGAGTTCATGCACAGAGATGTTTAACAAAGATATTATTTATAATAGCAGAACATGGAGAAAAATACAAATGCCCAGTATCACAATAATAGAGAACTAGGCTAGCATTGTAGCCATATGATTAAATATTAGGCAACCACAAAAAATGATATTAATGAAGAATTCTTTTTTTTTAAATATAAAATGGCCTTTGTTTGTTTCTTTTTTTAAAAAAATATATTTTATTGATTTTTTACAGAGAGGAAGGGAGAGAGATAGAGAGTTAGAAACATCGATGAGAGAGTAGCATCGACCAGCTGCCTCCTGCACACCTCCCACTGGGGATGTGCCTGCAACCAAGGTACATGCCCTTGACCGGAATCGAACCTGGGACCCTTCAGTCTGCAGGCCAATGCTCTATCCACTGAGCCAAACCAGTTTTGGCAATGAAGAATTCTTAAAAATACAGGAAAAGCCTTAAAACCTCACAAAGAGGAGGCAAAATACAAAATTATGTACACATTAAGAACTCATTAAAGTAACATATTTATGAAAAGAGAGATATAGACCAAACCTGTGTCTAGTAGGTTCAGGGGTGACATTATTTTTTATATTAAGTAACACTGTAATTGAGATATAATTCACATACCATAAAACACACCCTTTCAATGTGTAATACTTATGGGTCTTAGCATATTCACAAAGTTGTACAACTATCAACCATCATTGAATTTCAGAAGAATTTCACAACCCCATACCCATTAACTGTCACTCTTGCCCCCCTTCTCTCCCAGCACCTGGATAACACAAATCCATTTTCTGTCTCTACACATTTACCTATTCTGAACATTTTATATACATGAAATCATATCATGTGTGGCCTTGTGTGTCTGGCTTCTCTCAATTGGCATAATGTTTTCAGGGTTGATTCATGGTGCAGCATATCTTGGTTCTTCATTCCTTTTTGAGGAAGAATAACATCCCTTTATATGGCTATATCACATTTTTTATTATAGATATTTGCGTTGTTTTCATTTGGGGCTATTTTGAATATTACTGATATGAACATTGATGCACAATATATTTTCAGTTCTCTTGGGTATATACTGAGAAGTGGAATCACAGGTAACTCCATGTTTAACTTTTTGGGGAAGTGCCAGTCTGTTTTTGGAACTGGCTGCACCACTCTGTATTCCCACCAGCAATGACTGAGGGTTCCTACATGCTACATCATCACTTGTTTTTATCTGTCTTTCTTATTTTAGCCATACTAGTGAGTGTGAAGTGCTATCTCATTATGGTTTTGATTTATCTTTCCTAGTGATTAACCAGGCAGATCACTTTTTAAAATGTGTTTTATATCTTCTTTGGATAAATGTCTGTGGAAATTCTTTGCCCATTTTGTAATCGAATTATTTGTCTTTTTTTATTTTTTATTTTTTTTATATATATTTTATTGATTTTTCACAGAGAGGAAGGGAGAGAGATAGAGAGAGTTAGAAACATCGATGAGAGAGAAACATCGATCAGCTGCCTCCCGCACATCCCCCACTGGGGATGTGCCCGCAACCCAGGTACATGCCCTTGACCAGAATCGAACCCGGGACTTCTCAGTCCGCAGGCTGACACTCTATCCACTGAGCCAGACCGGTTTCAGCTGTCTTTTTTTAAATTATTGACTTATTAGGGTTCTTTATATATTCTGGATACTAGTCCCTTATCAAACATAGGATTTGCAAATATTTTCTCAGTCTATCTGTTGTCTTCTCACTTTCTTGATGATAAAACATGAAAGTTTTGAATTTTGAGGACGTCCAAATTAACTACTTTTTTCTTTAGCTGCTTGTGCCTAATGGGAGGTCATGAAGACTAACTTGCATGTTTTCTTCTGAGAGTTTGGCAGTTAAGACTGACATCTCCAGCCCATTTGTGTCTGGTTGAGATAAGAGTCCAACACCATTCCCTGCCTGCGGATATCAGTTATCCTGGAGCCATTTGTTGAAACAAAGACGTCTTTGCCATTAAATGGTCTTGGCACCTTTGTCAGAAACCAGTGGCCACAAGTGTAAGCGTTTTACTTATGGGTTTCAGCTCTATTCCGTTGACCAGCGTGCCTACCCTCATGCCAGTACCACACTGTCTCGATCACGGCAGCTTTGTTGAGAGTTCTCCAACTTTGTTCTTTTTAAAGATCATTTTGGCTGCTTTGAGTCCCTTGCCAATTCCATATAAATTTTAGGATTAGCTTGTCAATTTTGGCAGGAGAGGCAGGTGGGGTTTTGCTAGGGCTTGTGTTGAAGTCCTAGGTCTGCTCGCTGGGGTTCGCTGTCCTGATGACAAGATGATGGCTGAGCCCACGTGGAGCCGCGTGGCTTTTCTGAGCTGTAAGTGAGCACCATCTTTGCCTGCCGGAGCAGCGCAGCTCCATGGAACATTAAGGCAGGCTTGGAAATTGCATCTATATGGAGATGACCTATTAGGGCGAGGCGGCTGCTCCCCTGAGGCCAGTTCTCAGTCACTCCACACACCATGCGGCTTCTATTACTTAGGCGGCGTGGCTTTAAATGCCTCTGGGCACCCCCTCCGCCGTTTCCTGTGGAATACTATTTCACAGTCTAATAGATCTTTCTACAGGGAATTTCCCCTGCTACTTAGCCTACATTTCCTCGTATGCTTTCCCCCGGTGCTTCCTCGGGACCAGCCATTCCAGACTGATTCACCTACTTGGGATTCCCATGTTTTACAGCCTCAGAGGCCATATTCTATCCCAAGTGTTGAGTAAACTCCGGCTTTTACAGACAAAGGCTCTCGAAGGACGGCCCCAGTGAGGGCTGACACCAAGCCCAGGGCCCTGGCTCAGGAAGCCAAGAGCAGATGGGGCCAATCTGAGAACACCAAGGAGCCAAGGTTGTCCTCACTGAGAACTCGGGGAGCGCTTTCTGATGTTTGGGGAAGGAGGTCTTGCTTCTCTGGGCCCCTCTTTTGTTGTCCAGAGCTGGGGCTCTCCTCCTCCCAGGCTCATGCCCCAGCGAGAAGGGCATGCGCCAGGCGTCAGCTGAGTGCCTGCTTGGTAAGCTCACAGGAGAGCTGGCGATCAGGCCAAGGGGGGGCTCCTTTGTCACTCTGGAGGGAGACTGGGGGGGACTATATAGAGCCTCAGAAGAGAGAGAAGAGCCAGAATGGACAAGGGTATGGAATGAACATTCCAGAGCGCTTTCTGCACACAGAATCTGTGTCACAGCTTTGCCCAGCATCCACTGAGTCAGCGCACACAGGCTGGGAGCCCTAAGGGAAGATTGCCGTGCAAAGGGGTGAAGTCACCAGCCTGAGCCAAACCCACACTCTCCCTGGTGCAGAGCTGGGCCCAGTTTCCCCACCTATGGGATGGAGTAAATGCAATAGCACAGAGCTGTTGAGAGAGCTGAGGAGGAGAATCTAAGTGAAAAAAATCGGGCTCAATAAATGTTATATTGCTTCCTGCCTCTTTTCCCCCCGGATGGCTGATCAGGGCCATTTCTGCAAGTAATTTAGCAAGGCGAGTGTCTGCGTTCCCTCTCCTCCCAGCCTCCTGCCCTGCACTGATAAGTTTTATTAGCAAAGAGGGAAGGGATTTTTCTATGACCAAATTTCTTTTGGGCTTTCCAGAAGAAATTGATGGAGCTGCCTGGCTCCTTGGCCGGCACCTCATCCTGCCGGGATTGGCTGGCATCAGGGACTGAAGGCTACAGTAACCCTCCTAGTCTGGAGGGAGGGTTGGGCAATGTTATTCTTCTGAAGGGGAAAATCATCGTTTGGCTTCTTGGGTTTATGGACCCTGGGCACAAGGGAAACAGCTGGAATTTGCCTGGCAGCCGCAATGCTGTCTGCCTGGTTCTCAATAGGTGACTGGGGACAAGATGCATTTGACAGTCCATCACCTGCCATTCTGTTCTGCATAATAAAGATCAGTTCTCCAGGCATTCCATTGGCTCTGCTGGCTCAGGCTGCTATTTGGTTTCCTGAAAAGGTGTGTGTATGGATGTATGTGTCTCTCTGTGTGAATATGTGCATATATGCATTTATGTGTGTGGGATATATGCATGTGCTATGTATGTGTATGCATGTTTGTATGTGGGCATGAGTGTGTACAAATAGGTATGTATGTGGAGTATATGTTTGTGTCTGTGTGTATGTATGCATTGGGTATGTATATGGGTGTATGGGTATATGTGTGTAAATGTGTATGTGTGTATCTATAGGTGTGGAACATATGCATGGATATGTGTGTGTGTGAGTGTATGGGTGTATATGTGTGTGAATATGTGTGCGTTTGGGGGACAAGTGTGTATAAGAATGTGTATGAAGATTTATGTGAATGTGTTTGCTTGTTGCTGCTTCCATTGGATGCTAGGAGGGGGGCTCAGAGACACCTGAGGAGGTAAAGCTTTGGGAGATGGAGTCACATATGTGGATGCCCCACCCAACCAGTGACCTCAACCAACCTTGAGAAGCAGTAGTGTGCAAGGGAAGTTCCGCCCACACTGGGTCCAGGGTTGGCCTGGTGAACAAACTGGACATCTCAGGCAAGACCTCCTGTTCCTGTCCCCTGATCACTACAAGGGTAACTATTCTCCTTGTCCCTCTACTTCCTCCTGGAAGCCCTTCGATTCTGACTCCCATTCCACACCTGGGTGAATGTCTCTCTCTGAGCTTTCATTACATCAGCACTATAGATGCCATCCTGAATTGGCACAAGGCTCTGTTTACATATCTGCTGCCACCCTGGACTGTGGCACCTGAGAGCAGGGCTATGTCTGCTCTGTATCCCAGCGTCTAGTACTGTAAGCACCTCTTAACACTCAACAAGTGTATGTGGAATAAGTAAATGAATGAACAAATGATCCTGGTGCTTCAGTGTTCCCATCTGTGAATTGCAGGTAACAATACATGGTTCCTGGGAGGATGACCCGAGATGAACTCCATGAAAGTGTGCTTTAAAGTGTTAATAGTTAATATAGCATGCAGCCCTTTGGGGTCTGGAGCACCCCAACAGTTGAACAGGAAAGCAGGCAGCAGGCAGGGTAGAAGGGGAGCAGGTTTTGGAGTCAGAAGGTTCTGGTTCAAATTCTGGTTCCTCTACTCACAGTTTCTGATGTACTCTGGGCTCTCAGCCTCCCATCTCCTCAACTGTAGAAGAAAGCCATTAACATTTTCTTTACTAAGTACAGGGCACACAGAGCACCTTGTGAAAGCTGGTTAAACAGAGGAATATGTACATATAGGAACATGGGGTATGTATGAGGAAGGACCAGGAACCTTGAGTAGGGTGATGAGTATGCCCTAGAGGAGAAGGGCCTGGAGTGAGGCTCAGAACAGGGCACTTGGAAAAGCAGGAGGGAAGGTATCTGGGTGGGTGGACCAGAGTAAGGACATGGGTTGGAGGTGAAAGTGCTGATGGGAGTTCAGGGTGTGTGATAAATTACCAGACACTTAGTGGTTTAGAACAATCATTTGTGATCTCAGACTTTGTACAGGTCAGAGTATATACAAACCTTAACAGGGGTCTCTGCTCATTGTATCCCAAGGCTGAAATCAAGGTGTCAGCTGGGCTGTGTTCTCATCTGGAGGCCTGACCAGGGAAGGATGTATTCCCTTGATTTTTTGGGAAAATTTTCCTTGTAAATCTAGAAATGATGTTCCCATTTTCTTACTAGCCATTGGCCAGGAGTCCCTTTCAGCTCCTAGAAGCTGCCATTAAATTCTAGTCGCATGTCACTTTCATAACATAGCTTACTCCTTCCTTACTTCTTGCTCCCTTTCTAGGAGGGCCAAGTCCTTGCAGGAAGTGCTTCCACCTGGTTAGGTCAAATCCACCCAAGACAATCTCCCTTTTGATTAACCCAAATTCAATGGGCTTGGGACTTCAATTACATCTGCAAACGCCTTTCACCCTTGCCAAATGCAGCCTTATTATGAGTTCTATCCCATCATGTTCACAGGTCCTATCCCCACTCAAAATAAAGAGATTATACAGGGTTTGTGCCCTGAGTCTGGGGGAGTGGCCATCTTATCATTCTGCCCACCAGAGGGCTATCGGGCAATCTCCTCTGCTGGGCCATGAGGCTAGAATTCTATAAAGAGCAGCTTTGCTCTCTGTTTTACACCAAACTCCACAACTGAGAAAACCAGTAGTGGAAGGGTGACCATGTCCCTGTTGGCTTAGATGGCCCTGGTTTGGCCTGTTTTGGGGGTGTAATTATTAACAGTTCCCCCTTTTATCTCAAAAGTCACCCCGCTTGGAGGAAACTGTGTATTGTCACTTGGGCTAAAGGAAGCAGCTTCTCCCAGAGTCTTCCAGGCTCTTTGGGAAGAACAAGGTTGAAGGCCTGTGCACTGTTGTCACAGGCGACCTGAGTGAAACTGTCAGCCAGGGCCATACTTTAGAAGGAGAAGGTAAAGGACATGAGCATGTGCAGAGGCCTTGCAGACACCCAGCAATGTGCATAAGGTCCTACTGAATTCCCACGGCAATCCTATGAGAAAACAGCATCGCCCAAACTTATGGCTGAGAAAACTGCGGTGCAGAAGGTGACACTGACTAGTCCAAGGTCACACCACCAGGAAGGAGATGATTTGATTTTCCTCGACCTCTCTTCAAGTTTGCTGCCGCTGCCCCGTCCTGCTGCCTGTCCCCTCATGGGCTACTGCAGAAGCTCCCCTGGGCCCCTTCCCTGACGATCACCTATTTCCTTCACAGTGACTTTGTTTTCCCACCGAGACACCAGTTACAAGGCCGAGTTGTGAGATATAATGAGCTCAAACCATGGGTGCTGAGACCTGCTCTTCTCTGGGGGAGATCAGCTAGCTCTCAAGCACTGGATTTTATCCCGAGGGTGAAATAGGCAGACTCTGCCCAGAACAGACTCAAATGTCAGGTCCATGGCAATGAAATCTATATCTTCATCAATGCCTCCCCAACGTCTAGCAATAGGATACTACGTGGTCCTCACTAAATATTTGTTCAAGGGATGAGTGAATACGCTCTTGACTCAAGGGAAACTCAACTTTAATATCAAAGCCAACTTATCTCTTTGAAAAGCATTCTGCCCAGGAATCCACAGTGGCCCACATTCTTCCACCTGTCTGGCTAAACCTTCCTTTCCTAAGACCCAGTGTCACGAGAATTGAATCATACACACTTTTAAATAATGGCTAAGACCATTGATTTATGTGAGTTCTCCAAGGCTGAGAGCAAATTAACCACTCAACACCAATGCAATCAACGCACCGGTGACTCACGTGAGAGATTTACATGGTGTCTGGAACAACGCATGTGAGTGTGCTGATGCTGAAGGCTTTGCGGTTTGTGTGACGTGGTCCTAATGGAGCTGGTGGATCTGAAAACCTGATGGGATGGAGTGATGATGCTGATTACTCGCCTCGCCTCCGTGTCCTCGTGGGGAGCCCTGATTGCAGGGTGATGCAAGCAGGAGCAGGGCTCCTCCCTGCGGAAAGGGGGTGGAGGGGCATCTGATGGCATTTGCCACAAATCCCTCCTGATTAATCAGGTGCTCCGATTTGTGACTCAGAACTTCTCAGGGAGGGAGATCTGCCTTGAGTGCAGTTATCTGAGCTCTGACGCCAGTGAAGGGAAAGTCTTCAGGAAGCAGAGGCGGCTCCCAGGAAGCCAGGCCTCCTTGTGCTGGACAAAGTCTGGGAGGAGAAAACAGCTGCACAATGAAGATGAGGAAGGGAGAGAAAGGCAGGCTACGGGAATGACACTTCCAGTCATCAGGATGGCCAGCCCAAGGGAAGGGACTATATTTTTTCCATTGAAGGCAATTGTATGTAAAGGCAGACGCATAACCACAGGGGTCCTCCTAGACCCCTGGCTGGGTTGCCGCCATTGGTACCACTTGTTGGCTGGGGGCCTGGAGGAGTTGTAAAGGCTCTGAGCTTTGATTTTCTCATTCCTTAAAGGGGGAAAGTAACAACCACCCCACTCCTAGTTTTTTTTGTTATTTTTTTTATTTATTTTTTTAGAATGGCATACTACATAAGGATGCCTCTCTCTCACAGCAGGACTTTTAATGAATGTTGGGGTCCTTCCCCATCACACAAACCAAGCAACAGTAACAAAGGCATATGTATCTGATAGGCTATTTTTTAAAATTTAATAAACACGTTTATAGGAAAAGTTTTACCATGGTATACACATTAACTCACATTGAACATATTGTTTTTACCAAAAATAATAGAATTCCACAAAAAAATTCAGAAACCCAGGGCAGTAGGGCTGCTCAACACTCCGCTGGCTGTGGCCATGGGCTCTGTGGCCTGTGTTTGTGAATGTAAGCGAGCCAGCCCTCACATGAGCAGAGCCAAACTGGTGTGCAGTCCAACTCGGGCTTTTGCTCCAGGCAACCACACCTGACTCCAGGTAAGAGTCCACTATCAGAGTAGGTGAGCTCGCAGCCTGCAGCATGAAGTCTTTTCCCTACTGCTTCCTGACCCCACTCTGACCAGTTGCTTCTCTCTCCATCTGTGACCCTCTGCCTTCTCACCTTGAATGCACCCTTCCTTCCCTCTCCTTGATCTTAGACCTACCCCTAGAGTCCTGCTCTCTCCAGTTCATTGGGAACTCTTCCCACTCCACTCAAGGAAAGGCATCAAATAATCAAGGGTGTGTCTCCCTGAAAACAAGATGCTGATTTTTCCATTGATCACAGGTCAGCACCTTCTTTTTCTTCAAAAGATGGATGTAGCATAGAGCCAAAACCAAGGGAACCCAGGAGGCAGCAGGGTTTGTGAAAGCCAAGATCACTCCTGGCCCTGGAATATTCGTAGCTAAGCCACCCAAAGCCTGCCAAGCAACTGAGTATTTTTTAATCATTATTACTCTCTTCTCGGGGAGAAAAAGAGTCATTTGTAGCCTGGCAACAGAGATCTGCATGTTCTTCCTTCATGCCAAACCGTAAACACAGCCTTCTTTCTGCTAAAGCTAATGATGCTAAAAGGCCAGTGACCAGGAGAAATTAAGGCGGCAGCATTGATGGCTGCAGGCACTGGTGGTGCGAACAGGCCAGCAGGGAGTGTCACAGGAATTGGCAGAGTGAGCGGCGGGCATTCAGGAGGAACCCAAAAGCTCGTTGGAAGAGTCTGGCATTCATGGGCAAGGAGTTCCTCCCCGATCCAGGGCTCCATATCCTGCTCTGGTCACTGAGGAGGAGTGGGTGGGGCAACAGCCTCATAGAGAAGGGCTATGGCTTGAGCCTGGACAAGGGGCCAAGCTCACCACGCTGCCTCTGACCTGGAGGCCTGCCAGCCCCTCCAGAGCATGGCCACTGGTTACTGTTGCCACTGCCCACCTGATCTCCATGCATTGCTCCTCTGCTTGTCACTCTGGCCCCAGCCCAAAGCCTTCGCCTCAGCATGCCATAGCAGGCTTGGATGGGTTCAAGGAAAGTGTTCTTACAGGAAGGAAGAAACAGGCCGGGAACCCTCATTCAGGTCTTAGAAAGGTGGTGCGGAGGGAGGAATGGCTAAGAACGTGCCTAGGGGTCAGACTACCTGGAAGCAAATCCCAATTACTAGCGGCATGGCAGACTTCCCTCAGAGACTCTGTGTTTTTCTCTACGAAGTGGAGATAAATGTAATTCCTATAAAGTAAGGATCTAAGTGAAGCACTTAGAACAGGGTTGGCAATAGGAAGTACCTGCTATAAAGATATTAGGGATTACTGATATTATTCCTATTTCTATTCCTATTCCTATTCCTACTATTACTATTATTATTACCATTAATATTGTGTTAACAAGTAATGCAGGCACTTGGTTTTCTTCTTTCAGGTTATTATGAGGTTGAAATGAAATTATGCATTAAACTCAGTTAACACAGGTACAAAGTTAGTTCTTCAATCAATGTTACCTATTGGCTCCCTGTGCCTGCTTCGTAAACCATGATACTCTGTTCCCCCGACAGAGCCAGGCACAGAGGAGGAGGACACAGAGGCAAGTATCTTCCCCCAAATTACCTTCTCATCCACAAAGCCAAAAATAGTCATTTTATAGTGAGGAGACCTGGAAGACACTACCTTCACTAAGGGATGAAAGCAAACATGACCATAGCAGGACAGACCCACACACGTGCCCTGTGGTGTGATGCACCGAGAGGAACACAGGGCACTTTGGTGGGATTTTCACCAGGACCCTGAAACCTGAGTCTTATCTTGAGAAAATACCAGGCAGACCCAATTAAGAGATAGTCTATTAAGCAACTGGCCTGATATTAAGGTCAAGAAACAAAAAGGAACCCTAAGAAATTGTTCCAAACCAGAGTCTAAGAAGACATGAAAGCTGAATGCAATACAGGAATCTGGGCTGGACCCAAGATTGGGTCAAACGAGGATAAATGGCAATATTGGCATGACTGATGAAATTGGAATATGGGCTGGGGACTAGATAATGCTGTTATATTATAATGTTATGTTTCCTGCTTTTGATCACTGTACTGTGACTACATAAGAGAGCATCCTTAGCCTTCAAAAATATACACTGAACTATTTAGAGACAAAGGGGCAGGAGATCTCAACTTTTCAATGGTTCTGAAAAATTGTTTTTTAGTATCTATATCTATCTATCTATCTATCTATCTATCTATCTATCTATCCATCCATCTATCTATCTGGAGAGAGAGTTATATCTCCATATCACTATCTATATTGATTTATCCATCTACCATCTGCTATCCATCTAGACAAGTGGAGCTGGAGCGAGCAGGAGGCTTGGGGTGCTTCCGCCGGGACTGGACTCCACTCAAGGAGCTGGAAAAAAAAATGGAGGGGCTGGGAGCAGCGGGAGCGGAGAAACCAAGCCTCACTGCTGCAGCCGGACCGAAGGCCTGGGTCCCGGGTACCGGAGGAAAACCGGTGCCGACAGCCAGGGGAAGAAAGGCCTATTGCGTGAATCTTCATGCAACGGGCCACTAGTACTAAATAATGCATGACTGTTACTGGTTTGTGTATTTACTATATGTTTAGTATTATTTTAGAGCAAATTCTTTCTACTTATAAAAAAAGTTTTCTGTAAAACAATATTCTGTGTTATGATGGCAGCAGCCTCATACATGCTGTGTTTACCAAATCTCTTGATTGTATCATTTTCTCTCATGCTTGATTTAATCTCGTGTTATTTTGTACAGTAACATGCTGTAGAGCAGGGATGGCGAACCTTTTGAGCTTGGCATGTCAGCATTTTGAAAAACCCTAACTTAACTCTGGTGCCGTGTCACATATAGAAATTTTTTGATATTTGCAACCATAGTAAAACAAAGACTTACATTTTTGATATTTATTTTATGTATTTAAATGCCATTTAACAAAGAAAAATCAACCAAAAAAATGAGTTCACGTGTCACCTCTGACATGCATGTCATAGGTTCACCATCACTGCTGTAGAGGCTTGTAGCCTCGGAACAATGGGCTCTACCCATCGCCTAGCGGTGTAGCAGGTCTGTGTAAGTGCAGTCTGTGATATTCACACGACAATGAAATCACCTAACCACATTTCTCAGAACGTATCCCTGTTGTTAAATGACACACGACTGTACTCTTTTGTGAAGTGTTTATTCAAGTCCTTTGCCCATTTTCTGTAAGCATTCATTTTTGTTGATTTGAAGGATTTCTTTATATATTCTGGATAGAAGTCAGACACACTTATTGTAAATATCTTCTGCTTGTGGCTTGCCTTTTTCACTCTTTTTGTGGTATCTTTTGATGAGTATGTTTTAATTAATCCCAAATTACCATGTAATGGACATGGAGATGATTCAAATACAGGCCCCACCTTTGAAGAAGAGAATGGGAAGAACACAGCTAAGAGCTCTGAAAGTTGAGGAGGTCAAATCCTGGCAGGCTACATAGAGGGCGTGGCATGGGAGCTAGGCCCTGAAGACCCTGCCATTCCCTCAGCTGCGGAGGAAGCATTAGGGGATCCTGATGAAGGTCATCGGGAAATTCTGAGCTGGTCCCCAGTGTGGCAGTGAGGGCTGGGACCCTAGCAGGGACTTTGAGGGAGAGAAGTAGACATGGCATGGTGGGGGAGCTGACCTCTGCCCCTCAGAGAGGCTACGTGGCTGCTTACCTGCTCCTGTGGACTGGTAGCTGCATTAGTCCCTTTTTTACGAAAAGGTTACATAAGTTCTAGCTGCTCCTGGGAGAGCCTGCTGAGCAGAGCTCTTCTGATGTGCCTCTTGGCCCTGCGCGGGGGGCCTACATGCAGGTCAGCAAGCACAGACCCTGTTTATAGATGTCAAATACCGAGTTTTCCTACAGAACACATCCCCCCACACACGTGCACACACATGTACCACAGACACAGGCACAGCATACACACATGCCTCTCCACTGTCTTTGTTTCCATCTTCTTAAGTAACTAAAGCTTGAAATTGGAGCCAGAATCAAAGACTAAAACACTTTATCACTCTCTTTCCACTGTCTCATTATGATGTTTGCTCGTTTAAAAAAATGTTCTTGTTACCCTTTTAACAAATCCTTTTCATGTGCACAGCCGATATCAGTGCATTTTTCTCTCTGTCCCAGTCCCTGCCTCTGGTCTCCCCCCAGGTGGTGGAGAAGGAGGAGCCTGCAGGTGGGTGTTGCAGGGGCATTTCAGAGTGGCACACACAGGCTCACGAGAGCACATCTGTTCTCAGCTCCATACTCAATGGTGCTGAGCAGGGAGCTTGACAGTGGCCATGAATAAGGCTAACACCACAGAAATGGGCAAATGCTACAAATCCAACTTTTCTTTTTTTTTCCAAGAGAGCTGGTTGTTCAACATTTACCAGGAAGCCCCTGGGACAGGTGGCTCTCTTGTCACCTGGCTCACCAGCAGCCGACACTGGGCCAGGTTGGAGGTTCACTGCTCAGTCAGCTCCCTGGCCTGTTGTCCCTATAGATGTCCGTGTTGAGCACAGCCCTGCATGATGTTTACTGTGATCATACGTCTCTTCTACGAAGGAGTTAACATGCAGCGGGGGGAAAGGCTTGGGTGTCTGATCCAGTTGAAGCCTGCTCCCTGAGCACCCTGAGCCAAATGGAAACTCCGGCTGGATGTAATGTGATTTCACACCAATGTTTTTCAAGTATCCATTTAATAGGAATTTAGAGGCAAGGCAGAGCTCTGCAGGCAGCACGATGCAGAGTGGGGAAGGGTGGAGCCTGCCTTAGTTTCTCCTCTCCTGCTCCAGTTGTTCAGCTCTGGCCCAGACTTGCACATTCCGCGTAGCCGTCAGAGGTTCTGCAGCCAGTGCCGTGCTCGCCCTCCTTGGAAGGCCTGCCCTGGGGTTCTCCCCACCTCACCCTTCACTGCTCACAGGTGCTCACAGTGGTCTTCCCATCCACAGGTGCTGACGCCAGGCGAGTTCTATGAACACAGTCTCCTGTCCTGTTGCAATCCCAGGGATGGTTAGGGCTCCTCATAGATAGGCATCCATGCTGTTGTCCAGCTGGCCTGTCCCCTATACTCAGGTCACCCCGTAGACTCAAGACAGCTGTAGTGACTATGCCCGCTCTCACTGGCAGCGTTAGAATTGGACCAACTGACCTTGGCCTGCACCTTTCCTTCTTGCTTCTCTCTTCCTGCTTCATTCTTCCTCCACCAACTACTGCCGTGCACACCCTCCTTGAACTTAGATTGTATCAAACAAGCTCATTAAAGCTCTGGTAACTGCGGTCCCATTCAGACCCTCAGGCTGGGCCATTTGGTTGATGCTGCAAGCTGCATCCTCTGGCCTTCTGTGTCACCTTGGTGCCAAAATATGGCCCAGTGATGAGAGTACACCCATGGGAGTGGTTGGAACCCCAGAGTCACCTTGGCTTGGATTCAAGCACTATCAGCTGATTACACAAGTGTGGGTAAGACATTCCATTTCCCAGAGCCTCAGTTTCCCCACCTGCAAAGTGAGGTTAATATTCCACCTCTTGAGTGTCTTTGATGAGTGTACCAAGTGTCTTTGATGAGTATGTAGCCTAAAGACATCTATTACTTCATTCAAATAGTTTGGGGCAACTCTAAGTGCCAGGCCCAGAGCCAGGAGCACAGTAGGCACCTAATTGATAACTAGTTCCCCTGCACTCCATCCTTTCTTGCAGATGAATTACAGAAAGCAAGAGGAGGAACTAACAGGATGTCCCTACCATCTTCTCTTCTAGGCTCTGGAGGGGATTGTGTCTGGCAGAGCTTGGGGCCACTGTCCTAAGAACAAGAGCTCAGGGCACAGTCCCTGTCTCTGTGGGTCATGGGGTCTATGCTACTGGGCAAAGCAATTGTTCCTTGGGTGGCCCAGGCCTCTGCTCTCAGCCTTGCAAAGGCAGAGCCCTGCTGAGCAGACCTTTGAGCCAGCCACTGGGCCCCAGGAAAGGTGGGGAAAACAGCTGCAAATTCCTAGAAAGTCTGACCCCTCGCCAGCACTGTACCAGCAGGTTCAAGTCTGGCCCAGGTCAGAATAGAAAGTCCAGGCAGGTTCCAGGACTTGAGGGTGGGGCCTGGCGGGGCAGAAGGTGGGTGAGCAGAATGCAGGGCAGAGATCACTCAGCCCAGCTTAGCGGATGCTCACCAGCACCAGGCCCAGGCTTTGCGGAGTAGGAACATTCACGGTGACCAGCACGTTCTACACATTATTTTGCCTAATCCTCAATTAGCCCATTTTACAGATAGGAAGATTGAGGGTCAGTTGGCATCAAAACCTTGTCTGCCATCCCCTTACATGGCAGAGATGTGATGAGAACTCAAGTCTGTTGCTACATAAAACATGACCTGGATCGCTGGGAAAATTTAATCAGCACCTGAGCTAAACCAGACCCTGAGCCAAAACCTACAACAATCCATCTGTAGTGAATGTTAATGTGACTAAAACCAGCCTCCTTGTTTCCCACCCCAAGCACCTACTTCATCTGTGCAGACAAGAGCCACACCCACATGTTTTATTATTGAACTGGAGCTTAAGTGTTAGTGAAGGTCACACGCTGGGCTCCCAGTAGAAGGCCAAGGCCTGCTCCCTATAGAGTCCATATGTCAAGAGGATGATCCTGGGGGCTGGGCTGGTAGAGAGAAGCCAGGGAGAGGAAGGCAGTGCAGGGTGGGGGCCTGCTAAGCCGGGAACGAACCAGCTCTAGTTCCAACCTGGAACATGGTCACCAGCGTGTTGAAGGCACCAGGGCCAGGGTTTGTGTGCCAAGCCAGGCCCAGCATTTTTGTTGAAAGGAAATCACCAGCACAGGCTGCTCACCAAGTCTATGCCGGAGCACGATCTCAGGGAGGGCCGCCTCCACCAGCCCTCGCTCCCTGGCGGCTGCACAGCTTTCCTGCTCTCATCTCCTCGCCGGGGCTGGCACCACTGGCTGGCAGCAGCTCTAGAACTGGAAATCCCAGGTGGGTGCAGGACCTGCAGCCTGAAGACACATGGTTCTGGGGCTCCGGGGCTCTGTGGCTCTGTGGCGTTCCCTAGCAACCCAAGCTGCTCTGCTCGCATGCAGTTCCACCGCTGCCTCCCTGCCATCCACTTGCACCCGCGTTGGTTTTAGGGGCTCCAGGGCACTTCCTAATGTCCTTTCAAAGGGTCCACCCAGGAAGCCATTTGCTTCTAAAACCTCCCTCGGCCTCCTCCCGCCCCCACCCCTGCCCTTACACCAGCATTTAGTGTAATGAACCCTCTGCCGCAGACTCAGCTCTCAGAGCCTGGGTGGCTTGTTGAACAAAGCGCTCCATCCACAGTGACGGCAGCATGGGGGACCCCTTTCTGTGCTGCTGTCCTGTGGGCTGTGCTAGGGGGTGGGAGGGAATGGATGGGATCCAGAGACAGAAGCAAACAAGCCCAGCCAGCGCCAGGCAGAGGGGGAGGGGATGAAGGGGCCAAGGGGAGAGAGGAAGAGGAATAGGGGTGCAGGAGAGAAAGGGGAGGAGAGGAAAGAGGCGGAGGAAGGAGGGGAGGGCAGAGGAGGGGGAGGCAGGAGAAAAGAGGCCACTTCATTTATTTATTATGATGCCAGTTGTAGTGTTGGTCTCATGTGTGGGGAACAGACTGTATTTTATGTTTTAATCCTCCAAGCTGTGTGTGTGGGCTGGGGATAATTACGTTGAAAAATGTGGATAATATGCGGAAGGTTCTTTTTGTGGGGAATGGGATTGCTCCAGTGGAATATCTTCCTCATGGCAACCAATGCCTTTTCCATGAGCCGCTCAGGAGGTGCCAGTAATTGGGAGCGTGGTAGAAGCCGAGAGCCGCCCCCAGCCCGCCAGCCCTCCTCCGTGGGCTGGCATCCCTCACCCCACCTGCCCACCAGCCCCTGGATGACAAGCAGATACAAATGGGAGGCCTGATTGCTTTCTCCTCGCAGCCTTGGGGCCAGTGCTGAGGAATCCAGGAGGGAGATGGCAGGCAGGCTGCTAGGAGACCGAGCAGGGGGGTGCATGCTGTCTGCTCAACTCACACGCTCACACACACACACACACACACACACACACACACACACACACACACATGCATACGCACATCCATTCACCTCCTGTACCCGTTCACAATGCTACGTATGTGCATGTGCACAAACTCACACACTGCACGTGCAATACATGCACACATGCACATCCACACTCATACCTATTCATACACACATATCCATATATTTACACACGCAAACACTGGCATATGCACACTCACACAGCCCCATCTTCACACACATTCATATGCAAAACATACACACATACACACACACTCGTATGCTTGCATGAACAATAATACACACATATATGCACTCAAATGCCCATTAAATCGCTTTCACATGCACACATATTTACAAATATCCATACATGTCCCCATAGCTATACATTTGTCCACGTACCTTCCCATTCTCTCACAGGCTCTCACACATCCTCATGTCCAGGGTGGAGCATAAGGAGGTTTACAGTACGTGAAGCACAGAGTTTATTCTTATTCTTATTATTTATTAATCATTGTATTATTTTCCCTACAAACAACTGTAAGCCTACTTTGTCCCCACCCTCTGCTCTCACACACACATACACAACTTCCTTCCTGGGGCTGACCACTGAGAAGTAGAATCAGAAATATCGCCAGTGACATTTTTATTTGGAATTAAAAAGAAAAAAAAATGACATCTGTCTTCCCTAAAGAGCCACAAAAGAATATCCACAACCCTGACATTCTAAATGTTTACTTTTTAGTACACATGCGTTAGTGACTGCACAGCTCCCTTAATTTGAGCCACATGGCAAATTTGCAAACTTTCTTTTGGCTCATGCAGACCGCTGATCTGCTGCCTGCTTACCCAGAAAGTGCAGATCCAGTGGAAAAATACCCCAACCTACTGCGGTGCCAATTAGCTGTTCTTCCCACGGTGGACCAGCATCCCACAGAAGGAAATTCACGGGCAGAGCAGCATGGGCCCCGGAACGCCTGGCTGTGATGAATGGCGCTTCTGGCTCCCCTGGGACTCGACTGGTTATTTTGTAGGAAATTGAATTTCTTGGTACATTAGAGGACGTGCTAATGAGCACTAATGTGGGGCCGGGCGGGCTGGGGAGGCTCCGACCTGGGCATCATCAGCTGGGTCAGCTTCCACGCTGCCTCTGGGATCCCTGTGTCCTCCTCTCCCTGCACCCGCTCCTGGCTCCCTCCGCCAGGCCAGCACAGAGCCACCCCCACCCCAGTGCGCATCCCCCGGCACTGCTTCTCCTTAGTCCAGGCCCTCTTGTCTCCCTTAAGGGTCTATGCTGAGCTCAAGATGCCCTCTCGGCATCTGGCCACACCCAGCCATCATGGGCAGGAGCCTCTTAGACAACTTAGGGCCTACAGAATTTAGCCAGAACTTCTCAGCTTCTTGAAGCCTCTTAAGGACCTTCTCAATAACCAGCACCTACTCTAGCCTTATCTTCTCTCCTTGTGATCTCTTGGAGGGCCAGGAAGCATTGGTCATTATTCCTTGAACTTGCCCTGGTCTTACAACTTGGCCAATCCCCACTCCCAATCAATTGGAGAAGGCTCCATGCACACCCTCCGCTAACTCCCATCACAGCGGGAGCAGATAGCGGGCAAAGTCCCCAGTGTGGAAAGGATCTGGCTCCCTGCAGCTGCTCTGAGTTGCCTCCTGTTACGCCACTCCAACCCCCCCCCCACCCACCCTGCTTTGTCCACTCTGCCCCAGGCCTGTGGCCACCCTCACATGCTAAGGGACACCCCCAGTGCAGCCCTCAGGGCTGGCTCTTTTTGCTGTCTGGAAGGTTCTCCACCCACACATGCACATGGCTTCCTCTCCACCTAGCAAGCTCATTCCTGGAATGTCACCTCCCTGAGGGCCTGCCTAGACACCTTGTTTACAGAGCCACCCTCCCCCAGCTCTATCCTCATGTCCCCTCCCCTGCTCCCCCACCCCCACCCCACCCCGCAGCCCTCAACACCAGCCATAGTGTGAGTTCCCAACAGTGAGCTTTCCAAAGGCACACACTGTGACCATCTCAGTCTCTGGTGTGTCTTCTGCACCCAACACAGAACAGTTACTTAGCTGATCCGCACTGTCCATCTATAATAATAGAAGCGTAATATGCTAATTAGACTGGACGTCCTTCCAGACAAAGCCGGGGCTGTGGGTGCCAGGGGAAGGAAGGCCTAACTCTTGCACGAATTCCGTGCATCAGGCTTCTAGTTGAAAAATAAGCGATGAAGACCTGTCCAGCCACCAGTGCTCAGAGCCTTTCCAGCCCTTCTCCAGCTTGGCCTGCTTTGGGTCCATCTTAGGCTGGCAGAAAGCTGAACTTTTCTTTCTCCATGCTACAAACTCTGTTGAGGGCTCTTGCTGCATATTGACCCATTATTTTTTTTAATTGAATATATATTAAGAATTAATTGTGTTTTTAGGTA
Source organism: Myotis nattereri (assembly GCF_964212035.1). Taxonomy (NCBI): domain Eukaryota; kingdom Metazoa; phylum Chordata; class Mammalia; order Chiroptera; family Vespertilionidae; genus Myotis; species Myotis nattereri. The sequence goes on from NC_138088.1 coordinate 13,054,151, forward strand.
TTTCACATGCATTATCTGATTTGCTATTCACAAAAATGCAGTGAAGTTGGTACTATTATACCCATTTGACAGATGAACAAACTGAGGCTCAGAGAAGTGAAGTATCTCATCCAGGGCACACAGATCCCACCTTCCTGTGCTTTTCCTGATGGGACCCCCACCCCAGCACTATTTATAACCGCTCTCTCAGGGCCCATGATCTCTGTTCCTCAGCTAGCACACGGCTCTCCACAGTTGAGCTCGGCCATGTCTGAAATGTGAGCTACTAGAGAGAAGGCCCTGCTCATCAGCCCAGACAGCACTGCTACATCTGAGTCCAGCAAGAGAATTTGTTCCCACTGCAGAGTGGGTTTCCCTTTGAGAGTCTCTAACCCAGAACTTCCTGGCCATGTAACCTTGGCCATCATTCTTTACTCTTTGGGTCTCTGGGTTCATATCTATAAAATGGGTTAATGCCTGCCTCCGGGGTAGTCATGGAATGGCATACACCTAGGTAAAGTTCAGGCTTGTTCTAGCCTTCAAATAATCTTCTATAAATAATTTATGAATTCCTGACTCAGGGAAGGCCATCTCACCAACTGATGCCATTGCCCAAGACTGCTTTCTCTGTGTTGGGCAGCCAGCCATCCTGTGCTGCGGACCCACGGTGTGAGCAGGCAGCTAAGTGCGCCCGCCGTTCATCCTCGAAGCTGCCCGTTAACACAACTCCCACCTTTGAAGTGGCTGTGCAGTCGGGATGCCGAGGAGGGTCCCACAGGGATGCCCGGGGCGGTGTAGCAGGAGACCGGATGACACCCAGACGGAGGAGGGGTGTCCAGGCCCAAATCCAGAGCCAGGCAGGAGGTCAGAGACACAGGACCAGGGAGGAGACCCTCCCCCACCTCCACCCCCCCGGAGCAAGGACAAGACGTAGGGCCAAGGCTGAAAGCTGGTGGAGATGGATGTGTTTGGAGCCTGATCCCGGGGACATGTCCACGCCACAGCCTCTCAGCCGCTGTGGAGCAAACAAAGCCAGAGGTGCTGCGGCAGACATTGCACGCGGCTGGGAAACAGGGGCCGTCTGTAGCTTTCAATGCTCTCATCTCATTAATCTTGTACCTCTGCAGTCCTGAAGCGCGCACTCACAGCGGCTCATTCATTACCGCTCTAATAACGGCGGCAGGCATTAAAGCGCCGGGCTGCCGAGGAGCTGGCCTCTGCAGCTGCAGAAAGCCAATACCTTTTTAAATACATTTACACAGCAATAAATAAAAGCGGTCTCAGTTTACCTCTTTATTAAACTCTATTTGCTCGTCAGAGTTAAGGGCCGCATTTGTGTCTTGCTATTCAAATTTATTCGTGCGCGTCTCCTAGGCTGGCCACATTTATTCCATAACGCAATAATGGTGGCGGAGGCTTAACAGGGCCTTTCATCACCAGGCAGCCCTCATTAAGGGCCCTGCTCCAGGCTCCTGGGCTCAATTTGACCACCAGGAAGGCCACCCCCATTATCCAGAGGGGAAAGCGAAGGCAGAGAACCAGCACGCCTTCATTAGTCTCGCCCAGCAGCAGGCCGGCTCATGACCCGCGGCTGATGGATCAGTGTCCCCTAAAGCCCGTTCCACAGAGATGGTCCCGTAAAGGGGGCGAGCACCTTACGCCGCCCCCTTTTTTACCGCGTGGAAGATCCTCAGGCGGATCAGCACAGCTAAGGCCCTAAGGAAGCCTGCAACCTGTGCAAAGTGATCTCGACGTTGATCCTCTTCATCTTCCTCTCTCTCACACCTGGTCTCGCCCTAAGGAACCGCCATGCTGTGTGTGTTTGTGGGGCGCATGGGATTGACCAATCTGGAAGGTTTCCCCCATTTGACTGCTCCCATCATGGCTTATTTCTTGCCTCCATGGGCAGTTAAATGGGAGTCCTACTGCTTCCCTCTATGACCTTGTCTTCTTTGAGACTTTGGACTCTGAAAAAGATCCCCGTGGATGGGGAGGCACACTCACTGCCATAAACCCCTGTCCCAAAGCTCGTGGGGTGCAGTCATTCTTTGGATGTAGTGCCCCAAGGCCTCAGGGCGCAGGCCACTGTCCCCAGACTCAGACCAATGCTAGTGGGAAGCCGGCTGATTGTGATGTGACTGGAAGACCTCGGTGGGATGGGACTCCCTGGGGAAGGTGCTGAACACAGGGTTCTGCAGCAACAAGATGTGGAGAATCTAGGAGGCTCACGTGCGGGCTCCTGGATGCCTGAACCTGGCCTCCTGCAGAGATGAGTGGTGCCTTAGCCCCCAGCGAGGTCCAGCAATGACTGGACTGCTCCTTAACTCACCTGCGGAGTTCTGACTCTGAGTGAGCTGCAACGGCTCACCTGCAATGACAGTGAGTGACACACCAGGAACACATCACTCCCTCCAAAGAGACAGCAGACCGGGGAGAGAGCAGGGCGATTGTCCCAATTTCATGAGCAGAGAAAGTGGGCACAGAGAGGTCTGATGTCTTGCTCAAGGCCACACAGCTAGTCAGGATTTCAATTCAGGAAATCCACTCCCCTTTGTAACTTCTGCGCAACCACTTCTGCAGAAGCAGTGTCAGGAGTCATGTCAGCTCTAAGGGGCCACTGAGAGGCACCAAGTAGAGAGGGAGGAGGTGCTATGGGGTCAGCTCCCTGAGTTAGAGAGTGAGAGAGGCGCTTGGGGTCAGTGCTGAGGGGCCCTCAGGTCCTGAGGTCAGTTCCTTGCTCCAAGTTATGCTGAATATTGGAGTCCTCCTTCCCCAGGATTTCCCACTACTTCTCTTTCATTCCCTCCCCCCCCCCCCGCCCCTGCCAATCAGTGCCCCAAGAGCAACCTGGAGGCGCCCTCCTTCTCCACCACTGAGAGCCACAGCTTCAGTGATCGGGACCCCTCAGACTCACTTGTTCTGGTTTCTAATAGAAAGCAAAGCATTTGCACCAAGAGCCCATGAATCCCAGAGAATGCAGCTGAGAACCCCAGTTTGAGAAGTATCCATGCAGTGGACCTAGCATTAAATTTTGAGTTTAAAAACAGGGGCTCAAGTCCTACTTGTACTCTCGTATCACCTACTCACCTCTCTGAGTCGCAGTCTAGGACTAGGTGAGAAGGGAATAACATCTGTCTCAGAGAGTGGCTTGGATGTCCAACATCACTAATCATCAGGGAAATGCAAATCTATGCTACAATGAGATTCCACCTCACATCCAGAGGATGGTAGAAATGTAAGATGGCGCAGCGGCTGTGGAAAACAGTATGTGGTTCTTCAAATAATTAAAAACAGAATTATCATATGATCTAGCAACTCCACATCTGGGCATATACCCCAAAGAATTAAAAGCAGCCCTTGACGATATATTTGTACACCCATGTTCATAGCAGCATTATTCACAGTAGCCAAAAGGTGGAAGCAACCAAGTGTCCATAATGGATGAACGGATAAAGAAAACGTGGTCTATACACACAACAGAATATTAAGCCTTAAAGATATTCTGACACATGCTACAACATAAATGCACTTGAGGACACTATACTAAATGAAATAAGCAAGACATAAAAAGACAAATCCTATATGATTTCATTTACATGAGGCACCTAGAGTAGTCACATTCATAGAAATGGAAAGTAGATGGGTGGTTGCCAGGGGCTGGACGGAGGGAGACATGCTGGGAAGAAGTTATTAGAGAGAGAGGGGGAGAGAGGGAGAGAGAGAGAGAGAGAGAGAGAGAGAGAGAGAGAGAGAGAGAGAGAGAACAGCTTGGAGAATGCAGTGGGATACTATACTGCATGGGTTAGGTGGAGAGAAGACTCAGGTTTTGGTCCCAGCTCCGTGGCTTGCCAGCTGTCTGACCTTGGTCAAGGTGCTTATAAGCACTGTAAGATGAGAAAAGGGCCAATGATGGCTGACGGGCTTGTTAGGAGGCTTGGGTAGATGATGAAGTACCTTTTAAAGCGCAAAGTACTACATGGCTTATTTTGTAAATGAAAACATATTTCTATGGTTTGGGGGACACTTGCGAAACAATTTGCAAAGGCCACACTAACCCATCTCCTCTGCCCTTGTGCAGGTGCTTTTCCTAAAGGGGCCCTACGAGCAGTTGGTTGAGAAGTCCCCTGTGTTGCAAAACTGGAAAATACTATCTGAATCCCATGGATGGTTGTTGATGGGGGGCCCATACAAGGGGACCTCCCAGGTCCTCCAGCATCTGCAGTCAAGGAACCCGTGAGAATGAGCCTCTCTTCATGACCTGCCCCCTACGTAACTGAAGCTCAGCGCAAGTTAAGTGAATGCTTCCATGAATGGAACGAATACAGGGTTTAAAGACATCCTCCGTGGCACAGTTAGCCCAGAACCCAGGAGCTTGCTGGCGCTTCAACATTTGTAAGACAGCAAAGACCAGGGCACCGCATTTTATGAGGAGGCCAAGAGGGACCTTGGAAAACCAAGTAGCTGAGTAACATGACAGCAGATGAATTTCATTGCAGAGAACAATGTAAAGCGTTCACACGAGCTGATGGGTTTTGAATTACGTGTAACCTTTGAGGAAAGAGAAGAGGAAAAGATCTTGGTGTCGCTTTGGACAACTCGGTGAGGAAGCCAGAACACAGTGGCTGGCTTCACAATTAAGATGTTCAATCTGCCTGGGGGAGGGAGGAGAGCGATGGAATTGATCTTAATGTCTCCAGGAGAAGTTCACCGGCGGGGGCCTGGACCACCTCCTTCCCCAGACGCCTGGCCCCCAAACCAGAGGGACGAGCGTCAAGGTCCAATCTGCGGAAAGCAGATTTCCAAAGAGAGTCCTCTTTTTTGGAAAACTGAGAAATAAAAGCTGGGAACAGAATGAGGGGAGTGCGCATTTTTCTTAGTCCATTTGGCAGAAGTCAGCAGTTACTCAGAATGAAAAGCCCAAAATGTAAGGCAGAAAGAAAAAAATGGCTTTTTCTGGGCCATGTCTAATTAACCCTTGGAGCAGCACCGCAATTTTGTTTTACAGAGACGTCTTGCTCAGGAAGACTCCAAAATAAAGATTGAACGTGGGTGTTGCTGAGTGGTTGTTCTCCCCAGGACATGACTCCCAGAGGCCATCCATCCTTGTGTCCAGGGGAGCTGGCAGGGCAAGCGGAACACCTCTGCCCCTGTGCATCCTACGTGGAGAATGTGATGCCTTAAGGCAGCGGTTCTCAACCTTCCTCATGCCCCAACCCTTTAATACAGTTGCTCATGTTGTGGTGACCCCCAATTTCATTGTTACAAATGGAACATAATTAAAGCATAGTGATTAATCACAAAAACAATATGTAATTATACAAGTGTTTTCCAATGGTCTTAAGCGACCCCTGTGAAAGGGTCAAAGGGGTCGCGACCCACAGGTTGAGAACCACTGCCTTAAGGGAACGAGTGTGTCTTCTGGAGCCTTCGCCTACGGTTCTAGTTTAAACAAGGATGTGAAAAATCAACTGTGTACCGACTGCTGTCTGTTCTTCAAGGCAAGTATGAATTGCCTTTGTCTGGTATATTCTGACCGTGATCCTAACTCTCCCAAAACAAATCTTTGTGAGTAGACCCACACATCTCTCTCATTCTCCTGAGGTTTGGGGAAGGATTTCCTAAACCTTGGAAAAGCTAGTTGAATGGGCAAAAAAGAAAGAAACCCTTCACCCACAGGTGATCGATTACTTTGGGCAGAAGCCATTGGAAAGGCTCTGCAGTGAGGGCCAGAGCTGGTGTGAATGCTGACAGACCTGACAGCTCACCTTGCAGGTGAAAGATCCAGTTCGGTATAAACAGCCGCATTAGCTCCACAGGCAGCGAATAACACAGCTCCCCCTTGAATATGCTAGACGTCCTCGTGGTTCAAGAGGCACACGGGGTGGCCAGGTGCTCGGTGTAAATGAAGAGGCAGTGTGCAAGCAGCTGCGTGAGAGCCCGCGATGGCTCTCTTCAAGTGAAGAAGATTACTTTATAGAATGTCTAATCTCCAAAGCAGAGGACTAGGCATGATGCCTTTTTGGACAAAATGATCACTGCGACCTCTTCTCCTTTTGGTATTCTATGAGTTTCGAATCTTTAGGTTGTGTGTGCACCGTGAGTCAGAAAGCAGCCTCTACTGGTGAACTGCAATACTGCAGCCCAGCCCAAGGAGCCATGGGAATTACAGTAGAGCACGCTTGCGTAGGAAGTGCTTCCTATGATATTAACTGTTTATGTGAAAATCCTTGGTTGAGGATGAAGAGAAAAGTAGAGACTCAAAGGTCAATTGCTGCCCATGCCATATGAATTATGACCCTGGCCTGTGTGCTCAGTGGTTAGAGCATCAGCCCGCACACCAAAGGCTCTCTGGTTTGATTCCTGGTCAAGAGCATGTACCTGGATTGCAGGTTCGATCCCTGGTCCTGGTCAGGGCACGGGCGGGAGGTAACTGATTGATGTGTCTCTCTCACACTGATGCTCTCTCTCTCTCTCTATCTCTCTTCTCCTTCTTCTCCTTCCCTCCCTTCTAATCTCTCTAAAAGTCAGTGGGGAAAAAATATCCTCAGGTGTGGATTAAAAAATAAGAAAAAGAAAAGGTTAAATATGGAACAATTCTGAAACAAGAGAAGGTCGGTGGGGCGCTGAAAAGATAGAAAATCATACCCGGCACATTGTGATTCAATCACCACACCCTCCTGCACGTCGAGGGGCAGATGCTGGCACAAGCATTTCCTCTACAAAATAGCTTCGATTTGGCATTTTGAGATATACACCTCACTTCGTAAAAGAAGCCATCAGAAAAGTGATTTATTTAGTTATCTCCTCACGGCCAATTAAAAAACAGTTTTATATCTCATGTGACAGTCACACAATGGGCATTCTCTTAGTTTTAAGGCATACAGTTGGTCCCTGAGAACAAAGGCTGATCTTTCAAGGTAGTTTAAAATCTCAAGTCGGAAGGGCAGGGTGTGATGCATGGAAACATAGCGCGTCAGAATTGGGAGGGTCTCAGAAGTCCATCTTCCCCAGCTTCCCCATAGTACAGATGGAGAAACTGAGGCCCAACGAGCAGTGGTGATGTTCCAAGGGCCTTTCGGCAAGAGGATAATGCAATCACAGGCAGAGTCAAGGTTTATTGCTACCAGCCCAGAGCTCTTTATAATTTGATAGCCCAGCTCCTGGATTTTCCAGTAAATTAGGCCATCCTGTAATCCCACCAAAGTATGATTACATATTGGAAATTCCAATCATTCTTCACCAAAGTATATTTCCCAGATGGTCTCTCCCTGCAGGAGGTGGGCCTAGTTTTAACTCAGAAATTATGGTTATGGAAACAGTACGCCCCTCTAATCATATTAACCCGAGGACTGTGTCAACATGGCAAGGTGCCCCTGGAAGGTTAACCACACAAGAGCATGAGAAAAAGAAGCTGACCCTCACCCACCCTGAGCCCTCTTCCTGCAGGGGGAGCAGCTCCTGCCCCCACCCCCAGGACCCTTTGCAGGAGGAATGCTGTGCCCTTCAACAGACATTAGCGTCATCTTAAAGAAAGCTGAGTTAGGGAGAACGAGCCTCCACAGATGCAAGGGCTTCTTCCCTCCCAACATCCCTTATGTTCCTCATAATGGATCCTTTCTTTAACCATTACACCCCTCAATTAGCTCATAATTGCTGTCCGTGCCGTATGAATTATGCATTGCGCCGTGCAAATCCAGGTTCCCTGGCCCCGGACAAATCACAAGCTGTTGAAGAAGCTGGAGTAATTACCAAAACAATCCCAAGAGGCCTGGAGGAAATGAGCATTATCTGGTCCACAGACCATTCTTGCAGCCTGCCTTTCCCACTTGCAGCCTGGGCTCACCCCCCACCCCACCCCCCGGGGCTTTAATAGGAAGTTGCTGGAGTTTAAGCCTATACTGAGTGCCCAGGAATGTGCTAACATGTTCCATGCTTTACCAGCTTTGTTCCTTGCAACCCTGAGAGGCAGGGTGCTGTGCTATAGGTTGTACAACTTCGCTTGCAGTGCCTTCTCCGTCTGCAGTTGCTGGGCTCCACGCGCTGGGGCTTGGGTGAGGTTCACCTTGGGACACGGTTGGAAAAGAGGCTGGTTTGAGCAAGTGACAAATGTCATGACAAAGGATGGCTTAAAGCTATATTTTTAAAAAGGACAAAGAGGGCACTTTGGAAGCACTCAATGCATTAATTACTAGTCATATCACATTTATTAAAACTACTTCTTGAGAACCTCTAGGGAGGGTTAATATAAATCCAAAAGCCTGAAAATTGTACTTCCTATTCATTCAAATTCATGTACACAGATCCTTGACCATCTGTCCTTTCATACCACCATCTCAAATCATTTAGCCAATTCTACACATATGTATACACACACACGTGTGTGTGTTGGTTGTATTGAGTTTAATGGTAAGAAGAGAACATGGGCCCCTCCGTGGTTGCTACCTTCCTTCCACCACCGTCTCTAGATTCCAATTTGGAGAGTAACATATCGCTGCAATTATACCCAAATCCAGGTTGTTTCAATAAGATATATCCAGATTTTTATATCCAAACCATTTGCAATAAAACAAATTATTCTCTGCAAGTTCATTCAACTTAAGGAGGTAAATGTTTATCTTCAGCGTCTATGAATTTTTTAAATAAATGTACAGCTTTCTCTTCTATACCCTACCCATCTTTCATGGGAAGCATGCTGAGCTAACTGCTGCTTCAGTTAATTATTTATCATTTCTCAGTCATTTATTCATCCCTTAAAGGTTTATTTAGGGCCTATCGTATGCTAATATATTGAGTGAGGAACTGGTGTCGCCAAAGAGAAATAGCACGTGATCTCTCTTTTTGAGCAGCCCGTGGTCTGCCAGAGGACCCACAGCTGCCACAGGGTGAGATGACTCCCTGTGCTGGGGGCTCACAGAGTGAGGACAACGGACTTGGAGGCAAGCAGGCCCCCAGCACCACTTTCTCATTTCATGGTCATTATAATGCTGTTTCCTCATTTAAAAAATGGGAGTAAGTAACAGTACACATTTGCAGTGTTATGATACTCTTAGAATCCATTTAGAAACTTTTGAAATGTCAAGCATGTATCAGATTTTAACTTTAAAAACAACAATAAGCAGACGCCGTTTTGAAATGAATGCTGACACAGGATGGATTCCTGAAGGGACAGCCAGAGCCTTCTTTTCATCCTACTCCCTGCACAAGGACACGTCACCTGTCTTGTCGGATTGCTACTTTCTTCACTGGACAAAAGATGAAGTCGAACAAATGGCCTTTAAGGTAGCTTTGATGTTGAAAAGTCAATGATTTTATTTATAGGTAACAAATCAGAAACCCCTTTGGTGGTCTTTCCATCTGCCAGATAGATGATTGGGATCAGGCCTGATGGGGTGGTTGGAGAATGGGTCATGGTGGCTGTGATGGGGGGCGTTACCTAGTGGTCTGTGAGTGATCTTGCCAAGGATGCCAGCAGGGAGCTGAGGTCAGGAGATGAGAGACACCAGAGCATGCATCAGACTTGAAGGGGGAGATGAAGTTTAAATAGAAAAGCAACATCGAAGTTGATAGCAAAGGATCTCACAGGATTGATGCAGGGCCCAAGTAGAGGAGGCCTACTTCTTAACATGGAAATTCATTCATTCATTCATTCATTCATTCACTCAGCCAACAAATATATACATGTATTTTTTTAAATATATTTTATTGATTTTTTACAGAGAAGAAGGGAGAGGGATAGAGAGTTAGAAACATCGATGAGAGAGAAACATCGATCAGCTGCCTCCTGCACACTCCCCACTGGGGATGTGCCTGCAACTAAGGTACATGCCCTTGACCAGAATTGAACCCGGGACCCTTGAGTTTGCAGGCCAATGCTCCATCTACTGAGCCAAACCGGTTAGGGCTATACATGTATTTTTTTTTAGCTCCCGCTACTTGCCAGTTGTGCTGGGTGTTGCATGTATGGGATGAGTAAGACAGGCATGGCCCCGTCCTCATGAGGTTTACAGTCTCATGGGAGAAGCAGACATTAAGAAAAGAACCACTTAAACATGTAATTATCAGCTCTGACAACTGCTCTCATAAAGTACTCTAGGTTGTCATGGAAGCAGAAACAGCAGACCAGCTCAGTCAGGGAAGCCCATCCTGGAGGCAGTGACATTTCAGCAGTGACATAAAGGATACATAAGAACTAACTAGGTGAAGCCCAGGGAATAATTCTATAAGTGACAGGCACTGTGAACATGCTATTTTATATGGACTTTTCTAAAGAACAAGGAAGGGAGATTCCTTCAAAGAAAGGAATCAAAACAGAAGGGAAGCCCTGGCCAGTGTTGTTAAGTGTTTAGAGTACCAGCCCGCTCACCGAAGGATCACAGGTTCGATTCCTGGTCAAGGTAATGTACCTGGGCTGCAAAAAAACAGCCAGAAGGACCATCACATGTTGTCTTCATGTATAAATGGGTTTATATATAAATATTGAGAGAGTGTCAAAATATTTCTTGTTTATCAAAGTTTCAGAAACTGCTGTAGCAATATCTGTTCTGTTTGTTCTTAAGGACACGAGCCCTGGTTAGCCTCCCACTCCCTCTCCCTGTCCGATGCTTTTTTAAAAAAATATATTTTATTGATTTTTTATAGAGAGGAAGAGAGAGGAATAGAGAGTTAGAAACATTGATGAGAGAGAAACATCGATCAGCTGCCTCCTGCACACTCCCTACTGGGGATGTGCCCAAAATCAAGGTACATGCCCTTGATCGGAATTGAACCTGGGACCCTTCAGTCCGCAGGCTGATGCTCTATCCACTGAGCCAATGCTTTTCTACTCTCCAAGGGAAGGATGGGAGGCAAGAACTGTTTCCCAAGTGTGTTAAATAGCAAAGTAGTTCCACCAAATGTTAATAAACGTTAAGTAGGAATAAAAGAGAGTCCAAAATCCAATATGCCCAGGAAATAGATTAAATGACTATGCATACTTTTATTTCAGAGCTTTTGCTATCATACAATTTGCATTGTAAGTCTTTAATTGGGAATATGTTTAATAACAATTTACAAACGTATTTGACCATGGAACGTGCTTTTCCAGGAATATCTCTTGGGTGTGTTATGCTTCAGAATAAATGCTGTTTAAATAAGTAACTCAAATTTTGGATTTAAAAGTGAAATGGATCTTAGAGGACACCTCATCCAAAACTCGCACTTTACAGAGGACTAGGGGTAACAACTTCGGGTTTATCTCCACTTTTCCAACATTACTACACCCTGTGGTCGCCCATCCTCTGAAGTTGCAGGAGGGAAAGATGCTATAAAGAGATAAGGAAACTGACGGAACCATGTAACTTTGGGGGAGTCACTGCTCTGGAGTCTGATGTCCTAGGCTGGAAGGAACACGAGACAGGTCCTTGGGTTGTTGAAGAGCCGGTGCCGTATGAAAGCACCTGGGATGGAGGAAGCACTCAGTACATTATTAGCTCTTCCCTTCCCACCTGGGAAATAAGCATCATGCTTTATGTAAATCCTATATGCAAATATTCTATATTCTATATGCAAATATTCAAGACATTTTTTATCATGTTGGGTTTTATCCTCACCCCTGTGGGAACACATTAATGCAAAGTAAAATACTCTGTTCAGTTCTGCTGGTTTAGTATGATGCCTCATTTTCCCAGGAAACCCTTCTCTTTTATAACCTAGTGTTAAACTACATTAAAGACAAATATTTTGCAGTTTATCAACCTTTACAGGAATCCATGCTTCAGAATTAGAGCATTTCAACTGCAGGTTCCCTTACTCTTTAGAAGAGTAAAAACAGACTTCCCCAGGGAAGTGACTGGTCCTGAGTCACTGTGGGACCTCGAAGGAGCCCCAGCCCCAGCCCGAGCCCCAGCCCCAGCTCTAGCCCAGCCCCAGCCCCAGCCCCAGCCCCAGCCCCGACAGCCATGACACTTTGCTCCTGGATTCTCTTACTTCCATGAACCCAGGAAACCCTGAGAGATTTCTGTGTCCTCATTGAGTTGGGAAGATGCAGTTGTTGAAAAGAGAAAAACCTCCCATTGTCAGTTTGGCGTTTTGTGCCACATGGAGGATTTGGCAGGTTGGAGAGGGGTTTGAGCTGGAGTCCAAGCTGGGCACAGATCACTCCCTCTCTGAAGCCAGTTAGGAGGGAAGAGAAGATGCTGGACCCCGAGAAAGCCTGCTTTCCGAGTACGCACAGCGGAGTGGGTGTCGGGCTGTGGTCGGCACTTAACGCAAATCAGTTGTGCAGACTTTAGAAACAAGAACAAAGGTAAACTGAATCTGGCTGAATGTAACTTTTTATGCAATTGAGCATCTCAGCTCTCTGATACTTAGTCAGCTGTGGGCTTGGGCAGTACTGCAGACAGGATAACAGCAGACCTGGAGCTGTGGGTCTGGGTTCTAGTGCTGCCCCTTCACTCTGGTCTGATCCCTCAGCAGTCCTATGGGAATCATCGCTGCTTGCATTTTTATAAGAATTAACTGAAAGCCCTGCCAGTGTGGCTCAGTTGGTTTGGCCGTCGTCCTGTGCACCAAAAGGTTGCTGGTTTGATTCCAAGCCAGGGCACATGCCCTGGTTTGAGGGTTCAGCCCTTGGTGGGGGGTAGGGGGTGCAGGAGGCAACTGATCCATGTTTCTCTTCCTTTCTAAAAGTCAATGGAAAATATTTTTAAAAAATAAAAATAAAATAAAATCAATAAAAACATATTCAATCCAATGTATGCTATAAGCATCTGTAGACGCAAGCGGCAGACCTTCCCCACACACCACGCGCGTCTATAAAAAAAATGTTTTCCCTAAGTGGTAGCCCTGACCAACTTTAAAATCATTTTTTTGTGAGAATTTTCAGCTGAAAATATTCAAGAACACCTGAATTGTGAGTAATATATTTATTTTCATAATATTCATTGCAAATTGATTTTTCTTCATTAAATTCAAAATATCGTGGTGTGTGGGGATGGTTTCTGTTTTGAACACGTGGTAGCTAACTGGTTAAAAAACTCTCTATATATAAAGAGCCAGAAGCCGTCACATCTGAAACAACCAAACGGATGGCCGGACAGGCTGAGTGGGGCAAGAAGGCTGGCGGGGGGGTTAGTGAGGGATGACCAAACTACTGAGCAGCAGCTGCGTGGGGCAACCAGGCTGGTGGGGGGTGTGGGGGGCAGTGAGGGGTGACCAGGCCAGCAAGGGGGGCAGTTGGGGGTGACCAAGCCAGCAGGCGGGGCAGTTGGGGGTGACCAGGCTGGTGGGGGGGCAGTTGGGGGTGACTAGGCTGGCAGGGGGGCAGTAAGGAGCAACAATGCTGGTGGGGAGGGCAGTTCAGGGTGACCAAGCCAGCAGGGGTAGGGGCAGTTGGGGGCAACCAGGTTGGCAGGGGGGTAGCTGGGGGTGACAAGGCCTGCAGGGGGTCCAGTTAGGGGCGATCAGGCAGGCAGGCAGGTGAGAAGTTAGAAGCCAGCGGTCCTGGATTGTGAGAGGTATGTCTGACTGCTCGATCTCTGGGATCAAGCCTAAACCGGCAGTCGGACATCCCCCGAGGGGTCCCGGATTGGAGAAGATGCAGGCTGGGCTGAGAGGACCCACCTCTGTGCATGAATTTCATGCACCGGGCCTCTAGTAAAAAAAATAATTAGATGAAATCAGGCATCTACTCCAATAGCACATTGCTCCTCCGGGGCAGGCACCACACTCAGGGCTGTAGAAATGAGAACATCCTTTGCCATCTTGGACCTCTCTGCTGGGACACTTCTGTTTTCTTTTTTGTAGGAAATGATATTTACTTAGATTGAGAAAATAAGAAAGCACAAAGTTTTAAAAGTTGACATACACCTCAAAAAATCTATGATACACCAGGAATCATAGATTTGTATTAATTGCCTGAAATGCAGTGGGACTTTCATCCCTGATTCTGTGATAGGTACGCTCACCAAGACTCCTTATAAATATGCTCACCAAACAGCAAGCGAGATTCACCAAGCTGATGCATTCGCTTATGCCTGGCCCACACCAGAGACCTGGGCTTTGCAGCCACTATACTCTCAATCCTAAGAGCCAATGATGGGATTCTGTGAATGACAGTTGAGTCTCCTTGAGCAAAATCTGAGACTCTGCCAGGCAAGTAGGAAGAACAGCAGATGGGTCCCTGGCACCCGATGTAAAAGCAAGTCATCCTGGCAGTTGATGCTAAGCTGCTATGTCTCCCAGTTCCTAGGTCATAGGTCCAAACCCCACAGGTGACGTGGGGTTTCAGGGTGTGAGCCCTATAGCCAGCCATGTGTTGTAGCTAACCTGGGGGGCCCCAGCACCAGGGAGGGAGCGGGGCCTAGGAGATTGGAAGACAGACTGGCCCTGACAAGCTTGTTCCATCAGGTCTAGCGATGGCGAACCTTTTGAGCTCAGCATGTCAGCATTTTGAAAAACCCTAACTTAACTCTGGTGCCGTGTCACCTATAGAAATTTTTTGATCTTTGCAACCATAGTAAAACAAAGATTTATATTTTTGATATTTATTTTATATATTTAAATGCCATTGAACAAAGAAAAATCAACCCAGAAAATGAGTTCGCGTGTCACCTCTGACACGCGTGTCATAGGTTCGCCATCACTGAATTCTAGTCAGACCCCAGCCGGTAGCAGGTCTTGGGGAGGCTCCTCATTGGAAGGAGGACAGAAGGCACCCGAGAAGGTGACCCGGTTTAGTCTTCTCAGATCAAATGGCCCTGGAGCCGCCCAAAGAACCTCCCTGAAAGGTTTTCTTCCCACCTGGAAAGTTAAGTCCTAAATGCAGGGAAGTCTTGCCACGGAGCAGAGCAGGCTGGGGTGGGCTGTGGACATCAGCAAGCCCACCTCCAATGCTACAGGTGAGGAACCTGAGACGGTGGGACATGCAAGAGGCCACACAGTGAGCAAGTGGCAGGGCTGGTTCTGAAACCCAAGCTCCTGAGCCCGGGGGAACCTGGGAAAGGCCCCAGGGCCAGTTCTCTGAACACCTGCCGGTGGTCCTCAGAGCACACCTGGCAGGAGACGCCCATCCCCCTGGTTAGGAGGTGGATTGAAAGCTCACATGTAAAGCTCAGTCTTGCTGTGTAGACCTGCTCTCCTGTACCTCCTCTCCAGCAGCCTCTGCCACCCGCTCCCAACGAGATCCTCCTGGCTCCCTGGCAGCCATAAAATGATCCATCCTAGATGAAAACACATGCGTTCTCTCTAAAACATGACTTTGCTAATCTGGACTGGAACCCGGACAGGAGACATGGCCTAGCTAAACGCTCGGCGACTGGAGATGCTGGGGTTGGGGCAGAGAGACACTTGTAAAGTATATGATCATCTAACCACTGTGCTGTACACCTGGAACCGATACAAAATAATACTGAATGTAAACAATAACTGGAAATAAAATTTAAAATAATTAAAATGATGTGTACTAAAATAAAAAGCACCCAAAGCACCTTAAGTTTAACATAAATATGTAAATAACTGCAAAGCGGCCCCCCGGGGGCAGGGGATGGAATTGGTAATAAACCAGAGAAATGTGCCCATTCATCTTCGCAGACATTTATTGAGCACCTACTATGTGCAGGGCACGGGTGTCACTGTCCCAGACACTGAATCAGCACTACAGGCAGCGTCCAGCCTTCTTTCTGAATGTAAGCCGCCCAATCCTGGGCTGGCTTGCTTTCTTTCTTTCTTTCTTTCTTTCTTTCTTTCTTTCTTTCTTTTGCCACCAACAAAACTCTGACCTCTCCCCAAGCACACAATGCAGGCAGTCACTCATGCATTAACAACCACCGGGCCCCAAAGGTCGTTTCTATGACAACCCGGGGGTCCTTAATGACCCTGGCAGGCCAATGATTTTGTTTTGTTTGAGAGTGAAGGAATAATAAGTCAGGCTGGCTTGCTCAGGCGCTCTCCCCCTCCCCCTTGGACGCCCCCATGCCCCTCCGGCCGCCTGCGCTGATATACTGTTATCTGGCTGTGCATCAGCCCCAGAGACGGGGAGGCAGCCAGCAATGAAAGACAAGAGCCCTGCTGCAGACAAAGAGCTGTAAAGGACCAGAGTGTGCCCTGCATCCAGGGCTGCCGGGCTTCATTAATTCCATCGCTGGCCAGCGAGTGGGAACCCGGGCCCTGGGATCCAGGCTGCTGGAGTCCAAATGTCTGTGTGAACCCCAAACCACCTCTGGGCTCCTTAGAAAGATCCAGCATGTGCAGGCCCTACCCAGGAGCTGCTCCAAATCAGAGCCGGGCGGCAGGGCTCCCAGTGGTGGGGAGAACAGGCAGTTCCTGTGCAGCCCACCAGCTTCCATACAGTCACCGGTAACTTTGGGGGTCGGTTAAGGGCCCAAAG
Organism: Myotis nattereri; assembly: GCF_964212035.1. Taxonomy (NCBI): domain Eukaryota; kingdom Metazoa; phylum Chordata; class Mammalia; order Chiroptera; family Vespertilionidae; genus Myotis; species Myotis nattereri. Next base: position 13,070,493 of record NC_138088.1, read on the forward strand.
GGGGCAGCATGACCTCCTGGCTGACTGCTGTCCATCATCCACCCTTGGGGCCTTGCCCCTCTAGCTTCTCCAGTCTAGTTCTCTGGTTTCACCCTGAGAAACTTCCTATGGAGGGAGCATGCATTGTCTTCCGATCTTGGGTCAAATGGGCCTCCAGCTTGTCACATTAACTTTCCAATGTGATGCTTGGCAGCATGGGATTTTGATAGCAGACACTTGAAATTATTTTTGTTGTGTGTGCACGGCTGAAATCCCCTAGAATAAGTCATTATCCTCTACAAAAAAAAATAGCTCCTACTGGCTGCCTGGTGACCCAATCAGCTGACTCATTTTCCATGCTTTCCCTCAAGTAATTAGCGTTTTCATTTTTCCCAACCTGCCTATTAGAGAAACTCCAGGATCTCGTTCGGTAGAGGCATATTTTTGTTGTTTTGAGTTGACTTGCCTCCGCCTCCAAAGGAGAGACCGGGAGAAAGGCACAAAGAGATGTGGGATTGAGGCCTGTGCTCTCCTGCTGGGCTGCTGATCAGTCGAGGACTTGCGTGGACGGAAAGGGCAGGGTGCTGTGGTCGAGGACCCGGGGCAAGGGGCCCTGCAGGGATTCCGGCCTGGCTGTTGGTCTCAGGCCTGTGTCCGCATGACATTGGGCCAGGAAGTCTGGTCACTGCACAGCAGTCACCGAGTCCCTCTCAGCCACTGAAAATCCAAATGGGGCAGAAGCAGGATGCTGCTGGTTACAGGGAGAGCACCCATCATCCCTCCCTCCTCTAGCCTCAGTTTCCCCTCTGTCCAACAAATGGTTTGATGGAGATCAGGAACGGAAAACTCTGAGGTCCCACAGGCCAGCATTGATGAGGTGGGTGCCCGGATGATGTTGGCAGCACCAGCACATGCTGCCAGACAAGGATATAGGCCCAGGATTGCCAGAGTTCCTCAGAGTCTCAAAGGAAGACAGACTCGGATTTTTAATGTGAAATGGTCAGAGTTTTAGATCTTGTCAAGTAATGCTAACGTTTCAGAACATGATGCTGATCAAACAAACAAACAACCAAAAAAAATCGCCCTGCATAGAACCTGTGGTCCCAGGGCCACCAGCTTGCACCTTCCGCTCTAGACCTTGGAGGCTCCAGCCGTGAGGAGATGACGTGTTTCAGAAGCAATGCCGTGCATCTCAAGGTCTTTGAAATCTGTGTCTACCTTTCCTTCACTGAGTCATGCTCCAGAACTTGCCCTGAGTGCAGGCCTGTTGCTGTGCCCCCTGTCCCACTTTTTGTTACCTCCCAGGGTAGAAGAATGAATTCATCCCAGGGCCCTGCACTCACCTCCAAACCTCTTCCTCAGGCCAGGGAAGAGGTGAGCCATCCGACCTGGGTTCAAGCAGATGCTGCTATGCTCCTCTCCAGGGAACGGGGCCACTCAAGCTCACAATAAATGCTTCTTCTTCAGTCCGCACTTTCTAGAACTTACAGTCATAGACACAATCTGCCATGGTTCTGTCTCGCGAGCCACATGTGGCTCTTTGGCCCCTAGAGTGTGGCTCTTCCACAAAATATCAGCTCTTTCACAAAATACTGACTTCTGCGCATGGGCCATGAAGTTTCAATCGCACTGTACGTGGTATTTTGTGGAAGAGCCACACTCAAGGGGCCAAAGAGCCGCATGTGGCTCACGAGCCGCGGTTTGCCGACCACAGCTCTAAACCTTCTCTGTCTCCTCCTGCATGTCTCCTTCCTTCTCTCACATCTTAATTCGGGTTGTCCCCATGGCTCGGTCTTCTCCTGTCTCCACTAGTGTTCTAAGCACTTAGGCCTCCGGTTCTACTTTCTCAGCTCGAAGTCTGAACGATAGTGGCAGTTTCCCACTGCTTGGGGCCACTCAGGCTCAAATGATCCAGAAGGAAAGCATTATCTTTGCCCCAGAATCCATCCCTGCTTTGGTCACATGGTCACTTTTAGTGGCCTCATCGCTTGAAACTGGGTGGCAGCTTGGCATAACAGAAAGGGCCCAAGTCCTGGGGCCTGATGGTCGCCATTCATCTTAAGTTTCCTCATTTCAAGTGAGACTGTTCTAGGAGTAAGCAATCTAGAGATTGACAAGTCAGCAAAATGATTTTATAAACATATTTTGCTTTCCACTCTCGGTTATAATGTTTATTTCCCACTCTCCTCTCATCCCAATCCAACAGCTACAAAATCCGATCAATGCCCCCTCCTTCCTGTAGGATCTCTCTCACCTTTTCTCCCAGGTGGCGCCTCATGCACTCTCACCAATACCGCTGCCGTCTTCCAGGCTGGAGCCGCTCTGAGACTTCCCAATTGCTTGCTGAAGGCATCGTGCTAAATGAAGCTCCATTTGTCTACAACTGGCAGTGTGTCCTCAGTGCATGCTAAACGAAGCCCACAGTCTTCATCCCGACTTTCCAACCCCTTCACAGCATGGCCCAGTGTGTCCCACACTCTTCGATATCGCTTGCCAGGCTCTCCAGACAAATGGAAGGTGTGTGTTTTCCTATTGCCCATTGAGCCCATAACACTTCCGTTAGCTGGACTGATCTTCACTATCAATTTCACCTGAATCTAAGTGCTTCCAAGTGTGTAAGGCTCCGCTCAAGGTCACATTCTCCCGCAAGTCTGTTCTGCTCTCCCAGTCATTCGCTCCCCTCCTCCTAGTTCAAGGCTACTTTGTTATTTCTCCTTCTGGTACATTATGGACCTTGTCTTAGTCTGCTCAGGCTACCATAACAAAATACCATGGACCGGTGCTTAAACAGTAGAAATATATTTGGAGGAAGTCTAAGGTCAAGGTTCCAGCCAATTCAGTTTCTGCTGACGACCTGCTTTCTGACTTGTAGATGGATACCTTCTCTCTATATCTTCAGGTGGCCTTTCCTCATTTCGTGTAGAGAGAGAGAGGGTGAGAGAAGAAGAAGAAGAAGAAGAAGAAGAAGAAGAAGAAGGAGGAGGAGGAGGAGGAGGAGGAGGAGGAGGAGGAGGAGGAGGAGGAGGAGGAGGAAGAGGGGCTCTCAGGTGTCTTCCTTTCACTAGTCCTATAGCATCAAAACCAGCTATTATGATTTCATTTAACCTTAATTACTTTCTTAGAAGTCCCATCTCCAAATACAGCCCCTCTAGGGTTAGGGTTTCAACACATGTGTTTTGAGAGGACACGTATTCAGTTCATACATATCTTGCATTGACTAGGCACATATTATTCCCCCTTCTAAGCCCTAAGCTTTTCTAGGACAGACTCTGTGTCTTGTGTATATACAGTGTAAATGGTATTTAATGGTCCATTCATGTACTAGGTGCTCAGCAAATATTTGTTGGATGAGTTTGCAAACAAGGTCTCCCCCTCCAAGTCAGCGATTTTCAACCTTTTTCATAGCTCACATAAACTACTACAAGTCTGCAGCACATCAAAAAACGTATTTTTTGCTGATCTGACTCTCTCTCTCTCTCTCTCTCTCTCTCTCTCTCTCTCTATATATATATATATATATATATATATATATATATATAATTTTGATTCATTCATGATGGGTGGCTATTGTTGTGTTGGCTGTTGTCATTATTTTTATTTGACAATCTAAGGGAAAAGAAGTCAGTGCCCTTGACTAAATGGCCAGGTACTGCATGTTTTAAAAATTTGTATGGCACACCAGTTGAAAATTGCTGCTCGAAGTCATCAGAAACCAACAGTTGGTAGATGGCTGGGGTTTTTTATGTCAGTGCCTCTGCCTGCAGGCAGCCACTTACCCAGATCCGCCTCCTCTGCCTCTCCCTGGGCCGCAGGAGGTAGCTCACCTATCACTTGTTTTAGAGACTCCACCTGAATCTACAAGGTAAATGGAGGGTTTCTCACCAGCCTGGCGAGTCCCTCCATCGCAGTCTCTGCTGCGTAATGACTCACATTGGCGTATAGGCCCATCTTCCCAAGTGCGGTCCTTACAGGCAGGGGCTGAGCCACTTCAGTCTTGTAAATCCAGCACCTGGCATGTTGCTTGACAACTAATAACAGCACAATTAAATATTTTTGAAATAAGGAAAGAATAAAAATGGGAACATTAAGAAAAAATTTCCCTATCTTTCCTATAAACTTCCTGAAATTACCTTTTAAAAGCAAATTTATTTTAACACTTCAGACAATTACTTTATGTGACTGTTCACAGGATATTCTCATTTTTGATCTCATGACAATGAAAAAAATAATTAGTATACGAAGAAGTTGAAAGAAGGAAACCTGGAGATCTGTATTAAATTTGAAAAGAAAATTTCTCAGTAGCAGTAGTTCCTTGCTATTCATGAGCAATGTGTTTAAAACCACAGATCTTCAGGTTCAATTGTTCTAGGATAGTACGTAGTTTCTCTCAAGGCTAATACGGGCGAAACGTATGCGGCCATCAGCTCCATAGCAATTCTAGTAACAGTAACACTAAATTATAATGTTAACAATTACAGAGCCAAGCGCTCGGCTAAACAGTATGAACACATTTCCATATAATGTTCATAACAATCATAAAAGGTCAGAATTATTATTATTTCCATTTTTCAGATATAGAAACTGTGACTCAAAGAGATAAAGTAACTTGCCTAAGGACATGTAACCTGTCAATAGCTAGCATGACCAACCGTCTGGCTTGCCCGTGATGTGGGACTTTTAGTGCTAAAATTGGGCCCACAGCTTCCCTGCACACCATCCTGGGACCCCTGTACAGGGGAATTACTTACCTGGTGTGCACACTCTGGGTGCCAAAAATGTAAGTGCAATTGGTGATGAGCACGAGGTTCAACACATTACAACGTTTTTGTGTTTTCCCTAATTTAGAGCTTTGTAAAGGATTACTCTATATGGCAGAGATCACTGATTATCACCCAATATTCATTTTCCTTCTCCCATTGGAATAGAATGTTTACCAGACTGCATGGCTGCCCTGAACCACATCTCCCAGCATCACTTGCATGGCCATGTGACTAAGTCCTAGCCAATGGGATGCTAGCAGAAGTGTCTGGAATACTGTCCAGGACCTTTCCTGAGTAGAGCTGGTGTGCACACTTTATTCTTTCTTCTCCTCATTTTCCCTCTTCTTCAACAGAAATGCCGCTTGGACTGCAAGGACAAGGGCCACACTGCAAGGATGGTAAAGTGGAGATCTAGAACAGCTGTGGGCAAACTACGGCCCGCGGGCCGGATCCGGCCCATTTGAAATGAATAAAACTAAAAAAAAAAAAAAAAAAAGACTGTACCCTTTTATGTAATGATGTTTACTTTGAATTTATATTAGTTCACACAAACACTCCATCCATGCTTTTGTTCCGGCCCTCCGGTCCAGTTTAAGAACCTATTGTGGCCCTCGAGTCAAAAAGTTTGCCCACCCCTGATCTAGAAGGTTGTTGGGCCTCTGAACTAGTTGGGTGCTATATTGGCCTTTGATCTGCCCCCCCCCCCCCGTCACCTCAACTTTTATATAAAAAATAAACAAGCTTCTGTCTTCTTTAAGCCACTGTTATATTTTACTTTTTGTTTAGTTGCAGTTTTAATCCTAAAGAAAATAGTTGCAATGATTGAGGTTGTTGCATGAAAAGAAGCATGTGTCCCACCTTATGCTCAGTTTACACCAACAAAGCACAGACGCTGCTCAGCCTTGATGGTCACACTATGCAGACGGAAAAACAACACCTCGGGCCCAGCCAGGGTTGCTCAGTGGTTGAGTGTCGACCTATGAACCAGGAGGTCACGGCTTGATTCCCCATGGAGGGTATGCAGAAGGCAGCTGATCAATGATTCTCTCATCATTGGTGTTTCTATTTCTCTCTCCCTCTTCATTCCTCTCTGAAATCAATGAAAACATATCTTTTAAAAAAGTAAGACAACATCCAGCACAGAAAATATATTCTAGTAAAATGTCTAGCACATAGTAGGTGGTCAAAAACGTCAATCTTGAAAAGAAAGAAAAACAAGGCCTCGGTTGCCATGGGCTCGGCTACTTCTCCCCATGGTTTGGTGCCGTTTTTTCATCCCCTGTACCCTTTGCTGTCCTGTCGTCCCTGCTGGGCTGCTTGGGAGTGTTGTGTCTGGGCTATTATTCGAACAGCAGATAATGTCTTCATCTGTGATCACACACAGCTTACACTTGAAGTGGAAATTCCTCACCAGCTCGGTGTCTCTCCCTCCGACTTTCATTCCTCTTGGTTAGCCTGGGCCCCGTAGACACTGGAACCAAAAAGAGCTCCCCTTTTGCACAGATTCTGCTGGGTACCCCAGGGACGATGCCCCCGCTGAGCAGACCCTGCTCTGCCCACTCTCACTCCAGTGCACTTCTGATCTGCATCTCAGCGGCAGACAAGATGTTCGTAGCTCCTGATTTTTGATGCTTTTCATGAAACAACTTCCAGAGTAGATACAATATGAAAATGGCTCCCTAAGAGGCTGCAGTCAAAACAGCACACGTGCCATCCCCACATCATAATGGATAGAGGCTTCTGCGCCGAGTACACAGAAGCGACCAAGCTCCGGACAACAGCCCGGCCTAGCGTTGCGTAGCGTGCATGGCCAAGTTAGCCGAATGGGAGTCATGGCTCAGGTCTGAAGTGTATGTCTTCCCTCATTTCATCTCTCGCAGGCACATGCTGTCTCCTGCCCTTTATAATATAAAGCTTATATTAGCTTTAACCAGTAGTTTGTTATGTAAAATGTTCCACATGACAGCTCAGCTTTGCCCTAATTCTCCCATTTCCTGCAACCTCTTAAAGATCTTTCTTAATGTCCTTGCTCTGTAATCCATTAATTTCTGCTTTATGAGCAAGACTTCCCTTGATATTTCTTTGCTACTAATCTTTTATTCCCCGTCTCTTTCAGTCCTTTTCCCCTCCTCTTGACATCCTCTCTTGCCAAGCTCTTCTCCACATTGGATACAAACGTCTCTTATTTTAAGTTAGGTCTTTCCCCCAATATTTCATCCTCCACCGAAGGGGAAAACAAATGGTCAAGATGGTGTCCTCAGAAACACAAGCAAAACAATGTTTTCTTCAGACAGTTAAGGGTGAGACCTAGCGCAATACGCCCACTTCACCTTGCTATCGATTTCTTCCCCTTTCTTCGATGAACTCCATTACGTCTTGGTCTTGATCCTTTCTTGCAGCGCTGATAATGTATATCTAATATAATAAGGCGCTCCAGACTGTGCAATGAGCATTTTGAAACCAGGAATCATGTCTTTTGCTTTTTTTTCCATGGGGCCAAACAGTATTAGGTTCTGCGTAGATGTTAGATGATTAGATACTGGAAACTACTCAGCTCTCTTTGTTATAAATTAATAATTTTATGATCATGATCTAAGAAGTTACTGGACTTTCTAAAAACTACCTGATAAACTGGGCTTTGTCAAAATAAAACTCTGCTTTTTGAAAGGCACTGTTAGGAGAATAAAAAAAAAAATAAGCCACAGAATGAGAGAATATAAAGGCCTTGTATCTGAATATTTGAATAATTTAAATAATCAATAATAAGAAAACAACCCAATCAAAAACTGGGCAAAATATTTGAATGGCTATTTTATGAATGAAGATATATGGGCAGAAAATAGGGAGATCATCCTCATTAGCATTAGGAAAATGCAAATTAAAAACCATAAGCAGACATCATTTTCTACTCTGTGGCTAAAACTACAAGATTGCCCATGCGAAGTGCTGATGAGAGGGGAAGGAGCCAGAGCACTCACACACTGTTGATGGCCATGTAAAACTTTGTTAAGTTTCTTAAAAAGTTAAATATACACCCACCGTATGACCCAGCCATTCACTCCTCAGTCCTAACCCACAGGAAATGACAGCCTATGTTCCTACAAAGACTTGTAAATGAATCTGCGTAGCAACTTAATTTGCAGTAGCCAAAACCTGGGAAAAGCTCAAATGTCCATCCGCAAATGAATGGATAAACTGTGGTACCCTTACACCGGATACTGCTCAGCATTATAAAGGAATGGATGTTTGATACATATTACAACATGGATGAATCTTAACATAATTGTGCAGGGTGAAAGAAACAAGACAAAACAAGTGTACACTCTGTGATTCCATTGGTGTAAAACTCTAGGACATACAATAGAATCCATAGTCAGAGAAGACCTCTGAGTGATTGCTTAAGACTGGGGCAGGAGAACAGGGAAGGGCTAAGAGGGGGGAGAGGGAATTTTGGAGGGGTGACGGATATGCTTACAATCTTGATGGTTTTATGAGTGTAGATAGATAGGTAGTTTATTGTTTTTGATTACTGTCCCTCAGTCTTTTGATTGCTTTAGTTTTCCTCAAAACCTCCTCTAGTCTAGCTACCCCCCCCCCAAAAAAAAAAATAAAATAAAAATGCCACTCACAGAGCTACAGTCCAGGGGCCAATTTGGCCTGAAGTAAAACTGGCTGCAGGGTGTCCTGACGTGGCTATCAAACATGTGTCTGGGAATTTGGGATATTGTTGTATTGTGTTACTGACACGCACATCTCATATTTTCCTCAAGCATCTTGTCTTCAGCCCCAATTAGGAACAGTCAAGTGGAAGGCTGCAGCTCAGCTCCCTTTGAGAGTCTGGGTGTTAGTAGTCAATGCATGAACGATCCTGCTAAGCAGAGCTGGCTATGACGTCACAGCCTGGACCCCTGTCAAGTGCCCAAACAAGCAGAGTTCCCTCTACGGGTCCTGTAGCCTCTTCGGTGCCGGGACGCCAAGGTGAATCTGATCACGCGATGCAGTGAGATTTACCTCCCAGAAAGCAGGGAGCCCTCAGAGGTGCTCGAGTCCGAGTTGGTGGAAGATATTCTCAGAGTATGTGTAGGATGGGCTGTTCTCAGGAGGGAAAACTGAGAATTCAGGTTCCAGAACACCTCTCAGAGCCACGAAGCTTTACTGATTGCATTTCAAGCATGACCCCCCTTCATGAGCTCCCAGCTGCAAACTGGGAATCTGTGTAGTCTTTTCACGCCAAGGCTAAAGGTGGCACCGAATGACACAGGAGTCCGGACATGGAGGAGCTCTGGGAGGGCATTTTCCTTTCTTCCCCCTAACCCCTATGTGCTGAACTGACATCCCAGGCAGCAGGCCCGGCTCTCAGGGAACAGTGTGAAGGGAGGTGCCGGAGTGTCTGGCTGACTCTGAGGGGATCTGACCCAGGCCCCACACATCCCTCATCACCTGTTGTCCAGTTTGGTTTTCCTTTAGCTTTTCCAATGCTCCGCAAGCACAAAGACGCTCTTCCCCACCATCTCGGGGTTTCCTCTTTCCAGCAACCTCTCAGCATGGTCTTCCATGCTGCCTGTCTCAGAATGTGCTCCTAGGAGGGGGTGGCCTGCTTGCAGCAGTGTGGGCCTGGGCGGAGAGCACCGGATTCCAGACACACGTCAATGTCAATCAGATCCAATCAGAGGGTGCGGGGGCACCAGGTGGGCCACGGCCTTTCTCTGTCCCTCCAGCTGCTTCTCTGACCAGCCTTTCTTCCCCTGTGATTTGTGTCTGTGGACAGTTAGTGGAACACAGCCGTGGCTTCCACCCAGGGTCCATCTTGCCCCCAGGGAATATTCAGCAATGTCTTGAGACATTTTTGGTTGTCACAACTTGGGGTTTGCTACTGGAATCTGGTGGGTGGAGGCCAGTAATGATGCTAAACCTCCTACAGTGCCCAGAACAGTGCCCACAACAAAGAATTATCCAGCCCCAAATGTGCCGAGGTTGAGACACCTGATACAGAGCGAGGCCCTGCAAACCATAAGGTGAGAAACGCTATTCCACAGTCCATGCGATGACCCCAGAGAAAAAAGACGCTCCTCCTCCAGGGAGCCTCAGACATGTAATTATTGTGAACAGATAGGAGCCCTGAGGATTGAGTAGAAGTGACAGCTGAGAGCAGAGAAAGTAATGGTTATTTGTAAACAACACAGAGAAGGAATTAATTGTGGCCAGTGTCTAAGACTGGGATGTTTTCTAGAGAGAACTGATATGTGCACAGGACTTAACAGTTTTTATGAAGTGCTTTTAAAAAAAAGTTATCAAAAATATTTAAAGCACGTTTTAACCAAAATAGGAACATCAGCAGCAAAACCCACAGGCTTTGGCATGTAGAAGTTTAGTTAGATTTAGCCAAAACATAACTTCAGACAAATGAGGTGCTGCCATGTGTACTTTGGAGATTTCTGGATTTTTAGATGACAGAAATGGCTACATAAAAATTATCTTGTTGACTTGAGAAACTTTATTTATTGCTTATTTTAGCAGGAGGAACAAGATTGTAATGGGAATGGTATATGATACAAGCGAGTTAAAAGAAGAAAAACCCATGATTCTAATATGGAGAGATGAATGCTGTTAACGTCTTAGGGAGTAAATTCATATCTTTATTATAAATGATTATCATATTCTGCATGCTATATTGTGGATTTAAAAAGCACATATTATACACATCTCCCCACCTAAATATTCATATAGACAACATCAGTCCTGGAGCAGGCTGGCTGTGCTATGTCACTGCAGCCCGTGCTGTGTGAACACCAGGCAATGTCGTTAGATAATGTGAGTGTGAGGAACTCCCTGAGGTTTGAGGAGGGGTTTGTTTGTTAGTTTATTGTTGTTGTTGTGTTGTTGTTGTTGCTGTAGTTCTTTGGGAAAAAATCTCAACTAAACATGACTGGATCCGCAGTCTCTCCCGCCTTCTATGTGCCCTGTCCTTGCATGGGAGGTAAGCTGGATATGATAATTTTATGTGTCTACATAGCTGGGCCAGGGTGCCCCGGTATGTGGTCACACATTATTCTGACGTTTCTGTGAGGACATGTTTAGATGAAATGGACCTTTAAATGGATAACCTTTCAGTAAAGAAGAATGCTCTCCGCAATGTAGGTGGGCCCCATCTCATCAGTTGAAGGCTTGAATGAAAAAGTCTGACTTCCTCCATGCCGGAAGGAACTCGGCCAGCAGACTGTAACATCAACTCTTCCTGGCTCTTCAATAGACTGCCTTTGGATTCAAACTGCAACTCTTTCTTGAGTCTCTAGGCTTCCCCATCAGATTTTGGAATTGCCAGTCCTCTGCAATCATACAAGCCTCTCTTCTGGGTGTTGTCCCCATCAACTGCATCTACAGGATGAATCACAGCTGACTCTTAGAAGGAGCAGATACACAAGACTGACCATATCCCCACGGCCCTGGCAATGGTACCAAAAAGGATGCCTCTTCTTTGTCAATAGCTGTAATAGAATACTGGGTCAACACACAGTCCTAGAGTGGGCCCACACTCGCCTGCACGCCAGTGACTGCACTGGAGTTACACACTGATACCTCGTACAGCACCTGGATCATCCCCTTTTCCAGGTGAATAAACAGGCTCAAGGGGATGTTATAGAGAGACCCTGGCCACCAACCCAGTGTGCCCAACTCCTGCCTAATGGTCTCCCCCACTCCCCACAAGCCACACTTGATGGTGCAGCGCAGGAGCCTATTTCCTCCTGGAGCAGAAGGGAGTCCAGAGGGTGATGGACCAGAAACCCAACTGCACAAGAAGTGGGCTGACAGTTGAAGGGACGGGGGCATTTGGCTGAAAGAAGAGAGCAAAGGAGGACTGTGGTTGGTGGCTTTACTGACGAGCTTTTTATGGAAGAGAAATGTGGTTTACATATTTCAGGAGGCAGAGCTGGGATCAGTGGGTGGAAGCCAAGAGAGGCATTTCAAAGCATCGCAAGCCGTTCGGGACAGGTAAAGAGCTTCCTTCAGCTGGAGGAATGGAATAGACAGGCTGCTGACCAAAACTCAGCCTTTGTTGGGAGGGTGATCTTTCACATCCTGTCCAGCCATGTACTCTGTGACATCTAACCACCCACTGCCTGGGTGCAGGAGAAGCCACCCCCTCCCTGCCCTAGCTAGGTGGGTATGGGATAGGAAAACAGCTGCTGCAGAAGGGGCATGAAGTCATCTATGACGTGTTTCTAAGTGGGCGGCCTACGTGAGCCCAGGCTGTCACCCAGGTTCCTGGTTCCGCCAGCGCGCGGGGACACGGGCCTCTGACTCACCCAGGGCGCCGCTGATGGTTTCTGTAAACAAGGCTTCGCTCGGCTTGCAACCCAAATGGTCTGTGCCTTGCGAGGCACGAACCTCCCGGCGCCCGGGGTCTGCGCGTGTTTACGGTGCTGCCGAGCTCTGGCCAAGTGGCCGCGTAATTGATGACGAGGCCGGGGATGTCAGGCACTGAACTGAGAAAACTGCTCCCTGAAACCGATTCAGGTTCATTCCAGCCTGACTCCCTCGCCCCACCAGGGCCTAGGAGGGCCTCCTCCACCAGGCCAGGGCCCGAGCGGCTCTGAGATGAATGGTGTACAGCTGGCTGAGACCGCTGGGCCTGGCTCCCACTGCTCAGGCCTGGGGCTTGGGAGGCACAGCTCCGTCCATCACTGCTGCCTGCTGATGCTGGTTTGCAAATGTCTTCCTCTGCCCCCTCCTTCCCGGGAACACTGGCTGCAGGAACGGTCAGGAGGACCCCTTTCTCCAAGGTGCCTGGGGAACGGAAATCGGAGGCTCTAGCAGGGCAGAGGTCTCGCGTGGAAAGGCCATGTGATTAGGGCTGGAGCTGTCTGGGGCGGCCTGGGCTGTTCTATGGCTGCAAGAGCGCCCCCTTCTCCAGAACATCGCAGTGCAGTGTGGGGAGTGCGACAGTGACGGGCTATGCTCTGCACTCTGATCCGCACACACCAGCTGTTGTGTTTCCCTCTGGTCTCAGAGAGGCTTTTACCAGGAACTGCGGTGGGGGATGGAGGGGGGGCGGTTGGGGAGGATGGTTGGTAGGTCGCCTGTAGAGCACACAGCGCTCCCTGCCCTCCTTCAGACGGGCTCAGCTGGTATGCTGGCCAGAAACAACATGGTTCTAGAGAAAGGGAGGCGGGTTCTGCCCAAGTGGAAGGACTTCGTGGCTGAGTGTGGCGAGGCGGCCAGGCAGACACAGGGACAGCCCCCTCTGCAGTACCACTCACAATGCTGCCTCCCTGGCCATGGCCAAGTCCCCAAGGGCCCCGTCCGGAGAAGTGGCTTCCGTGAAACCGTTAGCCTCATGTTTTCTGGGCCTTCCCAGCACTTCCCCAGAACATCTCGTGTCCTTGGTGCATGCAAATGGCCAGGGGGATGGGCATGTAGATGATGCTCTCGAGACCAACACAGTCTGACGGAGCGGAGAAAACTGCCAGCAGGGAGGCCTCACAGTGACCACTGGGCTGTGAGGACACAGGAGTGGTCCATGACTCCATTTCACTAACGCATGTGTGGCAGGGACTGTGTCTTCCCCTCACACCTCAAAGTTTACCCGGCACACAGAAGATGGTGAATAAGTGTCGACTGAATAGATGATGGTCAGGTCATTCTGAGAGGTTATGTACATCTTAGTGGAGAGGAGGAAACACGAAACAGTCTGCCCTACAGATCTGCAGTTTTCTAGCCAGCCCCCACAATTCCATAAGCCAGTGCCCTGCAATAATTCACTTGCTATGTATCTCCCACTGGTTTTGTTTCTCTGGTTGAACCTTGGCTGGTACAGAATATCTGGAGGTCAACACGGTGGGAGGGCTGGGGAGAAGGTCAGGGCACGTTAGGGGTGTGCCATAGAGAATGACAATACGAGGAAAGGAAGGGCACTCAGTCCAGTCAGGCCAGGACACAGTAAGTAATGGTTGAATTAAGTAGTATAATGCTTTAGGGTTGAAATGCCAGGCTAAGGAGTAGAGCTGAGTGTTGTGAGTGATGGGAGTTATCAAAGGCTTCCATGCTGGATACAGACTGATAAAAATCTAGACCTCAAAAAGGTTCCTTTGGCTCTCGGGCCAGAATGGGCTGGAGTGAAGAGAAACTGAAAGCAGGGAGGAGCCCTCTGATTGTTCTGTTCTAGAAGGAGAGCTAAGTGCCCCATGCAGGAGTTTAACTAAATATCATTAATTTAACAGGAAGTAACTTTGTGCATCTCTGATGAAGGTGGGTGGAGGCAAAGATGTAGACATGATGGCAGGATATTGACTCAGGGATGGGGATGGGCGAGATGGGGGAAATGGAGACATCACGTGGTAGATTGGGTCATTATTGTCAATTCTCAGTAGTCAGTCTCCCTGTACTAGAATTCTACAGCCATGCCTTTGCCAGGAGACTGCTCACAGTTCTTCCTACCAGAGATGCAGCTCCTCTGCCGTATTCCCCTGGCCTGCTGATGCGGGGTGGCTTTCTTTGGCCAGTGTAACGTAGCTGGGAATGATATGCTAGTTCTGAGCCAAGGCATCATGTTTCTACTCACTCTCTTGTGTGTCCCTCATCCACCGTGAGAGGCTTTCCAAGGTCGCTGCCACGCCCTCCGCCTGAGCCTCAGATTGAATACATGTGGAGCTTCCCAGAACCCAACATGCAGCAAGGAGCCAAGTTCAGTCAGCCCACAGCCGGAAGTGGGCCTGTCTAGCCTCGTTCAGCCTGGATGAGCCAGTTCTCAGTTCACCTGCAGACTCATGAGCATGAGCGTAAACCCTTGCTCTTGTAAACCCCTGAGTTCCGGGATGGTTTGTGACACAGTATAATTGTGGCCATTGCTGACTGATACATTCCACCTTCTGGACGGAGGGAGTGTGGTGGCGTCTAACTAACATGGTGCATTGTCCTGTAGCTCTGATCATGTCTATGGCTAAATATGTGCCAACTCCAGAACTCTGGAACTGGGAGGAAGAATCTGAGCTGTGGGCCAAGCTAGGGGAACGTCTGAGAAGCTGCCAGAAGGAGAAAGTACAGGAGACCCAAGTGCCATGGTTGCCCCGCTTGGAAGTTAGAAAGTGGGGCTGTCATATGTCACTCCTGGGGTCAACTGCCCCCCATGAGAAAGCTGTACGCAGGGGTGTGGCCGTGATGCTCCAGGGGTACCTGCTGAACCGTAGGCCTGTGGAGCTGAAGCAGGTGCTGTTGGGTGCTCCTGGCCCTGAGAGATTTCTACCCAGGACCAGCACGCCTGGTACCCAGCAACACATCCTCTGATATTTTGCAGCGATCAAATACGTGGCTCCCTTGGGTGTCTGGGAAGGCGTATGGGAAGGCATATGCCCTGCGAACCTCAGATCCCCCATGGCTGGCCCTGGAAGCCCTCATAACGCTACTAACCACTGTGCTTCTCGAGCCCTGCGGCGGTGAGGTGCACGGGCGAGCACACACCGCCCTCCAAAGGGCTTGAGAGAGCAGCACGGAACTGTCCGGGAGACGCTGGGCCCCAGCTCCGTCCACAGCTCCCTGTGGGATCTTAGGAACATGGTTGGCTTCTCTCAGCCTCAGGGTCCTTGTCTCTAAATTGTGACCATGCAGCAGAGGTGAGAACCAGGAGATGGGCCTGGGGCTCCCCTGACAGCTTCTAGACCAGTGATGGCGGACCTTTTGAGCTCGGCGGGTCAGCATTTTGAAAAACCCTAACTCAACTCTGGTGCCTTGTCACATATAGAAATTTTTTGATATTTGCAACCGTAGTAAAAAAACGCCATTTAACAAAGAAAAATCAACCAAAAAAATGAGTTCGTGTGTCACCTCTGACACGTGTCATAGATTCGCCATCACTGTTCTAGACACTCAGTTTTTACGGAAACGGAGTTCAGATAGGAGAAGCTTTAGAACCGGAGACTGAAGGGCGTGAGCCTAGAGCAGTGGTTCTCAACCTTCCTAATGCCGCGACCCTTTAATACATAGTTCCTCATGTTGTGGTGACCCCCAACCATAAAATTATTTTTGTTGCTACTTCATAACTGTAATTTTGCTACTGTTATGAATCATAATGTAAATATCTGATATGCAGGATGTATTTTCATTGTTACAAATTGAACATAATTAAAGCATTAATCACAAAAACAATATGTAATGATATATGTGTTTTCCGATGGTTTTAGGTGACCCCTGTGAAAGGATCGTTCGACCCCCAAAGGGGTCGCGACCCACAGGTTGAGAACCGCTGGTCTAGAGTCTTTGAGTTATAAACGGCAGAAACACTGGCTTACGGAGAGAATGTTGTGGTTCATGTCACTAACAAGCACAGGGAGAGGGTTGGCTGCAGGCTTGGCTGGGATCAGGGTAATAGCGCCATCTGACACGGACACATCCAACATCCCCTCACGTCCTCCGTCAGGCTCCACTCACAGTCAGGACTCCTCCACACGGCGGCTTTCATCACCCTCCGAAAACACCGGCCAGCAGAGAAAAAGCTGTTTCTCCCTTTTCTCCAGCAACAGTCCCGAGATCGTGTCTCGTTGGGCAGCTCAGGTTCCGTGTCCACCCATGAGTCAATCACTGTGACCAGGGTGGGGGGCCGCCCCAAGCCAGGGTTGACCCGACTTCTAAATCTGTGGACAGAGAATGGGAAAGGGCATGAAAAGAAGGGGGGTGGATGCTGGAAAGACAAAACAACAGATATGCCTACCATGGAACAGGGGCTCTGTGTGTGTGAGCTGACAGCCGACCCAGCCAGGAGACATTCCTGAGGCTAGGAAAACCAACAAAGAAAAAAGCTCCCAGTCACTCATCAGCTGGAGCAAAAACACCAGCCAGCATGCATGTGGGCGTCCCCCATGCGCTCAGCACCAGCTAGTGACTGTTAGAATATTTTTTTTAAAGTGCCATGTTATGAGACCCAGTCATTAAAGACAAGCAATGTAGTGGGGAGACAAAGATTAGCACCAAGCAGTGAATGGGGTACACTGATATGACCTGAGTGTTCTCTTCACATCAGTGCCCTGGGAAGTGAGGGAGCAAGGGGGTCACTGTGACCGGAACAGTGAGGGCAAGGGCTGTGATAGAGACTGGGTTTGACAAGGAGAAAGTGGGTGTTCTCGGTGTGGGGTGGATGCTGGAGGTGTCAGGAAGGCTCAGGGCTCAGGGCTCATGATGCAGAGTGCAGTGGGCTAAGCAGATAGGTAAAGGCAGGACCCGGACAGTAGTAACCAGGGAATTAAGTTTACTTTGGTGGCAGTTGGGAGCCATGGTAGACTTTAGAGCAGGGGCAGGACAGGACACTGAGCTCTTATTGCCAGCTCTGCAAGTCAGCCTGGCACATCCCCAAGGACTCAAGAGTGCCAGCATGAAAAGTGCACACGTTCAAGTGTAAAATAAAAGGGGAAAGTACAACACTGCATGCATTGTATGACCCCAATTTGGTAAAGAATCTAGGCACTCTGCCACCAGCTAGCTCAGAGTGAGTCCTTGTATTTACTGAGCGCTCCCCGGAACAGCTGCAGAGCATTCTCGGTTAATTAGTCCGCACTCTCCGACGCGGGTATTACCTTCCCCTTTGCACAGTTCGAGAACTAAGTGTACGTGGAGCGAGTGGCGAGGCGGGGTGTGACGTCAGGCGTGTCTAAGCCCACATTAGCCCGTGTGGTGAAACGTTAACCGTGGTTACGACTCTGTGGACGGATTACAAGGGATTTTCCTTTTCCTTTTATACTTTCTGTAGTTTGCAAATTGTCTATGGTGAATGGATGTTACTTTTGTCAGTAGAAAACAAATATCTACTTCAGAAAACATCCTCTAGTCCCCATGCGGGGGGCCTCAGGCCCCCAGAGAAATTACCACCCAAACTAGACTTTAATTCCCCGGCACCTCAGCCGTAACACGCCACCCGCACACTCACAGGAGGTTCGACCCCCGGACTCCCAGTCCCAGTCTTGTCACCATGTCCACTTCATTGTTTGCCACTTCCTTTCGTTTTAAAATTAATTCTAATTACGTAAATGATATCAGCACGCCTGCTCCCTATAGAAAACTAAACGATTAGAGAGAAGACTAAGCTACCATTTGACCACCACCCTCCCCACCCAGTGACGGTTGCTTAGTATAGTTATGGGTTGGGGGGGTCCTTCTAGACTTTTGGCTGTGTGTTCACATATGTAAAAATGTACCCAGAAAAAAATAGGTTGACATGCTTGCATTCTATTGTGTGTGCTGTTCTGCAACTTGCTGCTTTCATTCACCAGGACGCCACCCCTGTCCTGTGGACTTGTCAGAAGCCAGAGATGTCATGGCGCAGCGTCAGGCCCGGAGAGGCGGGCCTTCCCCAGACTTGCTAGCCCTGCCCGTGCTCTGTTCTGCCTCTGGAGGGTAGGGCAGTGTCCCCGAGGCCGGCAGAGGGTCTGCACCCAGTAGGTGACATCATTAGTGCCCCAAGAAGAGAGTCATGCCACCTTTATGAAAACCAGGGCACCATTGTTCGTCCTCGCCGACAAGGTGCCCAGTGTCAGGGATCTGGCTTAGACACACGGAAATGGACTTGGACGGGAAGCTCCTTCACACAGCAAGTCGGGAGGGGAGGAGTGTGGGGGCACTGCCCGCAGAATTTGGCCTTTCTGAGATGCTCCTTGTGCATGGAGAGTTCGCAACAGAGACAATAAGCTGCCAGAGACCAGGGGATGGAGCATGCCCAGGTGTTTTAGCCGCATAAGCACGAGGGTCTTATGTGAGGTGAGGACTGGGGAAGGCACTCTGCAGGGACAGACACTGGGTCCTCGTGGGCCCTGGTGAGCGGGGACTCCACCTGGATTAATCTGATGCAGGAAACAATGCAGACACCTTGCCGTGTGTTCGCAGTGTCCTGTGGAGTTTACAGTCCCTTTCACGTCCCTGGGAGAGTCCAGGAAACCCCTCAAGGTGAAACCTGAGAGAGGGAGCCTGGCTGCCTCCCAGCTGGGGTAGCACGTCTAGGAGGCCCCCACTCTGAGGTGCAGCCCCTCACTGGCACCACCTGAGAGCTGGCACCCTCGGGCCTCCCTGCTTCACCCTCTGCCTCCCAGACCAAATCCATTCGCGATCATCAGGGAGTGTGGACAGTGGAGAGAAACCTCACGGAGGGTTCAAACACACCCACGTTCAACTCCCAGCTCATTTCTCCCAGCGGCGGCATTGAGAGCCTCCATCCTCTCTGAGCCCCGGTTTCCTCTTCCCTGCTAACCCCACGCGCACCTGTCCGGGCCTGGGCAGGTAATTTCTGCTGCGGTTGCAGTGAGAGGGAGCGCCGGAAGGGACCACTCAGGGCGATGTTGTTTGTTTGTGCGGCTGATGCTGTTACCCAGCAATGGGCCGGCAGGAGCCCAGGCGCGCTCCCCAGCTGCTGGCGGGCCGGTTCCCACTGGAGGTGACACCGTGCCAGTGCACATGCGTGCCCCTGCGGCTCCAGCTGAGTTCCCAGGATAATTACTTATGCCCAGTCCCTTTGCCCAAATGTTTATGCAGCTGGGGAGGATGAGAGTGCTGGAGAATCAGATCAAAAACCGCAGTTATTGCGAGACACACTTGGGAAAACAGACGCAGGTCCTTTAAGCCAAGTGCTGGCAATGCGGGTGTGTGTAAGCTGCTTACCTCACTGTGTGGTGAGCGACGCCCATCGTCCTGGGTGTCACCTTTTCCGAACCCGTTCCTGACTCCCCCACCCAGCGGGGCCCTGTACAAGGTCCCTGCTCGCTCGGACCTGCCATCGTCTTTCTCTTACTCAGTTGCGTCTTTCATTTCTGAGAGCTCCTCACGGAGCCGGGCTCTTTCAGGCCCACGGCCCATCTGGTCCAGCTCCCTAGCCTGGCACCAAGCACTCGGACGAAACAGAGTTGATTATAATAGTTTGTTAAATTAATAAGAAAAGAACGGAAAGGAGCCCAAACTGGCAGCCCTGAGTGGAAGATACGACTCCAGGCAACCCCCCAGCTTCGTGTGGCCACGGGCCTGGCAACCAGAGGCCAGAGGGGGACCCCAGGGGACCCCAGCTTAGTCTCTAGCTTCTGCTGAGGCAGTCAGTCCCCCTTTGCCCACCCCACCCCACCTCACGACCACCATCCTTGTTCCATCCACTGTCCACGCAGATTCAAAACACTGAACTGTCCTCAGTCTCTAAATAAACATCCCTTCCCACAAGCCCTCGGAAGTTGTGGCTGAGCATCTGCGGGGTGCAGGGTGCAGGAGGTGCTGAGGCCCTCAGACACTGGTGCTGCTGAGGCGACACCCCGGGGCTGTCCTTCCCCACAGGCTCCCCACAGCCCCAGGTGCCTGCCGCCCTCTCCTCTCACCCATCTTCCCACAGATCACCAGCCTAAACCTTCTTACAGACACTCTCCTCCGACCCAAAGCCTCCTCCGGGGACCGGAAAGTTCCACCATCATGCTCTGAAACATCGAAATTAAAAAAAAAAGAAAAAGAATTGCGGGGCAATAAAGGTTCCCAGGCTTTGAGAAACACCATGCTGTTTTCTCCTGGGTGAGAAGGGAGGCGGGTAAGAGGTGTTTTAGCCTCCCTGGTAAGTCTGGAACCACCACCGACAGAAAGGAGCCACCAAGTGCCTTTCCCAGGAAGTGGCTCCACGAGGAACTCTCAACGGCCGTCTCACTCCATGGTCGTCGGAGCCGAGCCGCGCCGCCGTAGGGGTTGGACCCTGGAGTGTGGTCAGTGGGGGAAGAGCCAGGTCTTGCCTGATCGGGCCAGGGATTGCAAGGTCAATGTGTCCTGTGACAGGAGTCCCTTCAGGGGCGGCACCCATCGTCAATATCATTAGTAGAGCTTTCTAGGCCTAGCACGCTAACAATTTGGCTTTGACTTGAATAAGTCTGATTCCTTGGGAAGAAGTGAGAGGGAGTGACAGGGTATGTCTGGCACCAACTGTAGAAACTGCTGCTACGCTCAGTCTGGTTAGCTCATGAACAGGAGCCGTGGGCACACAGGGGATCTGCCCGCCATGCTGCTGCTGCTGGGCCCCTGGCAGAGCAGGTGGCCATCCCTGGACTGGAAGCAGCTGCCCTACATTCTAGCTGAGGGCAGGCCACCCCCTCTGCCACCTGTATAGGCGTCAAGGGCTAGTGAGATGGGGCCTGCCCTGGCCTTCCTCCCGGTACCCCCTGTGCCAAGGGCAGGCGGGAGGAAACAGGAAGCAAGCGTGTGTTTGACTTGAACCCTGGGATGTGGATGTGTTTTGTGTCTGGCTCAGTGCAAACAGGGCCTCCTTCCCAAAAGAGATCCAGGGAAGGGATGAGGGCATTTTGACATCCACAGGGGGCCTTTGGGGCATTGCCTTGCTGGCTCAGAGATGCTTTCACATTTTCCAGGAATTCACTCCCCCTTTCCCCAAATGTTTAAATCCTGCTAACCTTTTAGTTCCATGTTGTGTCTTTTCCAGGAAGCCCTCCCAGCCTGCAGTAATTCACAGGAGCAGTTTTCACGTTTACCAGACTTCTGGTACAAAATCTTACACTCCGTTTTCCTCCCATCACTCACACTTGTATTTTACTCTGCACCTAGCATGGGACAAAGCCACACCTCACCCTGTTCATGGTCCACCGTAGAAAGGTTGGTTGGAAGTCACCAACAGTCAAGGAGAAGTACCCCTGTTCTCTCCATATTAGCAGAGGGCTCCATGATCGGCCACTTGTATCCAAAGTCTTCATTGTACAGATGGGGAAACTGAGGTTCAAAGAGAGGATGTGTTCTAGCTGAGGTCACCGATAGAGAGTCAGTGGTGGGACTGGGTCCAGAGCCCACAGCACTGCAACCTGAACCTCACAGCCAAGTCGGAGTCTTTCTGAACCCCCCTGACAGATGGTCTTTGCGTGCACGCTCCCAGTCCTGTGCGAGGCAGCGTGTGCAGTGCTGGGCAGCTATCAGAACCTGTTTCTCTGAGCAAGTAAACATTGGCTTCCCTGCAACCTCTTTCCACTGGTCCACCTTTGTCACCCATCCACTTGTTCATTCTCTCATTCATGCATTCATTCATTCATTCATGCATTCATTCATTCATTCATTCAACCACATGTTGATCACCTGATTAAATAAGTGTGTCGCTCTCAGCAGACAGCTGCAAAGAGGATTAAATGCTTGTGGTGAAGCTCAGAGCTTCTGGAGGGCAGGTGCCTCTTCTGCATCTTCAGGGCCCAGCGCAGGGAGGAGCACTGCAAAGTGCCAGTAAGTGCGTATGGGATACACAGAAATACTCAATGGTACTGATGCAGATCAGCAGAAGGTTTTGGGGGGCGGGCATGGTGGTAACAGAGAGAGAGCAGCGACTGCACTTGGGTTGGGGGAAGGAGCAGTCAAGGTGGACTTTGAATTAGGTGGAGGGAAAGGTGGGGTTTTAGCAAACAGAGGAGGTGGGAGGGCTCAGCAGCAGCACAGACAGCACCGCAGGGAACAGGGTACGTCTGGCTCCACTGAAACCGTCTGTTGGAGCCATTAAAGGGGAGAACGGGGAATAGGAAGAAATGAGGCAAATAGGAGCAGCTGGGCCACCACCAAGGGCCCTGAATGCTGGGCTAAAGTACCTGGAGTTGGCCCCGAAGGGAAAGGGCGGCTGCAGCTGTTTCTCTGAGGTGAGTGACAGGCCGGAGCAATGCTTTGGGAAGATCACTATGGTGACTGCGTATGGAATGCATCCGTCAGCTCACACGGGGACCCGCTGGGAAGCCGGTGCAATTGTCCAGGTGAGAGATGATTACAGGGCAGCCAAAGACCAGTCATTTCCCAGTTGAATGGTAATTGGGCATTCTAAATGCAATCCCAGGGTCGTCCGTGTCCCCAGCCACAATTTCCTCTCTGCGCGCTGCCGGCTCGCCCCGCTCGCCTGGCGTGAGCGGCTTACAGGTTCCCGCTCATCCCTGCCCCTCTCCTCACCACGCTGCAGGCTCGGCCCCTGGCGGGTGGAGCTGTGCGTCTGCATGGGGACTACCTCCTCCTTGTCCCCTCTCCAGGCCGCCATCAGTCCCCAGAGCTTTCTCAGCGTCTCTCTAGCAAACCAGACTTTTGCCAGAACGCTGGCAACACCAAGATGGCCTCCACGGCTCTCAGGCCCAAATTGATTAATCATCACTTTATTCCAGCTATCAGCCCTACTGCAATTGGCATATTTATTTCTAATCAGCTCTTAAAAATGGCATCATTCAAAGGTGCTTAACCACATTACTTAATTCTCAGCCTGTATTGCTATTGATTTCAAATATTCTCCTCAAGATATGGCTCATCATTCAATGCAGAAGTCTGTTTATATAATAATCTTATCTGGTTACTAAAATCTGTGAGATCTCTTCAATTGCCTCTAATGCAAGATCGGAGGCTGGTTGCTAAATGAGTCAATTTCACTTTAATTTGGTTTATTTACAGTACATGTTTTAGTGCTCCGCGCTCCCGTCTTTCACAGCGACACCAAAGAGAAGGCAAATATCGGCAGAGGGAGAGGCCTGTGCTTTTCTCAGTCTGCAGGAGTGGAGGCAGCCTGGCTGGGCTCCCTGAGCCGGGCTCTAGCCTCTGCCGGCCAGCAGAAGGCCCGAGGTCTTCAAAAGCCAACGGCAACATTGCGGCGCACCCAAAGAGCACCGGAGGGGTCACAGATTTGTCCCTGCGCTGCCATCCAATCAAGATCTTGACATCGAGTAGCCTCAGTTTCCTCATCTGTGAAAGGTGTCCTCCAAGGAGGACCACCTGGGACTAAGATGTTAGAGTGCATGTGGTAGGTTTTCATAGGTAAGATTTCCCAGCTCCTTCCGCAGTCTCCTGTCCCTGTGGGTCGGCTCCCCACTCTGATTGGCTTGCTCCTGGGCTAACTAGCTACCTCAACCCCTTTACATCAGAACAGTTCTCCCTGCACCTTTCGCTTTATACCCACTGTGTCTTTCTATGTCTCTTTGATGAAATGCAGTTGAATTGGTTCATTGTGAGAGTCAGGCCTTTGAGTCCCTGTTTGCCGGTGGCCTGGTCCCTGGTCCAGTCACCTTTGTCTGGGGAGCAGAGGCCAAGATCAATGGAAAACCTGACTGTGCCTCTTCGGAGCCTGGAATATGCCAGGGCTGGGCTCTGGCTGTGTGATATTGGGACCCTCACCTCACTAGAGACACATGCAAGCAAATGGAGATAACACAGCATGGCAAGTGGATGTTTCTGGGCTGCGGGAGGAATGATAAATGGACCCAGCACTTTTGTATTTTTCCTGCCTGCTAAGGATGTGAGAGGAGAGGGAACCAGAGCTACCTCGGCCTCTGCTTTGCCAAGGCAGAGCTGAGGAGCCCCCTGCCTGTAGCAGACGGTTCCCGTCCTGCCCCGAGATGCCACGGCTCTCTCTTGGTCGGGTGTGAAAGCTGCCATTTCATGCTCATCTTCTCCAATTAACAACAGCTGGTCCCCTATAAAACCAACGGGTGAGATGGTTTGTTATTGGAAGACAATGCAACATCATTAGGCATTAATGGCTCCAGCCTCGGTTCCTGGCCTGAGTTCGCCGGGTTAATGTGGAGGGATGTTGGGTCTCAACCCACAGAGCTGCTAGGCTCCTCTTCTCTTAGGCATCGTCTTCAAGCTTGGCTTCTTTCTGAATCAGGTCCTGGGAGGTGGAGGGGAGGTGGAAGAGGGAGTTGATTTCCTGTAAGGGAAATTGTGCAGGAGGCGGTGGATCCACCACTTAGAGCAATGGTTCTCAACCTTCTGGCCCTTTAAATACAGTTCCTCATGTGGTGACCCAACCATAAAATTATTTTCGTTGCTACTTCATAACTGTAATGTTGCTACTGTTATGAATCATAATGTAAATATCTGATATGCAGGATGGTCTTAGGTGAGTGACCCTTATGAAAGGGTTGTTCGACCGCCAAAGGGGTCACGACCCACAGGTTGAGAACCTCTGAATTAGAGGAAAGAAATCGCCGCAGTATTTCAACTGAAAGAGAACAAATTTGAATTCAGAAAGCTTTTTTTAAAAAAAAAAAATTCTTTCTTGCATCTGGATTAAGCAGCTTGTTTCCATTAGCACCTGGGTAAGCACTCTTTTTTCCTCCCTGTTTATTCGTGCATCAGCTCCTCCAGCTCATTTGAGACTCCTCATGCTCCTGATTTGAAAGTTAAGAGGTGAACCAGAGGCTGTGTCCAGACAAGAGCCCTCTAGCTGGCAATTTAAGAGCTTGACTGGGCGTGATGATCTTGGGCAAGCTGGGACCCAGAAGTCACACTAAACAGATTTGATATTGAAAATAACTTTGCTAGATTTAGCTCACACTGGCCTCCTATGTCAACATTTCACCATGGGCTTATGTGTTTCCTTGTGACTTAAAACCAAAGCTTTAGTCTGTATATCCCCCTTGATCTTAGCAATAGTGACCAATAGGTTTCCACAAGGACATTTCCCTTTCAGTAAGCAAATCCCAAATCTCCATAACACTCATTCATTCATTCATTCATCCATCCATTCATTCATTCACTTAGCAAACATTAAATGACCACCTATTTCACCTATTTATCTATATGCCCAGCTCTGCTGACAAAAGCATCTGCCACTCTTAACAAATGCAGCCAGACCAGATGCACCTCATGTATTTCATTAAGAGGAACATTTTCTATTTATTCTTTCCTCTTTCCTTCTTCCACAAAAAATTCCCAGGCATTTATACATGATAAGACTTGGTTAAGATTTGGTTTCTGGGCTTAAGAAACAAGAAACTTACTAACTACACAGAGTGGCAAAATGGCACCCCCACCCAGCGGAAGCCCAAAGCCCAGTCAAGGAGCCCTTGGGGCTGCCAGCAGCCAGCCCCCTGGCATGAGGTTTGGCCAGAGCCCCTGGGCTGAGTTAATACGTCATTTCCTCTGTGTTTCCTCCCCTGTTTCCTCCCGTGATGTTCAGGCAAATGGGTCCTATCTCAGCTCTGCTAAGGGGAACCACCACGTAGATGTGGGGCCCATCGCCGGCCAGAGCTTTCCTGGGAAAGGGGCATCCCTGTGGCCAGGTGAGTGTGGCAACACCTTTTGCACCCAACACACCCCCAGGAAAAGGTGAAACTCAGGGAACTACACCAGGACCCTTTGGCCCAGCCCCTGTGAAGGGCCTGCGGTGAGGTCTCAGCCCATCACAGTGTTGTGCTAATGACAGTCCCTGCTCAGACACCCCGGGTAGGAGTAGATTAAAGGGACTCACTGTCTATCCCACTCATAAGGCACTTAATCAGCGTGTGCCTTGAGTGCTCACTTTCATTTCCTTCTGGTGTTGGTCTCTAACTTTTCCTGAGAATAAGTTTCAACCTCTATGCACAGGTGCCCAGAGGAAAGAAAGAGAGACCTGCCTACATTTCCTTTATTGCTTTAAAATGTAAATTGGGGCATACGTGCCGGCAAAGGATTGTTGCACCCCTTCTGAGAATGGGAAGCAACCTGGAGAATGGAGCACCATAAACAGCAAAAATGGTGGTATTTAGGAAGGTTTCTAAAGGAGCCTTGGGGTCCCTTCCCAGCCTTCCCAAGCACACCCTGTGTGACCACGGGCCAGTACCCCACATCTCTGGGCATCCATTTCCCATTTGAAGGTGGGCTGTTCTGGAAAATAGATGGTGAAGGGTTGCGGGAATCATAATTCACTGCCCCTCTCCACCCCTAGCATTTCCCACGAGCTCCAGCCCAGCAGACAGCCGGTACCCAGAAGTCCCTGAGCAAGTAAGTAAGCCCCGCGTGGATGAAAAACAGCAGTTACAAGCAGGAGACTTGCTCCCACCCCTGAGGCTCCTTGCAGCAGGACTTTTGGAAAATCTCTCCAGATGCGGCTTCATTGGGATGCTGGTTTCCTGCAAACCAGCTGACCTGTATTTACAGTATCTACATGTGTTTTGGAAAAAATCCAAATGTCCACTTAACTGGGCTGGAGGCCAGCATAATCTTCCTATATTGTTTGTAACCACGAGATTAATGGTGGGCCTTGCCCTGAACCTTCTGGTTACATCATTCACCTGGGGGTGTCTCTTCAGTGCAGATAACAATAATGGATCGGTCTTCACTGTGGCAGTTTTAGGAGCCTGGCTTCTGTGGGGAGGCAGTGTGGGATGGAGCTGCCTTGCTTTGGAGATAGACTACGGTGAGTGCTGAGATAAGCCCCAAACCCGCTCTGTCTATCCTGTCCCAGCTGTGTGATCTTGGGCAAGTCGCCTACTCTCTCTGAACCTGTTTCCTCGTGTGTAAGGGTCATGGCACTCACTTCACACGGTTATGGTGAGGATTAGACAAAAGATGCGAGTCATAGATGCTTGTTCTATCCATGACACACATTCACTCACTCACACATTTCTGTTGCCAATAGAGAGATTGTTGAGCAGTTCATTTGATGTTAAATAGGACATGAGTTGCAACTCAACAGTAACAACAAAACCAAACACAGTAACAAATGGGCAAAGGACTTAAATGGACATTTTCTCAAAGAAGGTATACAAATGGGCATTAAGTACACAAAGATGCTTAGCAGCTCTGACCATTAGGGAAGCGCAAATGAAAACCATGGTGAGACAAACAAACAAACAAAACACCGAAAATAAATGTTGGTGAGGATGTAGAGAAATTAGAACCTTGTGGATGGCTCTTGGAAATGTACAATGGTTTGCCACTGTGAAAAACAGTATGGTGGTTCCTCAAAAAAATTAAACAGAATTACCACATGATCCAGCAATTAAACTTCTGGGTACGTACCCAAAGTAAGTGAAAGCTGGGGTTCAATAGCTGTTTGTACAGCCACATTCATAGCAGAATGATTAAAAATAGCTAAAAGGTGAAAGCAACAAAAGTGTCCATTGACAGATGAGCAGATAAACAAAATGTGGTATGTACGTGTGTGTGTGTGTGTGTGTGTGTGTGTGTGTGTGTGTATACACACACTGGGATATTATTCCGTCATAAAAAGGAATGGAATTCTGACACATGCTTCATGGGTGAAGCTTGAAGACAATTATACTAAGTGAAATAAGCCAGAACCAAAAAAGACAAACACTGTATGATTCCACTTGTATGAGGTACCTAGAGTAGTCAGCTTCATAAAAACAAAAAGTAGAAGGGTGGTTGCTAGGGGTCAGGGGGGGTGGAGAGTTAGTGTTACAGGAAGAGTGTCAGTTGGGAAGATGTAAAGGTTCTGGAGACAACGTCATGATGGGGCACATGTGAATGTACCTAATGCCACTGGCCTGTGCACTTAAGAATGGTTAAATGGTAAATTCTGTGATCAGGGGTTTGATTGCCAAAGGGACTCGAACATTCCCTGAATTGTTTTTATTTGTTAAGATGATGATTAGAGGTGATCTTCATCATAGCAATTTTGCAGTGTTTTAGTGTTCATCAGAGGCAATCTTATTTCTTTCTCACTATGGAAACAACTTATTTTTTATAGATGAGGAAATTGAGGCTTGAAAAGGTCTCCCTCACAGGACTTTGAGGTCACCCAGCTGTTTGCTTGGCAGAGCCAGAACCATAGCGCACTGGACGTTGTATGGACTAATCACCGTGACCTTGGGCAGAACCTGGGAGCAGGAGTCTTGGCCACTCAGGGCACATCTGCATAAGGGCGGGGTCACCCAGTCTCTCCAACTGAGTCCTGAGGTCGAGGTCGAGGTTAGGGACTGCCAGTCATGTTGAGGAGCGCTGTCAAGAAGCTGCTGACCTCTGCCAGCCCCTCCTCCACAGGCCACATGCTGAGGAGCGGGTGGGGCTTCTCCAAGCGGGTCACCAGGTCCTTCCAGAAGACCGACTGAGTGAACTAGGGTCACTGGCAGTATCAGTGGCTGGGCATCCTCAGACCTGAATACTGGGCTTAGTTCTCTCAGCAACTTCCTGTGTGCCCAGGGTAAACTGTGGGCCTCTCTGGCCACTGGCTTCTCTGTGCACTTTGTACCCAGGCCCACTCAACAAAGGAAGGAAGAGCTACCAGGCTGGTGCAGTTTCAAAAGCAGTTACAGATTCACCCTCGACCAGCATTTACAGGACATGTACCTGTCTGGCTTTCTGCCCAGCGTGTTTCCAAATGGGGTCCCGCTTACTCCTCACACCGCCTGGTAAGTGGGTGCTGTCATCCTATTTTCCAGGGAAGTCTTGGAGGGACTAAGCTAAGGAATGTGCTGGGGGTCACGCAGGTACTGAGCGATCGACTGACACAAGTCTGCCTCCTTCAGAGCCGCTGGGTCAGGCTTCGTCTCTTGGGACTGTAGTCCAGGCTGTAATGAATGCCAGGTGCTGCCTGCAAAGGCGAAGCCGCAGACCCTGCTACTGGGGAGCGAGCACCATCAGCAGAGAAGCCCAGTGCACCGTGGCGGGCTCCAGGCACTTTTGCCGTAGCATCTTTGCCGTCGACATCTTTGCCACAAGCATTTTTGCCACCCGCTTTTTTGCTGCATAATCAATTGGCTGTAAGGCAATTTTGCCATTAAAAAAAGATAACAGGTGGACAGCTCATTGGATTTTTGTTACCAGTTGGTCTCATTCCCCCATTGATGAAGTTCTCACAGTTACTCTCACTTTGAGGTTGTGTATAATCTCACAGATATTATACACAGATCTTACACATTATCCCTCATTAGGGTCTATACAGTGATGAGCAGACATGGGCGGGGGGGGTGTCTCAAAATAGGGAGCATTTCTTCCAAATGACAATTTCCCCCCGGAATTGGTTTCTCATTTTTAAACACACTACGCTGGGAGGAGAAAGAGAAGCCGAGGCCTTCTCACGGGGCACAGAGGTGAACACATGTTTCCCACAGAATGAAGATGAGTGCTGAGGCACAGTCCACAAAATAACATCGGCTATTTGTGCAATGTAGCCACGAACCTACACACGTGGTAGATGTGTTCACATAGTTTGTATTTCACAATCAAGTGTTTCTAATTTTGTTATGTCCTTTTTTAATTCCCCTCTTTTATTTGTTGTGATTTTATCTTTTTCTTTTTCTTTTTTTTGGCAAAATTGCCTTATGAGCAATTAGTTATGCAGCAAAAATGCCCGCGGCAGAAAAGCCTGCAGCAAAGACGTCTCTGGCATCGATGCTTACAGCGAAAACATCTGACACGACTGCGGTGCGTGCTGAACTAAAGGGCATTACAGGGGCCTGGAGCAAGGGGCATGTGCCCGAGGAGCCGGGAGGGAATTCTGGAAGGCTGCCTACAGAGCCAGGAATGCAGGGTGCCAGGCGAGGAAGGGTAATAGGTGTTCCAGGCAGACGTGGCTGTGTGGGCAAGCACACAGAGGCAGGGACCAGCCTGTGTGCTGGTAAGTGGGCACTGTCATCCTATTTTCCAGGGAAGCTCTTGCAGAACCGGATTCCAGTCGACTTGGCATATGAGCTAAGGTAGGAAGAAGAGCTGGAGAAATGGGTAAAAGCTCAGGTATGGCCCAGGGGCTTAGGTTGTGGCTAAGGTTACATGGGAAGGTTCAAGTCAGGAAGCCTTCGGCAGCCCCTACTCAGACCGAGAGCGCGCAGCCATCGGCTGCAGCACTGAGAATGGGTGGGGGCAGTGGTGGGCACACCTGTCAGAAGGGGGTCTGGGTACTCGCTCAGAGGCTATTGGGTCGTCTTGGCTGGAGCTGAGGGGGCCCTGAACTCACCTGCTGTGAGTCTGCTCCCCGTTCCCAGTGCAGGGCCAGGCAGCAACGAGAGCGGGCCCAGAGGGTGGGTTCCCCAGTCAGGCTCTCATCCAGCTCCAGCAGCCGCCATGTGTGCCTGGAATTCCGCGTTTAAACAGAGGACACAGCAGTGCGCAGGGCGGTGGTGAGGCCGAGGGAGGAGCGGGCAGCGGAGAGGCTGGCACACAGGGCTGGGTCCCGTTTCCATTCGCAGCTGTCACCAGTCACCTGGCGTAGCCTGCCTGTGTGAAAGGGGCACCTCTTCTCAACCCTGCGAGGGCTCCCCCATGGCTCCCTCCATGCCCCTCCCCACCCCTGCAAAGGAGGGGAGGGCAGTTTAGTATTAAATGGCCTGGATGAAATGCATTCTGCCGGCAATTGCCTTCATTGCCCGCCGTAAAAATAACTCTATATTTAAATAAGCTGGGATAATTCTTAAGTTTTATTAGTACTTAAATATTTTGGCATGTTTATTTCTCCTGGAACAATTATGGAGGTTTCATTGTTTTACTCACAAAAAGAGAGGCTAAATCTTCTCTTTCAATAACCCCCCTGACAGATCGAATAGGGCGTTATCTGCAGCTCATGTCCAGTTATTGTCTAGTCAGCTCAGGGTGCGGAAGCGGAACTGGGGGGGAGGGGACAGTCCTCAGGGCAGGGCCTGGACGTGGCCCTGGATGTCTCCAGCTTGTCCCTCCCTGTCTGCCCTCAGCCTTCTCCAATGCCACTGCCCAGGGAGACCTGTCTTCCCTGGCTTCCCCTTGAGTCCAGCCAGTGAGCTACTCTGGCAGGAGATCCCAGGGAGGAAAGAAAGAGAAGTTGGGGTATTGGGCTTCTGGACTCTTCCCAGTGGGGTCACTGAAGGCTCCTGTCAGGCTACACAGCTGTCACCCCGCACCCTGCTATCTCCCCGTTGTCATAGCTGCTCCCTTGTAATGTGCCCTCGGGCCCAGCCTGGTAAGGGCTTCCCCATGCTACACTGGTCCCACGGCTTTCTCCACCCTGGCCCTGCTTCTGTAAACAGCCCCTCTCAGCCCCTCCTCATGGCCCATCTAGAGCGGGCCAGCCATCTCCTGTGGGGACCCTGACGGTCCCAGAGCCCTCTGCAGGCTTTGCATGAAGAAAACCCCTGTGCACCTGGCATTTTTTAAAAAATATTTTTTATTAATTTTTAGAGAGAGAGAAAGGGAGAGGGAGAGAGAGATAGAAACAAAGATGAGAGAGAAACATCAACATTGACCGCTGCCTCCTGCATGCCTCCTACCAGGGAATCAAGCCCGCAACCCAGGCACGTGCCCTGAGTGGGAAGCGAACTGATGACCTCTTGGTGCATGGTTGACGCTCAACCATTGAGCTACACTGGCCAGGCAGCATCTGGCACTTTGGTTAATGCTCATAGCGACCCCATAGCGAACTCTTCACTAGGCAGGGCGCTCTCTTTCCTTTTACTGATGAAGATGGTTTGATAGATGACGGGGAAGCTTCGAGGCTGCTCTCTCTCCACCTGGAAGAAGATCCCACTCTCACCTGCTATACAAACCTGGCTCAGTGACGTGGGGTCGATGAGGACTGGCCTCATCCCTGCTTTAGCTGTGTGACCTTGAGCTGGTTACGTAAACTCTTGGGTCTCTGTCTCTCCCATGTGTCTTGGAGATAGCACTTGCTGGGCAAGGCTCAGAGCCAACACGACACATTAGCTTTGCAGCAATAACAAGAACGGGTCACTGAGTGCGGACATGGGACTGGGGCGAGTCTAAGCGCTCTGTGTGTATGTTCGGTGGAGGCAGCCGCTGCTATCATTAGCCCCATCTGACAGATGTGAAATCAAAGCACGAGGAAGAAGTGGGCCCTTTCCCTCCTGCCCTTGCTGGCATTTGAGCAAAGGCCACTGGACCCCAGAGCCCACCCTCAACCCTGGCAGAGGAGGAGCTGTGAAGGGCCTGAGGGTGTGTCCAGCCCAGGTGACTACAAGTGGGCTGTGGGGCCTGGGCAGGGCAAGGACCACATGAGAATAGGGAGCCAGGCCTCCAGGCCCCAACCCCATGGTTTGTGACCAAAATACCACCACCTAAGGATCAGCACTTGAGGCCATTCTCCATGTGGCCAGTCTCACCTTCCCTCCTCTTCCCTGTGAACGGACGGGCCACAGGGAAGACCCCACTTAGTACCTGGGAGTCCGGGCCCTTCTGCACACCAGTCCTGATGCAGGCGGTGGTCCCCTGCAGGCAGATCCTGGGCCAGCAGGAGCATTTTCCTCCTGAACAGCTGGGCTGCACAGCCTGAAAGCCCAGTTTGTGGAGGAACCAGCCCCTTAGCCACCCCCTTTGAGGGCGGGAGAAGGCCTGACCTAGCCCGGGAAAGAGAGGGCTGAACACGGGCTTGGAGGATGGAGTGCTGGTTAAGTTGTACGAGCCCGAGATGCTGCACGGGTCAATGCCCAACTCTGCCAAGGCCTCGCTGTGTGGCTTTAGGTAACTACTTCTCCCCTCTGAGTCCGGTTTCCTCATCTGTAAAACTGAACGTCCATAACAGCGCCTGACTTATGGGAGGTGTGGTATCACAATAACTAACAGGGGTGCACTCGGGCACTGGCCAATCAGAACCAAGGCCTTTCATAAACGCGTGTGGCTCTCCTGGAGCCAATGAAGTAATTGACTTGAGTCAGAGAAGAATGCTGTCAGCTGGTCACATGGCGCATGCTCCATAAACAGAAGCCATTGTTTTCATTGTAAATTTCACAAGCTCTTGTTTCCTCCAGGTTGTGACATTTTCAGCCTTTCAATGCTTTGCGGCAGGCACATGGTGGAAATTGCATTACTGCCGCTCTAGGTCCCGGAAAATGCCAGCCACGACGCGGAGAGATTTAATTCAACCCTTCGGACACCGGGTGAGCGGCCCCTCTGCACGCGCACGGGGCAGGAGCCGAGGCCAGTCCGGCAGCCTGTGTCCTCAGGGAGACCCCGGATCAGGGAAAAGACGCATGAACACGCCAGAGTGAGTAAATCAGGAGGAAGGACACTCTCGGCGCAGGGACGGGAGGCTGCCGAGCACCGGACCACAATGCAGGCTTGGAGCGCAATGCTTCCTCCATCTCCGAGGAGTGTGATGTGCGGCCCGCCAGCTAACCCACCCACCGACCCCACCCACGCTGTTCCTCGCCTGCTAAACGGGAGCATCAGCATCTCTCCCAAGGGCTTGCTATGGGGACTAACTGAACTGCCCTGCCCCCCCCCGCCCCCCCCCCCCCCCAAGCAGCTGCACAGGGCTTGGCACCATTCTCCCCTCTCCTCACCCCCTGGCCTGGGCTCTGGAGAAGGGAAACCTCCCTCCCGCTTGGGTGGTCTGGAAGGTTACGTAGAGGACGTGGTGTGGAGCTGGGTTGAAGGGTGAGAGGGGCTTCGAGGGGTGGAAAGGGCAGAGGGAACAGCCCACAGGAAGGCAAAGGGGTGGGAGGAAGGGTTTAGGGGCCCCAGAAAGGAACTGCAGGCCATGGGGAGAAAGGTCTTCGAGTGACCGAGGGGCCCTGGAGGCGCGGACTGTGAGAGCCAGGGCTCTGGGTTGTGGCTGATCATTCTCGAGCGCCCATCGTCATTTTCGGTGGGAAGGATGGCTCTCACCTAAAGAATGCCGTGGGCTCTGACTTCAGATGCAAGGCCCACAGAAGCTACCACGCGCTCCTGCCCATGAAGAAATGGAAAGGGAGCTCCAAGTGGGGGGGCCTGGGGGGCAGAGGGAGAAGCGGGCGGCTGACCGCAGGGTGGGCATGGACGAGATGGGCAGCCTCTGCCAGGCAGAGCGTTTGGGCAGGGACTCGGGCTCTGGGGCCAAAGGTCCTCCCCTAGCCCAGGAGTAACTACGAGGATCGGAGGAGTGAGGGAGAGGGAGACCTGAAGGAGGAGGCTTGGGAGGGAGGGAGGAGGGAGGACCTCTGTTCCCAAGCAGACGGCACAGTGGGGGCCCCGGAGCTCTCCAGACCAGGGAACAGCAGGCTTGCCCTCGGTCCAGGCCGGCCAGGCGGGCTCCAGACCAGGCACCGCTGTCTGGGCCTTGATCCTCCTCTTGGCAATTTGGCTGTGACCCCTCCCTGCTCTCTGTCAGGCCCAGTGAGGGAGACTGGGAAAGAGCCGCAGGGAAGCCTCCATTAGCAAAGGAACCCCTCACCCCGTTGTCCAGCCACTGCAGATGGAGCTGGTGGGAGGGAAAGAAAGAGTGAATACTTCTGTCTCCGGGTCGGAGAGCAGTTTCAGTGCCAGAGCGACAGTGGGTCCTCCCTCAGAACTAGAGAATTAAATGTTAGAGAGAGTGGGTTCTGAAGGCCCCAAAAACCCTGTTCCCAGAGGAGAGCCTGTTCTCTCCTGCTCAGCCCCTGTGCGCTTGCTTCCCGCTCAGCAGTGAGGAGAGCGGCCCCGCACCAGCAGGAACCCTCGGGCTATGACTGACCCGAATCCCAGGATGGAACCCAGGCAGACACGGCTCGTCCTCTCCCGGGCCGTCCATTGTGCAGATGGCAAGACTGAGGCCGCCCAGAGCAGCAACAGCACAGCCCGATGGAGCAGAGCCCGGACTAGCACTGGGACCCAGGCCTCCTCCCTCCCAGCCCCCTCCACCTTGGGTGGATGATTTCTGACCCAGAGCTCAGAAACCGGCTTCCAGGGCTGTCGGCTTCTGTGCACTTTCCCGGAAAGAGCACCTGTAGCTTTCGTTGGGTTTCCTGATGGTTTGTGTCTTCATCCCTCAAAATGTTTTCAGGAAAAAAAAATTAACAGCAGGCACTCACTGCTGTGTCTGCAGCCCGCAGCCCCAGCCCTGAGGCAGGGTGCCCACTGCACTCACTGCTGTGTCTGCAGCCCGCACCCCCAGCCCGGAGGCAGGGTGCCCACTGTACTCACTGCTGTGTCTGCAGCCCGCACCCCCAGCCCGGAGGCAGGGTGCCCACTGCACTCACTGCTGTGTCTGCAGTCCGCACCCCCAGCCCGGAGGCAGGGTGCCCACTGCACTCACTGCTGTGTCTGCAGCCCGCACCCCCAGCCCTGAGGCAGGGTGCCCACTGCACTCACTGCTGTGTCTGCAGCCCGCACCCCCAGCCCTGAGGCAGGGTGCCCACTGCACTCACTGCTGTGTCTGCAGTCCGCACCCTCAGCCCGGAGGCAGGGTGCCCACTGCACTCACTGCTGTGTCTGCAGTCCGCACCCTCAGCCAGGAGGCAGGGTGCCCACAGGCCTCCCTCGCAGGCAGGAGCAGCTCCTGTTCCCAGTCTAGAGCCTGCTGTCTTGACAGCGACGGCAGGCGCCCTCCGTGTCTCCGACACGTTTTCCCGGGCCCTGAGCGGGGCCGCCAACACATGCTCGCTCACTGCTCCTCTCAGCTCACCCCACGCAGCGGCCGCTTCCTCGGAGCCCCGGGACCTGGGCATGGAGGTCCTGCAGGAACGCCATCCCACATCTGTCACCCTCTCGATTTTGCCTGAAATTCTGAGAGCTTTGGGCTCATCCTCATTTTACAGAGGAGAAGGTGAGGCCCGGAAAAGGGAAGGACCATTCTCGCGTTCAGACCTGTGCTAAAGGTAGAAGGTTACTAGGAAAATGATGCGGCCCTGGGATTCGGCAGAGGTTCTTCCTCCATGCGGCCTAGCCCGAGGCCGAGCATTTGGAGTGAGGGCCACCCTGCTGCAGGGGCTGCTGGTCTGAGCGGCTCTTGTGGGCCGTGGGCTGGGGGCTCCCACCGTCCTGGGTGCGGCCCGCCCAGAGACCGCGAGCCACATGGAGACAGGCTTGACAGATCAGGACTCTACAGAGAACAAAAAAGAACCAGTTCACTCACTGGCTCATTCATTCATTCAATCAATATTTAGCAAGTTGTTATAATAAGTGTATGCAGGGACTAGGGGAACCAGGATGACCACGGTAGGCCCTGAAGTCCTGAGGCTTGCACTGTCATAGAATCACAGCACAGTGGGCCTTCCGCCACAGGAGGGGACGACACGTGGTTCCTTACAGGGCTGGCAGCGGCACGAGTATATTCAGCAACCTAGAGATGACGGGCAGTGGGGCCTGCCCTCAACATCCAGTTTCTTCTCCTCACTCAGTCACTGGTGAAACCCGTAGTCTGAATTAGTTACTGGAGCTTCCCCCCTTTCCCTACCTCCTCCCCTCCTTCCCTCAGGCCTTAATATGCACCATATGCTGGAAAGACGCTGGGGATGCAAAAAGAGCTTCTAGCAAGGAAGCCCACTGGAAACCGATCATTATAATGCAATGTGACAGTGCTTTGGTGATGAGCAAGCCCAAGGTATTATGGGAGCTCAGAAGAGCGGCCCCAACTCACACAGGAACGTCTTGGTTGGCTTCTGCAAGGAAGCGATGCTGGATCCTCTCTCGGAGCACCAGCTGTGTTTTAGCACTGTGCTGGGGGCTGGGTGTGAGCATTGAGAAAAACAGGCCAGACCCCTCTTCGCACACACCTCTCCTCCTAGGGGCTTGCCTCAATTTCCCCATGCCAGTTGCATATTTCTGCTACCATAATGCAGCTCCTGCCCACCCCCACCCCCACCCCCACCTCGTCTGCACCCCTTTCCTCTCTTGCTCACCGGTCTGGGGGGGACTGTCTCATTGGCCCTTAAAGGGCCTCTTACTCATGGGAGGGTGCTCATTTTCTGCCCTTAGAAATGCTCAGAACTTCAGCCTTCACCACTGCCTCTCTGCTGTTGCACCACGTTCTAGAACATAGAGGTGAGGAGGACCGTCTGCCTGCCTGTCCCCGTAACCTACCTCATAAAGAATTCTCCATGGCCCGCTCAGACCCTCTCAGAGCCACCGCTGTCACCTGCCGTATTGCAAGGGCAGCTGGGGACCAGTTGTGAGCAGGAAGAGTCACTGCTGGGTTGCATCCAAAGGAAGCATTCCCCCCACTGTCCAGAGCTGTGTCTCCTGCAGGCCTCCAGTGTCAGCTGCTGCTGAAGCGCCCTGGCTTGCAGCGCTGGGGTTTTAAATCACGTGAGCTCTCGATGCCATTAGTGCAATTCAGAAGTGCAATCAATTGAACCTGTTAATTAAATACAATTCAGGCATGAAGTGGTTTAAATAATATAAGCACTATGGCCACTGCACTTAGCAATAAGTATTTAATCTTTTTAAAAATAAGACTTTATTATTCCAAACCAAATTTTGATGAAAAGAAAAAACATGGGAAACTGACCGATTTCCTGCCTATCAGTCTCTCTGTTCAAGTAGAGCAATCGACATTAAAACCTGGGTTTTATAGCCCGAGAGGCGGTGTCTGGTGGTGAAGTACAAATACCACTCACTGTGGATTTGCTGTGTGACCCTAAGCACGTCACTCTACCTCTCTGCTCTAGTCTCTTCACCTATAAATTAGGGCTATTACCTGAATTATGGGAATAGTGAATGACATTTAAAAAGTGAGGATAGTTTTTCCGTAATATCATTTGATCATTTCTTTGGTTGTTTTTTTCTTCATTTGCAGCCCTCTTTGAACCACTCAGGATAGGAGGCTGGGAGAGACGCAGGATGCCGCGAGTATATGGGGGTCACTTCCTGCTGCCTCAATCTCACAGGGAGACCAAACTTCCAAGAACTGAGGGTTGGTCTCCCCTACAGGGGGCCCAAGGGAGGCAGAGGACGCTTCCACACTTTAGGCTCAAGATTTCCACACGTCTACATCCAAGGTGAAATGCAATTTTCGAGGGGCCCGGAGTGTGTTCCTGGGCTTGGGATGAAAGGGCCAATAAGCAGGTTTTACCTTCAAAAGTCAACCCTGGCTTCTGTAGTTTCCTCACTCCATCCGGAGCCATCGCTTTGAATTATACATGAGGCGCTTGCAGGAGCTGTGATGATTTTTCAAATATTTCTCTAATTGATGAGAAGAGCTTTGATAAATTGCTGTGGAACCAGGAGCATCTGATCACAGAATTCTGTCTTGTTCCTCCTTGACAGATGTGTATTTGACTTAAAGGGGGTGTAGGGTCCAAAGGAACCACTTCTATCTCCCGGAACTTTTATTGTATTGATGGAAAACAAAATAAAACAGAAATCCTGTGGTTTTGTTTTTAAATCCAAACAAGGAAAGTTCTCCAAGGCCTGAAGTCCGGTGCCTGCCACACTCAGAGGAGGGGATCGGGCAGGGACCTGAATGCAAGGTCCCCATCCAGCCTCACTTCTTGCTTTTCTATCATGTCCTCCTCATGGCTGCTGAAAGGGGGACCAGGAAGCACAGGCACCAACCAACCAGAACATCAGAAGGGGCATTAGCAACAGGCCAAAGCAGGGGCCTGATGGGCAGGCATTAATATTTACCTGCTGGATTGTGGTGGGTCCGAGGGCCCCGGGGGAGACAGCGGAGTGGTGGAGTGTAAGGGCAAGAAGGGCAAGAAGTCAGGGAGTCTTCAACGATGGTCCTTTGTTAATGGTATGAAAATATTTCACTGCTTTCAAAACCAGTGTGCCTAACCAGCACAGTTCTGGAGGCTGCAAAGTTCAAGATCAAGGTCCCAGCAGATTTGGTGTCTGGTGACGACCTTGTTCCTGGTTCATAGACAGTTGTCTTCTCGGTGTGTTCTCGGGTGGCAGAAGGGCCAAGGAGCTCTCAGGGCCTCCTTTACAGGGCGCTGATCCCATTCACGAGTGCTCCACAATCATGACCTAATCACCTCCCAAAGGCCCCACTTCCAAAGACCATCACTTTGGGGATTAAGTTTCAGCATATGCATTTTGGGGAGACACAGATAGTCAACCTCTAGCACAGGGGTTCTCCTCTTCTTGCTACTTTGAGATCTCTCACCTGCAGAGAGTGTGTCTTCTCCTCCAAGTCACATGTCTTCCAGGGGCTGGCTTGTATAGGGACCCTGTGTTTTGGGGACGACTACGGTTAGATGAATGAGTACAATTCCAGGTATGTTAGCAAACCCCTCTCTAGAGCTAAGCAATGTCCTTCACGATGGCTTTATCAGGACCAAAAGCTACTGCCTGGTTACTTCCTGAGCAGGGGGACATGACAGGGAGTGTTATTTTTAAGCTAACTCCAAACCCAAAAGTCACTAATCCCATAGGCATTAAAAGGGTAAAATGGAAACACTATAAATTATTCCGTGCACATGAATTCAATAACTTAAATGAAATGGACCAATTAGTTGAAAGAAACCAATTATTAAAACTCACTTAGAAGGAAATAGATAACCTGAATAGCCCTGTATTTACGAACAGAGTTTGCCATCAAAGAAAACTCCAGGTCAAGATCATATCACTGTCATAGTCTGCCAAACATTTAAAGAAGAAATAACATCAATTCTATATAACCAATTCTAGAAAACAGAAGGAATGCTTTACAACTCATTTTATAAGGCCACCATTACTCTGAAATCACATCATACAAAAATAAGGTATAATGAGAAAACTATAGACAGATATAACTCATGAACATGCAAATATATTTAATAAAATATTAGCAAGTTAAATACAGCAGCATATAAGAAGAATACACCAGACCAAATGGGGTTTATCTCAGGGATAAAAGACTGATTCAATATTTGAAAATTAATCAATACAAGCTATCATATTCATAGATTAATAAAAGCCCCACAATCATATCAATTGATGAAGAAAAATTTAGCAAATTTCAACATACATTTGTGATTTAAAAACAAACAAACAACCCTGTCAAACTATGATGAGAAGAGAACATCCTTAACTTGATGAAGAGTGTCTACAAAAATCCCATAGCCAACATCAAATTTAATAATGAAGGACTGAATGCTTTCCCCCTAAGACAGAGAACAAGGCAATGTTGTCTACTTTCATCACTGCTACTCAACAGTGTGCTAGAAGTCCTAGGCAAGAAAAAAACAAAAACAAAAAACAGGTAGACAGGTGATAAAGAAATAAAACTATCCTTTTTTACAGAAAACATGGCCATGGAAAATCCCAAAGAATCTAATCAAAAAGCCCCTTATTATTAAAGTTAGCAAGGGTGCAGAATACTTGGTCAACATGAAAAAAATCAATCATATTTTCATATGCTGGCAATAAACAATTGGAAACTAGAACTTTAAGACTCAATACCATTTAAAAATATTTCCCAAAATCAAATACTTAGCTACGAATCTAAGAAAGCATGTTCAGGACTCACATGATAAAAACTGTAAACACAGATGAAAGTAGTAACACCTAAGTGTATGGAGAGACACACTGTGCTTTGGGGTTGAAAGACTTGCTATAGAGAGTGGATCAAAAGCAGGTTTACAATTGTGAGGACACAAAACAGTTTATTCTTATATTAGTGGCCTGGTGCACAGATTCATGCACATTGAAAGGAAATTAATTAATAGGTGGCCGGTGGGGCAGGACTGGGTGAGATGGGCCAGACATGCCCTGGAGCCTACCTCCCGTGGTCCCTCCCCAGCCGGCTGCACCTGGGGCAGTGCCAGGGCTCAAAGGGCATCTGCAGAGTGAGCAGGGTCCCTCCGGAAGGTGGGGTCCCTTGGCCTGGCCTGCAGGGATCGGGATGAAACTGGCAGTTTGGCATCCCCAAATGGGTCGCAGATTGCGAGAGGTCACTCTGTAAAGTTGCTGTTGCTTGGCAGCTCCTGCGTTGACTGTCTGCCCTGTGGTGGTCAGTGCGCGTCATAGCTACTGGCCAGTTGGCCATTCACTTAGCCTTTTATATATATACTAGAGGCCCGATGCACAAAGATTCGTGCAAGAATAGGCCTTTCTTCCCCTGGCCGCTAGCACCAGCTTCCCTCCAGCACCTGGAACCCAGGCCTTCGCTCTAGCTGCTGCCTTCTGCCTTCGCTCCAGACTAGAGCCACCTCCCACCTTCACTTTGGGCCAGAGCCAACTCCCGCCCGCTCCGGCTGGCTCTGCGGCCACTGCCCAGAGGCTGGCCCTCAGCGGCCGGCTGGGGCTTGCAGGAGGCTTGGCTTCCTTAGTTGCTGGGGCAATGAAGGAAGCCAAATGTCCAGCCCGAAGGAAGCCAAGCATCCTGCCCACTCCGGCTGGCTTTGTGGCTCCGGCCAGCACTGCCATCTTTGTGGCTATGGGCGCCGCCATCTTTGTGGCTATGGGCACTGCCATATTTGTTGCTGAGTGATGGTTAATTTGCATATTACCCTTTTAATGGCATAGATAATTACTTATTAACTAGAGGCCCAGTGCACAAAATTCATGGGAGGAGGGGTGTGACTCTCAGCCCAGCCTGCACCCTTTCACAATCCAGGACCACTGGCTCCTAACCATTCACTTGACTACCTAAACACCTCTGCTTCAGCCCCTGCTGCTGTGGCTTCATCCAGAAGGATGTCCAGAATGATGTCTGGAAGGTCGTTTGGCTGTCCAGTCTAATTGGCATATTACACTTTTATTATTATTGATTACTCTATTATTTTCTAACTAGAGGCCTGGTGCATGAATCCCTGGGCCTCTAGTTAGGGAATCGGGCCTAAACTGGCAGTCAGACATCCCTCTCACAATCCTGGACTGCTGGCTCCTAACTGCTCACCTGCCTGCTGGCCTGATCGCCCCCAACTGCACCCCTGCCAGCCTGGTCACCCCATGCAGCCTACTGCTTGGTCATTTGGTCGCCCCTTCCTAACTCCTCTGCCAGCCTGGTCGCCCCACGCAGCCTGCTGCTCTGTCATTTGGTTTCCCTTCACTAACCCCTCTGGTGTCCTGGTTGCCCCCAACTTCCCCCCCTGCTGACCTGGTTGCCCCATAGAACCTGTACAGTCATCCATTCAGTTGTTCCAGTTGCAACTGTCACTTAGGCTTTTATATAGATAGAAGAATGACTATAAACCTACTTTTGCCCCTCGTTGTAGTTAAGATTTTGATGTTCCCCAAATTGTTCTACAGATTTAATGCCTATCTAATCAAAATCCCAGGAGAATTTTTTGTAGACATAGACAAGCTGATTCTTAAATGTATAGAAAAAGGAACCAGAACTAGAATAACCATAACAACTTTGAGAAGAAAAAAAAAACTTGAAGGACTCACACTACCTGATTTTAAGACTTACTATAAAGTTCCAGTAATCAAGACTGCAGGCATTGATGAAGAGATAGACATGTATAGATCAATAAAATGGAGTAA
This sequence comes from Myotis nattereri, assembly GCF_964212035.1. Taxonomy (NCBI): domain Eukaryota; kingdom Metazoa; phylum Chordata; class Mammalia; order Chiroptera; family Vespertilionidae; genus Myotis; species Myotis nattereri. Next base: position 13,112,978 of record NC_138088.1, read on the forward strand.
ATAACCCAGAAATAGATACAAATATGACTAATTGATTTTTGACAGATTCATTGGAGTTAGGATTATCTTTTCAATAAATGGTGTTAAAACAATTGAACAACCATGACATGTATGTCAGGGGAAAGGAAGGCTCACTCACATGACTTCCTACAGAATGGACCATAGATCTTAATGTAAAATAGTAAAACTTTAGAAGAAAACATAAGAAAAAAGTCATCATGACCTTGGGTTAGGCAAAAAGTTCTTAGATATGACACCAAAAGCATAATTCATAAAAGAAATAAATTGGCTTTCATCAAAATTTAAAAATGTTTCCTATGAAGGAAATAGTTAAGAGAATGAAAAGGTAAACTACACATGGGAGAAAATACCTGTAAATTATATTTCCAACAAAGGACTGGATTTCAGAATATACAAACAACTCTCAAAACTCAACAGAAGGAACATAAACAACCCAATAAAAACTTGGGTGAGCGATGGAGACAGATACTTTCCCAAAGACACACAGATGGCAAGTAAGTTCATGAAATTTAAAATAAAATAAAACCACAAGTTGCCATTAGAATCTATAAATATGGCAACAACACCACAAAACAAATACACAAACCCCGACAAATGCGGGTGTGCGTGGAGCATGCTGGAGAGATTGCGAAGAGGAACGTCACTCTGGCATACAGCGAGGCAGTTTCCTATGAAGGTAAACATACATGTACCATATGACCCAACAAGCCCATTGCTGCGTGTTTACTCAAGAGAACTAAAAACGTGTTCATGTAAATAGCCTTCATTTATACTTGCCAAGACTCAGTGGGTGAAGGGGTACACAAACACCAGAACACCACTACTCGGCTGCTGACAAGAAGGAGCTTTTGATTCACGTCACATGAGCACATCCAAAGGCATTGAGCTGAGTGCAAAAGCCGCCTCTTAAGGGTACATATTGTCTGATTCCAGGGGGGTGACATTCTGGAAAAGGCAAACTGGAGGGATGGAGAACAGACCAGTGGTTGCACGGGATGCGGGTAGGAGGGTTCGACAAAATGGCACAGCATGAGGAATGGTTTGGGTAAAGTAGTGGAATTGCTCTGTATCTTGATTGTGGTGGTGATTACATGAATGTGTACTCACATAACTGTATGCAAATTCTTGCACGCACACACACACAGGGTCTCCTCCTCCTCCTCCTCCTCCTCCTCCTCCTCCTCCTCCTCCTCCTCCTTCTTCTTCTTCTTCTTCTTCTTCTTCTTCTCTCTCTCTCTCTCTCTCTCTCTCTCTCTCTCTCTCTCTCTCTCACAGTCTCCTCCCTAGTCACTCTCTCTCATACACAGTCTCTTCCCCACTCACACACACACACACACACACACACACACACACACACACACACAGCCTCCATCAGTTCCATCTGCATCCAGCCCTTCCAGCCAGGTCTCCTTCCCAGGGACCCTTGCCCCAGAAACTCCAGGAGCCTTCTCAGCACAGCCACTGTTCCCAGTGCCCACCCATCAGAGCTAACAAGGGGGCGGTCTCCCCCAGCATCTGGCACTTCCTCTTGCCCTTGGCACTGCCACCTCATGCCAAGTGCCCAGCCGCAAGGCAGATCTGCCGGTGCTGAGGTGCCACACTGGGTTGGAGCCCTCCCAATCTTCTGTGCAATGCGGGAAAATATATGTTTTGCTAAAGGAAGAACAATATCTGTCCCCTTCTCTGCACCACACTTCCATAGAGATGTCGCAAAGCATTCCTGACTTACTGAAGTTTTTGTAGAAATAGCTCAATTTTAGTTTCACTCCTTGCTGAGCCTCTACCCCTGCTCCACGGCACAGGGCTGAGCTGGAAAGCAAACCTGAGTGGGAAACCCCGTGCTCTACTCAGACACCCCTCCTTCCACCCACTGAGGTCCCTCTTCCCTTAGGGTGTGTGCGTTCTCAGGAATCACAGGGTCCCCAAAGATATGCCCGCCCTAGTCCCTGGAACCTGCAAGTGTGTTATGGTACACGGCAAAGGTCTTTGCAGAAGTAATTAAGGTTGTGGACCTTAAAGTAGAGAGAATATCTGAATGATTTGTAAAGGCAGTTTAGTATGTGAATCCTTACAAACAGGACTTTCTCTGATGGAGACAGAACTCTCTTGGGTGGAGACCGTGACATGACGACGAAGGCAGGTGGTCTCAATGGGCTCAATGAGGCTTCGCAACCCCAGGAAGGAAACGGCAGCTGGGCCCTGCAGCCACGAAGGATGGAATTCTGCCAGGGACTTGGATGAGCAGATTTGCCGGTGCTTCCAGAACCCAGGCCCACCAGCACCTTCACTTTGGCTCTGCAAGCCCTGAAGCAGAGAAAGCAGCCCAGCTCACCCCAAGGTCTGACATACAGATCTGTGAGCTAATAAACTTGGGTTGTTTTGAGCCCCTATGCTTGTGGCGATTTTATGACAGCAATAGAAGCAGTGCAGTCATCATGCAGTAAACCCTGCAGGCCCCTCCTGCACACCTAGGGTCCCAGGGTCCCAGAGTCCCAGGGTCCCAGGGTCCCAGGGTCTCAGGGTCCCAGGGTCAACCTGGAGCCCCACTGTACTTTCTGCCATCTCTCCCCTTCTGCTCTGTCTTAGCCAAGCAGCCCTGTCCCCTGCACACACAGGCTGGTGACAGATGCCTCCCTGAAGAGGCCACAGAGGGACCCTCACGGAGCCTAAGAATCATTTAATTTGAACAAACATGTTCTCCTTCACAAGTCCCCACAGACACAGCATAATTGAGTTTCAAATTTAGGCAAAGATACAAGCTCCCCATCAGCCTCCTTCAAGTCTTTTCTGGAATCCAGGCAGAACATGAATGCTGGCCAAGGAGAAAGGGGTCGACCTAAGCTACCTCTTTGACACCAGGAGCCAGTCCCTTTCTTTCCCTGGTTCCATTTTCTCCACTTGAACATGAGCCAGATGGGTCCCATGCTCCTTCCAGCCTCGGGGACCTAGAAATAGAAGACACTCCCACCCCCACCCTCACCCCCTCCAGGCAGTTGGCTCCTACAGAGGAAACGCTGGCTCTGCCAGGAAGTGGCGATGCTCCCACTCCAGCAGGGACCTTCCGAATAGAAGCCAGAAATAGAATATCCCAGGACAGTCTATTCAGTGTCATGGGCTGGATTATGCCCCCAGGAAGCTATAGCAGAGTCCTAGTGTCTGTGAATGAGACCTCAATGGAAATGGGGTCCTTGCAGATGTCATAAGAGAAGGTCATTGGGGTGAGTCCAAATCCAGTGTGACTGGTGACTGGTGTCCCTATGAGAAAAGGGAAGACAGAGAAGACGACCATGTGATGCAGAGGCAGTGACTGGAGTGATGTGTCTACAAACCAAGAAACACCAAGGGTTGGTCGCCACCACCTCCCGAGGTTAGGAAGACAAGGAAGGATTCTTCCCTGCATGTTTCAGAGGGAACGTTGACACATTGGTTTTGAACTTCTAGCCTCCAGAACTGTGAAAGAATAAATGTTTGTTGTTTTCAGCCACCCAGGTGGTGGTGCTTTGTTACAGTAGCCCTAGGAAACAACAGCATGTAGTCAATACTTTCTTAGCAACTATTACGTGTCAGGCATTGGCCTCGGCTCTGAGGGTGGAGCAGTGCCGCTGTGAAACTTTCATCTGATTATTGTTCTGAGGGAATAAGGAATTTGTCCAAAAGGTGTGATTAGAAGGGTGGGTACTATTTGTCGCCCTCCTTATTTATTTGGAATGGGATATGCTAGTTTTGGGTCATTGTCCAGACAGAATCATAAAATATTAGAGCTGGAAGGGAACTTGGAATTTCTCTAGTCCAAATTCATGGTTTCTCCAGTGCAGAAACTTTAGTTTAAAGAGAGGAAGTGCCTGGTCCAAACTGACCCCTCTAGTCATGGAGGTGTGTGCCCAGGGTTCCAACAGTTTGGGTATTGGTCTAGGGAATGAGATCCACATGGACCATGGGTGGATGGGGGCTCTGGGAATGGGGTCTACGGATCATGGATGGATGGGGCTCTGGGAATGGGGTCCATGGAACATGGATGGATGGGGCTCTGGGAATGAGGTCCATGGAACATGGATGGATGGGGCTCTGGGAATGGGGTCCATGGAACATGGATGCATGGGGCTCTGGGAATGGGGTCCATGGATCATGGATGGATGGGGCTCTGGGAATGGGGTCCATGGATCATGGATGGATGGGGCCCACACAGATCATGGATGGATGGGGCTCTGGGAATGGGGTCCCGGATCATGGATGGATGGGGCTCTGGGAATGGGGTCCACAGATCATGGATGGATGGGGCTCTGGGAATGGGGTCCATGGATCATGGATGGATGGGGCTCTGGGAATGGGGTCCATGGATCATGGATGGATGGGGCTCTGGGAATGGGGTTTTTCTGGGACTCAACTTTGAGGACTCCAATAGTGCGGTGACTTGGGAGTCTTGATTGAACAACAGGTGGCTTATGTGTTGTATAAGGGCATCCACTACTCCATCCTAGGAGTCTCACTGTTTAAGACTGTTAAAGAGATCCATGGCAGGAGGGAATGAGTTAGGGTGACATTTTGGTAAGATTCCTAAGAGAAGCTTAAAATGAGTAAATTGAAGTTGGATCCTGGTGCACACCAGATATTTCTCATGTTGTATACCACTGCCGTACTTGGGTGGCAAAAGGTGCCAGGCACCCTCAGTCACAGGGAAGGAGCTCTGGAAAGGCGGGAAGATGTGGGACAGTCTCTAGCTGAGGTCCAAACTAGCTGTTGAGCCGAGGAAACAGCAGGGACAAGAGGGTAGGAATGTGCGGTTAAGGACCACCTTTGGACTCAGACAGACCCAAGCTCCAATTTCCATCTGCCCCTTATCAATGGCATGACCTTGGGCAAAGTAAGTCATCTCTCTGAGCTTCAATGTTCCTCATTTGCAAAATGGATGCATATACAACTAGTACTTCCCTCAAATTGCTTCTGGGTAGTGTAAGTGGGGTGGTCCATGCAATTAGTTAGCTGCTATGGTGGGAAAGTGCGGGAGGGGCCCCACAATAAAGGCCCAGGGTTCTAGCAGTTTAGATACTGGTCTAGGGGATGAGGCTGAACAGTGCAGGGAAAAGTAGGACAGGACTAATGGAGGGAGGAAAGGGGACAATGCCCAACCTGAGGTCATCCTTTCCCTTCCCCGTGAGCGTCACTGTGCAGGGCCTGAACCAGGGCAGAAAGAAAGAAGGATGTGGACCAGATGACTACAGCTTGGTTATCTTTCAATGCCACTTTGCCCCAGGCTCCAACCCTGCCCCATAGAAACAGCAGTGATGAGAGAGAATCATTGATAGGCTGCCTCTTGTATGCCACCTCCTGGGGAACAAGCCTACAATCCAGGCATGTGCCCTGACCGAGAATTGACCAGTGACCTCCTAGTTCATAGGTGGATGGTCAACCACTGAACCACACCAGCTGGGCTCCACTGTTTCTTATTCCCAAAAATGGTACTGCTGTCCATTCAGCCTAGATATTTCCTATTTCCTCACCCCTTCCAATGAAATCTATACAAGGGCATGCTGATTTGACCTTTTAAGCATCTCTTGAATTCACCCATTTCTCTCCAACTCTTTCATTATCACTCTTGACCAAGTCACGCCATCTCTTCTCCGCATGGACGGTGCAAAGTTCTAAGCAGATGTCATCTTTTCTCATCTGCCTGTCCCCACCCTCATCCACCAAAACTGTCAGAGTGACCTTTCTAAGACACCATCTGAGGATGTCACTTCCTGCTTTACATGACTTGATGGCTTCTTACTGTTCTTGTGAGGAAGGACAAGTCTCTTACCTGGCCTACGGTGTCCTCCATAGTCTGTTTCACCTGCCTCCACGCTCAGCTTGCCTCCGAATTCCCCTAACTCATTGAGCTTCAGTGACCTTGGCCTCCTTTCAGCCCATCACTCAGGCACGTTCCTCCCTGCTACAGGGACTTGGCACCGCCATGTCCTTTGCCAGAAAAGCTCTTCCTCCTTGTTTTCCTACTTACCTACTACTCCTCCTTCAGATTTTAGTTCTGAGGTCACCTTTTCATGGAATTCTCTAGATTAGTTCAGTTCTCCTTCGCATGTGTCTCTAGCAATTTCTCAGCTTGTGATAATATACTCACCCGTGTAGATGCTGTCTGCCTCCCAACCAGGCAGTAAGAACTGAGAAAGCGGGATGTTTCCTCTTTTCTCGTCATTTAGCCCAGCCCCTGGCACTCCCTGGAACACGGAGCATGCAATAAAGATGTAAAATGCACTCATGACCCTCCAGAGCTGAGGCCTTTTCCCAGCTACCTGGGGTCACCTCCAGCCATTTTTAAGATCTCACATTTGCACCCACACTCATACACACTCACATCCCTTAGGGACCCCCTTGCCCACAATGCTTCTGATTGATCCTTTTCTTTTTTTATCAGAGACTCATACAATGGGGCAAAGACAGCCCATGGAGCTGCCCAGCACAGTGGGAAGAAACCATGGGACCAAGTTGGAATTTTGCTTGGGTTTTTAATTACTTTATCCCGGAGCTTGAGGAGTCTGGAGTCGCATTTAGCAGGAGAATAACAGGACACGGCTCCCAAGATGCTCAGACCTCCACATGGAGCTTTGCCCCCGGAGCTCAGTGCCTCTGTTCTGGCTGAGTGCCCGCACACCGGGGAAGGCTGAGGAAGGAGTGTGAGGTGGGGAAGGAGTCGCGGGGAAAGGCCACCATCACTGTAGTGGCAGAGCGAGGCCAAGCTCATAGCTTTTAGAGTCAGATGCCTCTTTCAATTATCAGCTAACTGGCCTCCTCGGGGACTCCTTAAGCCACTTCTCTCTTCCTGGCACATAAGCAGAAGAGGGAGTAAGGACTAGACCACCTGTCACTGGGAGAACACGGATGAAAAGTTCAGGGACCTCCCAAATGCAGCGGGAAGAAGAGCAGTCACAGGCAAGTTTAGGTGGAGACACCAGGCAAGAGTGGGTCAGGTGGCCCCTGGCACTGAACCTGCCTGAGCTCTTCTGTGAAGACCTTCTTCCAGGCTCCTGAAGGCAGGGCACAGGTATCCTGCTGTCTGCAGTCCCCCTGGCTGTGCCTCTGAGCAGATCCAGTTCCCAGGGACCTCTCTGGAACATTTTGGCAGAGCCAATTTGGCTGTGACACTGAAAAACCCCTCTCCATCTTGGGTCTCAGTTCTCTCATCCCCAAGAGAGGGGGGTGGGATTGGAGGACTCACCTAACATCTTGCAGAGTTGGATTCCTGTGGGGGGAAGGTGGCCCCTGGGAGCCTCCATTTGCTCTGTTGTTCCTGGGACAGACAACCAATTTATCTGTCTGACGTGGTCACTGGAGCAGGGGATCGCTCGAGGTCACTGGTGTCATGCCCTGAGTTCCAAGTCCAATTGTGTCCCTTAAGCCATGTGAGCCTGAGCAAGTTGCTTAACTTCTCTCAACTGCCATTTCCATCTCTGCGAAATGGAGAAAACAGCATCTTTGTCATCAAGTTATTTGAGAGGCAGCAAGGTGATGCACGTCACATAAGCCACCAAACCCAGAGGCACCACACAGACAGCGCTTCCCCTTCTTGGTGGGAGGGGCACCCATCCCACAGACTTGGGGCTTCTGTGGGGTTTGTGACCACCCAGGTGGTGCCCCCTCCAGCTTCACCCAGATAACAATTTTACTGCATGCATGCAGCCCCCAGGAGGAGAAACCCAGGTGCAGGCCCTGCCCAGAGGTGGCATGAAGAACCCCTGAGGGTCAGGCTGCTGGGAGGACCAAGCTGGCTCCAAGCTCAGGCCTCACCCACGGCCAAAGCTCCATGGGCTGTGGACCATGCAGTTTGAGGCATGAGACCCTTGTTGAACCACTTACAGGGCACACAGGCCCTGCTACACAGGGAAGGACTGATGGAGAGGACGTGCGCCAGGTGTTTGCCAGCAAGCCTGGAAGTGACAGCTACCCGGGAGTCACCATCTACAAGGTTAGCTGGAGCTGTGCCCTGGCACGTGGGTGCCTGTGTGTGCCGGCCCCAGTGGAGGAGAAGGAAGGGTTCTAAGATCTGCAACCAGATCGGTCCGCAGTGGGCGAAGTGACCCTGGGCTAGTAACAGCTTCTCTGAGCCCCATTTCTACAACCTGCTGAATGGCACAGCCCTGCTCTAGGGACCCCGGGTGGTCAAGAGAGCCGGGCAGCCGAAGCTCATCTCAAGGGAGCAGAACAACAGGAGGCTCCGGTCCGAGGACTAGAGACGGGGTGACAGACCTGGATTGGAAGCCAGGGCCATCCCCTGCTGGCTGCACACTAAGTGAACACCCCAATTCTCTGAAATTTCAGTTTCTTTGTGTTCCAAAGAGTGAAAAGGGTGTGATACCCCGCCCCTCCCCCCCCCCCCCCCAGAGCGGTGTCCTGAGGTTGGATCGTCTGGCAGGTGGCGATGCTTTGCTCTGGCCAGGCATAGACGTCTGCGGACGAATGGGTGAGTGTTGGGCAGGCAGGCACCCCTGGAGGCCCTGTCCATGGCTGGGGGGCAGGGCGAGGGCATGGCGAGGAGCAGACACAGGACGTCTGTTTATCTTCCCTGAGGAGTCCTTCCTTTTCCCAGCATGGCTGCCAGGAGCATGACACAGGGAACACGGCTTTTTGTGTGAAATCAGACCCGCTCTCTCTCCCTCTGGCCAAGATTTAATAAAATCCTGTTTACCTCTTGTCGGAGCTGCAGTTTTCAAGATTTCCTTGAAAACACATCCCAGATGGCCCCGGGCGGCCCACTTCCTGTCCACCGGGAACAGGACACATCCCTCCTGGGCGGGCTGCTCCCTATTCCAGAGAGATGGCTTCACTGGCCACAGGAGCTCAGGGCTCTGCGGCTCCTCTTCCCTCCTTTTGCCCCGAGCTATCAGCCACGGGCCCTGCAGAGCCACATGGGACTGGGGGCATGGGGGGTGGGGTGCAGAGGGAGGCTGGCTGCACAGCCCTTCCCCAACCCCCCACAGGAACAGATGTGCAGTGTGAACTGCAGGCCCGGCCCGCACGGCCCCCAGGCAGCTGCCAACAGGCTGCACTCGGGCCACTGCCCGGGCAGATGGCGTTCCCGTGTACTCATCCTCACCCCCAAAACACCTTGGGTCTGCAGCTTTCTCTCAGCTCTGTTTCAGCAGCCTCACCTTGTGCTCCCGGGGCTCCGGAGATGTGTTTATGTGGCAGGATTTCTTGGCAATCACCCTTTGATTTTACAAGCAGGCAAGGCGAGAAGATGAAAATGACCATTACAGCCCAGCCGGCATAGCTCAGTGGTTGAGCAATGACCTATGAACCAGGAGGTCATGGTTCAATTCCTGGTCAAGGCACATGCCAGGGTTGCAGGCTTAATCCCCGGGAGGGGGCATGCAGGAGGCAGCAATCAATGATTCTCTCTCATCATTGATGTTTCTCTCCCTCTCCCTCTCTCTTCCTCTATGAAATTAATTTTATATACATATAAATGTATATATATACACATATATGTGTGTGTGTGTGTATATATATATATATATATATATATATATATATATAATTTTTTTAAAGCAAATGACAATTACATAGGACTCTAAAATCAGGGGTCCGCCTATGCCAGCATGAGTCCTGTCAGGGATTGGAGGGATACTGCAATCTCTAATTTTAGAAATGGAGAAACTGAGGCTCAGTGATGGAAAGAGAGCTACCCGAGCCTGTGGGGGGCAGAATGAGGTCAGAGCAAAGGGGTTTCCCAGACTCAAACTGCATTTTCCCCGATTGTCAGAGGTCTGGACGCAAAGGAAGCAGTGGGTGGGGCTGGGGGTTTGGTGGTGTATGGGGCCCAGTGGCCCTTTCTGCACCCCTCAACTGAGTCTGAAATCCAGAGTGTGATGCTCCTCTCCCTCCTCCCTCCTTTGTGACTACAGGGTGGGGGCCTGGGAGAGGGAGGTCAGGCAAGGAGGGCTGGTCATCAGGCCTCCAACCCCAGATCCGGCACCAGCACCGCAGCGTGGCTAGCGCACTGGAACGAGGCTTCGCCAGGAGACCTCCTGCTGCTGCCTGGGCCCCAAGTCACCTCGAGAACTAACCCAGATCCTGGTGAAGGGATTCTCAGAGCCCTGAGCCCACCTGCTGTAGGTCTACTCTGTGTGTGCCAGGGGGAGGGGCGGGGGGGGGGTGAAGGGGGTGGGGGGAAGAGGCTGGCTGTGACAGAGGTGGCTCCCAAGGGGGTCGTTCCTTGAAATCATCAGGTTCACCCTTTATGTCATGACTGGAACCTGAGACTCCAACCTGATATTCTCTCCTCTTCTCAGCTAATAGGAGCTGGATTTTGTTCAAGGGCAGTGATATGTCCAGCTAAATGCCCATACCTATTCCTCATCCTCTTCTAAGACCATGTGACCAAGCCCTGGTTAATGAGCTGGAAGTCTCTGGGAAAACCTTTGCTTTCAGGATAAAGTGCAGAGAAGTGGCAGGTCACACCCTCTCACGTCTTCCAGCCTGGACTGCAGGCATGATGCCTGGAGTTGTGGCAGCTGCCTTGTGACCAACGTGCAACAATCACTAGGGAATCAACTAGAGACCAGCAGAGAGGTCAGAGAGCATCACTGAAGCACTGAAACGCTCTCTTTAGTCCAGGCCTCTTGTCAGATGAGAAAAAAAGAAATCCTTTCTATTGAAGTAACTGCAAGTGAGACTTTTCATTACTTGCAGCCTAAAGCACTCCTAACTAATCAATACCAGAGATGCCAAGGGACAGGAAGGAGCTCAGGACCTTCTGCAGGGACAGAAGACCTAGGCCTGCATCCTGGCATCACCTAAACTGTCTGCATGGCCCTATTCAAGGGACTGCAAGGCCATACACATGTCCCTGCATGGACCCTGTGCTCAGAACTTCCTGCTGACTTCTGCCCTGAGCATTCTCCTTCTCCACCTTCAAAGCCACCTGGGTATCACTTCCCCTCTGTGGATTTCCTGTCCACCCCCATTCTCTACACAAGGGTAGCAGTGTTGCCTGTATTTTATGTATATCTTGTTTCTAGCACCGTTAGGGTTTGAGGGTGTTAATCCTATCTAATAAAAGAGAAACATGGTAACTGGCGTACGACCGCTACCCTTCCCATTGGCTAATCAGGGTGATATGCAAATTAACTGCCAGCCAAGATGGCAGCCGGCAGCCAGGCAGCTTGAAACTAACATGAGGCTTGCTTGCTTCAGTGACGGAGGAAACCAACGTTCCCCGCCTTCTTTGCCGGCCTCTGAGCCTGCAGTTTCAAACATTGTAACAAATATACAAGCTAAACAAAACCCCAGAAACCTGCTTTCAGCGAGCAGGGATCTCAGAGCTGGAGTTATACAATGTTTCGATTATAGAACCGAAACAAACCAGATACCTGCTTTCAGGAGCGGAGGCCTACGAGCTGGAGCCTCAGAGCTAAAGCTGGCCCAGAATAAAAAGAAAAAGAAAAAAAGGAGCGGTTGGGAGCTTCAGCCCTCAGCCCCTCACCCAGACTGGCCAGGCACCCCAGTGGGGACCCCCACCCTGAAGGGTGTGTGACCAGCTGCAAACAGCCATCATCCCCTCACCCAGGCTGGCCAGGCACCCCAGTGGGGACCCCCACCCTGATCCAGGACACCCTTCAGGGCAAACCAGCCAGCCCCACCCATGCACCAGGCCTCTATCCTATATAGTAAAAGGGTAATATGCCTCCCAGCACCGGGATCAGTGTGACAGGTGGCAGCGCCCAAACCTCCCCCAATCGGCCCTACCCTGAGCGTGACTGAGGGTGGCATCACAACCTCCCAATCTGCCCTGCTCTATGCATGACAGGGGGCGGTGCCCCAACTCCCCAATCGGCCCTGCTCTGAGCCCGACCAGGGGCTGCACCTAGGGATTGGGTCTGCCCTCTGCCACCTGGGAGCAGGCCTAAGCCAGCAGGGCGTTATCTCCCAAGGGGTCCCAGACTGCGAGAGGGCACAGGCCAGGCTGAGGGACCCCCCTCCCCCTGAGTGCACAAATTTTTGTGCACCGGGCCTCTAGTTGATCATAAACATCTTTCCTTCCAGTTTTGATCAGTTGAAATGTAGACATAGTAGCCCAATAGCAACCACGTCCCCGGCTTAGCACTGCCATTGCCAGGGATCTCTTGCTCATCCAACAGCGACATGTTCATCATTACCTTTTACTCATTGGTTCAGCACAGGCTCATTAAGGGTCTGCTACATGTCAGACAGTGATAGTGTCTGTGAGTATAGGAGTCAGGTCCTACCCTTTGGGAAACTTGGACTTCTATAAGAAAGACAGTGTAAGCAATAATTATTAAAAAATTTAAAGCCCTTGCCAAAACCGGTTTGGCTCAGTGGATAGAGCGTTGGCTTGTGGACTGAAAGGTCCCAGGTTCGATTCTGGTCAAGGGCATATACCTGGGTTGCAGGCACATCCCCAGTAGGAGTGTGCAGGAGGTAGCTGATCGATATTTCTCTCTCATCGATGTTTCTAACTCTCTATCTCTCTCCCTTCCTCTCTGTAAAAAAATCAATAAAATATATATATAAAAAAAATTTTAAAGCCCTCACCAGTTTTGCTCAGTGGATAGAACGTCGGCCTGTGGACTGAAGGGTTCCAGGTTTTATTCCAGTCAAGGGCATGTACCTTGGTTACAGGCACATCCCCAGTAGGGGGCGTGCAAGAGGCAGCTGATTGATGTTTCTCTCTCATCGATGTTTCTAACTCTATCCCTCTCCCTTCCTCTCTGTAAAAAAAAATCAATAAAATATATTTTTTAAAATGTAAGGATAAAAATATATCTAAAGAGATCTTCCTGGTACCATAAGAATATATAATAGAGACCTAACTTAGCCATGGAAATTCACTCTTTTTTTTTTTTGCTTGTGTGTTTATTGAGGACCAATAATATACAAGTCTTCTTCTGCCCAAAGAAAGCAACAGGAACACGGTCCTGTCTTTAAACAATAATTCTGTGGTCGTGAATTCCCGTGTAGACTGAAATTATCAGGGTGCTGGCATGGTCTGGTTCAGAGAGAGACAGGGAGCTGGGGTCCAGGTCTTCAGATCTCATCTCAGCCAGTCACTTCCCTTGTCTACCAGACTGTTCTGTCAGCTTAGACGGGCAGTGACCAGGCCTCATTTACCTTTTTATCCCCATACTTATGGCTCACTACAAGGGTCACCTTGGACAAGATGTTCACTCTCTCAGAATTTGTTTCTTCTTTTTTATTAGTTTGTCCATTGATTTGTTCATTGATTTCATTCATTGATTGATTAATTCATTCCACGTAAATTAGTTGTTTAGTATGTGCCTAGTACAGCCGTGGGCAAACTACAGTCTGCGGGCCGGATCCGGCCCGTTTGAAATGAATAAAACTACAAAAAAAAAGACCGTACTCTTTTATGTAATGATGTTTACTTTGAATTTATATTAGTTCACACAAACATTCCATCCATGCTTTTGTTCCGGTCCTCCGGTCCAGTTTAAGAACCCATTGTGGCCCTCGAGTCAAAAAGTTTGCCCACCCTTGGCCTAGTACATTTAGGAGATATAGCAATGAACAAAAGGGACAGAAATCCCTGATCTCATGTAGTTTAAATTCTGGTGGGGGGAGAAGGAAAAAGCAAATAAGAAAATAAACTGTTAGTTAGATGATGATAATATGGGGGGAAAGTGAAGCAGGAGAGGAAGCCAAAGAGAACCATTGGTGAGAGTAGGAGGAGCTGACATCTTAAACCAGCTGTCCTGGGGCCATGTAAGATGGCAACGTGAGCAAGACCTGCGTGAGGCAAGGGAATGGGGAGTCGCAGCTGAGATGGGGGAAGGGGCACTTAGGTAAAATGCCATTGGGAAGAACTGCATGCAGGACTCTCAGCGACTGAATGGGAGCCTGGATCTGGGGGGTGATTCACATAGGTGCTCAGTAACTGTCACATCCCCTCCACCTTTCTTCTCAACTTTGTTAGAAAAAAAACTTTATTTTACTTAAGGACTTTTAAAAAAATACAAGCTATTTTTTCCAAGTCGGTGAAAGAAATGTAACCAATCCCATGGTGTCAAATGGCAGATGAAAAAGGAAACCAAGAAAGAACTTGGACTGAAAAGGCTCACAGGAAAATGTCGCCACTGGAAGGAAGTTAAACATCCCTCTCTCCAAAGCTCACCAAAGAGGAAGCTGAGGTCCAGGGAAGGCACTGACCCAGGGCAGCCCAAGAACAGCACCAGAGCAAACTGCCTCTCGTGCAGAAGTGAACAGGTGTTCTCACGGCAAAGGGCACACAGATGCTAACGCCAAAGGGCAGGCAGAGCGCCGGGCAGGCATGCTCAGGAGTGGCACAGACCTGGGTTTAAGTCCTGGGCAGATGCGGTGTTTGTGAGGATGTGGAGCAAGGACTCTCATCCACTCCTGCCGGGAATATAAAATGGTGTCACCAGCTTGGGAAAAGATCTGGCAGTTTCTTATAAAACTAAACATGCAGCTATCCAATAACCAGCATTTCCACCCGTAGGTGTTTCCCTTAGAGAAATAGAGAGACATGTCTGCACAAATTCTTGTACAAGTACAGTGGGGCCTTGACTTACGAGTGTTCCAACAAGTTTTTTGAGATACCAGCTTTCTCTTGGCTGATTTTTTGCATTGAGTTGACAGAGTAATTTGAGTTAACGAGCTCCTTAACGAGCTCGGTCTCGGATCGAATTAAACTCGTAAGTCAAGGCCCCACTGTATGTTCACAGCAGCTCTATTCACAATAGCCTCAAACTGGAAAAGCCCAAATGTCCATCCAACAAAACGAAAAGCTGTGGTTTATTCGCACAATGGAATAATACCTAACAATAGAAATGGACACTCCATGAATACACGCAAAATATGAATGAATGTACAAAGCTATTTGAACAAAAGTAATCGAAAGTAAGTGATGAAAGAAAAGGGGAGTAAAAGTGACCCAAGGACTCTAATAAATACTTAACTGCGTTTTCCTACTGCCCGGAACCTTTTGAACACCCTTGCTATGCTTCCTGAGCATATTGCTTTATGAGCTCTGTCTTCCCAAGTGGTAAGTTAGAACACGTACTTACCCAGCCTCCTTTGCAGCTAGCATGAGCATGTGACCCCCGCTAATCGGATGTACCTGCTGAAGAGCTGGATTTGGAGCTGAACAACTGGAGGAAGAAGCTCACCACAGAATCTGTGTTTGGTGGTGAGAGTGGAGGCTAAGAGGACGTGGCAGTTTCTAGTAACAGCAGTGATTGCAAGTTGCATTGGGCACAGAAGTGGCATGGAGCTGAGAGCAATTGTGATCACAGCAAATATGAAATCCTGCTTCCTCTAGTATTTGACTATGACAGGGGCATCGGCGGCATGGCAGGCTCCTCCTCAGACCGTTGCTGAAGCAAGGTTCCAGGCAGTGTTGATGGAAGCTTAACCTCAAGACAGGTCCTCTAGTCCTTGCAATAAGTTCCCTAGCTCCCCAATATGGTCACCTTGGCCCCAAGTAAACTCCTCATTTCAGCGGCCCGCTCCCACTTGTTGCCCCACCGACCTTCTATACCACCTTACCCTTCATCTCCTGCAATGATGACTCTGCTCTCCAACTTGCTCAAGTCAAAAACCTGACTACTGTTTCTCTCATAGGCAACAGCTCAGTCGCAAAGAACAGTCTGTTGGCCTGACCTTCCAAAGAGACCCAGCATCCAGAATCCTCATCCCCTTCCAGGCTGCCAGCTGCTCCAAGTTATCATTTCATATTGCAAAGACAATGGGCCAATGAACTTGTCTCCCTGCTTTCATTCCGTGTGCTACCCTCCAGTTCAAAACTGCAGCCAGAATGATCCTTCTAGAACTGTTCCTCAGGTGTCATCCCTTCGATAAAAGCCCTTGGTGAGTCTCTGTGTCATGTAGAGTAAACACCCAGATCTGCACAGTGGTCTACATTGATGCAAACTTCTAAATGTATGCTTAGACAACTGAATACAATGGAATATATATATATATATATATATATATATATATATATATATATATATTCCATTATATATATATATACCATTATATATATATACACCATTATATATATATATATTATATATATATATAATATATATATTAAAGAATACATCTTGATTAAATAGGATTTTTCTCAAGAATGCAAGGTCCTCTTATTCCTGTGATTCAACATATTAATGAGAGAACGGGGAAAAACCATCATCTCAATCAGTGCTGGAAATTCAACACTAATTTATAATTTTTTAAAACTACTTGTATAAAAAGGAATAGATGAGAACATCTTTAATTTAACAAAACTGTATACTAAACATGCAGGGAAAACATTACACTTAAGAGACAGTTCCTTTCCGGTCAGGAATATAACCGCTGCTACAGAGGCACGTCATTCCAGAGGTTCTTGTTAACATGCAAAGAAAAGGAAAATGTTGTAAACAGAGTGAAAAGGGAGAGAACTTTGCCCATCATTTACAGATGATATGATAATTTATATAGGAAACCAAAACCAATCAGCAAACTCTAAGAATTAAAGGGGAAAAAAATTACCAACTTTATCACCCATAAGATTAAAATGTCAATAGTAACAATGTTCTTCTATACCTCCATCAAAAACAAGAAAATGTAATATAAAATATCATTTCTAATAACAACCAGAACTACAAAATAGCAATAAACATTTAAAGTTTTCTTTAATAGAAATACAAAATATTGATGAAGGAAATTTAAACCTAAGGAAATAAAAAAATAGTTCATGAATGGGGCAATTAAACATAATAAAGATGTCAATTCCCCCCAAATTATTCTGTACATTCAGAATAATTTTGATCAAAACTCTTAAGATTTTAGGGGCAACTTAGCAAACTGACTCCAAAAATTATACAAGACAATGAATCTTAACAAATAATTAAGTTAATGTTGACAGGAACCAAAGTTGGGAACTTAAGAGTTATTACAAAGCCATGGTAGTTAACATAGTAGGTACTGGTATAAAATAAAAAAGACAAATAGCCCAGCCAGCATAGCTCAGCAATTGAGCATCAACCTATGAATCAGGAGGTCACAGTTTGATTCTGTCAGGGAACATGCCTGGGTTGCAGGTTTGATCCCCAGCGTGGGGTGTGCAGGAGGCAGCCGACCAATGATTCTCTCTCATCACTGATGTTTCTTGCTCTCTCTCTCTCTCTCTCTCTCTCTCCCTTCATTTCTGAAATCAATAAAAATATAATTTAAGAAAGAAAAAAGACAAATATACTAACAAACCATTATAGAGTCCCATGTCCAAGAGAACTCGGTGTTGTCAAAAACTGGTAAGAGTCTGACATTTTATGCTACCTACAAGTTAACAAGTTAGCCTGCCACAATGTTATGGCTGTTGGCAGAATACATGAGATCCCCGGATCGAGGACCACAAAGGACACTTTATTACTCACACCGAGAGCAGTAGCCAGAGTCTCAGCACTGGTGCAAGTTCCTTGGGTCCCCATTCCTCTAAGCCGACAAGAAAAAATCTGGGTGAGCCTGCACACACAGTGAGTTATGTGACAGAAGAGGAACCCCAGCTTGAGGAACCCAAATCTTCACAATGGTCAACAAGACTGCCTGTACTCTGCCCCAGAGAGAGAGAGAGATTGTCTATTATTATACTGGTCAGTAAACAAATCCACTTTTTGTTCTGCAAGGAGTCACTTTCTCTATTTCTAAGGTTGTTTACTATATAAACATCCTCAAAAAGATAATTGCATCCAAAATCTGTCACAGACTCTGATCACAAGACTTACAGAAATGCAAGAGTCACATGAAGAATTGTGTACCAACTGGTTGTATGGTAGAGTTAGCACCACAAATCACTGGGGGAAAGGGTGAATTATTTAGTAAATATGTTAGAAATAGTACCTTCCTGTGCAGAGAAAAATAAATTTGAGTCTTTACCTCATTCTTTCTATATCAATAAACTCCAAAGGTTTAAAGGCCTAGGTGTGATAAGACTAAAAACTAATTTTTTAGCGGCTTTTTTTTGTTTGTTTTTTTACTCTGGAGTCATGAATTATTTATCCAATAAGACCCCAAAAGCACAAACTATAAGGTAAAAACATAGATTTATATCAAAATTGTGTTCTTCAAAGTGCACCATTATAAACCTTAACAGGTACACTACAATTTGGGAGGGAGGCTTTGGAGTCTAAAATCAGCAAATGATTAACAAGTAGATTGTTCAAATAATTCCTATAAATAGCAAAAAAAAAAAAAAAAAAAAAGATAGAAAGGAAAATAGAAATGAGAAAAGGCTATGAATAGGCAATCCACAGGATAAACGCGAATGGCTAACACATTTCTGAAAGGTGCCCAAGCTGCCAAGAAAGCACAGAAATGCTCTTTCGGGTGGGAGCCATTCTATGGCCCATCCAACTGGCAAACATTAGGACGTCGGAAAGCATTCACTCTTGGTGCAGATGTGGGTGGGGAAATGGAGACCCTCACTCACAGCTGTGGGAATCATGTTGTAGCCATTTGGGAGAGTCATACAGATCTACTTAGAGAAATGAATGGCCCTGCAATTCTGCTCCTGGGTAAATATTTCAGAGAAAGCCTCATTCATGTCCATACAGAAACATGTCCTATGGCCTTGCATGTCCCTCTTTCTCTGCCTGGCCCACCCTCACTCGTCCTATGAGACTCAACTCAAGCTTGAATCTCCCAAAGCCTGCCCTCCATCCCCTTCACCTCCTCCACTCCTCCACCTCCTCCACCCTCTCCACCCCCTCCAACCCCCCCCCCCCACCTCCAGCACCCCCCACCCCCAGCGAGTGACTCTCTGCCCTTCCTCCATGCTTCCATCCCAGTCCTGGCTGCATCCGCCCACACACTGATCACATTGTACATTTGCAGTGGCATCTTCCGTTAGGCGCGAGTTCCCTTATAGAGCTCATTATATTTGGTCCGTCCTGTGTCTATCGCATCTCACACTGTTCTTGGCACAGAGCAAGCATTCGGCTGCGTGGAGTAAGTCTATTCATACAACGCAGGGCCAGGACCTGGTGCCTGGTACTCGCGAGGCAGAGCTGCTTCCCAGCCTTCAGATTCCAGCCTGACTGCAGTATCTCTGCGGGTCTGATAAGGGCAGGGAGGGCTACCTCCACCTGGGGCTCCTGGGATCCACAGGAATTCCATGCATCCACTGCTGGCATATCTTTCTGTGGTGAGTCGGCTAATGGCCTGCGTCGTTTCCAAGGAGAAGACGGGGGCCAGGCCAGGATGTGATATGCACTCGGCACAGCTGGTGTTCGTCAGCCACAGGCCTGGCAGTCTCACTAAACTTCCAATCCTCCTGCTTCCCCTTGTGTTCAAGAATGTGGGGCCCACTCCCTCTGGGCTCCAAAAATGCCTCAGGCTGGGTCCTTTGAAATCCTAACCTTTCCTCCTGCCTCTATTCCCTCGGCATCACCACCTTCATTGTAAAATAAATTATGCAAGTGGAAAGGGAAAAGAAACCCAGTGCAGAAATCCCATATGTAGAGCAACACCACGAAATCTCCGTAATGTCCCGAGCACTGTGCTCAGGCCATTTGGAGGACACATTATCTAGATAAGTATTAACAGAAGGGCCTATCGCAGAAACATTGCCCAAACTACCACCTTTTATTAAGCCCCCAGGAGAAGTTAAAGCCAGCCTGTTACTCTGATGTCTGGGACGGGCCTGGTTCTGTTTTGTTCCCTGCAGCCAAAGCAAGCTTAAGTCTCCAAGAAGAGGAACTTGGGGGCCAGCACCTTAATGTCAGAGCCCGGTGCAGGGCAGGTTGGCTGCCAGCTGACGCTCAGAGCTGGCCACGTGTCAGTCACTGGGAGCTCCTAGAGAGCCGAGGGGGCGGGGGGAGGTCAGTGTTGCTGGGCAGCTCACTGTCTGCCATTGCCGTCTGTCTTTCTTTGGGAACCAGAGCACCCAGGAGACACTGAGCCTTGAATCTTAGCCCTGCTCCCAACTTGCTGTGTGACCTCAGACAGTTACATAAGCTCTCTGGACCTCAACGTTTTCACCTGCCAAAAGGGAAGTAAAGGGGTGTCGCATCCAGAACTAGGTTATAAGGAAACTGAGTCACCAAATGACCTTTTGGGAGAGGCCATCCTGGGCCTGGAGTGGCTTCCCGAGGAGGCCGACCGCCACATCTACAGCCCCTTCGCCTTCCTAGCTGGGGGTAATCACATAACAATTTTAATAGATGAAGCCTTGTTTCTTTATGTATGAAACGGGGTTCAGAGAACCAACCTGCTGAGTTGCATGGGGATTAAATAAGACTTTATATGGCAGCACTCAAAATAGTTCCCAGAGCAGACGTGCTCAGTAAATATTAGTACGCAGTTATTATTGCTACCACTTAGCTTGTGTGGTAGGTGGTCCCCAGGGCACCCTCCCTCCTGGTATTCACACCTTGTGTGATGCCTTCCCCAGGCGTGTGGGTGGGACCTTGCAAGTGTCTCTTAATGAGCACACTACAGTGGAAGTAAAGGGGTGTCGCATCCAGAACTAGGTTGTAAGAACTTTCCACCTTGGGCATCCTCTCCTGTGCCCTCGCTCGCTCTCTTTGAAGGAAGAGCTGCCACACCCTGGGCCTCCCCGTGGTGGGATCCATGCAGCAAGAAACTGTGGCCTTGAGCTGCTGAGGACTGAGCCCTGCAGTCCACACCCGGAGAAAACAGACTCTTCCAACAACCACTTAAGTGCATGTGGCAGAGAGGCCTCCCCAGCCAGGCCTTGAATGCCTGCAGCCCCTGCCTCCACCTAAGTGCAGCTCTCAAGAGGCCCTGAGCCAGAGGACCTAGCTGCACTGTGCCTGGAGGCCTGGCCCACAGGAACTGGGAGATGTGTATTGTTGTTTGTTTTAGTATGTTTATTGCTTTAAGCCACCAAGTTTTGGAGTAACTTGTTACACAGCAATGGGTAATGCAGGCAGGCTTCTTTTGTCTCCAATACTCAGTCTTTCTGGGATAATTCCAAAGCTCAGCAGATTTCTGAGACTTCTGTGGCCACCCGGTGAGAACTGGGGTCTATGATAGGCAAGCGTTCCTGGAGCTCCTACCACATGCCAAGTACTGCGGGCTCTCCGGGGGAGTCACTAGAGCAGTGATGGCGAACCTTTTGAGCTTGGCGTGTCAGCATTTTGAAAAACCCTAACTTAACTCTGGTGCCGTGTCACATATAGACATTTTTTGATATTTGCAACCATAGTAAAACAAAGACTTATATGTTTGATATTTATCTTATATATTTAAATGCCATTTAACAAAGAAAAATCAACCAAAAAAATGAGTTCGCGTGTCACCTCTGACACGCGTGTCATAGGTTTGCCATCACTGCACTAGAGGCAAGGAGGCATTCACCCTTGGTAGACATACTATATAACAGTACAACTTCTAGCTTATCTGCATGGTGGAAATCCTCCTATATAATAAGAGGTTAATGTGCAAATCGATCAAACAGTGGAATGACCAGTCGCTATGACATGCACTGACCACCAGGGGGCAGATGCTCAATGCAGGAGCTGCCCCCTGGTGGTCAGTGCGTTCCCACAGGGGGAGCACTGCTCAGCCAGAAGGCAGGCTCACAGCTAGCAAGGGCAGCGGCAGTGGTGGGAGCCTCTCCCACCTCTGCAGCAGCACTAAGGATGTCCGACTGATGACTTAGGCCCACTCCCCATGGGCTGCTGGACTGCAAGAGGGCACAGGCCAGACTGAGAGACTTCCCCCCTTACCCCCAGTGCACGATTTTTGTGCACTGGGCTTCTAGTGCTATATAATGGTACAGCTTCTAGCTTATCAGTACAGTGGAAATACCATATAACTATACTATATCACTCTATAACTGTTATGCCTGTGTTGTGGAAATACTATAAACTCTACAACATCTGCTGTTTCTATGTGGTGAAAATGCTTTCATATTGACAGCTTGAAATTAGCTATGGTTAAAGTATGACACCATGGAAATCGGCAAATGCCACAAATCAAGGATTTGGGGGGGTTCGTAAAGATTGTGTTAACATTTACCAGCCCACAACTGAAGTTAACCCTTAGAGTTGTTAGTCTAAGAATTCCAGGGAAATGCAAAAGAAAAAAAGGTCTTTCTTATGTTGGGAACACAGGAGGTTTGAGGCGCGGGCTATGGGCACCAAGCTCTCTCTCTCTCGAAGCCCCTCCTGGCCCTCTGTTCCACAGTACTATACAAATTTCAGAACTCAGTTGCAGCCAAGAACCCTGTCTCTGGAATAGCAGAGATCTGGGTTCAAATTCTGGCTCTGACTCTCCATAGCTGATTGCCCTGGTGTAAACTAACCTCTACTGGCTTCCTCATCTGCAAAGCAAAACTATTACCCACCTCCCAGGGTTATGAAAGACCAAATGCATGTGCAAGTACCTAGCACCACACCTGGCACACAGTAGGTATTCAACACACACTCTTAGGAGCCCGCTTCTATATTTCCTGCTGCAAAAGAGAACTGGATTCAGGGTCAGGGAAGGGAAGAGGGTTTGATGCCCAGGTCCAGCCAAAGAATGTCAATGTCTGCATCTTGCACTGTCTATTCTCTGATCTCATGCTCTAGCCTGATACTAGGAAGCTGCATGAAGGGACACTGCAAGAGCTTTTGTCGAGCTGTGAGGCTGTGGCACAGGTAAGACACCACCATTCTGACCTTCATCATCATTGTCACCATCAAGGGTGATAAGAACATGAGCAGCCTCACCTTTGAGTGCACCAGACACTCAATCCTCAGCAGGTAAAAACGATAAAAGCAAGGCCTTATCTTCTCAGCTCATTGCTGTATCCCTGGGGCGTATCCCATTGTCTGTAACATAGTAGATGCTCAATAAATAGTTTTTAGATGATGAAGTTCTTAAGGACTGTTTGAGCTGGAGATCTTAGCCAACATGGTGTCCCAACAACCCACGCGTGCCCATTTTAGAGATGAGAAAGCCAAGTCTTACCATCAGTTACCAAGTGGGTCTGTTTAGCTCCCAGGCCCAGCCAGTCTCTCCAGAACCACATCTTGCTCCAATCTCTAAGGAGAAAGCCACTGGGTCTGGGGTTTCTCTTAGCCGTCAGATTCTGGTCAAATTTCAGAAGACGTCAGAATAATGAGGCATGTTTCAAACGCAGCAGGAAAGAGAGAACTTTCGGGCTGGTTTTAAAGTGTTTTAGTTTAGTTTGATTTTTTAACATTGAGGAAGCACCAAGGTGGTTGCAGGAAAGACGCCTAACAAAAAGGATTTGGGGGCGCGTGGAGTGTGGAGTGAGGAGTCTTGCAAAGCTGAAGACCTGCTGGTCCTTGTTAAAGAGAACAGCACAGCATTCTCCCTTCCCCCACAGCTCTCATTTGACCCTCCTCCTCCAGATCCCCTGGTTTTATTTTATAATCTAACTCGGCTGCAAACTCCCTAGCTATGCGGCTGACTTTTTACAGCCACGACTGGGGAATGACTTCATCTCGGTGAATTTATGGGTCACGGCAGAGGATGGAGCAGAGGAGCTTTAAGGGGGAAATCACAGCCCTCCCGCCCCCCTCCCCACCGTGATGATTTTCCCAGCCCGGCCTCGCACAGCAGTTCCTGCGCTGCTGTGACGAGCTGAGTGGTGGTGCTGGGCCAGAATCCCCTGTGGCCCCTGGCTGGTTCTGTGAGCTGTCAGCAGCACTAGGTGCTGGAGCTGGGGGAGTGTGGCCAAAAACACTAGGGAAGGGTGGCGACGGAGCGTGGGACGGGGCGTGGCTGAGGTCGGGGTGACTGCTCGGAAGGCGGAGGTTGCTTTAGGCATGAGTGGCCAGTACGCTCTGCCCTTAGCCAGAGCCCCTTATGACTCCAGAGGGACTGACTGCTGTCCTCCAAGTGCAGTGCCCATGCCTCGACTGGCAGCATTCTAGGTCCAAGCTGCCTCCTGACCGTTTTCATAGCCACCGTACCCCAACGGGCTCCTAGAGCAGGCGCGCAGCCGGCCTCTGTGCCTTCCAGGTGCTGTTTCCTGTCCTGGAGCACTTCCCTCCTCCTCTCCTCCTGCTCAGGGCAGGCTCTGCATCTACTTCACCCAGCCCTCTCCTCCCTTCTTCGGCCAGTGCCTGGCGCAGAGCTGGTGTGCCCAGAGCCTCAGCACAGACATGTCAACAGCCAATCCTGAGACCTCAGTGTCTGACAGAATGAAAGCCCCGCCTTCTGAGGCCAGTCCCTGGCAGGGCTAGGACTAGAGCGAGGCAAGCTAGGAGCCTCAGGCACACATTTTTAAGGAGGCTCTCTCTCTCAGGGTCGTGCCAGGGCAGGACTGGCACCTGAGGATAAGTGCCTTTTTAAATTTGGTACCTCTCTCATCTCCCCTAGTCCCAGCCCTGCTCACTAGCATGTTGTCTGAAACAAAACTTAAACTTATGCCCTCCAGTCCAGCGGTCACCAGCCTTTCGGACCTCACGGACCACCGGTTGGTGACCGCTGCCAGTCCAGTCCATGAACTTGGGCTCTCAGAGGTGGTAGGACTATAGGGGAGTTTGGGCTCAGGAAGGCCAAGTTCAAAGCACCGCCTCTTTGCTCGAGGATCTGGGCCTCATGCGTATTCCTTCTGAGCTGCAGTCTCCTCTTTGCCCCCTGGCATATGAACCACCCTTCTGTTTAGCGAGGGTAAATGATTGAGCATGTGGGCATGGGGTTCGGCAGGTGGAGGCAGGCGAGAGAGGAACCGGAAAGGCTTTAAAGCTGAATGGGACCCTTGACTGGTTCTAATAACTTACTAGGAACCAGACCCCATGACCGGGACTGAAGATGGCGAGGCATTCACAGACAAGGAGGTGAGCAAACAGGCGGGGCTTCCGCTGTCCCCCGATGGGGCTGTAGCCTGTGTTCATCAGGGGAGAGAAGACACCGGCCCCTGGAAGGAGGAGCTTTGCTGGAGGGACTGTGAGCTGCATGTCCAACCTTAAGGGGGAGGTTTTCAGATGGACGAGGAGAGGAAGCCTGTCCCAGGCAGGGAACCAGCTTATGCAAAAGAATGGGTTCACCACAGATCCTGCTGACGGTGAGGAACAGTGAGCAGTAGGTTGAGCTGAAGGGGGGACAGTGGTGAAGAGGGGTCCCGGCCAGCTCTGCGGCAGAGCCTGGGCCTGCTCTCAGGGGTGGGATTGCTTTGCCACATTTCCCCCCACCCTCACCAGCTTCCTGGCTTGGCGCCTCGGTAGCATCACCCGCTAGTAGCTCACCCCGCACGCAGCCCCCTGCCTGTCCCTGGAGACACCTGCCCACTCCCCTGTCCACTGCCCCTCGCGTGCTTTCTCCGCCTCTCTCATCCCTTTGGAATAATCACTTTAAGAAAGCCAGGCTGCTCTTTCCTCAGCCCCGGGGAGATCTGAGCGCTCGCCGCCCCGGGCGTATTTGATCCGTCTTCCTCCCCAACTTGCCTACTGTCAGGGAAATTGGAATCCGGCTCCAACCCATAACGAGATTAATGTTTTAAAGACAAGCGTGCACCTCAGAGTGCAGTTGGGGCTGCTGCTCTTTGATAATCTATTCAACTCATTCGGTGCCATGCTTAATAGAAAGCTGTGTCTTCTGTGATGATTACAATATACATTAATCAAAGCCACGTTGTGCTGAGAGTTGAAAATAACACTTCCCTTTCTTCCCCTTTGCAGAAAAAATGCTCATCTACTCAACAAGACAGAGAAAGGCATTTAGAGCTGCAGAAAACAAGCCACAACCTCTTTGGGAAAGCTGGTTCTGAAAACTGGGGGATTATCATTAAAATGCCTTGGTGCTCAGAAAAACCACACGGCAGGGGGCCAGCGGTGAGCTGGGTTCAGAACACAGTGTTTGTAACTGGCCTGTGGATCAGGAAAGAGCCTGGCCCGCCCACCGTCAGAGTCCCGGATGGAAGAACATCACGGCTCCTCTTGGCACCACCAGAGTCTGACCCTTACCTTTGAGCACCACTCGAGGGTCTCCAGTCACACTGCCAACAACAGCCAGCACTGGATACTGTGCCATTTAGTTTTCAAATAAAACGCATCAGGACTGACTCTTCCTGCTTCCCACGCCAGCCCTGGGCCCCTCACAATGACAGGGAACCGACACTTGGAGGGCGGAGTCAGGAAATGCGGGAGAGGCCCTCAGGACTTGCCCTCATAGGGGTTTGTTTCCTGCTGGCTGGGCCTGCCTCTACAGCTCAGAATAATTTCACTTCTTTGAGCATCAGCGTTGTCCTCTCAGGAATTGGAATAGCGGTACTCACTGACCAAGGTCATGGCAGGAATGAAATCGGCTATAGGGGTAACTATCCATAGAGCGGAGTGTGCCACGTAGACACACAGCATTGTCCAAACAAGGCAGCTCCTCCGAGAGGCGGTGTGGGCACCCCGTCCGCCCTCGGTGCCTGGAGGCAGAGGGACCCATTGGAATGCTGACTGCTGCTTGTAGCACTGGGACCATGAGCCAGTCATTTAACTTTTTGTTTCTTAGTTTTTTCATATTTAGACTGTGATGATAATAGTACCAACCTCTAGAGTCATTGTGTCTTAGGGCTGTTGGGTGAGCTCAGCTATGTAAACCAGTCAGATCGTGCCTAGACTGGCAAGCGCCATGTGTTTGCTTGCACCACTGTTTCCCATCTGCAGTGACATTTTTAAAAAGTACACACATAAGCCAGGGGTCCTACAATCATGTTTTAACAGCAGGTGCCACATCTGCCTGGTTCACTCCGCTAACCCCAGTGCTGAGCGTGATGGTAGAACATAGGTGAGCTCTAGCTGGTTTGGTTCAGTGGGTAGAGTGTTGGCCTATGGACCGAAGGGTCCCGGGTTCGATTCTGGTCAAGGGCACGTACCTAGGTTGCAGGCTCCTCCCCAGCCCAGCCCTGGTCAGGGCACATGTGGGAGGCAACCAATTGATGTGTTTCTCTCACATGGATATATCTCTCTGTCTTTCCCTCTCTCTTCCACACTCTCTAAAAGTCAATGGTAAAATATCCTCAGGTGATGATTTAAAAATAATAAAAGAACATAGGTGAATAAGTGAACATCAAATGTGACTCAGAGCTTCATGGCAGGCAGAGCAAAAAGGAAACATTTTGAGGGAGTCATGCAGGTCTCACCTACTGAAGGAAGGAAAGAAACACACCTTCCCACCAGTGGATGCAAACTCTTTCATGGTACCAACTTTTACAAAGGGTGTTATGCATGGATTTGGGCTTGAGAGTCGCCAAACACTAATGGGTCATGCCTTCAGTAACAGCTAACCAGGGGAAGCAGAAATGTCCTTTATTTAACCTTGGCCGACAGCTAGACCATAATATTAAAATATATCTCAAGGCAAAGCCCTAAATAAATATGGTCAGCAGAGGAGGCTTCTCTGGCCAGCTTCTTAATGTGAGAACCAAATTTAACCATTCCCAGAGTGGAGATTCTTAACCTGCTTTAGAATTTGACACCTGTTTGATGAGTCTAATTAAAAACTCAGGATCTTCTTCCCAGCAAACTATACCTGCCCCCAACATTCTACACACACAGATCTCCTGAATCAATCCATGAGCACTCTAGGCATCTATGAACTTAAGGCTAAAAACACTCAGAAAAGGGGTTGGAGAGACTGCCCCACAGACCCCAGGTATGAACAGCCTTTCAGCTGTGCGGTGGTTGAAGGGCATCCATTGTTCTCCATTGTTTCGGCCGGGCTTAGTGCCAGGGACTGGCTCCTGGCTGAGCTCCTTGGCAAGAGCCTGCAGTGTGGATTGCTTCTATTGCTGATTGAAGGGCAATCCAAATTGTTTAGGTCTAAATGGGGAAGTAGTTTAGACATCCCCCTTCCCACCACCTTCTCAGGGAGTGAGGCCACTGGCTTAACCACCTGATGTCACCTACATCCTGGGTGAGGTGGCTGGGAGCTGGGAGCATCAGGAGCAGAGCAAAGCTTTGCCCAGAACAGGAGCACCACTGTCGGGGCCTCAGCGCGAGCCGTGCCCTGGAGGGACCGGGCCTTTCCAGCAGCAGTGGCTTCCGGTGTCCAAGCCAGAGAAGGGGATGAAGCTGCTTCCGGGCCCCTGGGTGGATTTTAATGCCGAAGAATTGCTGACTCTCTCTGTAGAGGTGGGGCCTCTGCTTATCAAACATGAGGACCGGTGTGGGTGTGGTGCAGGTTTCCTGCCCTTTTTTGACCAAAATGAGGTAGTTCAAGAACGCTGCTTTTGATCCTTCCTGGAGCACTGAGAGAGCGGCAGCAAGCCAAGAAGTGGCCACCTAAACTCTCAGAACACCTCTGGCCTCATCACTGCCTTTCTCCCCAACACATACAACCTGTCCACCCTGTGCTCCAGCCGCCAGCACCCTTAGCTGCCAGCACCCTTAGCTGCCAGCACCCTTAGCTGCCAGCACCCTTAGCTGCCACCTCAGGCCTCTGAGTGGGATGCAGCTTCCACCCCTGCTGGGTGTCCTCCCCTTTCTCCATGGATGGCATCCTGTTCACCCTTTAACACCCTGCTTACATATGACCTGCTCTGCGAAGCCTGCTGGGGTTAGGGTTAGGGTTAGGGTTAGGGTTAGGGCACACCCACGTCTCATTATAAGGGGGTTTGAGCTGGTTCTTCATCTAGGACATGGGGACAAATGTCTTGAGGATTTGTGTGAGAACTGTATGTCACCATGCGAGGCCATCAGGGCAAGTCCTCAGATTCCAGCAGCAGCCCTATTAGGACCACAGCTGATTAAAAGTTCCCAAGCACCTACACACCATTTAACTCAGTTAATCATCTGAGTGTGGCATTGGAGCCTAGTCACCTAACGGCGAATGATTGTCCAAGGTCCCAGGGAGGAGGAGAGATGGTAGAATCAAGGCTCCCAAGCCGGCGGTTCGCATGACTCGCCTAGTACCTACTCCCGGACATATGGACGAATGGAAAGGGGTAGGTTCCCAGGAGGAAGCGTTTGCCTTCCCAACTCCTGCGTTTTACTGGAGGGAGATTCGTGGCAGCCTCCTTCACACCCTTCCTCCCCCAGATACATTACAAAAGGTGTTGCTGCAGCGAATCTCAAATGAGCACATAATGATCAGCCCTGCCTGGGAGGTGTGCCTGGGCCCACCAGCCAGCGACACTGTTACAAAATTAATCCCCAAAGAGCAGACACCCCCATCCGACTTGAGAGACCAGAGACAATGGAGCCTCCTGGAGGACTCCGGGCATGTCCTGTGTAACAGGCCGGGCACAGCTCACAGCACACAAGATTGCTCCTACAAAAGGATTGGCCACAGCGGAGGGGGGACCACTCTGCCCCCATGCCCACAAGTGAGTCCCGACCTCATTTCTAAAAGCCAGAACACACCTGAATGGCCCCCGACAGGGGTCTTGGCTCTGCTGAGGCTGCTGGGCTTGCTTACGAGCCTGAGGAGATTGGTTTTGGCATCTCCTTCTGGAGGAATGGGGGAGCGGCTTCAGGTTGGAGGGTTAATCTTTATCTACCCACCTGCATTGAGTGCAATGTGCATTTCTTTAGTATGTACCACCTCAGTTGGCTTCATGAGGCATGAGCTGGGTCTGGGAAGCAGGTTGAACAACCTCTAGCATTCTGGCCTCTGTTTAGGGCGCAGGATGGGTAAAACTAAACATTATATGGCAATGCCTTACACGTATAAGGAGCTTTCAAACCTGCTCGCCAGTTTCATAGCCATGCCCTCTTTTGATGCTACGGGCAAGCCTGGGAGTGAACCAGGGCCTGCAGGTAACACAGGGAAGAATGAGAACACAGGTGCAGAAAGGGGACCCGCTCGCTGAGGATCGCGGAGGGACTGGAAGAGCTCAGAGTTTTCACACCCAGGGCTTTCTTAGCAAAGCGTCCTTCCCCCCAGGCCTGTCTGGGGACAAATGACACTGAGAGTAGAGCAGGGGCAGAGGACAGCCACGGGGATGCGTGTGGGCCGTGGAGTGATCGTGTCCAGCCCGGCCTGGCCTGGCCCTCGGTGCCCTGAAGGGCAGAGTGTGGGTCCCGCAAGCCGTGTAGGTGAGTGCCCTGTGAGTCTCCTGGCACCAGAGTGTGGGCTGTGGCTTCTCTCCTTGCACAGACTCCCTGCCCCGCCCAGAGCCTGGGTTGCGCTGGGGACAGACTGATTTCACCCCCAGAGAAGCCTGCCTCTGGGAGAGAATGCTTGCAGCCTCTGGTGGTGACCAGCGTTTGCCAGGCGTCACAGTGCACCAGTCACCTTTCACCCATGTCCAGTGCACTCAGTCATTTCCCAAATATTCACACGTGTCCTCACTCCTCCTGGAGCAACGCAATCATCTTGTGAAGATAACAAACAGGGCAGAGACTCTCATCCCCGCTGGGCAAGTGGCCTGCCCAGGTCCCCAAGCCAATCACAGATAGCAGGGCACCAAAGCCGGTCTCTCCACTCCAGCATCCAGGGCCAGGTGTAGTTTGGATCGGCCAGTGGCCTCCTGACCACCCCTCCCCTCAGCCAGCATTTGCTCCAGAACATAACTAGCCACCACTGATCAGCAGGAGAGAAAACACAGTCTGGTCATGATATGTGCTGTACGTCCAAAGCCTCCCACTAACTCCCCTTCCCAGGGCTCCGCGGGCTGCGCACATGCAACACAGCAGAGGCCCGCCGTGGGTCTCGGGACGTCTCCCTATCCGGACAGGCCTGCGTCTCCCCCTCCCACAGCCTTCCACATCACTCTTCTCTAACAACCTGGCTGGAGTATGCTGCTCAGGCCAGAGGGCCAAAGTGAGACAGGCTATTTCCTCCCCTTGAACCTGAGATGGATGTGTCTGCAGCACCTCACCCCATCTGACGTCTTGCACCACCAGGGCTGGAAAACAGGCACCAGGAAAGAGGGTGGGAGCGGGCCTGCTCCGTGCCGACACTGGTGTCAGTGAGAGCAACGTGTCTGCTGCTTGGGACAGGAGGGAAAGAGGGCATTTCCTGCAAGGTCCTCACTGTTACCGTAGCGATGCTATCCACTAGGAAACACGGCCCGGGGACTGTCATGGGCTGCAGCCCATCATCCAAGCACCCCTCCCCACACTCCACCATTCCTTCTCCTTCCCCCCTGAGAAGCTCTTAGGAAAAAGTGGGTGAGCTCCCCTCTCCGAAAGCAGAAACCCAGGAATACAACTCAACACAAGCCAGCCTTCAGGGACTCTGCAGCTTCCCAGGACAGGCGTGAGTCTGCTTAGCGGAGCCGAAAAGCACAGCACGTACCCAGTTTCAGAGGTGCCAGGTAATTGCTCCTGGCAGGTAGAGCCGATTGGCTTGTCTTTCTTGTTTACCACATCTGGGTTTGGGAAAATAACAGCCAGATGTTCAGAAAGCAGCTCCCTTCATCCTTTACAGAGTGAAACAAAGCACTGTGGTCAGATGTGAATCTGTGTGTGTTTAAAGGCTTATGCTGTTGGTTACATAAATATTTAAAAGATGTCCCATGCGATTCCACTAAGGGTCCTAAATAAAGCCCCAGGTGCTAACGGGTGGGAGACGACTCTACTCGCCGTCCAACACGTTGCTCTTCCTTCTCACTCTTCTTCTCTCCCCTCCCCTCCACCTTCCATCTTGGTCCCATGTTTTCTCTGGCTCTCTTTCCAAGCTGCATGGCGTTGAGCTTTTCAACAAGCAGACGAGTGGAGTTTGTCTCAGCTCCACCAGCCAGCATTTGGGCCACCTTGGAAAAGTCGCTGGCCGCCACCACTCTCCTGCATCTCCAAGGCAAAAGCAAGATGCTGCCCGTAGCACTGGCGCCCTGGGCCACTCAAAAGGGAACATACCTCAAAGGTCTACTCTCTTAAGGGACTCCGCGCATTGATTCAGTGGCTCAGCAAACATTTGTTAAGCACTTATGTGCACTGGCCATTATTCTAAGATACAAGGAACAGCACCTAAGCCATTGTGGTCATAAGAAACATTGTGAATTGCTTTTCCTGGAAATAAGGGCTCTGGGAGTGTCGTCCTCCCCCCACCTCCCTGCCTCCTAAGACCCCAACATGGCACTCCAGTTTTCATAAGGCAAAGTTCCTAAGGGCTGAAGGAGTAGGCAGGAGTCATATCACAGCAGGAAGTCACCTGCGTTCCTGTCCAGTCCTACTTCCAGGTGGCTTTCTTTTCTCCGCTGCCTGCCAGCTGCCCCCGCTCTCCCACCTCCTCTGGGCATCAGGCTTCCTTGTGCTTTTACCTTGGACCCTCTGTGCCAGCTGTTTCCCCTGCTCAGCACCCTCTTCTCTCGTTGGCTGCCTGCTCATCTTCAAATCCCAGCAAATCATCAGCTTATCCAGCAGCCGCTCAAGCAGGCCTTCTTCTCTACCGTGGAAGCACCTGATTGCAGCTGCTTAGACACCTGGAGGGCAGGAGCTTTGTCTGTCCTGCTTGCCTCCACTCACGGAAGGGCCCTGATGCACTCTTGTGGACTGACCCCAGGTGGTTGATCTACAGATCCCTTAGTATATCCTATGTGTTGCCTTCATTTTGGAGGAAGAGTTTTGCTTGCAGAGCCCAGAGCAGGAAGGGCCATGGGGCTTCCAGCCCAGCCTCAGGGAGAGACTCACCTTGGCTTAGAGAAGGGCCGGCACCACCCGCCTGAGCACAAGCCTTGAACTTGGGCTGAACCCTGCTCAGGAGCATCATCCTGGGAAAAGAAACTGCATTTGCATCGATTCTCCACACAGCCATTCTCTTCAGGGCCATACATTGTTCCTTCTTGACATGGGGCCTGGGGAGCCGTCCCCCCTCCCTCGCTCTCTATGTAAATACAGGCTCCTTGAAGGATATTTATTGGCCTGCAGAGAAGATGCAGGGAATTCTGCTCTCTAGGTGAGTGATAAAAAGGAGCAGTGAGCGGATATGTTCGCCAGCTTATTCACCACAAATCTCTTATTTATGGCCTCATAACCTTCTGCCGGCCTAGGACTCTCCTTCCCACCTGGTTCCTTCCCAGACGGAAAAAGTGCTGAGCTGAGGACTATTTGTCTAAGGTTCCTCTCTGCTTCTGGTTTCGACAGCTGGAGCCGGCCCCATTGATCTCCCTGTGTCTGCGTGGATGGTGATGAGGTCTGCAGGATGAGTCCCTGCTGCAAAGCATGCTGGGCTTATTACGGCCTTGCACCTGATGATTGGTCCAGCCCTTATTTCAACCCCTCCAGCATTCATGGAAGCTCTACTGTGCCTGGCACTGTGGGCCCCGCCAAGAATGGAAAGGACGATAGTGCTCTGTGCACCTCCCTTGGACCTCCTTCTCCAGCTTCCTGAGCAACAGGGAGCAGCTCCCAGCCAGGCCTCGCGTTGGGTGCTTTGGATGTAGTGCACTCAGTCGATCCTCTTAGCAATCCTATCAGGACAGAACATGTCCCCACACCAAAACTCATCATAGACGTCCAAGGCTATTTTTTCTTCATCTCTTAGTGGAATTGCATACCCCTAACTGGGCGTTCTCCGAGGGTCCTCCCACAACAGACAGCCCAGCCCTGCTGATGGTGCCTCCTTCCACTGGTCCTCCCATTCCCTGGCTCCATGCCCACCATGCCCCACCGGTTAGGTTTCCATCAGGCCAGGGGATGGGAGGACCAGTGGAAGGAGCCAGATGTACTATTTTATAGGCAGAGACTTTCATTTCTGTACCTCCATCATCAGCTCTGGGCCTGGCCCACAGACACACACGAATAACAGGTGGTACATGGATGAACTGGGTGTTATCTCCCATCGTCCTGATGAGGGGAATAAGATGTGCCTAAGGCCATGGGGTGGGTTATGGCAGAGCCAGGAATATGTGACCAGGACCTTGGTTTGGTCCTTTCCTTGGCATCAAGTCCCCTGCTCACTCTGGGACCATATCCATCCCCAGAAAATCTCTCTTCCCCATCGCTAAGAATATGAAAGGGATCCTCATATCCCCATCCTATGGAGGCTCCTCCCTGCTTCCCACCCCTTTGATCTCCCCCCGCCCCCCTCCACATGCCCACTCCTCCCAAATCAGAAACACATGTTTCGTTTGACCTTCGTTGTTTGTGACTCCCCAAATGGTGGATTAACCAAAGGTCTCAGGGCCCCCGCTGCTCTAGAGTTCTTTGTCTGGGGTCCATGCTGGGCATGGGCTAGCAGGCTGGGAAGCCAGCCTCGTGGGAGGCCCGAGTCTCCACTGGCTACAGCTCCTGGAAGGACAGGAGATCTCATGGGGGCTGGGGAAGAGGGGAGCACCATGCACTCAATCCCCAACAGAGGGGCGTGTGTCACTGCACATGAACTCTGACGGCAGGGACGACGAACTACATTTCATAGGTGAGGAGCCTGGGCTGCGGAAATGCAAGTGAGAGTAAGGCAGAGGCGAATGTGAGACGTCCTATCAGATGCCCCCACAGTACCCTCCACAGCCCCATCACTCCCAGGAACCCCTCTAATGGGGAAGAAGCAGATCTGTTGGAGAGGCGCCTGGCCAGATATCACCCCCAATGGGAGGAAAGTTGCCCCCAAACACACACACTTTGTGACATTATTGTTCAGAAAAGTCCCCCATCCTCTCGGCGGGCATTATGAAAGTTACGCATGGGGCAATGAGTGCCAGCCCCTCTCCACCCCACCCACCACGGTTTTCCCTGGGGGCTGCAACTGTCTCTTTGGGGTTCTGTGGAGCGCCCCTTCCTGTGAGCTCTCTAAGCTAGGCCAGCCGAGGAGCCACCGGGAGGTGTTCTGAGCAGCCTCACTCCATCCCTGACAGCTGCGTGCCCCTGGGGAGACACGATTCTCTCAACTGTTTCTTTAACGGGGAAAACAGGGTTAACAGCACCTACTGCACAGGAGCCTGTGCACGAGAATGGAGTGATGTCTGTGAGCCTGGGAGCCCCACTGTGCCATGAGGGACAACAGGCCGATGTAGAAAGCACTCAGAGAGCATTGTCTCCGTTGGTCCTCGGCAACCCTCTGAGGAGGTGTTTTGCCATCACCCCATTTTACAGGGGGTGAAACAGAGAAACAGAGGCTCAGGACTTGCCCAAGAGTGCACAGCCATTAAATAGAAAGGCAGGAACCAAAACGCATCCTGCCTCCTTGCCTCGTGTGCCTTGCTTTCCTGTGACCAGGTGCCTGGCACTCTCCTAACTGAGCACACACCACGTGTCCAGGGCACAGTGTGGGTCAAGCAC
This sequence comes from Myotis nattereri, assembly GCF_964212035.1. NCBI lineage: Eukaryota > Metazoa > Chordata > Mammalia > Chiroptera > Vespertilionidae > Myotis > Myotis nattereri. Next base: position 13,148,107 of record NC_138088.1, read on the forward strand.
AAAGGACGAAAAGATGAACATGATGTGGCTGCATGTTGCCCTTGCAGATAATGATGGAGAAAGAGAGAGAGAGAGAGAGAGAGAGAGAGAGAGAGAGAGAGAGAGCCCAGAGGGAGACCTCAGTGTTGGGGTCTGCATGTGGGGGTGGGTAGCAGTGAGGAAGGGTTCCTGCAGCAGGTGATGACTGATCTGGGAGAGAAGAATCAGAAGAGGTGGGCCAGGCTTGGGGGAGAAAGTCAGGACCTTCCACACAGAGGAGCATGAGTAAGCAAAGGAATTGCACCGCTACACAGCCTCAGTGCACAGAATGGCAAGGAGCTGGGTGTGCCCAAATACCGAGTGCCAGGCAGGGAGTGCGGATGTGGATGGAGAGGCGGACAGGCACCTGGCCACAGAGGGGCTGCAGGAAGGTCTGGGAGTGCGGGCCGTGCACTGTGGGCAAGAGGGAACTGCAGAAAGGTTTTAAGCAGAAAGAGATGTGGTCAAATTTGTGTTTCTGAGGGATTATTCTGGCTATTTTGTACAGATCAGGGACCAGCCTGGGTCAGGGAGACCTTGGGGAGGTGAGAGGTGGTGAGGGCCTGAGTGGGAAATTTGGGAGCAGTGACAGGAGTGGAGGAATAAACTTGGAGATTAGTTAGGAGGTCAGAGCAGCAGGAAGTGCTGGATGAGATGAGGGACATATGGGAGACGGATGAGTCAAGGTGTTGTCCAGGTTCCTTACTGGGGTCCTGGCTGGGTCGTGAGCAGGGACCCACCGAGGACTGCTGATCTGGGCAATCAGGTGATGAGCTTCTGACTCCCGATGCTGGAGGCCCGTGGGCTGCTCCAGGTTGGGGATGCTTGGGGGGCTGAGTCAGGGCCCGTGGCTGAGCTGAGAGGGGTCAGCTGGAGCTGTGGACTGGGCATGTGCCAGCTTGTCGCTGGAGGCTGACATCTTGGGAGTGTTGTTGAGCAACAAGAGGAGCCAAAGGCAAAACCCGGGAGAAATACTAACCTTAACAATTTTTCTTTTCAATTACAGCTGACACTTAATATTATATTAGTTTCAGATGTAAAGCACAGTAGTTAGACATTAATATAATTTATGAGGTGATCCCCTTGAAAAGTCTACTGCCCACCTGATACCACACATAGTTATTACAGTATTATTGACTATATTCCCCATGCTGTGCTTCGCATTCCCATGGCTCTTCTGTAATACTAACTTTTAAGAGGAAAACTGGCAGGGCAATCCAGGGAGGGGGCCAGCCTAGTCAAGAGAGAGGGAAAGGCAGGGTTTCAGAAGGAGACAACGGCCAACAGGTAAGGACTGCCAGGTAAGGACTGAGAAGTGTCCACTGGACTGGGGACCCCAGGTCCCTGGACTGTGGCTGAGGATGGGTTTCCCGGAGGTTGGGAATATATGTCAGAGCAAGGGAGACAGCAGACCGGGAGGCAGGAAAGTGGAGACCCGCAGTGCAAGTTCTTTTTCGCCTCTGAGGGGAGAGAGGAAAGAGTTCCATCTAAGGACCATGAGGCCCAAGAGCGGCTGTGTTCTCAGATGGAACCAGCCTCAGCAGGTTCTCTGGGTTCACATCAGAGATGCATTGACTGTGAAATGGACAGGAGGTCGTTGACACGGCCTGGAGGACACAAAAGGCCAGACCCCATGGGAATGCACAAATGGGATACCTCCCCTCACAGAGCACCTCCTTGGAGGAGCACCTGCCTGGCCGTTCTTTTTACGCTGGAGTCCCTGTCACCCCTTCGTCACTTTAATTTTCTCCAATCACTTTTGCTACATGGCATCTCATTTCTATTCATTTGATCACGGCTTCTCACCAGATGTGAGGAGGACAGGAATGTTCTATGCATCGTTCATAGCTGTGTCCCCAGCACATGGAACAGTCCCTGGCACAGTGGGAGCTCAACTAATGTCTGTTAGCGGATGGATGTATTGATATAGTGAGAAGACATTCCCATACACAACTGACTGAATCAAGGAGTCATGGGTCCATATTTCGACAGGTGGAGGAAGTGTTAGCAGGGGTGTATTAGAGAGAATTGGTGGGCATGGCTTATTTGGGAAAAGGCAAGGGGTCCACTATTCCTTCCTTCCTTCTTCCTTCCTCCTTTCTTCTTTCCTTCTTTTCTTCCTTTTTTTCTTCTCTCTTCAACCTTCGTGGAGTACATATGATGTGCCAGGAATTATCGATGCAAAGATTAGCAATACAGACTCTCCCTCCATAAGGAGCTTATAATCCAATGGGAGAACAGGAGAGAGACCATCAGAGCCCAAATATGATGTATATTACATGGGCTGGGGAGAAAAGGGGCGGGGTGGCAAATGTAAAAGGCCTTGAATGCTGAGATAAGGACTTTAACTTACTGGAAAATAGATTTTTAAATGGGGACCCTTTGATGGTTGATACCAGGGAAGCCTCAGAGCCACCCCTACGTTACAGAGGAACTCGGGGGCAGCTGGAGGGCCCGTAAGGAAGGGGACTAAGCACAGGAACAGGAAGCCTGAGGAACTGGTCCCAGTCAGTGCTAGAGCCACTTCCTACCAGAACCGTCAGAGCCCAGTGGGCCACCTCTTCCCAAGTCCTCCTTTAAGGACCTCACCATTGACAGCTTACAATTGGCCCTCATGGGCGCACTTACCCCAGGGAAATTGGCGCGCTTTTCCTTGGGGTGGGTTTCCCCACACAGTCACAAGAGGTGGACTCCCAGTGTGACATAGGAACTTACTAACAAGCTGGGCTTCTCTGTCCAAAGCCCTATGGGACTTGTTCAACTTGGACTTTCATCTCCGCTTCCATCTTCTTTTTTCAGAAACAGACTGTGTGTGTCCTCCCCCCTCAGACCATCACATCTGGTTCCATCCTCTGAGTGGAACGGACAAAATCAAGACAAACTGAGAGGGTGAAAGGGCTTCAGCAGCCCCGAGACCGGTCTGTTTTGTTTTGTTTTTATAGCTTAGAGACCTCTGGATCCTGGGGGATGAGCTGCTGAGCAGCGAGGGAACAAAATGTTTCATCTGTGTGTGGTGTTTGCAGCCAAATTACCTGACCCAGAAGCAGGAGAAGTGGAAGGCAGAGAGCGGGCGAGCCAAGTTCCTCCCTCGGCCTCCCAGAGCTCTGGTCCGCAGCATCCGAGGAAGGAGCGCAGCCAGCTGAGCCAGAGGGCCACGCCAAGCACCAGCTGGGAGGCGGGCTGCCAGGAGAATGGGCTCAGTGAGCGATTGTCTCTGGGCACTGCCCTCACATGACTGCCCGGGGGTGTGGCTGCTTCATGTGTAGGTAAAACACAACAGTGTCTCTCCAGGGTGACAGGCAGAAAAAAGGGATCTGCAGGGATTCCATAAAGCTATTGACTCCTGGTGTTAGTTACAGTCCGAGAGTGGAAACAGGCATGATGGTTGGACTGTCAGTTTTGAGGAAATGTCCACCCCGAGCAGAAGTTTGGGGGGCAGGCTTCACAATGCCTGCCGAAAACGCCTATTGCGCACAGGGGCGTGCGTGTGGATGCACATGCACAAGTAATCAATTAATAGTCAGAACAGTGGCCAGGTGTCTGCAGCTAAACAGGGCTTCCTGCTTTCACATAGCTCCTCCATCCCCCCCTCCCATCCGCTGCGAGGGAGGCTCGTTTCTAGTGTGTGTGTCCTAGAGGTTGCCCAATAGATTCACGCATTTCTCACACCTAGCATCACCGGTGCCCCTCCTCACCTTTCATTCGTGTTCTGCTCTCCTGTCCTCCCTCCTGATTTTCACTAACTTGTTTCTTTGCTTTAAACCTGTCCCTCTCATCCACAGTCCACCTGTCTACTCCTCCCACTGCCCCCCTTTGTCTTTCCTTCCTCTCCCTTTTTCTTTGTGGCTCCTGCTCCCTTTTCTGACTCCTCTTCTCTCCTCCCTTTTCTCTTCTTTCTGTTCTCTCTCCTTCAGCCGTCCCTACCTCCCAAGGTCAACAAGCAACTCTGCACAGAGCTTCCCTCAGAAGAGCTCACTTGGCTTTAATTAGGATCCTTTCAGCAGCCCTGACCCCAGACAAAGCCCTGCACTCGAGCTGCCTATTTCCTTTGCTCTATCTTGTCACCTCCCTCCTCTATGCCTTTAAGAGCAAAAATCCAATAAAAGAGATTTAGAGTAGACATATGGAAGAGGAAAGGATGGAAGACATCCCCCTCCTCCTCAGCAGTAGAGATGAGAAAACTGAGACTGGGAGAGATACCGGGACAGGCCAAGGTCAAGTAGCCAATGAGCGGCAAAGGCTGGTGTCAGAACCCTGGCTCCCCAAGCCCCTCCCCATGAGCTGCCCCCTGAACCTGGCCATGGAGGGACTCCTTAGAGCAGTAAGGGCACCCCTCCCAGGACCAGACTCTGCTTAGCAACAGTGCTGACATTTTTCCAGACATGCCCCAAGGCATCTTGGGAAGAAGCTACAAAGTTAAACAAAAACAAACGGTGCCCTGGGTAATTGCACACACTCCTATTTTCTTAACATAGCGACTGTATCTTGTTAAGGGGGGGCTTCTGAATGTGGACAGAGAGAACCTTGTCGTCACCCATTAAAAATGTCTAATTTCACACACTGTCATGCAGCTCCCCATCCAGCTGGCTCTCCACCGAAAAGGAGCAAATGATTGTATCTGGGCACGTAGCACGTAGGTATTTTGCACAGGGAATATTAGACCCTACTCTAATTGGCTTGCATATTTGCCATCTTCGGCAGACTTTTAATTCATCTAAAACAGAGACCTGGCTATTTCAGACAATGCCATCTGCCCAGTGCAGACATGGCTCTTCGTCTTACCTGAGTCTGTCCCATCTCCAGTCCTGTTTTCCCAGCTGTAAGTCGAGAGTGGACTGGAGTCTCCAAGGACCCATTCAGTGCTAAGCTTTGTTGTTGCTCAGACTTGCTCTACACTTGCCAAAAACTTAATGGCACAAAAACACTGAGCAAAAGTCTGGTTTTTGTTAGAGCCTTTGCTTACAGAGCCGTCTCCCAAATCAAGGACCTTCCTGATGCTTCTTAATAAGCCAATTCCTTAAAGAAAGATGAAAATTATAATATGGAACCTCTGGGTGCACTCTGCTCCCCGTAATGAAATGTGCAGGAGGACGAGCATCCGGTTCAAGGACTTTATACAAGTTATAATAACTTAACAGTAATAAGCTAATAGTCAAATGGAATTAATAACAGGAATGTGGCCATTTAAGCAGTGAGATGGCCTTGTGTCATGGAATTTTTGCAGCTAAACCCTCTCGAGTTTCTATAAGCTAATAGCAATTAGCTCCTGAGTTAATGGCAGCTGCGGTCATAATGAGATTGGAATTGATCATTTAGAAGCAGGCGCCCATCAGCTGGTCTTATGAGGCATTTCAGCGTAAAGCACTGACGTGACCCCTCCTCCTCATCCCTTTCATGGTGACCCCATCTTTTCTAAGGTTTTCTGGACTCAGCACACGCCTTTCCGTGCAGCACTCAGCTCTCCACGGCCCCAGGAGTGCAGCCCCACCAAGGTAGGTTGTGCGGCCTGCAGACCAAGAATTCTGAGCCTGTGAAGAGTGGATTCCACTCAGATCCTGCTGCACAAACCCTTCTCTGGGCAGGTACCTCTTTGAAAGGCTAAGTCTATCTTAGCTTCAGAGTCTATTCCTGGATCCACCACTTCTCTGATCTGGCTAGTGGACTAACTTCTCTGAGCCTCAGTTTCCTTAACTGTAAAATGGGGAGCATATTATCTACCTCGTGGGGTCACAGTCATGAGGTGATAAGGAAATCTATGTAAAAAGGCCTTATATAGTACTTTTCATAAAGAGATACTTAATGAATGTGTTTTTTCTGTATTGGTTAGCTTTTGCTATGTAACAAATCATCCCCCATATGTATGGCTTAAAATAATAATTATATTATTTAGCACATAATCACGTGGATCTGCTGTGTGTGTGTTTTTATCTAAATGAGGAATCAGTTAAAATAAGAGATATGAACATGCTTTATAAAACATAAAGCACTGCAGCACTTCAAGACATTTGGGGCATGTGTCTTTTCCAAGCATCGGTTTTCTGCATATATTCATAGGCATGGCTTTATCTCAATGCCCCTCCCACTCTGTTGTCTGGGATGTTGGAAAGCATTGTGGTCCAGAAGCAGTTTTCTGCCTAATGGAGACAAAGGGGAGGGGAAGGTGTAGCAATAAAGTTCCCTATGTCCCTTCTGCCTTTGGATGTTGCTGGAAATTCAATACATGGGCCCATATGTAGATACCTTTGAGCCAGCTCTGAGGAGTCTGAACAAAAGATAAATAAAGTACTTAGGACTCAATTCCAAAGCTGTTTTCCTCTCTTATTTAAAGAGCACAAACTCTTTTCTCTGGAGGTTGGAAGTCAATATTTGAGTAAAAATTGAGCCTCACACCATCCCTATCAAAGGGTCTGAGCAAATTTTATGGCTGAGGGATGTGTGGAGAAATCGAGGCAAATACTAACACTACTACCTTTCCCATTTTAAGTTCGTGAAGGCTGCAGAGGGAAGCTAAGGGGGAAAGCTCCCTTCTCTCTGGGTTTACCTGAGGGTATTTTCTCTCTTTGCCCATATGTCATGGAGTATTTGATCTGAAGGGACACGGGGCCCATCTGTCTTGAGAACACACCACTTCCTGTCATGTCTGGTGTATCAGTCAGCATAGTCTATGTTATACTGCAGTAACAAGTAGCTCCCAACTCTCAGTGGCCTTTAGCAACAAAGGCTTATTTCTCACTCACATTATATGTCCTTCAAGATCTGCTGTAACTATATTCTATGCCATCTTCCTTCCAGTACCAGGTTGAGAGAGCAGCCTCGACCTGGGGAGTTGTTAGTTTTGTGTCAGAGGGAAAGCAGAGTAGAACTCTAGCTATTAATGCTCCTGTTCTGAAGGGGCACACCACTTGTGCTCACGTTTCATTGGCTAAATCAAATCAAATGGCCAAGCTTAATGGGGTAGGGAGAAATAATCTTCCATGGAAAAGACCAGCGAATATTTTAAACAATAATCTAATCTAATACATATGGCCTCTGCGTGGGTCTGCCTGGTGCTGGTGTTTAGACAAGGGTGTGGGTTTTCCAGGGCTGGGCTGGAATGGAAGGGGAATGAGACCCAGGAGTACCGACAGGGAGGTGGGAGGCCCTCTGGTTTTGCTCTGTCTGCTTCAGTCTCCAGCAGAGGAAATTTTAACAGGCGCTTCCATGAAACCGTTTGCTCATGAACTCCACAAATTTCCAGACATTTCATCTTGAAGCAGCCCCAAGAATTGCTGGAGGAAAGCCAGCTGCCTGGGCTGTCTGGCCTCCTCTGAAGAAGAAAATGTCCCCTCCTCCCAAGGTCACCCAGGGCAGGAGGCTGAGTGCTGTTTGGAAAAATAGGATGGGGTGAAGTTCTGTGTAGGGCCATCAGTCACCCCAAAATCCCCTCCACTGGGGCCTGAGCCCACACACTCTGTATCAGAGAACCCTCGCTCTGCTTCATTGTTTTCATCAATCAAATGAGGGTAATAGCATCAGGGCTGCCTTCAGACTGAGATGGGAAATTTCTCTGAGAAAGAGTAAATAGTAGTTTGTCTCATGCTCCCAGAAGTGTGATAAACATGGTGCATCTGCTGCTTCCTGTCCCCACCTGATTCATGAGGACTCAGAGAGAGGGGAAGGCTTCACCTCCAAGATCTCTAAAGGGTGGCCATGAGGCAAGGAGAGTGGGTCATCTCCAGGAAGCAGAGATTTTAGCTCAGATGAGAAACACTCTAACAAGGCCAGAGCCACAGGGAAATGGACTGGGCAGACCAGGGAGATGATCATGGTGGGGCATTCCCTCCATGGTCTTGCCAGTGATGCTGTAGCTGGCAGTAGGCATTAGATGGATGTTGACATTGAGTGCCCACGGATCATGGACTCTCAGATCTGCACTATATTGAGGGTGCAGTTCTGAGGTCCCCTGACTCTGATGTCATGGATGAAACCGTAAAAGGCCATGCAACGTTAGGTGTAGCACATGCTCTTGCCTGACCTTCCTTTTGAAGTTCCTTCACTCCTAAAATTCCAGAAGGCCTAAATTCTTATTTATGCCCAGCCCTTAGCATTTCTTCCAGGTCTCGTGGAAATGAGGTATCCTCCTGTGAGCTGGTGGCTTTCTGCCTACAGGAAGCAGGACATGTCCCTTGAGCCCCACCAAGGCACAATGAAGCATTCTGGGGGGACACTGTGGCCCCTGATGGCTGGGAGCAGTGATGTACCAATGCCCAAGGCACTGGACTGTCCCCAAGAGGAAGGACAGTGGCAGCACTGTGGATAGGTTGGAGGCGGGACATATTGTTAGGAATGGATCATGTCACAGCCTGGATGTGCTGGGCATACAGAGGGTTCTGTTTTTCTAATGATTATTTTCTTGCACTGGGGGCAGTGTGGTTTCTTCCTCCCCCTCCTCCTTTATCATCATCATTTTCTTTCTTATCATTGAAAATAGCTTGGGCATTCCCCGAGGTCTGTCAAGTTCACATGCTCCTGGGGTCCCTGATGGTCCTGTGAAGCAGCCGGAGTTGGGAGCATAGTCCTATCTGGTCAGTCAGCCAGCTGTGGCCCGGAGGGAGGGAGGTGTGCACCTTGCCCAAGCCCAGCTGCCACCTCCTTGAGGCACATGCTCTTGGATGTCCAGGCATCCCTGCCCTCCACACTGGAGGAGGAAGCTGTCAGGGCTGGGTGGCCAGGCGCTGTACTGCTGTGTAACCATGAGTATGGCCCAGGTCACTGCCTCCCACTTTCAGCTTAACAATAACCCACAACCGTCGGACCAACTTGCCTCCCACTTTCAAACGTGCCAGTTGCTATATCCCAGGCGGAGAAGAAATGAGTAACTGCACAACGTGCCAAAGTACCCAACGCACCCTGTCGCTGTCATCGCCGTCGTGTGGGTTTGTACTCTCCTCTGCCTGTCTGGCCTGGCCGGGCCCACTGGGGGTGGACCTGCAATGACACAGGCCCCTGCAGTGCAGGGTTTGTGGAAAGAGAAAGGCGGCGAGCAGGGCGGGCCCGCCGGGAACAGGGCGACCTGCTCGGGAAGATGGCGGAGCAAGGCTTTGCTCCCCTCCAGCATTTAATTTGCTGTGCGAACCTCAGCAAGTCACTTCTCTTCTCTGGGCCTCAGCTTACCCACCTATAAAATTAGGGTTTAAAGAGCCATAGGCTGGAGTTTCCCTAGTTTGAAATATATGGACACACTTTCCATGACTCCAGCTCCCCAGAGGGGGACCTCAGCAGCCAGTGAGCAGTCACTGGGGATAAATGAATGTCACCAGCCCTGCTCTGTGCCTCCACCTGCTCTGAGCCTGTCCCTTTGTAACAGTGGCATCTATCTCCGACTATCCTCTGTGATAAGCACTTTCAGTACCTCAGCCACCGTGTGGGAAAGGTATCGCTCCCCCATTTTACAGCTGGGCAAACAGGTTCAGCAAGGTGCAGTGACCTGCCCACAGCCACAGCTGGATTCCAGTGCAGGGGTGATGGGCTGTGCGTTCCCGCCTCCAGCCCGCGCTGCTGCGCTGGGGTCCAGCCAGGTGTTGACAGTTCCTCCCTGAGAACGCGGACAGCTGAGCTCCCTCTCCTCCTTGCTCCGAGCCTGCCACGAATCAGGACAGACAGAGGAACAAAATAAACAGAGACCCAGCGGGAGCACAGGGCTTCCAGTGCAATCATTTTGCTAACTAAGCAGCCTTTTGTCTGCAAGCTGCCCCTCTTAGGAGCTTCAAAGAGAAACCAGCTCCCAAGCAGGGTCCTCTGTCTGAGCCAAAGGCCCTTTATTTGGAATGTTAACACACCAGCAGCTGCCCGGCTGGTGCCTGCCGCCGATCACACTCCCACAGGGATTCCTCCTGGGAACGCGCCTGGAGGCTCCAGGAGTTGATGGGCCCTGCACACATCCCTGTTACCTTCTGTTTGTCTGTCCCAGAGCTTCCCGCAGGTCCCCAGCCACGCGTGCCTCAGGGGGTACCTCTGGCGAAGGACAGGACCACTGACTGCAGAACCACGCTCGCCCACCACAGGGGACTGGTCCTTGATGCTTGGGAAAGGAGACTATGAAGACCTTCAAGATCCAACCCACACCCCACAGCGAGCACAGTCAGGCTGGGACTCAGCCACATCTTGAAGAAAGGACACCAAAGCTAGAGCAGGAGACACAGCTCAGCCGCGTCCAGGCTGTGCAACCTCAGGCAGCCCCAGGCCCTGCAGACCGCAGCCTTCTCCGGGCACAGGGAGTGGGGTGGACTTGATGCTCTAAGTGTCCCCCAGATGGAACATAGGATAGTGATGCCGGGGGAGCACTGGGCAGTCTGAGGCCTTGGGTTCAAATCTGGACTCTGCCACAGGACAACCTTTGTCACTTTGCTGAGGCTCCTATGGCAGCAGGTTTGTCATGAACTAAGATGGTCACTGCAGGACCTAGAGGAGGCCTCTCTGTGGACTCACGGGACATTTGCTGACTCTGATATTTCATTCACTACCTGAAGCCAATGCTGAAATCCAGCTGGAAGTGATTCTGCTTCCTCTGAGCTACACAGTTGAGAAGGCTAGTGGTTTACAATTAATCACAATAAACAGTAACGGGAAAACGCTTCCTGGAATGTCACAGTGCAGAACAGCTTGCACGGGAACACCTTGTTCCGTAAGGTCAGCAGTTTTATGATACCAACTCTCACGGCCACCCCTGCCAACCTGTACTTCAGTCCCTGACACATAGTAGGTCTTAATAATAGGTGCCCTGCTTTGCCTTCTTAGTGGAAATTTGGGGGAATTACTACATAGTGACAGTAACAGCAAACAATTACTGGTAATTAACACATTGCAGTTACTGTTCCAAGTGCTTTATATATTTTAGTTCACTTACTGCTTATGACAACTTCGTGAGATGGGTAATATTTCAGAGAGAGAATTTAAGAAACTCGCCCAGTCACAGAGGTGTTAAGTAGCAGAGGTGGGATTTAAATGCAGAGAATGTAGCTTGAATTTGTTCCTTAAACATGAGGCCAGAGGCTCTCAATCTTCATCGGCATCACAACCACCTGGTGGGTGGTGGCAAGCAGAGGCCTGGGCTCCATCCAGGAGTTTCTGATTCACCAGGGCTGGGCGGGGACTGCGAATTTGCATTTTTCTCTAAGTTCCTAGATGCTGCTGGTCCAGGGACCACACTCCAAGAGCTACTGCTTTGGCCATTCTGCCTCAGCGTCAAAGGGAAACAGCTCTGGTGAACCCAAGGCCGCCTGAGGCTCCTGGATCCCAGTCTTTCCCAAAGTATTACCCACAGAAAATACTCCCACTGGTTTCTGATAGGCACTATATGGTAAAATTGGGGGTAGATCAAGTCAAGTATGTTTAAGAAATTGGGTTCAATAGATTTAAACAGGTTTCTTTGTTGATATTCTACGTCGTGTTTGTTTATATAATATTCAAATGTACTGTAATGTACTTCAGCAAATTTCCTAAACACTTTTGACTTCAATATCCAAAGTAGCTCATGGGAACAATGCCCCCCAGAATACCCTTGGAGAAACACTGGCCCAGGCTGACACTGTCCCTCCCCGGTATGGGAAGCCTCAGAGGCCTTCCCTGGGAGGCCTAGTGTCCAAGCTGACTATTCTGGGTTTACTAAGACAGTCTTCCAGATGAACTCTGTGACGTGGGTTCGAACCCATATGCATTACACAAGGAAAAGACTACCCCTCCCTCTTCTCAAACCCAATGGATCACACCTCAGACCTTCTGCAAGTTCCTGAAGCAAATGCTGTTGTTGCCTAGGAAAGACTGTAGGGATGTTTCAGTGCAACTGCATTCCAGCTTTCAACTATTCCAAGTGAAGTGTCTCTAACACCCTCGGTAGGCACACAAGTGCCATTCTCAGTGAAGGGGAAAAACCAGGGTTTCATGCAAGCCCCCAGGGAGGAAAGATGAGCTCTACTTCACAAGTCTCTCGTGAGCATTTATGCTGCTCCAGGTACTGGGAGAGCAAAGAGGAATAAAGCAGGATCACTGCCCCAAACGTGCTCACAGTGTGATCAGGGAGGCCACCTGGCCACATAATCGATGTCAAGGTAGGCTGCAGTGAGCAATGATGAGCATTTGGAGAACAGAAGAGTCACTTCTCATTAAAGATCAAGGACTTATGTCAATAGACACATCATATTCTGGGAAAGAATCGGCTTCCCTCCCAGTCTAATCAACCACAACCCCTTCTTCAGAAGCAATGAGCGCTGGAGCCAGTGAGCAATGGGATCTGCAGATTGTGAGCAAATCCCAAGTTCTGGCAGGCAGCACGGAATTTATTTTCTCTCTGGTCCAGACAAGAATTGGGTCTCACCACAGAGAGCACCAGGAGAAGATCAAAACAGTAGAGTATCTTGGAAAGACCTTGGTCTCTGGAGAAGCCAGAAGGACCTCTCAGGCCAGCCTGAGTACTCCTGAGAGAACCTGCTGGTCTTTCTGATCAACCTGACAGGTGGGCCGCACAGGTGAGCTGGGTCCTTACCATTCCTGTGGCTAAGAGAGTACGTGAAAACAAAAAGGCTTCCTCTGAGCACCTCAATCAATGTGGGGTCTGACAATATGCCAGCTACAGTTATAAGAAGCCTTGACTGGGACTGACTGGGGACCTGTTTTCAAGAGGACTCATTCCCATGGTTGACGGTAGGAAGCCTTAGGTCCTAGGCAGGAGGCCTCCATTTCTCACCATGCAGATGTCTCCATAGGCTGCTTGAAGGTCCTCAGAATATGGCAGCTGGTTCCCTCCATGTCTAGTGATCAAAAACAGACAGCAAGAAGGAAGCTCCGGTGCTTTTTATGGCCTCATCTCAGAAGTCACACATAGTGTGATTCTTCTACTTTCTACTCCTTAGAAGCAAGTCCAGCCCCACACAGGGAAGGGAATGAAGCTCTATCTCATGAAGGGAGGAGTTTCAAAGAATTTTTGTACTTATTTTAAAACCACCACACCATGTACGGACAACAGTAAAGGAAGAATTTGAGCCATAAAAATGAATCAGAACAGAGACTGTGGGAGACTGACAAAGAATAAGAGAAGGAGAGAGAGCAAGAGAGAGAAACAGCAGTGAGTAATTAACCTATACATAGTTAAATTTAAATGGGTAATTATAGTTTCTTGGAATGTGTAATGAAAGTGCTAAAAAAGATCCTGAAATAGAAATGACATAATATTAGAGGGAAACCTAACAACAGTCTGGAACTAATTACAATAAAACTGTCTTGGGGAAAACTGGGATTTGGAGGGGGCAGAGAGAAGGTACGAATAAAAGTGTCCTAAAATTTTCATCTGTAAGAAGAGTGGGAAATTAAAAGGATTTTGAAGGCCATACAATATTGGAGTGAAGGGAGAAGCAGAAGGGGAAATATTTGGCATTTTGTTTTAATAAAATAGCGAAACATGTATTTCATTATCAGTGTGGGGAAACAGAAGGAAGCCATTAGAGGGATAGAAAAACAGAGTAGAAATTACAAATACAAAGGGGAAAGAAGAATGAAGAATAACAAACACTGCAAAAAATAAGGAAAAGAAAAAAGAAGAGGAAAAATAAAATAAGTAGGAAACGTAATACCAACTGAAGGAATAAAACTGTGTAAAAATATTGCTGCACTAATAGTGAATGGAGTACATTTTCCTATTCAATGATAGGGACTCTCCAATTGTTGTTTTTTAAAAAAACAGAAGGAAATGAAAAAGATTTCTATATGATAGAAGACTTTAATAAGGTAATGATGAAAACAAGCAGGGGAAAGGTGGGGGAGTGTCTGTGGCACATCTGGGGACCTGAAAGCCTGTCACTATTCTTGTTAATACTGTCCCTTCAGCTGTTCCTTACCCCATTGGTGCCAGTGCTGTCAAAAGTGAGCATGCAGCCCTAGCCGGTTTTGCTCAATGGATAGAGCATTGGCCTATGGACTGCGGGTTTGATTCTGGTCAAGGGCACATGCCCGGGTTGGGGGCTCAATCCCCAGTGCAGGGTGTGCAGGAGGCAGCCGATCAGTGATTCTCTCTCATCATTGATGTTTCTCTCTTTCTCTCCCTCTCCCTTCCTCTTTGAAATCAATAAAAATATACTTTAAAAAAATGAACGTACAACCAGAAAAAAATTTGAAATACTCAAAATGAGTGCTCACATTTGTTAAAAAAAAAAAATCTCAGAAATCAATAGCACAGAAGAGTTGCATAGAATTGCTTATTTCATTTATTTCAACCCAACTTTAGAGAGCCTAGTGATTATTTTCTTTGAGGTTTCCTTCTGTGTAACTTGCTATGACTGAGTCCTTGATTTAGTTCTTCAAATAAGAGATAGTCTCAACTGGTTCAGAGCCTCTTTGGATACCAGAGAGTTGCCATAAAGTTCATCTTGTGCTCTCCCTTTCCCTATGTCCCAGTAGTGGAGGGAGTGGTGGTTGTTTGCAGGAATGTGACATGCTGGCATTTGAGTAACAGGAGGTCAGCTTTCAAACATTATTGGCCTGAGATACAAACTTCTGTGGTTGGACATAGCTTCATTTCCAATTGCTCTAGCTTATTAAAAAAAAATTAAAATTTCAATATAACAAAATACAGTTATTTGTTTTAGATATTTGTTTTGCAATTGCTAAGTACTAAGGCACTGCACCAGACTCTGGGCACACAGAAGTCCACAAAATTGAGAAAGACTTACATTCTAGTAAAGGCAAGAGGCAATAAATATCATATCATAATTAATGTAATGCAATATAATAATGAAATGCTGGTAGTGGTCAGTGCTATAAAGAAAAATAAAGCAGGGCAGGAGGCCAGGGACTATCTGTTATTTTAATCCATCAAACCATAGGCTCAGGGGGAGGGGGGATGGAAGTGGAAGAGGGTATAAGGGGAGTTAAGGGTGATGGCAAAATAAAAAAGAAAAGAACACCCACAGGCTCATTAAGGGTGTAGTCCCTGATTTGTTCACCTCGGTGCCTATAGGGCCTCAGTCCAGGCACAGTTGGTGTGTAATGATTGTACAGAAAAGCAAATGTGGATAAAAAACACAGTTAGTTATAGATTTGTGCTTATTCTTTAAGTGGCAGATAACAGGTAAGATGGAACCAACATAGGTTTTGAGCTGACGTGATCAAATTTGTGTTTCCGGGAGGTTTGATTCCAATCTCCGTGGTTAGGATGAATGAGAGTTGGTGGGTAGGGGCAGGGGAGAGCCACACCGGAAACAAGACTCCAGTCTTCTGGGGCAACACCATCCAATAGAACTTCCTGCGGTGATGGAAGTGCTCTATGTCCACTGCCCCACTTTTCCTCTTGCCCATGAATGTTCTGTGATCATGAACAAAGAGCACTCCTCTGTCAGCCCTTTAGTTCCCCACCTGGAGAGTCACAGAATTGGAGCCTCATAGTCTCCCTGGAGGAAATGCCCCAGGGCCGAGGTACTTCTTCCCTCTCCCTCCCCCACCCCCATTGGGAATTGTGGATCCTGGGTGTCTGTGCTTTCTTTCTTTCTTAATATGTTTTTTTTAAAATTGATTTTAGAGAGAGAGGACGGGAGAGGGATAGAGAAATAGAAACATCAATGAGAGAGAAACATCATCAATCAGCTGCTTCCTGCATGCTCCCTTCTGGGGACTGAGCCCACACCTAGGTATGTGCTTTGACCAGAAATCGAGTTAGTGACTTCTTGGTTCATAGGTTGACACTCAACCACTGAACCACACTGGCCAGGCAGCCTTCTGCCCTTTCTTGAAGAAAATTTTCTGAGGGTGTTGGACTAGAGATGAACCCTCTGCTTCTTGGGTCTTCAAAGCTCTGCTTTGCCCTTACAATGGGCTTCCTTTGTTTCTCACCACAGTGAGCTGTTGGGGCAAAGGACCCCTTTTTCTAGAAATAGTCGTCATCTGTTTTAACCTTTCTTATGCCAACTGTGAAATGAAAGCGGCCTGGGCTAGAAGATCAAAGTAGCACTAAAAGTGGAGGGTTTGCCCCAGGGCAGAAGGCCATTGAACATCAGCCAATTTGAGTTAAAAAGCTCTGGGGTGATAGACTTCTAGGTTTCCCTTCCGGCAATGGGAGGTGGTTCTGCGGGCATGGGGATGGCGCCAGAGAAGGCACACACCAACATGTGAATTCTTTTTTAAAAAATATATATTTTATTGATTTTTTACAG
Organism: Myotis nattereri; assembly: GCF_964212035.1. Classification (NCBI taxonomy): domain Eukaryota; kingdom Metazoa; phylum Chordata; class Mammalia; order Chiroptera; family Vespertilionidae; genus Myotis; species Myotis nattereri. The sequence continues at coordinate 13,164,300 of NC_138088.1, forward strand.
AGAGGAAGGGAGAGGGATAAAGAGTTAGAAACATCGGTGAGAGAGAAACATCGAGCAGCTGCCTCCTGCACACCTCCTTCTGGGGATGTGCCCGCAACCAAGGTACATGCCTTTGGCCGGAATCGAACCGGAATCAGTCCCCAGGCCGACGCTCTATCCACTGAGCCAAACCGGTTAGGGTATGTGAATTCTTTAGAGGCTGTGCAGAGAAAGAAAATTGGCAAAATCAGCTTTTAAGTTATTGAGTGGGTACTTTAAGCATTACTTCTCTGACAATTGAGTGTAAAAACCAGTCACTGAGAAACTATTTGTTGGATGAATTTAATGAATGAAATAATCATTGAATCAATGAATCCACAAACAGTCCTAGGCATGGGGCTGTCACATCAAATCATCCAGGACTTGGAACAGAATTTGAGCTGGAAATAACTATAGAGATGGCCCAATGTAATCCTCCTTTCACAGGCCAGCAAATTGAGGCTATAGCAAGGGAAACCTTGGCCCAGGCTCACACACAACTCACAGCACCAAATGTGAGGCCAGGGTCTGCTCTCCTATCTGCCATCTTCAAAAAAAAGCATGTTAATAAAACTCATGGTGTTGAGTTTTTGCACATTTGCTTTGGAAGTATCAGGACAGACATTGAATAGAGGACACTGTTGTGCTTCAGGGAGCTGGTAGCATCCTGGCACTGGATAGACAGGGTCCTTAAAGTCTTCTCTGGTCACCTGGACTCAAGGACCTATCAATGAGGGCTTGGTAATCAGACCCCTGGGTGAGTCCTGGCATCACCCTTTTAGAAACTGTGGTAGGCAATTAGACAGGCATGAGCAGAGGAGGAAAGATAGGCCAGGTACAGAAGGTCACCAAGGTGGAAAGCCTCAGGTGCCTAGCAACAGGCAAAATTGGGAAAACAGGACCTCACCCCAGGGTGACCATTCCTCCCCTAGCATTCGCTGGTAATGTGGTTTAGACCCTCCTGACCTTTCATATCGCTGGTCATGTGGTTGAGACCCTCTCCTGACCTTTCCTCCCCTGGAATGTTGCTAGTCATGTGGTAGAACCCCTTAGAGCAGTGATTCTCAACCTTCTGGCCCTTTAAATACAGTTCCTCATGTTGCAATCCAACCATAAAATTATTTTCATTGCTACTTCATAGCTGTAATGTTGCTACTGTTATGAATCGTAATGTAAATATCTGATATGCAGGATGGTCTTAGGAGACCCCTGTGAAAGGATTGTTTGACCACCAAAGGGGTCGCAACCCACAGGTTGAGAACCGCTGCCTTAGAGGGGGAAAAAAACAAGGGGTCCAGAGAATAGCCTCCTATGATTCCCATATAAGCCCTTGTACAACCACTCCCTTGAGCATTAAGTCCTCAGGACAATAAGGTTCTGATCATCATCAAATGATCTTAGGAACAAAACCTCGGGTCTGTTAACCACTGACACAGTTTTGGTCAAACTAGATATAACATCTAGATCTCATTTGTGTTTCAGCTCCAGGCCCGGAAAAGCAGCAATGCCAGACAGGGCGACACTATGGCTGACATCAGGACCAGCTGTAATACCTAATGATCCCCTCCCCTGGCACTGACCAATCAATAGAGAACATGGTCCTGAAAAGACACACCAGGAAAGCTAATGAATATTCCATTGAGATTCTCCCATGGGACCTCCCCTAATATCCCCACCTTTAGAGAGGGGATATAACCCTATAAGACAAAGGACTCAGTTCTCTCTCTCTCTCTCTCTCTCTCTCTCTCTCTCTCTCTCTCTCTCTCTTCCTCTCTCTCTCTCCCTCTCTCCACCTGCACAGGTGTGTCTCTTTGCTTTCTTTCTCCTAAGCTCCAAGGGCCCTTCTTTTGCCTCTGTAACTTGTTTCCTAAACCCATGCAGCCCAGCTGGCTCACTTTTCTACCTCTATGACTTTCTAAACTTTTGCATGTATTTAAGTCTTTGGCTCTGAATTATTTCTCAGCCAGAACTCAAGTATCAAGGTTGCTGAACCAAGGTCCAGTTGTTGGTAACATTCTGGTGCCATTTTACCACCAACAAAACTATGTGACTTTGGACAGGCTCTGGAATCTCTCCAAGTCTCCAATTTCTTATCTTTAAAATCGAGAATAACAGTTCACTGAGCTGTCATGAATATTAACTAATGTAATATAACCCATCTAGAATAGTCCCTGATTGAAAGGAAGTCCTCATTCATGTTGGCTACTGGTAATAATTTTGTTCTGAGTTCTCACAATGGGCCACACGTGGTGTTCTCAGCATCCGCATGCTCAGAATCACCTGTGGAGCATGTTCAAAACAGAGCTCCCTGGGTCTCAGCAGGGGAAGGATAAGGCCAAGCATGTGGATTTTTAACAAACACCTGTGTCTAGATGTCTAGACACCTCATGTCTAACGAGTCTATTGTAGTCAGCTCTCTGGCCACATCTGAAAACTTGGGGCCCACATCTACATGTTGTATTGTTGTGTGTGCTGCCTTTCCTACAGAGTGGAGTGCCGGGACTGCAGGGACCAGATGTGTGTCTCCCATAGCACACGATGCTGTGCATTACATGGTCATCAGTGGAATGAAAGGTAAACATTGGTTCCAAGGACCATCACTAATTTCAGGGACCAGAGCTCCTAGACACAAAGATTTTAGCTTTCAGAATTACTAATTACATAAAATCCTGAGCTGTTCCTGCATCTCCTTCAAACTGGCTTTTTTTGTTGTTTTTTTGGGGGGCGGGGGGGGGGGGGTTGGGCCAAAGTGCAATGGCTATCCTCTAGAAGAGATGAAACATAATTCATCTTACAAGTTTGGGGCTAAAAACGTCATTCCTCCTGGCAAATGTTTATCTTCCTTTATCCTGTTGTGGCAGATTATTTTTTCAAAGGTGGCCACAACAATGCCAGCCATGGTTCTTCTGCAGCATGGCCTTGTCTTCTACCTCATTCAGGAGGTAGAGTCCATTTCTTCAGCTCCTTGAACCTGGGCAGGACTTCTGACTGCTGTGACTAAGAGAATTTGGTGAAAGTGATGTTGTGCCAGTTCTAGGCATGGTCCTTAACTGGTCTTGCAGCTCCCACTTGTTTTCTCTGAGAAACCAGTTGCCATGTAAAAAGTGCAAATACTCTAGGACTATGAAGCAACGAGAAGCCGGAGCCCCATGGAGTGGCCCTGGAGGATGAGGTGCTGCATGGAGAAAGAAGTCAATGGGCAGCAACGCACCAGACACAAGACTAAAGAGGCCATCTGTGAAGTCAATCCTCCAGTTCCAGCAACTCCAGCTGGTGCCAAGCACATCAGAGGTGAACTGCTGGGCCAAACCCTCCCCGAATTCCCAATCCATAAAATCTTAAGCAAAGCAAATAATTATTTCAAGCTACTAAACCAGTGATGGCGAACCTTTTGAGCTCGGCGTGTCAGCATTTTGAAAAACCCTAACTTAACTCTGGTGCCGTGTCACATATAAAAATGTTTTGATGTTTGCAACCATAGTAAAACAAAGACTTATATTTTTGATATTTATTTTATATATTTAAATGCCATTTAACAAAGAAAAATCAACCAAAAAAATGAGTTCGCGTGTCACCTCTGACACGTGTGTCATAGGTTCGCCACCATTGCACTAAACTCTAGGCAGTTTGTTATGCAACAGACACCCAAAATACAGGCTATAAGGACACATAACCATAACATTTTCCTTTTCACCTTGGCTGCCAGGAAGCTCAGAGCTAGATTTCTGACTCAACTTTAATAACTTCCCTTAACTTATCCCTACTCCATATTTTATGTATATAAGTTTAACTATGTGTTAACTAAATAGATTTGTATCTTTCAGTATAAAACTCTACATTCTTTTGAAAGAGAAATGGGCAAAGGCTGGGACTTTTATTGCTTCTTTAATCCTCTCTTTATATTTAAAAGCTCACATGTGGCAAAGTTCTATTTTACTTCCAGAGCTGGCCCTGGGCGAGGGACTAGTGCTGTTTCCCATCGTCACCCCATGCTTCCACGTCTTGCTCCTGTCCTTCTCTGGTTCTGATTTCTGAGTTCCCTATTCTCAAGATTAATTCAACCAATTCTCAATTTCCATCTCGACAATGGTCTTTCAATGACTAAGAACTTAAAGGATTTTTTAAAAATGAATTTCTATTGGAGGAAGTTCACGTTGAATATCCAATGAGACATTGTTGGTCCAAGTCATAGTTGTGGAACAACTAACACCTGAGGGCAGTCCCATGTGCTGACAAGTCTCTGTGTGTCGTTGGGCTAATTCCAAAAGCAGAACTAATGGATCTCAAATACTGAGCGGGCGACATGGCCAGGTATTCTACAGGCCTGCAATCCCTTGTGTGCTGGGCTGCATATCTGGCACTTTGGCCAGACGGGTCATGCTGTGCTGTCTGTTCCCAAAACACATAGATAGGAAGGTACTGACATCAGGCCAGGCCTTGAGATATGGTCTCATAGCCCCTTCCCAGCAAGCAGGCCTTCTTTCTCAGAAGGCCTGGAAGTCTCATTCCAAATTTAGGAGACAAAGGACTAGAAAAAGTATAAATAAAGAGAATTTCCTCCATATTGGGGGCTCAGAATTTGAAAGACACATTTTTTCTCTGGGCCTCCACAGAATTTAATAATAAAATGTAACTCCTGTAGTCAGCACTGCAGTTCAGCCTCTGCTTTGTCAGGGTGCTCTAACTGTAGTCTCTGGCCAGCTTAATAAAAGCTCCTAAATTTTGATCTGAGTACCTGGTAGTCGTCTCCGCAGGTCACCCCATTACACTTGTATAGAATCTTTGACGCTACATGCATTTTGGAAATCAAACCATTCCAGATTTTAGAAAGGTAATGTGATACATGCAGCTCACACTACCTAATACTCCCAGTAGGCACTGAAGTATTATTACCCTGTAAACAAACACATCAATATTTCTGCAGCAAAACACATGAATGGTCATATAACAACTCTGAATAGTTTTACATCAGTTAAAGTCAGAGTTTGGATTTTGTTGCCAAACGAGTTCAAATAGGATCAGACTTACTGCCAAATGAGTTATGAAAAATGCTATCCATTTTTAGAACTTTCTAACTTTGTAGTTGCTTATATGCTTTGCAGTCCTATGTTAAATACCTTCCTTGTATTTATCTCACTATCTCATAAAATCGCCAAGGGAATAATACAATTATTATCCCCAAATGTCTAGATGAGAAAATGAAGACTCAGAGACATGAAGTTATTTTGCAGAGGTCAAACAGCTCATAAATGGCAAAGCTGGATTTAAGCCCAGATATGTCTGACTTCCAAACCTGGATTCTATTTTTTTTAATTGACTTCAGAGAGGATGGAAGGGGGAGAGAGAGAGAGGAGAGAAACATCAACATGATAAATAATATATCAATTGGTTGCCTCCTTAACACACCCCAACCAGGATTGAACCCGCAACCTAGCAGGGAATTGAACCCAGAAACCTCTGGACATGACTCCTTGGGAAGCTACTTGGTCAGGTTGAGAGGTTGCTAAGGAAGGAGAAAGGAACGAGGGAGAAAAACTTCCTTTTACAGTAAGTAAAATATAACCCTTCTTCTCCAACCCAGACCTCAAAAGAAAAGCTAAGCAACATGAACCAACGTGACTTAGAAAAAAGGACTCTTCCAGAATTGCTCCAATTCTTTCCCCCTGATTTTGCCTTTGGAATTGGACTGTTATCCCACTGCTGCCACCACATGTCAAAAAAAATAGATATTTTAAAATGAGTTTCACTTTAAAAAAATTGAAGTCCCAAGTCATTTTCCTCTTCCTCTTCTTCTTCTTCTTCTTCTTCTTCTTCTTCTTCTTCTTCTTCTTCTTCTTCTTCTTCTTCTTCTTCTCATTCTTCTTCTTCTTCTTTTTTTTTCTTCTTCTTCTTCTTCTTCTTCTTCTTCTTCTTCTTCTTCTTCTTCTTCTCCTTCTTCTTCTTCTTCTTCTTCTTCTTCTTTTGTTAATTCTCACCTGAGGCTATTTTTTCCCCCAATGAGTTTTAGAAAGAGTGGAAGGGAGACAGAGAGACAGAGAGAAACATTAATGAGAGAGACCAGGGGATCTCGACTTAAGCCAGGGATTGAGCCTGTAACAGAAGTACATGTCCTTGACCAGAATCGAACCTGAAACCCTTCAGTCCGTGGGCCAATGCTCCAACCAGTGAGCCAAACCAGCTAGGATGCAAGTTATTTTCAAAGCACGATACTTAGAAAGAGCCCTGGGCCGAAGCCCCATAAAGATGTGACTTCCAGTCTCAGTCATGTCACTTTCTGGCTGTAAGAATTGAGAATATTTTCTCCTCTCTGAAGGGCCTGCCTAGAAAAAATCCTCTCTTCACCTCAATCTCTCAGTCCATATGGAAAACTAGACCTGAGACCAGCCTCCTAAGCCTTCAGTTGGTCCACAAGACAGAGGAGATGTGTGCTTGGACTGAGGGAGTGGGCCTCACGCTTCCCCACCGTCATTCATTCCAAGTCATTGTCCTATAGCAGTTCCCTCTCTGCACCTCTCCGCCCAGGTCCCACCATCATGCCACAAGCCTGACCTCCTCATCTGGTGTCAGATCTCTTTAGAGTTGGCTGAGCTGGGGACACCGCTGTACTTCAGCCTGAAAAGCAATCTGTGCTAATGAGCTTTCACTATCCAGATCTTATGCTGAAAGCAGAGAAATCTCCCTGTATCCATCCACTCGCTCCAAACTAACACTGATCGCTCATCATGCTCCAGACACGGTGCTAAGCACAGAGAATTCACTTATTTATTTAACAGACCTTTATGGAGCATTTGCTGTGTGCCCTCAATGTACTAGGCACTCTTAATACAGCTGTCAATGACATTGGAAACAGTACCTGTCCCTATGGAGTTTAGATGTTAAGTAAGTCAGGTGTGGTCCCTATTAACTGTTTGATAAGGAAAACCCTTAAAATACAGTGAGCTATCTGGCATAATTGCTGTAGCACAGGGCTCTCTAGAATTATATGCGCCCAACCTGGACATGGAGGCGTGAAACCTTCCTGGGGAAATAGACACGGGAATCTGAAGGATCACCAAGGATTGTGGTCAGCAGCAGAGGAGAGTGTTTGGAGCAGACGCAAGGTGCACAAATAGAAGAAAGAATGAACGTGTTTCCATATACGAAAGGGAACTGAGTGTAGCCTCTGGGTCAGGGCGGAGGGCTTGTAAGAGGGATTAATGGAGATGGGGCCAGAGAATTAGGAGCACATCTCCCGTGCCTTTTCCTGACAGCAGTGGGGAACCTGGAGCAGGTTCCAAGCAGAGGCTAGAGAAGAAGCAACTGAACTGTCTGTTATGGTAACAAAGATGCACTAATGACACCTTTGGGAAAATGACCTCACACCCATATGGAATTGGCAAAGGGGGGCCTTCTGACATCTACCTGGACCCCTGATAACTTTGGGGATCCTCTGCTTGAATGTGAGGTTCTGGAATGAAGCCACAGGCTGCAGAGGTGGTGGTTGTGCCTGTAGCCACGGCGAGTGCATTCCTATTGTCCTTAAGACAAGTTCCTGAGCTGCTGCGTAGCTAACTCTAGTCAGTGTCAGGGTAATTAACCAAGCTGCCTGAACTTTATTCACAGCCTGACAAGGTGCACTCCTGGGACTTGTCACTGTGGTTAGTCGGGGGCGGGGGACTTGACACAAGGCTGATTAGGGAGTGTTTTACACAGCAAGAAGCTCTCTGATCTTCAGCTGAGTCGAGCTCCCCCTCCTATCTCATATCAGAGGTGCCTGAGAGGCGAGAGAATAAAGATCATCCAGTCCAACCCCCTCATTTTCAGATGAGAGAGCAGCCGTTCTGAGCATGGCCATGGTTTTCCCAAGGTTACGTGGCCAGTTTGTTCTGGAAATGGGATTGCCACCAAGCCCGCGTGGCTCTGCTCACAGCTTTTCCTCTATTATGTACTTCCTTTATTTTGAAAGGCTATTTCCTAACTACTGCTTCTCAAACTTAATATGCACAGGAATCACTGGGGAGCTTATGAAAATGCAGATTCTGATTCCGGCATCTGGGTGGGGCTGAGGCTCTATATCTCCAACCAGTCCCAACTGATGTTGATGCTGGTGGTCCATGGACCCTATTATGAGCAACAGTGAGCTCTAGTGACCCTTTCCCAGAGACCACCTGCACCTTCAGTGGGATTGGCACAGGCGCCTGTGTTTGCGGTTCTCTGGCTCCGACAGGCCCTGAAACCCAAGACTCCTGAAATCAGAGTACCTCCGGGTAAGGGCTCTCAGAGGTGGTACAGTTGGCCCCCTCGCACACCTGGGTCCCCTTGTTCTGGTCAGGGCTCTTCATTTCAGCAAACCATGTCTGCTCAGTGCACCAAAGCAGGGTTTAAAGGACTGTGAGGAAGCAGGGCAGGAGGAGGCAACTGCCTACCTGCTCCCTCCCCAAGGAAAGCTGATGCACTCATCAGGTTACTCATCCCGGCAAATCAAACAGCCTGCCGCCCACGTTCTCAAGGCCGTGTCACTTTCTTTTTTAAATCCTCATCTGAGAATATGTTTTTTGTTTTGTTTTGTTTTTTGTTGTTTTTGTTTTTGTGTTTTTATCTTTACAGAGAGATGACGGGGGTGGGGAGAGAGAGAGGAACATCGATCTGTCACCACTCATACACACCCAGACCTGGGATTGAACCGGAAACCTAGGTATGTGCTCTGACTGAAATCGAACCCATAGCCTGTTGGTATATGAGGTGACTCTCCAACAAACTGAGCCATACCATAAGGCGAGGCTGTGTCACTTTCAAACCCTCAGGGCCTGTCATAGCTGGAAACTTTTCTCTGCTCCTTGTTCTTTTCTGAAAGGAATAATCTGATGGGCACAGCTCATCAGATTGGGTTGTTTTCTTCTCTGGGCCTCAGAAACTTCTGCAACAAAATGGCAGGGCTTGCCAAGGAGGTCTTTCAGCTCCTCCCATGCATTGATCCTCTCCAACGCTAAGGTTCTTTGCAACCAAGTGCTTTAGAAAAACACCTTTATCCTGGTCACTGGGGAAGACATCTATTCAAAGGAATTGTGTTTGGGGCTATTCTCTCCAACTGGAGAAGTAACAAAACATAGCGGAGGAAAGTAAAGTGTCTTATTTCATTTATGTGACTGATGCCAAAGCACCATCCCCAAGTGGCGACCATCCCAACAGGAATATGAGGAGATACAATTCTCACAGGGGCTTTACAGGCATCTGACTGAGGATCAGAGGTTGGGGCGTTGACATCCCTCTGTGGGAAGTCCCCTCACCTTTCTTGGCCTCTGAGGTCATTTTCATCCAAGTCTCAGTTCACAGCTGAGAAAACTAAAGGTCTTCTACCTGCTATTCAATGATTCCAACATAATTATTATTTCATTTTAAATTCTAACTCCTTCCTTAACTGGGTGAAGCTTGGAAGGACACAAGATGTTACTACTCCCACCGCCTCCATGCACATCTTTGGGTCAGGCCAAGCTGGGCTCCCCCAGGCTCTGTTGCCGGGGGGTGTTTTATACGTTACACAGGAAGTGTCAAGGCACTCCCCCGTGGGGGATTGTTTTTCAGGTTGCCCTTAAGAAGAAAGGCTTCTTTGTTCTGCAGAGAATGTAAAGCTCCTTCCTGCAGCCCCAGCCCCACGTTTCCACTGCAGCCCCTGGTCCCCACTGCGCAGCACAAAGAAGGGGCACCGTCCACAGAAAGGGCAGAGCTACTGAAAAAGGGATGCAGACTTTTCAGCAACCAAGGTTCCCGAGCCACGACCAAGTCTTTTAATACAAGTTGTTGAAGTAAGAAGAAGACCGTTCAGCTCAGACTGGACTGCAGGGTGCGGGCACCAGAGGCCCCGAAGAGTGCAGACAGGGGGGTTGGGAGAGCACCTTCTGATGGCTACCCGACAGCTCCTGAAACTTCCATGTGCGCAGAACTGGAAATCTCCTGAAAGTCAGGGACTTCCTTTCTAAATGAATGCCCTCGTGCAAACACAAATACAGTGTTTTCTGCAATTTCAGCAGCTTCTTGCTCACCTTCAGCCAACCTGAGAACCCATCTCCAGAACACCATGCTCCCGATGGCCACCTGTGTCTGCAGCCGGCCCTGGGGGACCGACCTGGCTTCCAGATGCCAGTGCTGGAGCCCAGGCCACGGCTGTCCTCTCGCCTTCTCTCGGACGTGCACGGGTCACACATCCCACTGTGCACAGTGACACCCACGCTGGGTGTCCTTGGTCCTCACCACGCCACCAGGGGATGACACACGGGGGCATGTGTGGCTGACCTACATTAAGGGGCCATACCAGCAGGGTCTGTTTCACACAAACTGACTTTAAAAATATATATTGCCCAGCGGCTGACACCTGCTTTGACCAGACATTTGTGTGTGAGCCTCGGCTCGCAACAAGGAACAACACTCTGTGGACTCGCAAAGGAGCGTGAAGGAGGCCAGATGTGGGCCTACTGTGGCCGTGGCCGTGGCCGTGGCCTGTGCCAGGTGGCAAAGGGCTGCAGGCTGTGGTTTTTGTTTTGTTGCATGGTCCAAACAAGCAAGGAACCGAGATGCTGGAGACCTGGTTCCAAGTCCATGTCTGACACTCCCTGTTGCCTGGCAGCAAGTTTCCCGTCGCTGCAGGTCTCAATTTTTCTGTCTGTGAAACCGAGGGAGGAAGCGGGTTACACAGTGTCTGCACCCGGCCTGAGTGCGTCCTGATTCTCTATGAAGGAGGAGGGGGCGGGACAAGATAAGAGGTCCCACTCCAGCAGTTTCCTCCTTCAGGGTCTGGCCTGGGGCTCCCGATACCCAACACCACGGGGCCCCCTCCCTCCCTCCCCCAGACCTGAGGGTTGGGGCTTTGTGGCAGCTAACACAACTTGCCTTGTGTTCTGCACTTGAGAGTTCTTGAGTTTCTGCTCCCCAGAAAGATCAGTTTCTTGCCAATGTCATCACTTTTAGCCAGCGGGGACCTATCAGTGGCTCCATCACGCACTGGGGGCCCCGCCCCCCCCTGGCTTTAAGTCTGAGCCCTGGGAACACCGGGGAAACTTAATTCTCGAACACCTTCCACTCAAAGAGCCACTGTTCTGCAAAGCAGCGCCGGCCCCTGCGTTTCCACAGCTTCCAGGTGGGTTTCCCACCCCAGACGTCGATAGGGCCCAACACGCCTGTGAATGTGTTGACCTGACTTCAACCGCAGGCTCAGTTTCAAAGGGTTGGCTGCGACCGTAGCCGCCCTCGTCCCGCATGGGCTGAGCTCCTGGAAGCCTGTGCGGCGGCTCAGTTCCTGGGAAGGCCGTCCCCTGAATGTGGCGTTTCACCCAGTGCCTCCCGGGGAGCCACGTCTTGGGGCAGGATGCCCATCTCGTGGGGGAAGCAGCCTTGGTTCTGGGAACTTCTTGCCTCCTCTCCCTGTTGTCTGTGCCAGAGGCTGATAGAAAAGAGACCAACTCTGCCATCTGGAGAATCGGTGTGCAGCCTGCCGGCCCTTCCTACTTGCCCTGTGACTTTGGGCAAGTCATTTCTCCTCTGTGGGCCTTGGTTTCCCCTCTGGGCTAATAGAGCGGGTCTTCCCGCCTCGTAGGGAGGGATGAAAGTGCCCTTTCAATAAGAAACAGCACACAGTGCTTATCGGGAACCCACTCAACGAGGAGTATTTTGGACTTTCTGCTGTTTCTCTGCTTGCAGCTGAGAAATTAGCAAGCACAGATTGTGAAAAATCAGCCTGGTCTTTGTAATTACAAATGTGCACACATCCCACTGAGCATCATTTTCAAAAGGCATATTAAGCAGCAGAGACTGCAGGGGGGACCCATGTAAACAGGCCTCCTCAGATCCTGGCGGAAAGGGCTGGGAGAGCGCAGTGTCCATGAGTCACTGGCTGCTCCCGCCCTCCCCCCACCTCTCAGCCTGGCTGAGTGCTCATCTCCCGTGACGGGGTTCTGGTTCACGGTGAGTGGGTGGGATCCTGGCTCTCAGCAGAGTTAGTGCTGCTCCAAACCCACACCAGGCCTGCAAGACCCAATCCTCGAAGACTTGAGGCTTTGCAGAAGCCCGCCCCCAGAAAAATCCCCCCAAGCTGTGGGCAGCACCCCCTGATGTTAGTCATTCGCCACTTTGTTTGCATGCCCACATGGTGCTTCTCGCACTGGGCTGGGAGCTCTTGTCCTTCATGGTTCCCCCTCCTGGAGCCCAGCATACCGTGGGCTCCATTTTGAACAGAGTGGGGTGGGAGGAGGGACAGACCCGAGGCGTCATTATATTCTACATGTATGTTATCCCATGTGCCCTCACACCAGCCCCTGGGGAGCACTGCTCTGCCTGAGCAGTTAGTACACAGACGCCCCACGAGTCCTGTAACTGGCTGCAGACCACACGTTGTGATGTTGGGATTTGACGCCACATCTACCCAAAGCCCTTGCGGGTCCTGGCACGCGCTTGTCAAGCTGTCCAGGGGCACAAGTGGAAACAGGTATGAGCGGTAAAGAGCCCTAGCCAAGGGGGCAAGGGCCATGTGTCAACTAGACCAGGAGTCCTGTGCTGACACAGGGCTAGGGTCTCCCGATGTCCAGCATCGTGCTGTGCTGGCTGGGCCACCTCTACTTCCAGCAAGGATCTCAGGAGCTATCACCAGGGGTCCCAGAGCTCTAGGGACCACGGCGATAGGACAGGAGGGGCTCGCTGTGGCCTGAGCGCCTGAGGGCCTCCACGGTGACACTCCATGCGAGTAGCTTCACCAGCCAGCTCCCCTGAATGTGGGGGCGGGGTCTCATCGAAGGTGGAGACACTGACTTGGACATGCAGGAAGCTCATGGTTTGAGGTGAGCACCAGTGTCTGGCTGCTGTGGAAGGAAGCAAAGGAGAATGTCATTGAACTTGGGGTGGTTAATGGAAGACTTCCCAGATGATGGGAGGGTGAAGATTAATTCTGAAGCGGGGATGGATGTTATTTGGGAAGGGAAGGACATTTGAGGAGAGATGCGGTAAAAGATAGCATCGATCATTCACCGACTGCAAAGAGCTGAATCAAAGAGAGCAGGGCTGCAGGAGAGGGCCAGGGATGGCGGGGGAGGGGAGCAGGCAGGCAGAATTGTGGGGTCCTTGTAAGCTAGGATGAGGAACTCAAGCTTGATCCTGGAGGCAGAAGAAGAATTTTGAGCAAGGTGTGGTGTGCTAGAGGCAGGTTCTAGAAAGACCACTCTGTGGGCAGGGGGCATGTCGATCCCTGTCGTTGGAAGTGTCCCTATCCAGGCTCTGAGAGGCAGTCTTGGTTGTGTGGGCAAAAGGTGTCCCTCTAATGAATTGCTAATTGCAAACTGATCAGTCACACTCTGGGTGCTCTTGTCCAAGACCCCGGGTTCAGCTCCAGTCCTGTGAGTGATGGGTGTGGGCGTCTACCAGGAAGTGGGGCGGCCTGTCTTCTCGGAAAGAAGCAGCCATTAACTGCAGCCTTGAGACGGCAGGGACCTGGGCGCTGTTTACTTTTGTGAGCTGATAAAGTCCTCAGAAAGAGAAGCAAGCCTTTCAGCGAGGCCGCACGTGCCTGCCTGGACTCCCGTGGGTCTGCGGGAAATCCCTGCTGACCAGGGCAGTTGCTGGGTATGTGGGTGACAGTTTCAGGGCGGGGGGGGGGGAGAGGCGGAATATGAGCCAGCCTGAGGAAGTGGGCACAGGGGGTGGAAGGAGTTCTGAATACGACCGCACAGCTCAGGGTCCAAGAGCTGCCCCTGGAGTTCCCACGGAGGAACCCCTTTCTTGCTGGGGCAAAAAGCCCCAATAATTTAAGATGCCATGTGTGATAGGTAGCCTCTACGATGCTCCCTCAGACCCCCACCTCATGGCATTCACACCTGTGCCTGGTCTGCTCCAACTGTGCCAGGGTTGGGTGTGTGGTCAATTGCATCCAACTGAAGTGATAGCGTGCCACTTCCAAGGTAGGTCATGAAGGACACATGTCTCAGTCATGCTCTCTGTCTTGGATCATATGTTTGGAGGGAAGCCAGCTGCCCCATCCTGAGCAGCCCCATGGAGAGTCCATGTCATGAGGAACAGAAGCTTCTGCCAGCAGCCGGGTGAGTGAGCCTAGAAGCAGAGCCTTCAGTCTAATCCATCTTTCAAATGGCTCCAGCCTCTGCCAACATCAGGGCCCCAGGAAGCTGCTCCTAGGTGCCTGACCCTCATAAAGCTTGCAGGTGATTTGTTACACAGCACTGGCTAGCTGATACACCTCAGGAGACATTTCAGTGTCTAAACATGGGTTTAGAGGGTGAGACCTGGGTCTGCATCCACACCAACCTTGTGATCATGGTCAAAGTAGTTAGCCTCAGTAATTGATCTTCTCATTCCTCAAATGGAGTAACAACAGTGTCTGCCTCAAAATTTTTGTGATGAACGTATCGTTATTAATGGATATCGTGCAATGAGCCCGAGGCCTAGTACATATTTCCATGTCACTCACTCTGGGCCTTGCTGCCTTTCACGGTGTGGCTGCTTCTGCTAGTGACCCTTTCCTCCATCTATCCACCTGCCACCCTCACCCATCAGGCTTCCTCAGCTCTCCTTTGCTCCACCCCCAGTTCCTGTAGGTGCTGGTCTCTCTTGGCCCCCACCGGGCACTGGTGATTGTCCTGCTGTTTCTTTATCATACTTCATTGTCGTTTTTTCTGGGCTGCAACAGTCTTAATGTCCTCTGGGAGGCGCGCACAGTAGGCATTCAGGAGACGTCCGTTAAAGGCATACTCCCCTGGCCTTGTATGGGGACGCCCAGGAGGGAAGATGGGCGCCTGGCTGCTGTGGGAACTTCACCTGCAGCCCTGGCAGCTCTGTTTAGGGTTGTGTGTTTCACTCTCCTGTGTTTCCTTTTACCACCACAGACACCTCTCACTATTCCATCCAGTTCCTTTTTGAATTTTATTTTATTTTATTTTATTTTTTTTATCTCTTTTCATAATTTCATCTCCCCTTTCAGCCTATCTTTTAAATAGGGGACAAGAAGTACTAGTATCATCAAGAATGTAAGCACACATTAAGTGAAGGAGTTGACATACCTTTATTCCTTCCATTTGGGGTTCCAACCCAGCCCTGGTTAATCGCTTCCCTCAGAAGTCAATCAAAGGTGGAGACTCTTATGCCCATACTCCTGTGCCACCTCCCCCATCCTTGCCCCGAGCGCAGAGAAGCCCGCCCAGTGGTGGCACCATATTCCGTGGCTTCTTATCCCTAATACAACTCTGCCTCTAAAAGGGGAAGTCTGAGCTCCGAGTGCACAGGGGACCACAGGCCCCTCAGCCAGTAGGAAAGCCAGGTGCTACCCAACTTGGGCTTCAGCCCCGACACCCCTCCAGCTCACTGGCACACAACACACCTCACCTGGTCTCCGTGACCCTCTGTGGACAGGGACAATGACACCATGCTAATGGGATTTTTTACCCAGTACCCCTTGAGTCAGGCACTGAGCCATGCTCTGAGCTAGGTCAGTGTCTGCCTGGGGAAGACATGTCCCGGATCTCCAGGAGCCTCTCGGCCCAGAGAAAAGCAGGGTCTGTAATCAGAGCCTCTGCAAGGAGAGGCCATCGTCCGGAAGGGACAGAGGACAAAGGAGAACAGGGGAGAGGGACAGCCAACCAAGGCCGGGAGCATGCAGGGAGGGCTTCAGGAGGTGGCAGCACCCGAACTGAGGGAGGGCTCAGGGGTGAGGACGTGAGGCCTGGGAGGCAGCTCAGGCCCAGGGCTGAGATCCGGTGGGCGCAGGCATCTGTCTGCAGGTGTGCATGGCAGAGGCAGGGGATGGAGCAGGAACTGGGGAGAGGGTGCTGGAGGCCCCGCACCAGCCAGAGTGCGAAGGCAGAGAACTCGGATGGAAGAGTTCTGCGAACTCCGGCCCCTTGCACAAAGGCGAGGGCTGTTCCTCGTTCCAGGCCGCTTTCCTTCCCAGCTGCCCTAGCCCACTCATGAAACTTGCTGAAACCAGCACCTTTCTTTTTTCATAACCATCCTTCTTACACACTTGCAGAGGACAATCAAGTATGTGAATGTGCATGAGTTGTCGTATAATCAAATGATTAGCGATTTTCTGTCTAATTGTCCTTTCTTTACCCAGTTGTGTTTCCACTGATTTCATGTTTCAGGAACATAAATGCCGCTTCTCTGTGTTTTGAGGAGCGAATGGGGAGGTGCCCACTTAATTCCATTATCCAAGGAACCAAATCACTTCTCCCTCCGCACAGTCTGCAGCCCAATGACCGGCGCAGGCGATGAGAAAGGAAATTACTCCGTCTTCCTCTTGCTTTTCCCGAGCTCGTGGTATTTGAGAAAATTGAGTACGTTGTGCTTGATATTCAGGGCCCGGATCCTCAGTGCGAGGGAATAAATGGAGAATGTTGCTTGGTTACAGCAGCAAATATTCCACGGCATCCGTCAGCCCCTGTGAATGTCTTTGTAGATAAATAATATGTTTTGTTTTGACACCAACTTCAATATTTCCGTTAAGGTAAGACTCGGAACATTGTAAATAGTCCTGTTTATCGACTTGTGCAGATTTCACTTTCTTGTTGAGAGTGTGAACACAGGGAGCCTCAGCCTGGTCCCGTGCCCTTGGCCTGAGTTCTGGTTTGCACTTGGCGTGGCCTTGGGCACAGGCTCCCCGGCCGCCCGGGGCCAGCTGGAGGGTGGTTGAAAGAGCACTGGACTTGGAAGTGAACAGACTGGATTTGAACCACAGCTCTGCTGTTTACCAACCCTGTGACCATGGGCAACTTATTTATGTCTTCTGAGCCTTTGCTTCCTCATTTTGTTAAATAGGGAAAATGACACCTACACCTGAGATATTGCAAAGTCAAAGAATGAGATGGCGCAGGTGAAGGGCTAAGGTAGTGCCCAGCACATGGCGTTGCTACATACAGTTGCATGGTTTCTGCCCTGCATAAAAATGCCCAGCCAAGGGGCATGTGTGGCTGGCATCCAGCCTCGCTTTTTTAATGTGCTGGTCAGTCATACAAGGTTCCTTTTTTAATAAAATGTATCCATCCAGAGAAGTTTTGGGTGATTCATCCCCTAAAGAGTGTGCCTCTTTGTCATTTGCACACAGGTGCAGTGCTGGGAGAGGGGTCCTTGAGTCCAGGAAGCCAAGCTCCACCCACTGGTTTCTACTCCACCAACCTCCTGCTAAAGACCAGCCTCAGCTACACAGGGTACAAAAGCAGAGATGGCACCATGTCCCGAAGCAGCCGATCATTGTCCAATGTCTCTGTTAAACGGTATTTTCTTAGAGTTGCCAACTGAAAAGAGAGCTGGAGATGGATGTGCTGATGGTTGCATAACAATGTGAATGTCCTCAATGCCACTGAGCTGTGCACTTAAGAATGGTTAGGATGGTGCATTTTATATTATGTGTATTGTACTTCAATTTAAAATAAACTTTAAAAAAATTTGAATATGCAAACACTATTTTTTTAAATTCAGTTCTATTTGGTGCTGAGAGGCAATACATGGATTCCTGACCCAGAGGGGAGTGGGAATTTGCCCTCTGGGAGTCAGAATTGAGAACTGTGAGGGGAAAAATATTGTCCTTTATGTTTGAGCTGAAATGCACCTTCACATAACTTTTCTCCATGGTGGTCTTCGGGGCCCTAAAGAGCAAGGAAATCAGTACACAGCCTGGGCTCGCTGGGCTAATTCAGTGTGTTGATTAGGTTAGGTTATGCTGTGCCATGCTGCAGAAAAAAATATCCCTATAACTTAACACAGCAGAGACATATCTGTCCCAGTCTGCAAGTCCATGTTGTGTGTGTGTGTGTGTCGGGATGGGTAGGGCACTTTCCCAAGACCAAACCCATGATGGTGTCACTGTGGGCCGCTGTTATGAGTCATGGCTCTGAGGGAAAGGCTGGAGAATCCCACAAGAGCTTTTCCCGCTGTGTCCAGGAAGGGACACAGTTCACTGGCTGGTCACATGACCCTGCCCACCTCCAAGGGGCCCATGAAATATGGGGGAGCAGGTGGATGGTCCAGTGAGCATCACTGTCTCTGTGGCTTTCATCGCTGTGGCCTGATTTGGTTGGGATCTGGAATAGGGTGCTGTCCTCAGACCTTGGTGCTACTCTGGGTCCTGCAGGCAACCCCTTCCCATTGCCAGCGTTCAGTTTTCCTACCAGAAAACAAATGTGCTAAGTGCCATGCTGCCTACAGATAGGGAATAGGGTTTGGGTGTTCCATATCCGTGGTTCTCCTACATGTGCCTCCCTGGGCGTGAGGCATTCAGAAGCCCATCAGGGAAAGACCCCAACAAATATGGGAACATGTGAAAAAGAGAAATCTGTTCAAGACACCAGAGCTCCTTTTCAAATGTTTGGCCCTCGATCGCTCCAAAACAAATTATGAGTGTGGGGGCGGGGGGTGCATTTCCGTTCCTATTTCACCGGAGCCTGAGATGCCTACAGAACTGCCCCCTTTTAATAGCGCCCGGGGTGGGAGGAAAGGCCTGTCTGTGGCCACAGAGAGAACTTTTGTCTCCAGGGGTGTCTGACCTTCCTCCATCCTGAGGATTACCGTAACTTTTTAATTAAGGCAAAGTTTGTAGAGAGCTTACTCTTTTGATGTGGCAGCTGGAGCTGGAAAACAGGCCCACGTCTGAGACTTTACTGCCCGCCGACGGCGCAGCAGCCTGCCACCCACACATCAGAGCCCACACCCCATAAACAGCCCAGATCACGTTTCTTCAGAGCAGGGTGTGGGAGAGGGGCCTGGGACCACCATGACATGCATGGACCACCATTGCTAACAGTCTCATGGGGACTGGACCACCTGAGGGTCCCCCAAGGAATGGGGGTGATGTTTTGAGATGGCAGAGGAGTGGGTGAGGTGACTTCTGGAGACCCATGACAAAGCTTTCACTCTTGGCCTTGATGTACTCCGATACCCGGGCGAGACAGATGTGAGGAGGGGCCCGGAGTCAGCATGATCCCACAGCATCATCACACCAGGGCATGTGTTTCTGGTTCTGCTGGACCCGGGGAAGGACAGGGGCCTGCCTCAGTCACCTTTGCATCCCAGAGTCCCCCATAGAGCAGGCCGGCCCTTAGGTGTTAACAGAACTGGGGGGAGCGACGGATAAGGTGAATTGTGAGGGTGTCACCCTATTTATCCTCAGCATCCATTCATTGAAGCCCTACTGCGTACCAGGCATTTGGCCCCGGCACTGGAGATTCATCTGAGAACAGTAACCCTGCCCTCATAGAGCTCATATGCTGCTAGACCTGAAGTGTGTGATGCCACCAGGATGTGCCAGGCCACCCAGCTAACCAGTGGCAGAACTGAGACCAGAATTTGGGTGACTGGCTCCCGTGAGAGTTGTGTCTTACAAACTGTCCCACTGCGGAACCCTCACAGGGTGTCTGGGCAAAGCCCAAAGCAGCCACATACAAGTGTGACATTTCTTTGACATTGCAATGCTTTCCCTAAAAAATTCATACAGGTGTTAAATACTCTACCATTTCATATCCATGCTTGTTTGGCTCTAAAGTAATGGGGTAAGTTATATATATATTATTATTTTTTTAATTTCCACCTCCTTGATCCTGCATCTCTATACTTCCCTTGGCACACGAACCTGCACTTGGGGATCCATACTGGGAAGCCTGTTTCCCACTCACGTGGCCTCTTCTGAATGTTTACAGGCTTGTGACCTGGCTCCTCTTTGCTTCCATTGTTAAAATGAATCACACCGTAAGCAAAGTTTAAAACAACTGACACATTGGGAAAAACAATATTTGCCAATTACATTGCCTTCATCTCCCAAACATAGATCCTACCAATGAATGAGGAAAAAAGACCACCAGTTCCATACCCTCTAGTCCAGCAGTGGGCAAACTACGGCCCGCGGGCCGGATCCGGCCCATTTGAAATGAATAAAACTAAAAAAAAAAATACCATACCCTTTTATGTAATGATGTTTACTTTGAATTTATATTAGTTCACACAAACACTCCATCCATGCTTTTGTTCCAGCCCTCCAGTCCAGTTTAAGAACCCATTGTGGCCCTCGAGTCAAAAAGTTTGCCCACCCCTGCTCTAGTCTATAGCCATTTATATGGGATATACAAACATGGGAAACTGTGCTGAGCCCAATTCATAATAAGATAAATGCAAATTTATATTACGTTGTGATACTGATTTTTGACTATTGAACTGGCAACAATCCACATGCTGGCTAACACACCGTGGGAGTGAAAGTGGACAGAAATAGTCATGCTCACTTCGGCTGCTGTGGGGTGCAGAGTGTGTAGGCCTACGGAGGACAATTTGGTGACATTACAGAGAAAGCACATTCATAAACAAGATCTTCTTATTAGGTCAGCCACTTCGTATTGAGGGTCATTTATTTATTCAGCACTGGGTAGAAACTCTATGGGAATAATGAAGGATATGCACAGAGCCTGCCCCAAGGAGCTGGTGACCCTATTTAGAGATATTGGAAGTAGGACATAGTAAAAATAATTTTAGTTCTTGTTTATCAAGAACTCCCAAATGTAACAGGCCATTGAGCATCACAGCAAGCCTACAAGGTAAGTATCTTTATTTCCATTTTCCATCCAAAAAGCTGAAGCAGAGCATAACTGCCCAAGGCCATATACCATCACCCTGGAGCTGGATGAAGACCCTGAGGTGCCCATGTGCCTTCCACGGGGCCCAGCAGCCTGCCCAAAGGATGATGGGGGGCCAGTCACTGGGGAGCAGCCTGGAGGGTAAGAGACAGCATTTGCATGACTCCTTTTTGTTGTTGTTAATCCTCAACCCGGGATATTTTTCCATTGCTTTTTCACAGAGAGATGGGGAGGGAGGAAGGGAGGGAGAGAGAAACATTAATGTGAGAGAGACACATCGACTGGTTGCCTCCTGCATGCACTCCAACTGGGGCGGGGAGCAACCCTGCAACCCTGGTAGGTGCCCTTGACCAGGAATTGAACCCGAGACCCTTTGGCGTGAGGGCCAACACTCTAACCATCTAGCCACACGGGCCAGGGCAACATTTGCATCATTCTTACCTGGGTTTGAGGATTCCCTCTATTACCTGATACAGGTGTGACCCTGGGTGAGTCACCAAATCTCTCTGAGCCCTGGTCTTTTTCTCCATAAAGTACAGTTGATAATAAGATTTTTGTGGACATTAATTGAGATAATGTCTTTAAAGGACTCAGCCTGTAGCCTGCCACATAGTTTGCACTCAATACATAATAGTATGAAGGAGGAGGAGGAGGTGCTGGGGGCAGTGACTACAGGCTTCAGACAGACCTGAAGGATGGGTGGGATTGAAGCTGTGTGTGCCTGTGTACCAGGCCCTCTGTGAACGAGAGGCCCTCCTCAGAGCTGAGGCCTCATGTTGCACACATAAGCCAAGAACGGGCCGTTCTGGTACACTAAGCAGAGTTCCCAGAAGGTCATGGCAGTGGTCCACAGGCCGAGGATTCTGTGTTTCCAGCTTGGGAGGACCGGGCCCTCGGCACTGGTCTCTCCACCCTGCTTTTCTCAGAGGGAGGGTGTGGAGTATGCACTCAGAGCAGGGGGGTTGCCCCAGCAGACCCGGGCCTCTTCCTGCAGCTCCCCCAGGCCCAAGGCCACGGTGGGGGCTTGGGCAGCCTGGAGGCTGAGGAGCAGAGTGGCATTTTGGAAACTGGTCCCCATTCCTCTCAGGTCTCCTGAGTGCAACAGTTAAGCTATTTAAAGGGGAAATCACATTATTATTGCAAGAAAGGGGAAAATTATCTGTCTTCATGACTTCCACGGAGGGTTAAACGCTAATGGGGATTCAAGAGGCTCTGGCAGGGTCCCTAGAATCACCGGGTCTCTGGACCTCTGTCTCGGGGTGAACTTTTAACTCTCAGAATGATCTCACAACGCTCTTTTCCCTCCCTGTCTCGCTGCCAAATTGACTCCCCTAGTCTGCGCTCCATGTAAAAACACAATAAAACCTTATACAATCAGGAAGGCATTCAAGACTCATAAGAAATGATTGCCCTGTGACTGGTGGATTGGACCCCCCCTCTTCCTGTACCCTCAATGGGCCTTTTTCTTTAACAGAACAAATAAAAGAAACAGATGCAGGGCCAGTGCCTCTCGTGCTAACATGGCAGGGGCCTTGCATGGGCCTGCGGAGGGTCCCGGGGAAGCACCATTCCCACGCTTAACAAATACACATGGGGACAGCGAGACAAGGCCTGCCCCGGATTGCTGCTCGGGGGACACCCGAACGCCTTTGGCCACTTCCTTTCTGGGTGTTCCTGGCTCGTCCTCCTCCTGTGCTGCTAATGAGGGCACCTGTCCCCAGGAGAGCCACCAGGGCCCAGGTGGCGTTCCACTATTCCAGGGCCAGCTGATCCTCTTTCCCCTCATGCCACATCCTACAGCTGCTGGGACCACCTTCCATCTGTCACGTGTTTGCCTCCTGTCCTGCTTGCTCCTGCTCCTGCACTCGCACCTTCGTTAGACTGCAAGCTCCCGATGGGCAGGGCCCATCACTGATAATGCTCAGTGCCTGGCACAGCGCCTGGACATGGCAGGTGCCCAGCAAATGCTTGTCAAGCCAATACGTGCAGTGAGGAACACGGTGCTGGTTGAAGAACTGGGAAAAGACCACCCTACCTGTATGCTCTTTCCAGGTGCTGTCCCAGGGCCTCTGGATGTCTCTGCTTCCATTCCCCAAGTGGGTGTGACTCTCAGCCACCCTGGTTCTTCTGAGTGGAGTCCTGTGAGACACCCCGGGACACCGCTTCCACGCTGTCAGCAGCATGTGATGGTGGGGAGGGGACATCACCGGGTACACAGTCCCCTTCTGCACAGAGAGCTGCTTCTCATCTCTGGGACTAGCCTCCTGTGCTCCCGTGCAGGTCTGGAGGCGCCTGATGTCTGGGCAGTGTGGGTCAGCCCCAGGGCGGCCACCAGGCCCACTGTCTCCCAGGGATCTGCATCCACTTGGAAACGACAAAAGGGCAGGAACTGGTGCCCCTGCATGCCCCTTGGAGGAGACTGGCCTTAGGTCTCTGTGCTCCACGCCGGGGGCCCTCTCCTGCTCTGTACAAGGCCTAGTGCATCTGTGCGTCCCTCGTCCTGCCCACCAACCCATCGCCTTCCCACAAGTTCCCTTTTACATGAAGTTGGCTGGGGCTGGGGCTGGGTTCTGTGGCTTAGAAGAACCCAAACACCCTATCAGGTTTTCTCAACCTCAGCCCTTGGGTAGTTCTTTGCTGTGGCACCTCATTGGTAGCCGTTGTGATGGATAACCACTGAGCTGGGTGGCCCTGATGCTCTGATGCAGCCTCTGCCTCTGCTTCAGGTTGGCCAACCCTGGCACTGTTGACATGGGGGCTGGGTGATTCTTTGGTGCGGAGGCCGTCTTGTGCATTGTAGGATGTCTATCCGCGTGCCTGGCCAACACCAGGTGCAGCCCCTAATTGTGACAAATGTCTCCAAACAGCAAAATCGTCCCTGGCAGCTGAAACCACTGCTGTAAACTAGGTTAGTGGCTGAGAGCCAGTGGCCCTAAACAGACGTGATAGTTAAGTCTGCACCGTTCAGCGAGGCATTGAGTCAGAAGTTGGAACGTCTGGATGTCTCTGGCCCTGACCATCCCCCTCCACTTTGCCCCAGCTTGATGAGCCCCGCCCGTGGGCCACCTTCCTCCCAGGCCACACCCGAGCACAGTGGGAACAAGCTTGAAGAAAGCCAGAGAGCTGCACAGAGATGACGCTGGAAGATCCATTCCCACCTCACAGTGGGTCTTTACTTCTCAAAGAAGTTAAAAGCTGCTTCTTGGCCAGCTGGGTGAACCTGACGATAACCAAGGAAAGCGAATACATATCCAGACCAGTGGAGTCCGTCTGAAGTATCGACGTTTCACTTATCATATTGGGTGGCATTCCACAGACAACAGCGAAATTGTTCTTGCGGAGACAAGCCTGTCTTTCTTCCATCAAACGCTCTTTCTGCTGTAATGACCAGCACGGCGGGGGTGGGAGGCGGAACAAGGTGAAATTATAAACCTCGGAGATATGAAGGCTCAGAGGCTGCCCTTTCAGACAAAGCCCAGCTCCAACCCTTTCTCACACTTCACATTGAAACCTCTTGGAGCTTTGATAAAAACGCAAACTGACGTTTTGTTCTCCCCGTCTCAGGCAAGCCTTGCTCACCTAGTGCTTTCCAAGACCACTTAGGCAGAGGTCCAGTCCCAAACAGGTAATGCTTAAAATCCTGACCTTTGACCTCCATGCTTTTCCCATGCTCAAGGAACAGCTCAGGTGAAAGGGGAGGGAGGCAGTGCTCAGTGTGGCCTGGGAGTCAGGAGGCCAGAGGTGGGTCTCAGCTCTGCCTGTGACAGGAAAGCTTGGGAACCCCTTTCCCTCCTCGTGGCAGTTTCCCCACTTCCATGCTGGTGTTAGACTAGATCAGAGAGTCTTAACCTTCATCCAGTTTCTCTTTGTTAATCTAAGCCCATCCTTCAGAAATAAGCCTGTACACTCACACTGACACATCATTTCATAAAATCAGGCGGGTTCTTGGAGCCCTCCCCACCTAGGAGGCCCAGGGTAAGGCCACTGCAGCAGATGACTCTTAATGAGAAGTCCCTTTCCTGATCCTACTTCATGGTGGCCCAAGCCCACAGTTCAGTTTCATGCTATGATGGACAGCACATGAACTCTAAACACGTCTGGTTTGCAATCCCAGCTCCTTCTCACCGCAGCTCTATGATATTGAGCAAGCTTTCTAATCTTCCTAAGCCTTATTTTCTTCATTTAAAACAGATAATAGTCACCTGTATTTAGTTCTAAACATTAAATTATATATTGTATGAGACCACCTGACACCTAGAACATTTTTTATTCATTTTTGCTTTTCTACCATCTCCCTCTTCCTCCCTTGGCTCCTATTAAGTTCCTCTTAAAGTAAGATCAGAAAAGCAGTCAGTACATCAGATTATTTTGGTGTCTGGGCAAGTCTGAGGATATGATTGTGTATCAGTTGCTTACAGACATGGCGTCCCGAGGGATGAATTGACATTGCAGGAAGCAACTACTTCACCAATTGTGTGGCTTTGCTTACTTGGACTAACCTCTCTGAGCCCCCCATCTGTGAATGAGAATGAGAAGACCACCTAAAAACTATCCACCCAGCCCTGGCTCGTGTGGTTCAGTTGGTTGAGTGTCATCTGGTGCACCAAAAGGTCGCTGGTTTGATTCCTAGTCGGGACACAAGCCCAGGTTGTGGGTTCAGTCTGTGATCAGGGTGTGTAAGGGAGTCAACCAATGTTTATTTCTCTCTCACATCAATGTTTATCTCTCTCTCTCCCTCTCCTTTCCTCTCTCTCTAAAATCAATAAAAACATATTCAAAGAAAAAGAATTAGTGGAATGGACTTAGCAAATTAAAAACAATGTTTAAAAAAAAACTACCCATCAGAGATTTCCTCCTCCATACCAGGCTCCTGTGAGGATGACATGAAATAACCTACTAGGAAGGGCTTCATAAGCAGCAAAACATGAGGCAGGCACTTTATCCCCACCATTATCAGGGGTTATCAAGAGCTTGTTTTCCATTGTGAAGATAGGAGGAGCTTCTCCAACCAGAAGGTCAAGTGTATAGAAGAGAAAGTGACAAGTGACATTGAACATCTCAGAAACAAAAGGTGACTGCTTCTGTGAGCTCACTTACTGGTGTGTTGGTGAGAAGTACAGGGAGGACAGAAGACAATGCAATTTCTTTTCCTGTGCGTTTCCCATATATACGCCTGTCCTCGCTGAAGGCCCAATCTATCCATTTCTCATTTAGTGCTCAGTTTATTGGATGCTGCGGTACAATGGCCAAGAGGCTGAGTGAAATGGTAAATCTAGTAATAAAATATCTAAATGACTTATAAATAAGGTTTCGGGAGGCTCTGGTAGGTATGGCAGCACATGGCTAGTCTAACAAAATCCCCATGTTTCAGAAACTCTCCCCCAGACACCTCCATCCAACACGCAGACCTTTTCGTCTTTATTGAGCTGAGCCGCCAACTCGAACATGTGCAAATACAGATTTAACAGGCAAGCGTGCAGCCAAAGCCAGGACTGAACGTGTTTGAAAAGGCAGATCTGTTTGATGAGCAAATAATGTGTGATCAATAAAGACTTGTCGGAATGAAATAAACGGAGAGCAGCTGTTTACTGAACATCTAGCCTGGTGTGGATAGTATGCAGGCTGAGCCAGAGCAACACAGAGCAGGGCGGGAGGAGGGCTCAGGCCTGAGCAGTGTGTTTTAGAAAGATAATGCTGGGGTTCCTCACCAATGGGGGCCACCTGGACTGGCAGTAGGGTAGGTCATACTCCCAGAAGGCCCTGCCTGAAGGCACCTGGTGTCTTGATGCCAACGAAAGGAATTTAATCAGAAACCGATTAGAAAGCTATACCAGGCTTGCAAAAATTATGCCTAATTCACAATAGCCAAAAACTGGAAGCAACCCAGTGCCCACTGATAAATAAAATGGATAAACAAAAGGAAGGATATTCTGACATACACTGCACCGTGGATGCACCTTGAGGACATTGTGCTAAGTGAAATAACTTAGTCACAAAAGGCCATATAGTGTGATTCCACTTAACTGAGGTGGTCAGATTCAGAGAGCAGGGTCAGTCATCTTTCTGTAAAGACCAGATAATCAGGACTGTAGGCTTTGCAGGCCACACAGTCTCTGTTGCAGCTACTCGACTCTGCTAGCTTAGCGTGAAAGCAGCCACAGACAGAACATACACCGAGTAGGACGGCTATGTGCCAATACGATGTTATTTATAAAGCACTGGCAGCCGCATGTGGCTCACCAGCCTTTGTTACTAACCCCTGGTCTTGAGATGGCACATGAGGTCCAGGGAGAGGTCACTCATGCCTGGCCACCATGGACTGTGGAAGTGCTCAGATGACCAGCATTGCCATTTCCATGACAAACAGATAAAAAAGCCGGAGTGCCTGTCTCTTTCGGCATTTGAGGAGGACAGCGTTGGTGAAGTCATCAAACCTCTTTTGAAGGGAAGTGCTAACTCACAGTGGCCACAGCCACCGCACTGGCACCAGGGACAGAGGCCAGATAAATGGAAGGAAGGCAGGTGAGATGGCCTGCCCACAGGGACACAGCGGCAAGTGACACACTGGCACTTGAAGCAGACATCTTTCCCGCACGCACCATCGCTCTAGCACAGGACACTGTCCTCCTGCTCCACACTGCCACGTGGGAAAGAGACTCTCAGCTTGAGCTAGAGGTGCATTGAGATGCCCCAACTTCCAGAAAACAAACAAACAAACCCAGATGCATGACTTTCTTCAGAACAAAGGGATACATTTTTAGAAAGGGAATCTCTGTTGCCATCTTCTCCCTTCCAGGATGTCAAGATTTGCCAGGCAGCCCTCCGCCAGCTGCCGATCTGCCCATCAGATTAGGGACACGCACATATGGTGGCAAAGGCAGGGGAAAATGAGCCACCCCGATTCTGACATGTGAGCACCAGAGCTACGAGCATATGGCCTGGAAGGCTCTCCAGGAACTTCATGGGACATCTCATGCAAGTTGGGACTGAGACGTTCAAGGACCTGCATCCAGGGAGAGAGAGAAAGAGAAGATGCAGAGAGAGTGGTTTCCTTTGAAATATTTACAACAAATGTGACAGTGAAGAGTTCATGTCTGCAATGTAAGAAGCTCATTGGAATCATTAAAGAAAAGGGTGAAAACCCCTAAAGGAAATTGGAAAGTGAAAAGCACCAATAATTCCTAAAAGAACCTCAAATGGCCACTATAGTAAAAATGAAATGTGTCTTTACTTAATAATGCTGGTGTGAGTGCAGTGAGAGGGGCACACTGTATATTGCTGGTGGGCATATAAATGGGTACACACCAGCTGGGAATCAATCTGGTAACACATACAAAGAATCATAAACATATTTATCATCTCTATCTAGTAATCCCACTTGTGTGAATATGCAGAACATACTAAGATCATCACCTCCCTCTGATGGAACATCTACCTCTGTCAGTAGAATCCATGCTGCTAATAGCTTTTCTGACAATTTCACTAGTTACTCATGGTGAACTACAAACTAAAACTTGAATGCCTCCTTTTTCTCCTCCACAGATGATGCGTAAACTCATGTACTCAGAGCTTCCTCCCTAAGCATGTGTAGGTTTGGGGGCCCCTGAGCAGAGCCCAGCATTTCCTCTTGGCTGAGTCAGCCACCACTCTGTCATCTGGATCCTACACGTGTCATTTAAAGCAGCCTCATCGTGTCCCAGCTTAGTGACATGTCCCAGCTTAGTCAGCCTGACTCCTGAGCCAGGTCCGTGTTCCCAGGAGGCAGTGTACCGGACACGGCCGAGGTTGAGCCCAGCAGCCGGTGACTAGACCCCCTTCCAAGTTGCTGGCGTCCTTAAACAACAACTGGAGCTGTTCAACGTGTCACAGATCTGCTTTATTTAACTCGGATCTCGACGTATCTCTGCATCTTCGCCACCCGTGAATGTCAAATGTCTTCAAGTCCAGGAGGAGGACTCTGCAGAGGAAACAGGAGACAGGCTTCCATGAGGGAAATTTTCCCTACTCTCCCTGGCACTGCAGCTCTGCTTGGCATGCTTTCTTTCCCCAAGGAGCACCCACCCTTTCCTCCAGGGCCTTGTTCTCAGTGCCCTGCTTCCTACTGTTAAGTAGGAGCCAGCTAACCGCCTCAGGTGAGCAGAAAGGGGTCCAGAAATGGTGCTTAGGGATGAGAGCCCTCACTTTACCATCTGCTACATACATAACCTCAGACAAGTCGCTGAACCCTTCTGATCCTGAAGTTCCTCAAATGTAAAATGGACATAGTTTTCCTGTTTTCCCCACCCCAAGGGTGCTTGTGAAGCTTAATAAGATGGGAGGGCACCACACCTTGTAAACCCAAGGACTGCACAAGTCGAGGCCAACTTGTTAGTCACTACTACTAATAAATTATATTCTCCCTGTTTGGTATAGGGGAAAGGGCAACATCTTTCTAGAGTGCTCATTGGACATGTGAGGGATGAAAGGGTGCAGCAGCCTCAGACTTCCCTGCAGACTTCATAGACAAAGGCATGTGATATCAGAGAAATGGCTGGGCCAAGGCTCTAGAATTCTTAGATGCAGGCCTGGTTGAGAGCCAGCCTGGTTTCCAGGCCGTGTAGGTAAGAAAGCCTGAGCCTCAAAGCAGGGAAGGAATGGGTTGGTGGCCACACAATGAACAATGGTTGAAGGGGCCCTGGACCTCTCGCAGCCCCCCCACACTGCTCTCCCTGCCTTTTGCCTTCTACAATGCTCATTTGAAGGAACCCAAAAGAGGTTCTAGGAGATGAAATTAGAAGCTATGAAAATGCTTAATATATATATATACACACTAGTGACCTGGTGCATGGATTCATGTACATT
This sequence comes from Myotis nattereri, assembly GCF_964212035.1. Taxonomy (NCBI): domain Eukaryota; kingdom Metazoa; phylum Chordata; class Mammalia; order Chiroptera; family Vespertilionidae; genus Myotis; species Myotis nattereri. The sequence goes on from NC_138088.1 coordinate 13,193,741, forward strand.
GAAAGGAAATTAATTAGAAGGTAGCCAGTGGGGTGGGACAGGGCAAGACAAGCCACACCCTGGAGCCAACCTCCAGTGGTTCTTCAGCGGCGTCTATGGAGTGAGTGGGGTCCCTCCGGCAAGTGGGGTCCCTCGGCCAAGCCTGCAGGGATTGAGCTGAAACTGGCTCTCCAACATCCCCCTGAAGGGTCCCGGAGTGTGAGAGGGCACTCTGCAAAGTTGCTGTCGTACAGGGTATGGAACGCAAATGCAAGTGTGCAGTGAACCAGATTCAGGGCTGACAGTGCCCCAGCAACAACATAACCCATGGCCAAAGGTGGAATCTCACAGCCCTGCAAGGAATCAGGCTCCCTCCTCTCTGGTTTCAGGGTGCATCACCCGAGAACCGCCACCAAGTAAATGCAGCTCGATAGCTCCTGCATTGAGTGTCTGCCCCCTGGAGTGTCATAGGGACTGGTCAAACTGTAGGAGGGACACTTAGCATATTAGCCTTTTATATATATGGTAGTTGGCTCCAATTCAACAATAAACAGGAATCACCAATTTGGAGTGTGGTGCAGAAGGACATGTTACGCAGTACAAAATAACTGAATTGTGATACAGCACAGATGTGAAACCACACAGTTGTGAGTCAGCCCCAGGGCCAGGTGACACTAAGGCCAGGCCCCTCTCCAGCTACACTGCTCTGCCCCTCAACTATCTGCTCTGGCCTGTGCTGCTCTGTGCTGCTCTGCTCCTGCAAGACATCTTCAGTATTCCAGCTCAGCCAGGGAGATGCAGTGTTCAGTCCTCAACAGAAAGGGAGAGTACAGCAGAGGGGAGATGGCTTATATGGACAGAAGTTCCTGCCCCTGGCCCCTCATGGGTGCAACCTCATGCAAATGAGGACTCCAAATCCTCATAGTTTGGTTGGTCCAAATAACACTGTCCTGATTGGTCAGAATAGAACCACTCTTGTTGGCTGGTGCTACATAGCTCCAGTTGGATGGGGAAAGCCTCAGTCCTATTGGTTGAAATAGGATTCCAGGAACTCCTTCAGAAGGGCTGGCTCAGATGGCAGGAACACTGTGCAGGCAGGCAGGCAGTTCAGCAAAGAGGCTCCTCCCTGAAGTGCAGTTTGGTGAGTGGCCCTGTGTAGAAAGGGGTGCTGCACTCTGTGTTGTTTTTTGTTTTATTTTGTTTTGTTTTGTTTAATTTGAGCCCAGTTAGCCACCAGGAGCCCTTCTTAGTGGGTGTCTTCTTTCTCAGGGTTCACAAGACACACACACACACACATACATACATACACACACACACACACACACACACACAATCCAGGGGAACAAAGCCATTCTTTGAAGCCTCTACTTGTAGTTCATTAATATTCACTCAAGTAACTTGTCATACTTTACCATTTGGCACGTCAGTGGAATGGGGCATCTCTACAGTGGACTTGCCCCCATCCTGAATCCACTTGGGGACCTGAGTCTACACTCCTGTTTCTAGGAGCAGAAGCTTGGAGCTGTCCTCAACTCCTCTTTCTCTTACACCTCAAAGCCGGGATCTTTGACCTGTTCCCTGGTGACCTTGAGAGCCTAGACTCATGCCTGGCTCACAGCAGCACTCAATAAATCCTGGGGCAGAGAGAATACATTTGTTGCTTAAAGTAATGAGTCCCAGGACCTGACTTGACTTCCCTAAGAGCGCCAGGTACCAGGTGACCAGGGCTGGGTCAAAGTGCCTCCTGTCTCCTCCCACTCCTGTATTCATTGTGTGGAGTCATGGGACATGCAGGACAAGCAGGCCTGCACAGAGCACTCTTCCCAGCAGCTCAGAAGTCCTTGGGTTTCCATGGCCCTCTTCTTGGAGGCCACTCTCAATGTTTTCAGTCACTCATCACTCAACAAAGATGCGAGGATGCTTATTTTAAATGCAGCAGAAAGTGAAGTCATACAACACCTCTGACCTCCGGACCCCTTCCCATCTCTGGTTCTGCGATGGAATCCCATTGGGGTTGGCAGCCTGCCCGTAGCTCTAACGAGGCACTTCTGCCCTCAGGTCTGTGCACATGCCACACCGAGGGCCCCGCTCCCACGCTGTACAAGCTCAGATGCATCAGTGAGTCTGTCCCTTCTCCAGCTCCGACCTTCTGAGCAGGATATTTTAACCAAGAAGCTCCACCTGCCTAAAGTGCCAAACCACACCCTGGGGTGAGGGTGCATCTGTGTCACGGCCACTGGTGTTTCTGGAAGGCAGAGGTGGGACCTGAATGCCAATGCGGCAATGGCTCCTTCAGGGCTTCAGCCTGGGCACAAGGGATTCCCCAGGACAAGGGAGTGGGAGCATGAGCCAAATGAACTCCTCACAACAACAAAACTCAAACCGCAGTGCCAGGTTTAGCTCTCAGCATCCTTCTCGCGGAAGGACCTCCAGCACGCCTTCTGGTCCAGAACACAGGAAACCCAGCGAGATTAAACAGTGCGCCCTGGCTCACAGCAGGGGCAGGGGAAGTGACAAGAACATAGATGTCTGGGTCACTGGCCCACTGCTGTGTCAAATGCCACCTGGAAATGTAGGAAACCCCTGTTTCAGAGTCTGTTTGCTGTATGGCTTCACTCGGAGTTCTGCCAGCATGTTCTCCCATCGGTGTGTGGTTGATGAATCATGTTCGCCAGTAAGGGAAGGACTGAGTCCATTTGGGGGCATCCTTAGGGTGGAATATTATGTGGCCAGTGAAACACATATCTTCAGAGCATATTTCAAGCATGTGGCAACATTCATGATGCAACGTTACATACAAATAGCAAGAGACCAATTTGTATATGCACAATGAACCCTGATTTTGTGACTTTATGTCGTATTTCCTCCAGAATGGCAATGATTTTAAGATGCATCACCGACTTAATATTTCAGAGAAAGGAAACATTAAATTAACTATAAGCAGCATACTGATTTCAGAAGCATTAAAGATGAAAAATGTGCATCCAAGAAGAGAGGAAATGTGACATAAATTTATCACACAAGTGTGTGTGTGTGTGTGTGTGTGTGTGTGTGTGTGAGTGTACATATTACCCAAAAGAAGTACATTAAACATTAATATCGGTTAGCTTTAAGGGGAGATTTTTATTTTTATTTAATCTATCCCTTTCAGTATTTTTCGGTTTGGTCTCTGATGTGTATACATTAGCTTTATAATGAGAAAAAATAAACAGCATGTAGAACATTAACAGCAAATGTGAGAAAAGTACACATGCATTTTTGACTCACCCAAGGATCACACTTTCCATTCCCCATTTTTGACGCTTTGGCTCTTCTTTGTTTTGTTATGTTTCTCCTCTGGTTTCTAAGCACAGTTTAACCTTCCGTCTTCCAGGAACCCTGAGCAGGCTCCCACAGTGCTTCCCACACCCCTCTGCGTTTCAGGGGTGAGCCCTTGGTTCCCAGCCAGCGTCTCTCGGGAGAGTCAGGTGCAGCGTCCTGGTGCGGGCGCTGCAGGCCTGTTTAAGGCCTCGCCCTGCGCGGCAAGCAGCGACCTTTGTAAAGAGCACCGTGGAAAAATCTGTTCAGACTCCAGTGCTAAGAGAATCGGTCCTTTCCTTTGAGAAAATGTTAAGCTTCTGCTTTTTTACCCTAAAAATCAAATATTATCTTGATTCTTTATTATGCCCCTTTACCCGACCTGCTAAAAAACTCCGAGTCAAATTCCAAATTCAACTCTGTTGGTCCCGACAGTGGGGCTATTTCTGCACTTTTTCCCTTTGGTTCTGATTCTTAAAATAAATGTTTTATCTTACTGTTTGTATCCCTTTGTGAGAAGCTGCAAATCATTGATAGAAAAGGGCTAGAATAGGCAACTACACAAACTGAGTCTCAGTAAGGCCTTCCTCTGACTGCACCTTCCACTTCTCCCCTCCCCGTGCTCCCTGCATCCAGTCAGCAGCACATCTTGTCAGTTATGCTTCTCGACCATGTCCCACATTTCTCTCCCCCGCCCCCCCATCTCCACTGTCACCTCCTGGCCCAGGCAGCGGACAGTGACAACAGCCTCCTCACTGGCCTCTGCCTCTTCTCTTGTCCCTCCTCTGTTCATTTTCCCCCACAGAGTGCCTGTGACCACCCCTAAAGCAGCCCTCCCATTCATGTCCATCTCATCGCCCGTTGTATTAGCCTGTAACACTTATGAAGCACTGAGATACCCTCATCCTTGTACGTGTTTGTTTGCCTCTCTCTTCCTCTCCTTAAAGGGGAGACTCCACCTCGTTTCCTGCTGCACTGTGAGTGCCCGGGACTGCCTGGCTCACCGCAAGTCCCTTCCTTGGAAAAAGGAAGGCCTGGCTCACCCCACCACCCGCCTGCCACTGGTACTGCACAGCTGTGACTCCCACGCCCGAGTTTGCATTTCCAAATAGTGAGCAGACTGCCATCCTGCTGGCCCTTCCCCTCACAGCTGGGGCTCCCCTAACCTGTGTGTGTGTGTGTGGACTGGGGGAGAGTCACCATGTCACCATGAACCTGGGGGAGGAAGAAGAAGGCCCTGAGATGAGGACCCGCCCAGGACAATCCTCAGTAGGATCCGTCTCTACTGACAGGTCCAGAGAGACCGGTGGCCCCACACGTTGTCCCCAGGGTTCTTCTCCGTCCCTTCCAATGACTCCATTTGCCAAACATTCAAATGTCGTATTAAAGTTCTTCACCCTGAAGGAGTGAAGCTTCCCAAAGCGACCTCGCACGCTCTGAGGGCTTGTTCCTAGAGACGCATTTCCTCTACGGGTCCAGCTCTTGACATCACATCCCTTTCTGCCAAGACACCTCCCCAGTTTGCCAGCCACAGGCCCCTCCCTGCTCTTCATGCCTGTGCCCCAGAAAGTTCTCCCTGGCCCCAGGGAGACATTTACTGGGGTACAAGTAGAAGCTCCCCATGCTATTCCAAAGAGATTCTATCCAGTTATTGTAGGGACTGGTGACGATCCCTAATTCCTCTTTCCATCACCTTCTCTTAGAGTCACCCAGGCAAATCAAGGCCAGGGATTAGCCCGAGTTCCCTGTGGTTTCACTGTGCAAGGCACTCTGGCCTCCCTGAGCGGTGACTTCTCTGGGGGATTGGTGGGCAGCGACAGGCCTGGGATGCCCTGGAAAAACCCCCCAACCTGTGTGTCCCAGGCCTGCGGGTCTCAGAGGAGAGCCAGAGCAGCTGGAGGGGAGAAAGTGCCAGATAAGAGGGTGCGGAGGAGGTGGGGGAGGGAGGGAGGAGGGCTCCACTTCATCCTGGTGGTGCTTGAGGCTTAGAGAATGGGGCCTCAAAGACTTTGGTTTAGAATCCCAAGTCCCCACATGGACCCTCACCCTGTCCTCAGCCCCCAGACACTGCCAGAACTCCTGGGAATCTGGGAAGAGGACTACAATCCAGGCCAATTTGGGGCACCTCCAAAAAATTCTAGAACAGTAGTTCTCAACCTTCTGGCCCTTTAAATACAGTTCCTCAGGTTGTGACCCAACCATAAAATTATTACCGTTGCTACTTCATAACTGTAATGTTGCTACTATTATGAATCGTCATGTAAATACCTGATATGCAGGATGGTCTTAGGCGACCCTTGTGAAAGGGTCATTCGACCCCCAAAGGAGTCGTGACCCACAGGTTGAGAACCGCTGTTCTCGAAGGTTAGTCATAAACATCCTCTGTTCCCATTTTACAGCTAAGGAAACTGAGGCAGAGAGGCTTATGCAGCAGCCTGAAGACCAGCCTAAGCTCTGCGGCTTTGATCCACCACATCCCTAGGCTACGCTGAAGCTGGGTATAAGATTTCCATGCCCCTCCCTCTTCCTGCGGGGCCCAGCTGAAATCCATGTCATACACATGTATGAAATATTTAAGCCTCTCCCGAGGAGCCTCCTGTCACTTCTAAATCAATTTATTTTAATCTAATCTTCATCTGCCATGGTTTTCTGGGCCAGCGCCATCAAGGAAACCTCTTGGCAGGTGCAAGAAACTGAAACACAGAGCATTTGTTTTTAATGGTTCCTCCGCAGCCGGCAGTTCCAGCACGGCGAAGTCCGCCGACCATGACATACGACTGGTCCTTGGAGAGGACCCCGGTGCACGCTGAGGTCCACACAGATGGGTGCTCGCCAGACTGCGAGTGTCAAGGTGCCAGGAGGCCCTTAAAACAGTAACAAGGCCGTGGGCGAATGCGCCGGCCAGCAGAGAGGGGAAGCGAGAGAAATCCTGGCAGGAGCCAAGTCCCGGCCAGTGCCCGTGCTCCTTGGTGCCCTTTAGGAGCTGCCGCCATAAAAGGCCTGGTTTTCTCCGCTCCGCCCGGGCTTCAGGAGGGCTCGCTTTGTCCTGGCTCCTTTTATTTTGATAGGAACGCTCCAAAATGCAGAAACTGGCCTCACCTTGCCTTTCCATCGGGCTCAGCTGTGGAACTCCAGAAGAAAATTCCAGAATAAGCTGGGCCAGGGCCCAGGCAGCCTCGGGAGTCCTCCTGGTGGCCGCACTGCCCGGAACATGATGAGCCAGGGAAGGGAGCAGGGAAGCCTCTCCCTCTGGACCCAGGATTCCCCAGCCTCCACCTGAAGGTTTCCTGCCACAGAGAACTGGCAGCTTCCTGCCCTGTTGCCAGAATTCCCACCAGGCCCCCTCCCTGGGCCCCCCATGACCAGGCAGTAAGGTCAGCCACAGCTCTGCTCCAGGAGGTCTTGACCTTGAACCTGAGAGCCTAGCAGAAAGAACCCGGGCCTCCTGAGCCTCACTTTCCACCATGGGTCAGTCCCGCCCGTAAGGGGGTTCTATCACCCTGAATTCCATGTCTCTGGGTTGGGAGTGGGGTCCCACCTTAACCCAACCTGAGAGAGTGGCTGTCTCTCACATCCACTGTTACAGACCCAGGGACTATCGCAAACTGATAGGAGCCCGATGCCTCCCTATCTGACCGGATTTAATGTTTGGGAATGCAGTGTTGAGCAGAATGGAGTTCGGGCCTCATCTCTGGCACATCCTGGCTGTGCGGCATCAGGAAACCACTCTACTTCTCTGTGCCTTAGTTTGGCTCCCTGGAAAATGGGTATAATAATGATGACCCCTCCCCGGAAGTAGAAGAGATGGTTGAGGCAGTGTTCTACATGTTGCCTGGAATAGGAAGCCCCTTAAAGGGCTGCCATTCCGGATCTCTTTGAGCTACTAGATCTGGTTCTTCCCACTCTATAGGCATGAGGGCGAAATTCTTGCCCTCTGTAGTCAGTGACTATTGGCCAACTGACAGTGAGCAGAAGTGGCCCGTGTTATTCCATGTAGGGCATGTAAGAACAGGCATGCTATTAACATCTCCCCTTGGCTGGTGATCCCTGAAGCCACCTGTTGTGATGGCAGCATCACTGGCCTGAGACAGTGTGTGGAGCAGAGCCCTCCACCAGCCCCTGTAGGGCCTGATGTGTGAGCTGGAAATAAACCTTTCTTATGCTAAGCCACCATGACTCATTACCTCACTGGGACTCAGTGCATCCTGACAAATATTCCATCCAACTCCCCACCCCCAACCAATCAGCACCAGGCCTATGGTCTTCATTCTGCCCTCTGGATACGGGGTTTGGATTCTGGATGCCCTTTGCCCCTGCTCCTGAAAGGGAGCTGCAGTCCTCAGCCACCCCCACCCACTCCTTGCTGGCCCACCATGCTGAGAACTGACCTGGCGTGGCCCAGACCAGGGCAAGGGAGTGGGAGAAGTCAGGGAGGGAGAGAGCTGACTGGAGGTCCAAATGGACCTGTCCCTTTTTAGGCCAAAGCGCTGGGCTTGGACTCACAGCTCAGGACAGCAGAGGTGCCCCACACAGTTGGCTGCAGTTGCAGCCCCCGCCCACTCCCCCAGCTCTGCGTCCTCAACTCCTTTCCAAGATGCAGCTAAAGGTCACTGTAACAGCGTGTTTCCTCTGGCCCAGCCAGACTTTCCTCTGATGGAATCTGGAAACTAACAGGCAGAGTTTTCCATAGGGTTGTAGAAAGTCATGCCTTGGGGACCATCCACGCCAATCCCACTGTGCAGTCGGAAACTGAGGGTTGCAGAAGGGATGGACTTGCCCAGTGGTGCAGTGAGGCAGTGACCACCGTGAGACAGAATCCTGCTGGCAGTTTAGGCACCGAGCATAAAGGTCACCAAGGTTGATCCTTCTGGAAGCTGAGCTCTGCTCAGACAAGTGGCCCAGACAAGGAGACAGCCTCCACCAGTCAGGATGTCCATTCCCAGAGGCCCTGGCTGTTCCTGGGCAGAGAGAGAACCCAGAGGGGCTACCTCTATAGCTCTGCTGCCTGGGTACCCAGCAGGGCGTGAGCTTACCATGTGCCCAGAGGGGAGGCTTCGTGGCAGGTCCACTGCCCTCACGTCCCATCAGTCTCTACCCAGGCTCTGACTCCGGTGTGGAAACAAGAGCCCGCAAGGATCAGAGTTTGACAGGAAGGGCCTTGAAGGCTGCGGGTAGATGACCATCACTGGGTCATCTGCCTCCTGGCTGGTGTCCCTCTAAGATGGTTAGCACCCACCTCCCACGGCCCATGGCCCAGTTGTTCCATCTTGGACTTTGTATCAGTATCTGATGGGGTGTCGCCCTCTGTTCCAGGTCTGCCCTATGGGGCCATGTTCAACCTCTCTGTCCTGTGGCAACTCTTCTAGAAGGAGAAGCCCTTTGTGAAACTTCTTTCTGCTCTGAAGCCCAAGGCTATCACACTCTGAAGCCATATCTAAGCATACCTCACAGTCCTGGGGAGACTGGGACGACTGAATACTCTATCTGTAGTCAACTCGGGTAGCTCTGCTCCCCGTCTTCTCATCTTCCTTAGACATATCTACTCTGGTGCTCCATCACCTCTTCGGTTTCATGTCTCTCTCTTCCTTCCCTTTCTTTGCCATCGAGCATCAGAAAGGGAGAGATAATCTTGGGTCAGCCTTATCAACCATCTTGACCAGAAATTGCCTTTGCCAATAAACTCCAGCCTACCAAACCATTCGCTATTCAATACATTGCCCATTGCCTCCAGCTCTGCTTTCTGGGCTCTATTTTTTGTGCATCCATTCAGATGTCATCTATGGCCTCTGGGCCCTGACTATCCAGGCACACATGGCTGGAGGCCCAACCCCCAGGTCTGGAGCCCACAGATCCCTGCCTCTGGCTTTTCCCACTCCCAGCAGCTTCATGCAAAGACCCCATAGACCAACCTGGTGCCTACAGAAGTTCATACACATGACATGTGAACATATCATAAGTTAGTGACTTTGATGAAGGAATCATGGGCAGCTGGGTGGCCTGCATCACACGCCTCACAGTCCCCATAATTCCCTGAGTCCTGGCCCCTCCACTGTCTCCCTTCCTTCCCTCCCCTCTCTCTCCCTCCTTCCCACAGCTCCTCCTGTTTGGTTCTTCCATCTCCACTGGGGCACGTGGGGATCTTAGCTTTTGCCTCAAGAAGAATGTGGGGGATGGTCCTCATCTTATTATAGTCACTTACTTCAGACCAGGTTTTAGATCCCAGGCTCTATCTTTCCCCAGCCACGCAGCAAGCACCTGGACTCTGATCCCAGTTAAGTCCAGTAAAGCCCAACGAATGAACAAGGATCCGAAGGAAAACATTTCAGAGACCTTCATTGCTTTAGAAATGATGTGGGCTGACTCATCCAGCAGGTATGACTATAGGCTCCACAAAACAGGAGGAAAAGGACTCCTGACCTCGTGCCCAGCCAAACCCTCTTCAGCCTCCCGCTGAGGCCTACCCACAGTTTGCCCCCTGACCTGTCAGCCAGGATGGGACCACAGAGTCCAGGGGACCAGCATGGAGCTCAGCACCTGCAAAACAGATTCAGGGCCTGATGCTGACACTTAGAGGTGACTGTGCTGGACATGTCCCCTTCCCAGCCCCCACCCCCACCCTCACCCAGCCCTGTTGTCTGCTGAGCTGACACTGTTTTCTGCTGGGCTGACACTGTGGGCGGGGGTGTTATGGAAACGGCATCAAAGAAACAACACTGGGAGGTGCCTCAAACCTGAGACGCTCCACCCAGTGTGAGGTGCTGTTCTGATGTGTTACCGCAGGAAATGGGCTGATTTCAGCACATGCCTCAGGACGTCCCTAACTAGGATGGAGGTCCACTGTCACACAACCACATGTCTCGTCCCCCAGCCAAATGGAATGGGTCTCTGGATGGGCCCCACGGGTGGGATATGAGGGTGCCTCCCTTCCTGGCAGAGATGGCCCAGGAGGACAGGCTCTGCCGCCCACTCCCCAGGCTCCGGGCCTCAGGTCAGGGGGTCTGCTGGCTGCAGGCCACAGAGCAGGCAGGCGTGGCAGCTAGCTTTGGGGCAGGCAAAGGGGCTTGGGCTCAGCAGAGACAGCCCAATGCCCAGCTGCCACCACCGTGTGCTGGGTCCCCTCTGCAGCTGCGGCGCGGCCAGCCCGCTGCCACCTCCAGCCTGCCCATGGCCTCTCTCTTTGCTTGTCCGCTTGTATTTCTTCACTCTGCTTTATTCTGTTCTCTTTCTCTCTTCATGTGCATCACTCTCTGTCTCATCCTCTGTCTCTTTTTGTGTTCTTCTTCCTCTTTCCTGGCCTCTCTATCTGTTTATGAGTAAAGGGGAGGGGAGGGGAGAGGGGCCAGGGCTCAGGAGGAATCTCAGACAAAATTGAGTGGGACTCTCATTCCATCCCACTCAGGACTCAGACAATGCAGGGGCAGTCGGGATCCTGGGAGCAGCTTGAACTTGGGCTTGGGAGGAAGGTAGGGTCTTCCTCACAGATAAGCCAGGGCCCTGTGCTGTGCTTCCAGGATGAGGGAGCCCAGCAGTCAGCTCTCACTGACCCAACAGGTCCTCTCTTCAGCAATGTTCTTTCCCTCAATCAGAGCCTGGGCCGGGGCTGGGGATGAGAAGGAGCGAGGAGAGACCCTGCTTGGACGGAGCACCATGCACACCCAGGGGAAGGGTTACGTAGGCTGCTGCACAATCCTACCCACCCTGTGGCCAAGAGCCACCCCAAGGGGAAGACCAGGGCACTGGGCCCAGCAACCTGTTCTCCCTGGAGAGGCAACATGGGGACCGAGCCGGGAATGACTTAGAGATTCCCAGGTTAAGAGGGAGGGGGGGGGTATCCTAGAGAGTGTGTCTGGGAAGCAGCAGGCATTTGCTCCAGCCCAGGCGCAGGAGGGTGTGGGGACATGGCAGGGACAAGACTAGGAAAGGTGGTTAGAGTCCATGCCCAACATTCAGAGCTTCCTAAGCCAGAGGCAACGGGTGGCCCTTGAATGACGGGAGCCATAGGTCCATAGTGGGAGGCTTTGTCCATGAACTTGGGAAAATGATCCTTTCCTCTCCCCACCGTCTGCGGGAAAAGGGAAGTCAAGGCAGAGGCCACGTGGATGTTGCCATCTGCCTTGCAGAAGGGGGGGATCTGTTGGCTCTCAGCGCTGGGAAAGGCGTCATGAGGAGCTCCTGTCCTTCCCGGGAGGTGGTGGGCCACCCCCTGGGGCTTAGTTTTTAAGTGAAGAGCAGAGCCTTATTTTAACATGATTTCTTGTGTGGTGGGTAGAGGAGGCGGCTGTGAGGCCAAGGGACAGAGGATCAGTGAAGGAGGAAACACAAGGGGTGCCTTTGGCAATCTGACTTGAGGCCCTTTTTGGGGTCATTCACCTACCCAGCTGTGCCTTTCCCTATCCAGTCATGCATCTGCGCTTCTCTTCCTCCCTCCTCCAAAGGTGCTCTGAGACATGAACAAACAGATGCCCAAAGCTACCTGTCGTGCCAGTGGGGAAACTGAGGACAGGAAGGGAGAAGGTGCTCACTGAAGGTACAGAATTTTCTGGCACTAAGTCAGGGCTTTCGGCTTTGGGAGGCATGTGAGCATCTGTCCATTTCAGGGGTGGTGCCACCTTTGGATTCCTGGGGGGTTGGAGAGGTGTGGCCTGCAGGTGGACCCCAGCATGAGCTGGTGGCCTGAATGTCACCCATGCACAGGAGGGCCGGGAAATCCAAGGGCAGACGCAGAATGGCTTCTGAGGACCATCTCATATGCCTGCATGGGCCACCTGCACTGTCACTCTCATTGCCACTGTGGCCTGTGAGGAGAGTCACCATGTCTGTATCCCCGATGAGGAACCCGAGGCTCAGGGAGGGATCCTGCTTGAGCACTGAGATCCAACAGAATCTCCAAGCACTAACACTTAACCTTTCTTCATCCTGATAGACAAATGTAGATATTTGCATTTGAACATTTCCACATGATGTGGGCATGGGCAGTGTCCATGTATTTGTAGTATACACACATGTGCACGCGCACACACACACATATATGCACACACACACACATGCACACACACGATTTGTAAAAATCCCCACTGACTCTCCTTGCCCTGTGCTGCATGCAGTCACTAATCCATTTCCTTGGATCCAAGCAAATGACAGGATCCGTCTCCATCGCCGCCATGGCTAACCCAGGGCTCTCCCTGGTGCCTTGAATCAGAGTCCAGATGACCCGCTTTCCCCAGCTCCTCCCTGTCTCCCAGTGGCTTGGGCTGGGAAACTGTCAGCCTGGTAAATATCACAGGCTGAGCAGCTTGTTCCAGCTCCGAGCCTGCCCCTTTCTGGCTGCGCAGCCTGGCTTGTGAGACCGAACCCCTGGGTCCTGCCCCAATGCCAGTGTTCAGCTGCCCATATGCAGACAGGACTTGTCTTCCCAGCGTGCCAGTGTCCACAGAATGCATTTCCTTGATGCCGGGCCACGTCGGGCACAGAGCTCAGCATGGGAGCCGAAAAAGAAGCAGGCTGTGCCCTTGTGAAGACCCCAACTTGGAAGGGAGCGGGTTATGAAAACAAACCCAGACATCAACAGCCCAACAAGACAAGTGTTCTCTGGGCACAGAAGAGGAAACAGAACTTCTGCTGGGCCATCAGGGAAGGCTTTCGGAAGTCTCTGGCATTGGGACGGGAATGGGAATGAGACTATGTCACATCAGGACGTGGGGGAGGGGCCTTCCAGGGGAAAAGGACAGCAAGAGCCAAAGTGTGGAGGCAGAAAGAGCAAAGGCACAGAGGCTGAAGGGCAACCAGAGCCGGACCCTGACTAACCTTCCGTCCCGGAGCAGGGACACCTGTGCCCTCCAGGGTCAGAGAAGGCAAAGCTGACGGCCATCAATAGGCCCTGTCCTCACCTTGGACCAACCTGCCTTCTGGCGTCTCCCTCCCATGATCTCGCTCCCTACCAATGGGTGCCCCGCGCTTCTCCTCTCCCTCCCTGGGATGGTCCTTCCCATTGAGGGGAGAGCATTTTCTCCAGACACCAACTACTGCTCAGTGTCCTTGCTGTGACTATGCCCTCCTTGCTGACTCAGGAGAAAGGGAAGGCTGCCCAGAACCCCAAAGGCACTGCCCCCAGGGTGCAGACCAGCCTCACAGGTATGCTGTCTGTGTTTTTCAGGGGACCTTTGACTTTGGTCTCAAATCCCCAGGAACCACAGTTGATGGAGACAGCTGTGCCCACCTCTGTGTTATTCAGGGAACACCAAGTTATTGAGGGGACGCGAGGCTGCCACTGAGTCTGGAGAGGTGACAGTGAAAGCTGTTCCTTTTTGCAGGCCTTCTCTCCAAGATGGGCACGTGGATGTGGACATGAGGAGGAAACAGGACGGGAAGGCAGCCACGGGTGGTCTCAGGGCCCGCCTGGTTCTGGGATCCCAGCAGCTGGAGAGAGCCCTGCGGGTGCTCCAGGTTGGGGCTCTCCAGCCCCTGGTTAGGTGGGTGCTCATGGGGCCTACAGTCTCCCCGTTTCTGAGGCTACAGGAGCCGGGATGAGCCTAAGGAGGAATCAGTTGCTACCTGACATTGATTTGATCAAGGTGTGATTTTAGCAGAATAAACCACACCCACTCAAGCTTCAGTAAATGCAGCCTTCACCATTGTTAGAATCTGAGCATTTCTATCACCACCACCCCAAAACCTTCCTCCTTCCCCTTTGCGTTCAATCTCTCTCTTCACCTCTGGCCCCAGGCAGCCGTGCTCAGCTTTCTGTCACTATGGTTAGACTGTTCTAGAGTCTCACATAAATGGAACCATAGGATATAATCTCTATCTCTTTGTGCCTGGCTTCTTATGCACAGGATTCAGTTTTTGAGATTCATCTTGTTGCCTGTACCAGTAAGTCACTCCTTTTTATTGCTGAGTAGTATTCCATTATTAGGTCATATGATTTGTTCATCCATTCAGCCATTGATAGATGACTGTATATAGTTTTTTGGCTTTTTGAATAAAGTAGCTATTAACATGCATGAACAAGACTTTGTGGGAACACAACATTTTCCTTTTTCTTGGGTAAATACTTGGGAGTGGAATTTCTGGGTCACATGGTACATGGGTATTTAACATGATAAGAAATCGCCAAGCTCTGCAAGCGATTCCCACAGTAGTTGCACCATTTTACATCCCACCAGCAGGGCATGAGAGTTCTCACTCCAGCACATCCGTGCCGCTGCCTGTTATGATTAGTCTGGTTCATGTTAGCTGTTCTGTGGAGTGTATGCTACTCTGGTGTTCATTTGCATGGCTCTGACGGCTAGTGGTAAGCGTGTGCTCACGTCCTGATTTCAGTCCTGGGTCTGCCAGTCTCCATTCCCCCCTGTACAATTCATGTCACCTCACTGGATTTTAACTTTCGCATGCAGAGAAGCTGAGTACCAATCTCCACCCTGTCTCCATCACCAGGCCTTGAAAGATGGCATCAGGTAATGCATGCAGATGGCAGAGTGCACAAAGTATTTGCAAGGCTCAAAACTCTAAGCTGCCACTTCACCTAGCACTCAGCTCATGTGTTTTTCATGTTACGTTCATCGTTTCATTACAGCAGCCTCCTGGCCGATTCTCCCGACTCCAGTCTGCCCTCCGCCTCGCCCTCCACAGGGCAGCTGGCTGCCTTATCTAAAGCACCAGCGGACCTTTGTGCTTTACGTCGCTCCAGGTCCTGCCACAGGGACGGGATTCATTCATGCTTTCCACTAATAGCATCGATGGAAAGCCCGCTGTGTGCCAGGCACTGTTCCAGGTACTGGAGATAAAAAAATCAAACGGAGCAGAGAGTCCCGCCCTTTACAGAATGAGAACCCACCTCCTTATTGTTCAAAGGCAGCAGAGGCCCGAGGGATGAGCACGCTGCCCACAGTCACTCAGCAAGCCCGCAGCGGAGCCGGGGTTAGAGCCAGGTCTCTGTACCGGTCCGCGGTCTCACCACTTCCAGCCCGTGCCCGCCCCTCTGGTTTTCTCAGAGACACGTGGTCCGGAGCCCATGGGAGGCAGCCTGCAGGGCAGAGCATAGGAACCCACCCTTCTCATGGGGAGCAGCGGGGAGCACTGGGGGGGGGGGTTCCCTGAGCCCCCTGCCCCTTTCTTCAGGAGCCTTGTTACGAATAAGTTCTTCTTGCCGGAGCCCAGACCTGTGATGAGCGGGTAAGTGGTGCCACTCACTTCCGCCTCCTTTCCCTGAGGCGCCTCTTGATTCCCGCCTGTGAGCTGCTCTGTCTGCTCAGAGGAGGCGCAGGGAGGCAGTCGCCTAAGGTTGCTCGCACCTGTCAGTGTCCCTTTAAATAAGCAAACCTTGCCCGGAGACATTTAAAGAGGGCTGCGCTGCAAACCCTGGCCTGCGTTCTCAACTCCCACACGTCCCCTTGGTCATTCCAGCCGACGCCACAGAAAACCAGAGTCCAGCGTGGGACCGATGAGGACCCCCGAGTCCAAGAAAGAGGGACAGACCTGCCAAAGCTCATGCATCAAGCCAAGAGGAGAGATGGCATTGGGAGCTCAGATGCTCCACCTCCTGGATCAGTATCCTTTTCAGTATGTCAAGATGCATACTGCCAGCCCCGCACTCTCCCGAGGACCCCAGATCCCTGCTCAGTGACCTGCCTCCAGTTGCCACCCCCTTCCCATCCCACATGGATTAGTCGACATTACACAGTGCTAGTTAGGTCAAGCAGAGAGGCTTAATGAAAGGCACTAGGTGCTGACGCTGCCCGTGGAAAGGCTGGCGGAGGAGGCGAAGGCACAGCTTCCAGGAATGAGTCCCAGACGGCACTGCCAAACCGACCTGCGAGAGGGGCTGCTCCCTCCACCATCACTGAAAGCTGGCGGCCCCAACGGCTGCCTCCAAGAGCCACGTCACATCGGCATGATCTGGGATCAGAGCACCGGCACCGCTGCCCCAGATGCCGGCTCCAGGACCGCACCTCTTCAGAGCCCCAACTTCGGGCTGGGGGCCTGGAATGGAGGTACATGAGCCCACCTCTGGCATCTGCCTGGGAGAAAAGACCCATCCCCCTCGCTACAGTAAACAAATCTCTTTGGCCTGTGTTCCACCACGGGGCAGAGCTTTATTTTATGTGTTCTGAGCCTGTGTCTCAGGCTATAAACTTGTAAAAAGAGTACAGAGTGGGAAACCCAGATTCACACCTGAGCCCCTCTGAGAAGGGCACCCAGTGGTCACAAACACCGGCTCTAGGACCTTACCCTTGTGCGTGCATCCTTGTTCCTCTAAGGGAGTCCCTGGCCCTTCCCTGCATCTTGGTGTCCACATCTCTGTAAAGGGAGGATAATAACAGCATCCAGAAAGTACTCAGAACAGTGTCTGGCACTGAGACAGCAGTTGCTATGGCCTGAACTGTGTGCCCCACTAAATCCACATGTTGAAGCACTAACCCCAAAGTGACTGTATTTGGACATAGGGCCTTTAGGAGATAACTAAGAGAAAATTGGGTCGTGGGGTAGGGCCCTTATCCAATAGGCACTCCCACTCTCCCAGGACCCCAGATCCCTGCCCAATAACCTGCCTCCAATTGCCAGTTCCCTTCCTGTCACACATGTATTAGTCGACATTAGAGGAGGCACCAGCCCTGGCTAGGGCTCAGTGGTTAGAGCATCAGCCCACAGACTGAAGGGTCCTGCGTTCATTCTGGTAAGGGCACAGGTGGGAGGCAACCACTGTCTCTCTTACACTGAGGTTTCTCTCCCCCAAGCTTCCCTCCACACTCTCTCAATATATCAATGGGGAAAAAATATCCTCAGGTAAGGATTTTTTAAAAAAAAAGAGGCAACACCAGAGCTCCCCAGCCCTCCTCACTGGAGGCACACACAGAAGGCCAAGTTAGGACTAGCGAGAAGGTGGCTGTCTGCAAGCCAGGGAGTGAGCCCTCATTAGACACTGACCATGCTGGCACCTTCATCTCAGACTTCTAGCCTCCAGAGCTGTGAGAAAATAAAGTTCAATTGTTTAAGCCACCCAGCCTGTGGTATTTTGTTATGGCTGCTTGAGTAGACTAAGACATCTATTAATTAATGAGTTATCATATTATTCCTAATTTTCCAGCTCTGCAACGAAGTGCGGAGTATTTGAAGTCTCTCAGCCTTGGGTACCAACTCTAGATCAGGGTTCATCAACCTGGGCACTGCTGACTTTGGGCTGCTTGGTGTGGGCCCGCTCTGTGCTCTGTAGGACATTTAGCCGCATCCCTGGCCTCTGTCCACTAGATACCAGTCACATCCTCCCCTCCCCAAGTTGTGGTCATCGAAAGCTGCCTTCATGCATGGCCAAATGTCCCCTGGGGGCAGGTCGGGGGCAGGGGAGAGACATAACTGCCCTGACTGAGAACAACTGCCCCAGATAAACGTTTTGTCTGCGCTGCTGTTGTGGAGCTTAATGAGGCAGGAGACGTGACATTGCGTGTCACCTAGAAGTCACCCACTCCTTGAGTAGTAACAGACCTTGCTCACAGCTTACCTCAGATCCTGCGGGAGACTCGATGCCCTCCCCGAGTTTCTGAGAAATGATTGACGTTGCTCCTTCTGTCTTTGCGTTTGGGGCTCCCAACAAGGGAGATAAACCCTTTTCCTTTGTTGCCACAAAATGGCACCCAAAGGTGGCAGTCGGGCAGGTCAGGGCTGTTCCTGAAGATGCCTAGTAACAATGGCCCATCTGATAGGTCACTGGGATTCCCGTATTAGCCACCCCAGCTCAACTCACCATGCAGAAGTCCTCATGGCCACCGCGCTGCTCACCTTTGCCTCTGGGAGTCCCCTTCCTGGTCCCCCGCCCCCCCGCCCCCCAGCCCCAGGCTCCTTCCGCACCTCGCATGCAGCCCTCACGCCAGCTGCCCAGGCCCGAGGCCTCTGCAGCCAGCGTCCCCATTACCTCGCCTTCTGGGCAGGACGGAGATGCTGAAGAAAGCGCCCTCCCCACCTTCACTGAAACCAGGTCTCCCACTACACCCATGAAGAAATGCTGGCTCAAATACAACACAAACAAATCTACAATCCATCAACCAACCTGAAGCAAGAAGGGAAAAGCTGGGCAGGTCCGCAACAAAAGACAGTTTGCAGCCAGGTCTGTGAGCAGGAGCTAAGGAGCCCCCAGAGGTGGCGGCGCTGAGTCAAATGCTGTTTAGGGCGCATGAGGGGTGAGAAGGAGGCAGCAGCCCTGTGATGAAAATGGTGAGCAGTGGTCTCTGCATACAGCCATGAGCCTGGGAGAGCTGTCCCTTCGGTAAAATAAAAACCAGAAACCTACCACCCACCCCTCACAAGAGTGAGCCGGCCTGCCCAGGCCACGAGTGAGACAGGAGACACTCAAGGGAAGTCAGGATCTCCCTGTGCACAGAGATCCCCAAAGCCACCCCGCTCACCTGGTGCAAGATCTAGAGTGTGGTTCTCAACCTTCCTGATGCCGCGACCCTTTAATACAGTTCCTCATGTTGTGGTGACCCCCAATTTCATTGTTACAAATTGAACATAATGAAAGCATAGTGATTAATCACAAAAACAATATGTAATTATATATGTGTTTTCCGATGGTCTTAGGCGACCCCTGTGAAAGGGTCATTCGACCCTCAAAGGGGTCACACACGACCCACAGGTTGAGAACCGCTGATCTAGAGGAAAAGGATTACAACGCAGCCTGCAGGGGCCAGGGAACCCGCAGCCTGCCGGGGCCAGGGAACCCGCAGCCTGCCGGGGCCAGGGAACCCAAAGCTGTTGCAGAGGCGAGGGAATCACCTGAAGGTCCCAGATGGGAAACAGAACCTCTGAGGATGAGCTCAGAGTCAAAACCAACAAAGCAGGTGAGGAAAGAGGAGCCTAGGACCAGGATGGCCCACCAGGGGCAACAGCAGTGCTGGGAGGGGGGGGCGGGGGGAGGGAGAGAGTATTAGAAGGGCATCAGCAGGTGGCCTTTCAGAATTGAAAATGTATGTGAGTTCTTCCATGAAAAATGTAGTTAAGTTCCAAGCAGGATAAATATAAACACACACTCACATTTGGAGAAGGGGATCAACATATCATACGCTGGCAAATCCAGCTATCCATGTAGAAGGATATCTTTTAAAGAGTAAAGGAACTAATAATACCAAAAAAAGGGGGGGGGGAGTAAGGTAAAGGAAGGAGAGAAACTTCCTTGGTTCTTATGGTGGGAAAGTCTCTTAAGCTATAATTCAGGAAATGGACATAACTATTGTATATAGTTATAAGGCAACCACTAAAGGAACTAAAAATACTTTCGAAATCTTCCAGATTATTGGAGGGAAAACCAATACACAAAGCAAACCGCAGATCATGAAATAAAAGACTTTTCAAGGAAGCATTAAAATCAGATAGCATAATATAAAATAATATAACAGAACTGAGACTGTACAAATGTACCCTATCATATCATTACATATAATGGAATAAATGTACGTTTTATTTTTTGGATCAAAGAATGAAAACAAATATAAGATTGTGGGAGATGCCTCAGATCCCCCAACTCAAATCCGCTAAGCCGCACCCGATTTCAGCCATGCCAGGGCAGACAGGTTGTGGAGCTGGGACAGACTTCAAGCTGGCAGAATCTGGATGCAGCGAGCATGCGCATCTGTTCTGTCTGCCCTGGGCTCCTCCAGTGCAAGTGGGAGCTTTCTGAGTCCACACATGTGAAACTTGAAAGGGCAGGAAAATCAACACCTCCAGGGAAACACCCACCCAGTGTTGAATGAAGCCCATCTTTGAAAAGATCTTCAGCCCCATTAAGTCTTCAGGGAAATGCAAATCAAGCTTTAGATGTAATACCTTTTCATTCTCGTCTTAAAAAGGGGCAAAAATAAGAGTCCATCAATGCAAAGGAATAGAGAGACTATGGATCAAAACACCTTTTATGTGTTGCTAATAGAAATGTAAATTTACAGAACCACGTTAGAACACAACTTGGCATTACCTTATAAAATTGAATGGCCTCACTCCGCATATGCCCAACAGAAAGTCTTGCCAGTGGACTTTAGCGGGCATTGGTAAGGATATTCATGGCAACGCTCTTCAGAATAGCAAAACCATGGAAACAAGAAAAATATCCATAGAAAGAATAATGGCTAAATGAATTGACATATTTACACAATGAAGTATTATATAACAGTCAAAATGAATAAACTACAGCCACTTTAACAATGTGGCCATATCTACAAAATATCAAGTTGAATGAGAAAAGTAAGTACCAGAGATGATATACTGCCTAATATCCTTTTTAAAAAAATTATTAAAAGCAAATGTTAAACAACACAAGTATTGGAAGAGTAACTATAGATTCAACTACATTAAAAATAGGGATGGACATCTAAAATCATATTTAATGGTGAAAGACTGGATAATTTCCCCTAAGATCTGGAACAACACAAGGATTCTCTTTCAACACTTCAACATTATAGTAGATGTTCCAGCCAGAGAAATTAAGTAAGAAAAAGAAATAAGCCCTAACCGGTTTGGCTCAGTGGATAGAGCATTGGCTTTCGGATTCAAGGGTCCCAGGTTCGATTCTGGTCAAGGGCATGTACCTTGGTTGTGGGCACATCCCCAGTGGGGAGTGTGCAGGAAGCAGCTGATCGATGTTTCTCTCTCATCGATGTTTCTAACTCTCTATCCCTCTCCCTTCCTCTCTGTAAAAAAATCAATGTATTTTTTTAAAAAAGAAATAAATTGCATCCATATTATAAAGGAAGAAGTAAAATTATCTCTATTTGCAGATGACATAATCTTGCGAATAAAAAATCCTGAGGAATTTACTAAAAACCTATCAGAAAAATAAACAAGTTCAGGAATGCTGCTGGAATACAAGCTCAATATAAAGATCTATTATATTTCTATAAACTAGCAACAAACAATACAAAAATGAAACTAGAAAAAGAATTTCATTGACAATAGCATCAAAATAACAAGATGTTTAAGAATAAATTAAACAAAAGATATGCAGTATTTATACTTTGAACCTTCAAAATGTTATTGAAACAGAGACCTAAAGAACATAGAGATCTCTATGTTCATGGATTGGAAGATGTAATACAAATAAGGTGACTACTTGCTAAGTTGATCTACAGAATCAACACAATCTTTAAGAAAATCCTAGCTTCTTTTTTGGCAAGGGTCAGGGAATAAGCAAAGCAATCTTGATCGACCATTTATTTCTGCACCCTCAGTTTTAGTCCACTAATCAAGATTGCTTTGACTATTCTTAGTCCCTGGCATTCTCACATGAATTTTAGGATCAGCTTTTCAATTGATTCTCAACAAGGGTGTCAAGAAAATAAAAGTGGGGGAAATTTCCAAGAAATGGCACTGGGACAACTAAATACCCGCATGCAAAAGAATCAAGTTAGGCCCTTCCTCACACCATCCTCAAATATTAACTCAAAATGGATCATAGACTTAAATGTCAGAGCTTCAAACCATTCAACTAGAAGAAAACATAGGAGTAAACATGTAAATGAAAAACCAAACATCGGGCTAGGCAATGGCTTCTTAGTTATAACATTAAAAGCACAAGCAACAAAAGAAAAAAATAGATAAATAGAAGATCAAATTTAAAAGCTATTGTGATGCAAGTAATAATGTCAAGAAAGTAAAAAGCAACTCACAGAATAAGATAAAATATTTTCAAATTCTATACTTGATAAGGGGCTTGTATCAAAAAAACAAAAACTCAGTAATTAAAAAATAACCTAACTAAAAAATGGGCACATGACCTTAATAGACATTTCTCCAGAGAAGATACACAAATGACCCATAAGCACATGAAAAGATGTTTACTATCATCAGTCATTAAGGAAATGCAAATCAAAAGAAAATAAAACACTCCACATCCGCTAAGATGGCTAAAATAAAACAGGCAGACAACAGTAAGTGTTGGTGAAGATCATGGAAAAAGAGGAATGTGAAACAATGCTGCCACTTTGGAACAAAATTTGGTACATACTTCCTCTAAATGTTAAACATAGACTTGCTACCTAACCCAGCAATTTCACTCCAAGCAAAATGAAAACATATGCCCCCACATAAACTTGTACAAGAAAGTCCATGACAGCATTATTAATAACAGCAAAATTGTGGAAGCAACTCAAATGTCCATAATTTCATGAATGGATGAATAAAATGTTATATATTCATACAATATATTATTGCGTATTATTCAGCTATAAAAAGGAATGAAGTGCTGATGCATGTTACAACATGGATGAACCTTGAAAACATTATGCCAAGTCAAAGAAGCCAATTCTAAAAGCCATATGTTGTATGATTTTATTTACATAAAATCTTCAATTAGACAAATCCTCAGAGACAGAAAGTAGGTTATTTGTTGCCAGCGCATGGAAGGAGAGAGAACTGGGAGTGACTGCTGTGGGGCAGGGGTATTCTTTCTGGGGTGATAAAAATATTATAAAATCAGATTAGGCTGATGGTTGCATAATTCTGAATATATAAAAACATTGGCTTGTATGCTTTAATTGGTGAATTGTGCAGTAGGTGAATTATATTCAGTAAAGCTGTTTTTTTAAAGGGGTGGGCAAGCAATAGAACATCAGGGCAAGACTTATAATGATGCTTAACTGAGGTGAAAAGAAGCAGGAGCATGGGGTGTGATGGGATCAAAAAAGGTAGTTACAAGTTATAAAAGTTGGAGTTTTTCATTGTGTGTTAAGTTCACAGATTTTTATTATTAAAAGCAAACAAATAATTATCCAGCAAATCTATACTTATAAAAGAATAATATGCTAATTAGACCAGGAGACCTTCTGGAGACCTCTGGACATCCTTCTGGGCAAAGCCGGGGGTTTGGCCGGCCTGCAAACTGCCCCCAAATGGCCCTCAGCTCCTTGCCCTGGCCGGCACCACCCCCAGTGGGGACCCCCCACCCCAATGGGTGCATGGCTGGCCTGCAAACCGCCCCAAGCCCCTCACCCAGGCCAACCCCGCCCCCCAAGGGGACCCCCACCCTGATCCGGGACCCCCTTCAGGGCAGACCAGCCAGACCCCACCCGCAAACCAGGCCTCTCTACTAATAAAAGGGTAATATGTTAATTAGACCAGGAGACCTTTCGGACACCCTTCCAGACAAAGCCATGGTGGCGGGGCTGAGGTAGAGGCAGTTAGGGGCAATCAGGCCAGGAGGGGAGGGCAGTGGGGGTGATCAGGCCAGCAAGGGGGCAGTTGGGGGTAAGAAGGCCAGCAAGGGGTGGGGGGGAGGGGGGAGAGTTGGGGACAAGCAGGCCAGCAGGCAGAGTGGTTAGGGGCGATCAGGCAGGCAGCAGGTGAGCGGTTAGGAACCACTGGTCCCGGATTGTGAGAGGGATATCCGATTGCAGTTGGACATCCCCTGAGGGATCCCAGATTGGAAAGGGTGCAGGCTGGGCTGAGGGATAACGCCCCCCCATGCACAAATTTCATGCACTGGCCACTAGTAAATACATAATGGAAGAGGTTCATGCATGGACCAATAACTGAGTGTGTCAGAAGCCAAGGATGTGACTGATCTGCATCTGAACACCTGTGGTCCAAGCAAAACAATTAAAAGAAAATATCAAGGAAATAGCAATAATTAACTCATGGGTACAGCTAAAACAGTGCCCAGAAGAAACTTTACTGCCTTAATTGATTTTACTAACTAATAACAAATAAAAATAACTCAATTCAAAAGTCACACAAAGAACAAAATATTGGGCATTAAGAAAGCAGAAGGATGCAATTAGTAAGGATAAAAGTACAAATTAATGAATTATAAAATAAGAGAGAGAGGAATTAGTACATTCAAAGCAGGTTCTTAGGGAAAAGAAATATATTTTTCTTGAAAAAGAAAAGCTAGCCAGACTAATAAAGGAAAAAAAGGAGTGAAATCACAAATACACAATAGTAAATATGAAAATGGAGACATAATCATGGATACAAAGAAAAGTAAACAAACCCTAGAGATTAATGTCAACCCTGCAAATAAATGTGACAACCTTTGTAAAATGAATGATTTGCTATATAAAATATAATTTACACACAGAGTGGGTCAAAAGGAGGTTTATAGTTGTATGCAAAATAGAATTTATTCTTATATTATTACTTAATAATTAGTTTTTCATATGAAAAATAAAACAATTATTATTAAATAATAAAAGAATAAATTCTATTTTGCATACTCACAACTACAAAACTACTTTTACCCCACCCTGTAGTTAACATTAGAGAATAGAGTGAGACCAATTATCAGAAAATAAATTGGGAGGAATATCAAAAAGCTATATTACTCCACCCCCCAAATCTCAAGTTTCCCAGGAAAAAAAATTTTAAACTTCTAAACACAGTTTTGGTTTCTGTGTTATCACTTGTTTTTTAAATTAAACTTTTTATTTTGAGATAATTATGGATTCACATGCAGTTTTAAGAAATAGTACAAAGAGATCCCCTCTACCTTACTCACTTTCCCCCAATGGTGACATCTTATGAAATTATAGTATATTATCACAATCAGGATACTGACATTAATGTGATCCAAGTTACAGAACATTTTCATCACCAAGAGGATCCTTCATTTAAACCCTTCACGGACAGACTGACTTCTTTAGACTTATTTAGAAACATTTTGTTACACATTTTGGATCTAAATTAGTGATAGATATTGGTCTCTACAGTCATTTTCCTTATTCTTTTCCTTTTTTTTTTTTTTTTTTTTTTTTTTACTTTTTCTGGGTAATCCTAGCCTGATAAAATGAGTTGGAAGTGTTCCCTTATCTTCTATCTACTGAGAGAGATTGTGCAAAATTGATGTTAATTCTTCTTTATTGTCTGGTTAACTCACAAGTGAAACCATCTATGCCTAAAGATTTCTTTTGGGGAACTTTCAAGTTATAAATTCCTTGCAAGCCAAGCTGAGGGACCCCCACCAGTGCACAAATCCGTGCACCGGCCCTCTACTTGTCTAATAAGATCCCGTTATGGCCAGAGATCATATTCTATTATTTCAGTTATTTTAAATGTATTTAAGTTTGCTTTATATCCCAGGATATGGCCTGTTTTAGTGAGTATTTCATGCATGTTTGAGAAAAATGTGTATTCTGTTGTTGGCTGGAGCATTTTACATATATAAATATTAGCTCTTACTGGTTGATTATGTGTTTGAGTATTTTTATATCCTTGCTAGCAGTTCTGTAAGTTGCTGAGAGTGGGATGTTGAATTCCCAAGTATAACTATGCATTAGTCTATTGTTTTTCAGCCCTATTAGTTTTTCCTTCTGTATTTTGAGGCTCACTTGTTTGCTACATACACCTTTAGAATTGTTATGTTTCCTTAGTAGATCGATTATTTTATTATTAGTTTCTGTCTCTCTTTGTAATAATTTTCATTATTCTAAAGCCTACTTTACCTTATATTAATATAGCCAGTCTGTTTCTTTTAAATTAATGTTTGCACGGCATAACTTTTCAGTTCTTTATTTTCAGCCTACCTATGTTTCTGTATTTATGGTGAGTTTTTTGGGGAGCAGTTTCCACTGTTTTAATCCACTGTTTCAATCTCTGTCCTTAATTGGCATATTTAGACCATTTATATTTAAGGTAATTATTAATATATTAGAGCCCAAGCCTATTATTTTATTAATTTGTTTCCTGTTTGCTTTTTGTTTCTCATTTCTCTGTTTTACTTTTATCTCCTTCATGTAGATTTTGTAAACATTTTTTAAAATTCCATTTTGATTTATTTATAATTGTTTTATTATATCACTTTGTATAGTTATTTTAGAGGTTGCTATAACTATTACCATATATATACATGCACAACTTAGCACAGCTACTAATACTGACCTTATACTACTTGGAGTAAAGTTTAGAAAATTTATTTACATTTAAGTCCATTTACCCTTCCTACTTTTAAATATACTTTGTAAGTATTTCCTCTACATATATTGAGAACTACATCAAATAGTGTCATAATTTTTGCTTCAAACATCAAACATGATTTAAAAAACTCAAAAGAATAGAATAGTCTATTATACTTGCTCCTTCTTTTACCCATCCCAATGTTCCTTTTTGTTTTCTGATATTCCAACATTTCTATTATCACTTCTTTTCTGTTTAGAAAAATTCCTTTAGTCATTCTTCATGGGTAAGCTGGCCAGCAAAAATGTTCTTAGTTTTTCTCCATCTGATAATCTATTTCCCCTTTCATCCCCAAAGGATGCTTTCTCTGGACGTAGAAGCTGCTAATGACAATTCTTCTCTTTCAGTGCTTGAAAATGTGCTCCTCTGGCCCCCGTGGTTTCAGATGAGAAAATCTCTATTGTTCAAATTGATGTCCCCTATAAGTTGTTTTTTTGTTTGTTTGTTTTCCTGAATATTTTCAAGATATTTTCCTTGTGTTTAGTTTTGTTTCTTATTGTGGATTTGGGAAGAGAGGTGCTTCTCTTATTTGGGATTCATTCTGCTTCTTGAATCTATATATTTATGTCTTTAACCAAATGTAGAAAGCTTTCAGCCTTTACTTCTTTGAGTTGCTTTTGTTTGTTTTTGTTTTTTTGGTTTTGTTTTTTTTTTCCAGGCTTTGTCTTTCTTTTCTGGGACTCAAATGATACAAATATTATTTCTTCTGTTATTATTGCCCAAGTGCCTGGGATTCTGCCTCTATTTTTTTCAGTCTATTTTCTGTCTGTTGGTCAGATTGGGTAAATTCTATCAATCTGTCCTCAAGTTTTCTGACCCTTTCCTCTGTCATGTCCACTCTACTATTGAGCCCATCTGGTGACTTTATTTGTGATTGTATTTTTTACTTCTTTATTTCATTTAGTTCTTTTTTAAAAGTTCTGTTTTTCTTTTGCTGAGGTTTTCTATTTTCCATTTGCTTTGAGAGAATTCATAATCGCTAAAGCATTTTTATGATGATTGCTTCAAAATCCTTCTCAGATAATTTCAATGTTTGATTATCTCAGTGATAACTGTCTATTCTCACCCATAGTGTGGTTTTTACTTGTTTCTTGGAATGTGAGCAAATGTTTTATTATATCCTGAACATTTTGGACATTGTAAGTCTCTTTGTCCTATTAATATTATTTTTCCGCAGGCAGTCCCTTCCTTTGAGGTGCAGCAGAGGGATGGTGGGTGTGTTTTCAGCTTCCTGCTGGGCCCGGCTGCCACAACAAGGGGGAAAGTGGAGGGCTGACTCATACCATGCTGTTGCTGCAGGCTGGGGAAGGAAACTGGCTACCCCTACCCACAGGGGCCGCTGGCACCATGACACCAGGGGAGGGAAGGGAGAGGATGGAAATGTCAGCTCTTCCCCCCTACCACTACCTCTTTCCCCTGCATGGTGCTGAGTGGGGGTGGAGGCTCAGCTCCTCACCAGGCTCCCCGTCACTCCCCTGGTGGGGGTATCAGAGCACTGATGGCTTCCACCAGACAGGAAATGGAGGAACAGTTTTCCATTCAGCCCCACCAACATTATCTCTGCAAAGGACTCGGAGCACTGCCTCCTGCTGCTGGGGAGGAAGGGAAAACTACCTCTCTCCTTGGCACCACCCAGAGGGAGTCAGAGTGCTATCTGCTTCAGTGAAATGGAGGGAGCTCATAGGTGATGGATTGGAAGCTCAATTTCTGGTTCAGCCCTGCTAAAACTACAGTTGTGGATAGGTGTGGTTTGTCCATTGGCATTTAGCTGGAGTAAGGCAGGCACTGCCAAAAGGGTTTTCTGTTCTTAAGTCAGGCTTTTCCCAGTCCTTTGGCGAGGGGTGAACCATTTTTCTTGGAGCTTTTTCTCACTGCCTGGAGGTTCAGTGTTGGAGGCCTCTCTCCGCAACCCTGACTGGGAGGTATGGAAGGCAACAGGGAAGCCCAAGGCACCCCCTGCCGAGTTCTTCTCCAAGTCCCAAGGACCCTTCTTCCTTCCACCTTCCAGAGTCTATCCACGCTCGTCTGTTGTTATAGCAACAATATGTCGGTTGTAAGAGAGGGTCTGGGAGGAATGGGACTACTCTCTCTTGGCAGAACTGGAACGCAGGAAATTGTTTAATGTGCATTTTTAAAAAGAATAAGGTACTTATGGGAAAAGGTACAAATCATTACTGTCTGGCTAGATAGTTTGCATACTGAACACATCTGTGTAAGCAGCAATAGTTCAAGAAACAGACGATGACCACACCCCCAGTAGTTTATTTTGTGCCTCTTTCCATCACTACACTTCCCCAAGGATAACCTCTCTCTTGAATTCTCACATGGCATATTCGCTTTCCTGAGAGACCTCACCCTTTCTTCCAATAAGCGATAGAGTCGTGATGGTTACTTATTTCAGTCCAGTGTGAAGGCTGGATTGCAGCTCTGGTGTAGCTCAGTCTCTTCGTCATTTGCCCTTATTCCTTGGGTACAGTTAGTTCTCTGAGAGTTTTTCTCACTGACACCAAATAGGTGATGGCTTTTCCAACACCAGTTCTCAGATTTTCTAACACCGTTGGGTGTCCAACAATTCAATTAGATTCTGACGCTATTTGGAGTTAGTGCAGACCCCAAAGGCTAAGGGCTCAGGCCCACAGACTGCCCACACGTCAGATGCCAGCAGCAAGTCCCAGTGCTTCTGACCAAACACCTGTAACTCTGGGGATTTCCACAACCCCCTCCTCAGGCTTGATAATTCACTAGGACTCACAGAACTCAGGAAAACACTTTACTTCTGTTTCCTGTTGGTTGTAAAGGCTGTATCTCAGGCAGAGGCAAATGGGAGAGACGCTTAGGGCAAAGTATGGGGCAAGGGCAATGGTGTGGGAGCTTCCATGCTCTCCCCAGGCCTGCCACCCTCCCGGCACCTCACTGTATTCATCACCCAGATGGAGGTCTGGAGGTGGGTGGAGGCGAAGGTTCCAATCCTCTGATCAAGGCTTGGTCCTTCTTGACCTGTCCCCATTCTGAAGGTTTTTAGAGGACCCCAGCCACCAGTCATCATTCATTAGAATACAAAAGTCATTATTATCACTCAGGAAGTTCCAAGGAGCTCTATGCTAGGAACTGGGGACACAGACCAAGTATAATTTTTTTTATTATTATTATGCCACAACATGGTTCTCAATTATGAGCTACCAGATGGGTCTCAAACTCCCATCTTTGTGTTGCAAGACCGACCAAAGTTCTGCTGCTTTGTACAGCTGACCTACCTAGGTTCTTAGCTCTCGTTTTTATTGTTCAAGAATTTAGTGAATCGCTTGAAGTAAAAACTAAAAACTAGCCATATGCTTGAAACTCCTCCCAAGTCTCTGGAAAAAAATCCCAGTTCCTTTTGCTATCAGCAGTACCTCTCTACCTGTGTATGTCCTAGACCAGTGATGGTGAATCTTTTGAGCTCGGTGTGTCAGCATTTTGAAAAACCCTAACTTAACTCTGGTGCTGTGTCACATATAGAAATTTTTTGATATTTGCAACCATAGTAAAACAAAGATTTATATTTTTGATATTTATTTTATATATTTAAATGCCATTTAACAAAGAAAAATCAACCAAAAAATGAGTTCGAGTGTCACCTCTGACATGTGTTTCATAGGTTCGCCATCACTGTCCTAGATTATCTGCTTCCTTTCCATACCCCAAATCAGTAAATGCCCCTTCTGCAAAAGGAGTGAAAGAGTCAGCTCCCTTTTCCAAAATTATCTCTCTCTAGAGCTTCAGCTTCTCTAGTTTTTGCTGCCTCTATGTTCTCTGACACCTTCAAAGAAATAATTTCTGCATTTTTGTTGTTTTTGCTGAGACTGTGGTTTCCCACAACCTATTACATCCAACCTAGAAGATAATCCCATTGCTAATTTATCTACTCCCAAATTCTTTATCCATTAGAATAATCCAAGTGGCACAAAACAAGCAAATACTAGATCAAACTTTATTTATAAATTTTGATGTAAAAATAATATTTTTTCAAATAAGGTCTAGCATTACATTAAAAGTATAATACAAATGGCAAAATAAGAATCTCAGTAGGAATGCAAGGATGGTTCAAACTTACCATAATAATATATTAAGGGAGAGAAAAATACATGTTTATCTATACAGATGGAATATTAAAGATTATTACAAAAGTAGCATCCTAGTAAAGAAAAAACTAAATAAAGTAGAAATATTTTGACACTTTCTTTATATAATATACACCAAAATCAGCACTGTACTACATATATAAAGTTGTGAAAATAATAAAGATTCCCAGAATAATGCTATTAATTAATATTCTTCCAGAGATAACTATGCATTGAAGTTTTATTCGAGAAATATGTAAGATGTAAAAATCAGAAATAAATTATTTAAAAATTAGCTTTTTGTAGATGATTTAACACTTTATCTGGAGATCTCAAGAAAATTAATTGTAACTCTATTAGAGAAAATAGGAGAATCTGAAAAATGGCTGATTACAAGTTAATATGCCATTATCAACAAACATTTTGAAAATATAATGGAATAATAGATCCCATTTACTAAACAGTGAAACATAACAAGCAATTTTGAAGATCCTTCTCTTGCTTTGTTTTTCCATCCATAGGTCTCCTCCCTTTTTCCTTCTCAAGGCAGGAACACTCCTAAGGTGTTTGATGTGTCTATCACTCTCTGTGAGGGAGTGAATTTTGTGATTGCAGGTACTTTAACCTTACATAAAAGTTAGCAGGCCAGATTTCTCATTTCTCTTTCATTTTATTCATTCAACAGTATTTTTTAAGAACCTATGTTGCTCTATGTACATTTAATTCATTGTTTCTAACTGCTTCGTGGCATTCCCTAACAAAGCTGTTCCTTTCCCTGGGGATGGGCCCCTAAAAAGCTTCCCCCATGCACTGCACGATCATGTAGCCATGAAAGGCTTCTGGGACCAGTGGGAGCGCGGGAGAGGATTCTGGATCATATGTAACCAAACACTCAATTTCCCTGTTTCCAGACTGCCCTCCATTCACATTTCCCAGAACCGCAGGTCCCACTTTCCTTTATCTTTGGTCAAACTGGATGCTAGCCAGCGAGCTGGATAAAGCCGCATACCTTGTTCAAATGTGCATTGTGTTATAAGGAGTGACATACACCTTTTTGTCCCCTCGGTTTCTCCTTTTGTGAATGGCCTATGCATAGTCTTTGCCCATTTTTCCTCTCAGATTTCCTGCCTTTTACCCCACTGACATGCAGGGATTGCCTTGTATGTTGTTGATATCGATTACTTGTCAGGTGGTGTTGATTTTGTCTATGGCGGCCTTTATTGAATAGAAACCCTTAGTTTTGTTCTTGTCAAACCCATGTATTTTCCCTGGTAGTTGTGCTTTTCTGTTCTTGTTCAAGACATCATCCCTTGCCTCAAAATACACAAAGATATTTACCTATATTTTTAGCCATATATTTATATTTCACATTCAGGTATTGAATCTATTTCAATTCACCTTTGTTTATGTTGTGAAATAGAGAATCAATTGTTTCTTCATATAATGATAATTTCCCCAATCACCTACGTAAACAAAAATCTCCCCCTTGATCTGTAGGCACCTTTATCATATGTCATTCCCATAGACACCTGTCTGTTCCTAAGCTCTCAGCGATGTTCCTCTGTTCTTATGCTACTAACATGCCATAATTATTATTAGCTATTAGAGCATTGTGCTAGGCCTAATCTATGGTAAAGTAAATCCTTATCTCTTTTTTTCATGTTCAAAAATAACTTTGTGTAACCACACTTTCCCACATGAATTTTTTAATATGGTGTTCAGTTCCTCAAATAGTTATGATGTGTATATTTTTATTTGGACTTGCCCTGAATGTATAGATTTATTGAGGAGCATTGACATAATTATAAACCTATCTAACCACGAATATGTTTCACATATATAATTGTGCATGTTTTCACTTACTCCCTCCAATAGAGTTTTTGGACTTTTTCTCTATGAAGCCCTTGTGCAATATTTTTAGTCCAACTTCTAGATATTTGTACTTTTTATTACTTTGAAATGTATAATATTTTATATCATATTTCCTTATTGGTTATTGCTGGTGATTGTAAAATAATGTTATTTATTTTAGTAAGCTCTGCTATTTTGTGTAAGTATATGCCTAGATTGTTTTTGAAAGTATATCCAAGTAGTTCATTAAAATTTGTTGCCTCTGGAGAGGAATATTTGGGGATCAGGTAGGAAGGAAGATCTTTTCATTGTACACTCTTTGGGACTATTTGAATTACTCCTTCAATGAAAAATTAGCATATATATCATGAACATATTAGTACATGTAAGTATAGAGTTAGTGTGTGTGTACTACACCTATCTTTATCTCTCTATGTATGACACATCCATATCAAGAGAGATCCAGAATGGGCCAAAGTGAAAGCCTGCTGACCCCGTAAGCTTTGCCCTCTTTGGAGAAAGCCTCGCCAGCGACACGGAAGGTACGGCAGGGGCCAGCAGCCATGGCCGGCTCTCTGTTCTCTGCTTGAATTTGAGAAGCATGAATTTTTTCTAACTTGAGCAGTCTCTCCTGCTACCTGGTTTATTTTTTCAAGCATTCCTGCATCTGGCAAAACAACAGAGGGAGAAATGTTTGTGAATAGTAATTGCTTTCAAATCTTTCGAGTTTTAGCAACCCTCAAAGCATTGTTTGCATATTTCCTTCTCTAATTGTCTCCATGTCATAGGCGAATAGTTTTTTAAATAAAATTTTTATTACACATGCCTTCCAGAATTATCTATTCACCTCACCTGTTAGAGTTTCACTGGGGAGTCTGCAATTCCAGTTGATATATGCCAAGTGATGTATATAGTACGAGGGATGAGGAGGTGACCTGGGATGGGGTTAATAAAGTGCCCATGACTCATCTGTTCTTTGAGAAGTCAATTATAGAATATTGGTGGCCTTGTCTGCTCAGAAAAGGGACTGGACATTTGAACAGCAATGCTTTATTTCAGAGGAGTCTTAGAATGACGGTTGTCGTTGAGACGGTGGAATTCACCAAGCACTCCATCTAGTTTTCCTCCTTTGCCAGCCCCCTTCCAGGCAGGTGGCCATGTGACCAGTTCTGGGCAAAGGGCTGTGGTAACTGTGTGACTGACAGCTCTTCTGGGCGGGACCCTAGAAGAACCAATGTGTGCCTCCCCTACCTCCAAAGCTGTCTCCTCCCCTCAGGGCTCTTCCCTCTACTTAAAACCCTGCAGTGGTTCCTCATTTCACTCAGAAGAAGGTCTTAATAAAAGCACACATCCTTATACTATCTGCCTGCAACCTCTGTTGCTGCCCTGATCCATCTGTTACCTTCTACACAGTAGTTGCTCACTGAACATTTCTTAGAAAAAGGGTTCAATGAATGGGCAGGCAGAAGCAATCAATGCTTTCCACTGATGGCTGATATTTTTGTTAGTCACATCTCTCCGGAAGAGTTTGCTTTCCTTGAGTTAGATGATGTATGGATATTCTCCCAGCCCACCCACAGAGAAAGTCTCTCTTCCTCTGATACACATATGTACACATGCAGGCATGCACAACCTAGTATATAAGGCAGACGTGAATGAAATTAAGATGAAAGAAGGACTTGGGGTGACAACATATCACAACATTTTATTAAAAAATTAAATCCAATGTTGCACTTCTCTTTTAAAGGAGTCCTGTAGTCATTGCTCAGCCGCCTCCTCTCCCATATTTTCCTTTTCCTCTCCTCTCTTCCCTCCCCACACTCAAACCACCATGCAGTGGTTCAGTTTATTTTGTTTCTGCCTCTCTTTCCAATTCATCTAGTAGGGTTTCACCTTCTTCCACAGCCAAGTCACTATTGTTTTCTTAAACCAAGATAGTCCTCTCCCTGAGATGAATTATTATATCAGGTGCTAAGATGATAATTATTCTTTGCACCCCACCGCACTTTCTCTTAAGTTCTAAAGCCAATGACTCTCCATGTGTTCTAAGCGATTCTGTCCTCCCTTCCAAGTGGGATGTCTGGGATGGCGACTGTAGCCATTGTAACAACTGGCCCACAGGTGACTGAGCCCCCACAACAGCTTTTCTCTTGCCTTGCACAACCTCAGGTGTCCAGGGAACCCCTTCACACTCTCTTCCCCACATCGTCCGTGTGCAGGAGAAGGGAAGTGCATGGGTGGGGTGCATGGAATCCAGGCTCCACTGCTGCCATCTGGTGATGCTGGGCCCAGAGTCCTCATCTTTGAAGAGAAGATACTAACAATGTCTGCCTCATGGAATTACTGTGAGAAACCAGTGAAATAAGCACAAACCCTTCAGAAAGCGCCTGGTATACAAGCCCAATAAACGGTAACCATGGTGACCCATGTCATTTCCTCAGGCAGCGCTGGGATAATAATAATAGATAATAGATGCTCATCAGGTTTGGCGAAGGTGAACATCAGCCCCAGGTCCTCCCACTGAAGCGTTGTGTTTTTCCCGTTGCCGACATCATATTCAGCTGAACCGCCGCCCGGTCATGTTGATTTAAGCTCCGACCTTGTTCCTGGTGCTGGGGAAGCTGCTTTCCTTCTCGGGGCTGCACTTTCTCCATCTACAGGGCGAGCAGTTGATGATCTCTCAGGGTCCTGCTAGTTTTGCCCTTAGATATGTGCACCTAAAAGAAAAAGTTTAAAGACCTGTGCTCCTGACTGAGCCCATGGCTCTACCACACGGATTTGTAGATCTTAACAGACTCCCTGGCGGAGTTGGCCTTGAATACAGTAGGAAACACGGCAGAGCAGGCGCAGCCCAGCGCTTCCCAGACGTAATGTGCACACGTGTCCAGGGGGCTAGCTCGGATGCAGATTTTGATTCCTCAGGTCTGCCATGGGACTTGAGCCTCTACATTTCTAACAAGCTCCCAGGTTTGTGGATGCCATTTGTTGGTGAACCGCACCCAGGGAAGCAAGGGCTGTACCGCATGCTACTCCAATGCTCCAAAGAGCACTGCAGACGAGGGAAGGTGGCATGGAAAGGAGCCATTTCTGCAGCTCAAAGCAACCCATTTCCCTGCCCCGTGCTGAGCGCTGCCTGTCCCTGAGACTCGAATCTGTGTCCGGTAATGCACAGCCACCTGTGCCATTAATTACAGTTCTCAGGCAGGGACCGCCTCCCATCGATGCGGCACACTGCTCTACAGGGCAGCCTTTTCCGTAGAATTTCCCATAAGAATGGGAGTGTCAGGTGTCTGCCATTTTCATATGGCAGCCGCTAAGGACATGTGGCTTCTGAGCACTTGAAATGTGGCCGGTGAGACTGAAGAACTGGATTTCAACTTTATTGCATTTTATTTAATACAAATGCAACTCGCCACATCTGGCTAGTGGCTACCACATTGGAAGGCAGGGCTGCTGGGGGCATTTCCATATGCTGCTTCCTGGAAAGAAAATGGACTTTAAGTTCTTAAAGTCCATTAAGCAACCCCTCTAGTTACTCTCTGAAGGGCCTCTGGCAAATTACCAAACACTTGGCATTTGCCTCACTGGTAAAATGAGCGCCTAATTAGCAAGCTTCAGAGGAGGTGGTCCAAATAGTATCTGTTATTACAGTCCTCTTGTCACCTCCAAATACTGCCCAGTCCCTTCCACCCAGATATGAGACCCCTACTCACAACCTCCTGTGGCCCCTCCATGGCGTTCGGAACTGTCCCCGCCTCGCTCATCAGAAAGGTTGAGTGGGAGAGTTGTGCAATGTTGGTGCCTGAAGTTAGAGGTTTTTCTCTGGAGAGATCTGGCTAAGGGGTTACCAGGGACCCATCCCGGGGTACACTGAGACCCTTCATGCTCCGTAGTTCTGTGCACCTACCTGGTGTTGTGCTAACCCCAGACATGCCTGGGCACTGGGAAATGTGGGCTGGGCACTTCAGACCACGGGAACAACCCAGGCAGGCTCTTAGAGATGGGACACACAGAATGTCCTTGGGACTTGAAGTGCAGACTGGCTAGAGAGGGTCAGAGGGGGCAGGTATTATTTTTTTTCATACTTTCCAAATGAAAACTGCACACACATGAGGCTATGTGGAAGAGGGAATATTTAAAACTGGGTCAAACTGAGGCAGGCCTGGAGTGCCATGTGGCACTGGGAGGAACTGGGAGAGCTACTTCTGTGTGTGTGAGGTGGGGAGGTGGCCAGGGATGACGTAATTGAGTTGTATTCTAATCTATGGAGGGCACTCTGTCGAAAGCATAGAGATACATTTGGCAAATCAGTTTCCCCATCATTGCCCACTCTGGTGGATTAATCATTTATTAGAAGCTTCCTGAGAAGAATCCTGAGCCGGAACAACCTGGATAGTGAGGTCTACAGTGGCAGGGAAGGGGGTGCTGTGGGCCCCATTCCTGGTGCCTAGCATTCTTGGCTCAGAGTGAAGAGACGAGGAGAGGAACCCAGCATGGCGTCTACTGCACTAGTCCACGTGAGCACGCAGGGGACAAGGACGACAGAGGAGAACACAGCAAGGCTAAGACCGGATGACCTGAGTCAACAGTTAGCACCAACTTAATGCCAATAGGAGTCCTCGATTTTGGGTGTGATGAAGAACGAAACTGTATTCAGTGCAAACAGCTCAATTGTGATACAGCACAGCCTTGAAAACAGCATGGCTAAAAGGCAGCCCTGAAGCCAGACAGCCTTGAGGCCAGGTCCCCTTTCCAGCTATAGAGCTCTGCTCCACACGGCTCGGCTTGGGTGAGACAGCACCAGTGTTTCCGCTTAGCCATGGAGACACCAATGGAAAGGAAAAGTGTGCTCTTTGAGCCACAGGGGAGCTGACTTATATGGACAAAAGTCCCCACCCCCGATCCCTGATTGGTCTGTTTTCATGCAAATGAGGACTCCAACTCCTCACAGTTTGATTGGTCCAAAAGGCATTGTCCTGATTGGTCAGAATGGAGCTGTTCTGATTGGTCAGAGCTGCACTGCTCCAACAGGATGGGAAAAGCCTCAGTCCTATTGGTTGAAATGGGATCCCAGGAAACCTTTATAAGGGCTGGCCCACATGGCAGTCCAGCACAGGCTTCTCCATGAAGTGCAGTTTGCATGAGAGGCCCCTGTGCAGGAAAGGCTGCTAGGTCCTGTGTTTTAAAATTTGAGCTCAGTTAGTCATCAGGAGCCCTTCTACTAAGAAGGTGTGTTTTTTTTTTTCCTCAGAGTTCACACCAGGTTGAAGTGGGAAAACAGGAGGGAAGGAGGACCCAAAGGGATCTGGACAAAGTAATCCTTTGCTCTAGGGCCCCAGCCGAGGTCCCACACTCCACTGAAAATGTCCCCCCTTCAGGTGACCCAGGAGCCTGAACACCTCAGCCAGTGGCTCCTGAGAGGACTTTCCCAGCTCTCTCTCCAGGAGGGAGGTCTGTGGGGGTGGGAGGCCTCAACCCAGTGCCAGGAAACTGCTCGAAGGAGGTGGCCCTCAAGTTCACACTTCCTCCCCCACACTGGCTTTTCAAGGAAAACAGGGGTGATACTGTGCCACATTGTGTTAAGTGGAAAATATTCGCCTGAATCCACAGAGACCTGCTTGTCTGGGTCACCGCTGCTGTGAGATCTCGAATACTTCTGCAGTCGCGTTCCGTCAATCCTGCTGCACCTCAGAGACTTTGCATGGGCCCCTGTGGGCTGCACAGTCCGGGTCAGTGCAGTGTGAGTGCCGAGCTCCATCCGGCTGGCAGTGAGGCGCAAAGAGCAGTGCTCAGGGGTCAGGACACCCAGATTATGAGGCCAGCAAATCTCAGGGTTGGAGGGAACTTTGATTGTTTAATTGTCACTACCTTTCCGTAGCTGGCTTGAAGTCTTGGATGTTCTGTCTCAAATCAAACAGAAACTCATCTTTATTAAGGTTCTATCCATCCACCCAGCACTACCCTTCTGCACCAGTCACGTTGCAGAAATGTGCAGGCAGCTCTCTGCTCCCACCCCCTACCACACCTGTTCTCAGGCCAGAAACCCAGTTCCTGCAGCCACCTTCTGAGGACAGGTGAGGCAGACCCCTCACTTACAGAGGCGAGTGACCCCTCAGCCTCCCTTTTCCTTACAGTGGGCCGTGATGACACCGCCCAGCCACCCAGCAGGGATATGTGAGGACCCAATAAGGCAGCAAGGCCGGGAGTCCTTAGCAGCCAGGGAACCTCCATCAGACACGTGCTCCAGGGCAGTAGGGGGCTGCCCAGTTTTAGCAAAGGGAGGGGTAAGAAGTCAATACTGGGGTCCCTGATCCCACCAGGGCAGGTTGAAGGCATTTAGAAGCCCTGGCGAGATTATGCATCTCCCATACCTAATGTAAAATGACATCAGTTCTAATCGGTTAGACATGTTCAAGGATATCCAACCATGTTATGATTTTTAATTTGAAAACTACTTTTTTGTGAAATCATCAAATTATTTCAAAAATAGCTTTAAGTCTCCTAAATTTGTTTTCTGTTTAGTGCCCTTGGTTTCCTGATGCCCTGTTAAGTGTTAAGTCTTCCATCCGGTTAAATAATTTAAAACCTAGAAGCACCACGTGTGCAGCATATCGTAGAAGTTAGGGCTTAGAAGAGGGTTCTCATCAGGATCCCTGAGCCTGGCCGACTTCACGGGGTCTGTGAATCCACTGAAATTAGATGCAAAGTTGTGAGCTTATTTCTGGGGAGACATTGCTCAGCTCCCATCAGATTGTCAAAGGCTCCATAATCTCACAAAGCCCTGGGCCACCGACAGAGATTCGGGAGCTGAAAGGACCCTCTCTATAGCCAGTCCCCTAAACACTGGCGATGTCAAGCGGCGTAACCAACTTGGAAAACTCTTCACAGCTCCTGAAACTGCACATCAGTTTATGCAAGGTTCCCACTCAGAGGTCTGTGTTCACCAGAAATGTGCACACAGGTGCACAACACAAGCACAGAAGCAGCCCGATTCTACCCAAACTGCCCAAGTGCTCATCTGTGATAAATGGGCACATACATTGCAGTATCTTCCTAAAGAGAAATACTATACAGAAGTAAAATGAATAATCAGCGACTATGTGCACGATATTGATGACAAGTGTGGATAATATTGAGTGGAAGTAGCTAGACACAAAGATTACATACTGTGCATCATTCTACTCCTATAAAATGTGAAAAGAGGCAGCACTAACCCATGGGGCTGGAAGTCAGGAGAGCAGTTACCCTTATGGTGGGGAGATCATTGGAAGGGGGCACAGGAGAGCTAGCATTTCTTAACCTGGGGGCCGGTTACTTGGGTGTGCTCAGTCTGAGAAAAGTTCATTGAACCATATCCGTATGCTGTAGGCATTTTTCTGTACATGTCACACTTCAATGAAAAGAGGCAAGAAATTGTGATATCCTGCCATGAAATCCAAACTCATTGAACTTGGCCTTTGAGAGCGTCCCCAAACTGACCAGTTTTTGAGCTAAGGGCCTCCCAGATTTCATGCACAGCCCTTACTGCCTGAGGTGGAGGTCCTGGTTAAGGGGCCTCTCATTCCCATCTGAGTGGAGCCCAGTGAATGCGAAGATTCCCTGTTTTACATCTGACAAACTGGAGCCGTCCCCAAGCAAGTGCCTGGCCGTGTCTGCTGGGGAAGGAAAGTGCTGCCAATGTGATCCCTTCTTGATGACATGAGAAAAGCAGGACCTGGGAGTCCTCAGTTGTCCCCCCCCTCCACCCCAGCTGGGAGTCACAGGCATTGGGCCTCCTGGGATTACAGACAGGGGCCTGAATGGATTCACAGCTGGCAAAGCACTCTGCACTGCTACAACTCGGCCTGCACGTGCGGGATTCCTGGCATTGTTATTATTTTGGCTAATGAGAATAATGATAATAATAACAATTATTATTATAAATAAAAATAGTGTATTTTGTTCCCCTAACTGGAGGCCCATTTGGAGCCCAGGGGGAATAGCATGTGGACGACTTCCAATTTTTTCCAGTTGGCTTTAGAAAAATTCAGCATGAAAAGAGAGATTGGTCTGGGCAGTGATGCAGACATTACCATAAAAAAATAAAACAATTAAAGGAGAGGGAGGGGGTAGGGATTGGAGGGAGGGCTGGGAGCCCAGCTCCGCTCTCCACCATCCGCTGCTGCCACTGCTGCTGCCCAAAGCCTGATTTCCAAGGGCGGTGGACGGTCCCCATCAGCGCGGACCTACAAGCCTGCCTTTTAGGCCAGAGTGGGCTATTGTCCTCTGCTCCGTGTGATGAGGCAGAGGAGGCTTGTCATCCCCGGGCTCAGAAACTACGCCCCCAGCTCCAGGTCCCTGGGGTCCTGGGGCAGACTCTTGGCTATTTGAGAACCATTTGTTTTGGGGATGGACATCACGGGAGGGGGCAGGCCTCCGTCTGCCCTGTGGAGTGAATGGGGCGTAGCTCATGGAAGTTGTTTGTCTCAGAAGACAGATCACAGGCCCTACTTTCCTTCCAGAATGAGCCAGAGGTAGCTCTGAGTGTTGGGGGAGGGGAGGAGAGTGATGGGAAGAGAGAAGGACAAATGGGGGGGCCCAGGCTCAGCCCCAAACCTCAGTACAGGCCCAGAGGCTGAGTCCAGCTGGTTATTCGAGGTGCAGGCCCCAGAGATGCCCTTGCTTTGAGAGTAGTGAGCATTGTACCCAGGTCCCAGGCATGGTCAGAAGGTCTTCCTGCAGTGGCTCAGGGGAGATGAAGTACCAGAGCTGGGAGGTAGGGAGGAATGGAGGGAGCGAGGAAGGAGAGGAATAGGAGGGGGAAGGTAGGAGAGAAGAAGAAAGACAGTGAACAGGGGGGAAGAACAAAGGGAAGAGGTTGGAATTCCAGTCACATGGACAGTAGGACTTCAGGCAGCTCGCTTATCCCTCTGACCTCCATTTT
Organism: Myotis nattereri; assembly: GCF_964212035.1. Taxonomy (NCBI): domain Eukaryota; kingdom Metazoa; phylum Chordata; class Mammalia; order Chiroptera; family Vespertilionidae; genus Myotis; species Myotis nattereri. The sequence goes on from NC_138088.1 coordinate 13,234,814, forward strand.
TCCTCATCTGTAAAATGGAAGGGGGAGGGGACAGCTAGCGTTACTGGGCATTTACTAACTGCCACATTCAGCCCTATATATTGGAGGCCACTATCACCCCCATCTGACAGGAAACGAAGGCGTAGGAAGGTGAAGTAAGGTGCTCAGGGTCTGGCAGCTGGTAACTTGCAGGCTGGGATTTGTACTTAGGTTCCCTGGTCCCAGAACCCCCACCTGAGCCACCACAGTCTCTGTTGGTGCAGGACTAGGGAGCGGAACCCCCTCACCCCCATTTATGGCATTTTAGCCCCAGACGTAAGACCAGGAAGGACCTCCTAGGGTCCTATGAGCAGAGAGGGAGTGATATGCACTGAGCCCTCCTGCACCTCCATGCTCCTGCGTGGGGTACGCTCTGCCTGGAGCACCTTCCCCTGGCCCCATTCCTCCCGCCTCCTCCAGAAGTCAGCCCCCCGGGGCCCCATCACCAAGCCTTCCCTGACAGCCCAGCACCGCCTTCTGTGCTCACAGGACCCTTTGTGCCTCTGACAGCGCCTCACACTGCAGGATGCTCATTGGCATCTGTTCCTCCCATTGGATGAATCGATGCTGAAGCAATGGGTCCTGTCTTGTCTTCTTTCATATCCCCAGTACCCAGCACAGTAGTGAATTAATGATTAGCTCCCAAGGTCAGAGCCAGGATCAGAACTCCAGGCCTTCACATGTCCAGTGTCCATCTGGCTGCTCCTCCTGCCTTCTCTTGGCGTCATAGAAGAAACATCAGGTTCTAGAACTAAAAGGGGAAGCATTAAGTCATCATGCCCAATGCCCCAGATTTGCAGATGGGGGACATGAGGCCCATACCGGGCAAGATCCATGTCCAAGCCCACACAGGAGGTGAACTCCAGTGGGGCAGGCTCCCTGCCCGCCCGTCTGCAACCTTGGAGAGCTGGATCCCTTGGCTGCCGACCAGGAAGTAAGGAGGCGCTTCTGTTTGGCTGCAGCTGTGTGGTTTTACAGAGGATGAGGCAGAAAAGCTGGCCCCTGGGGCCCCCCTCAGGAGGCTTTTTGTCCACGACAGCTTTGTACTAAAATGTGTCAACAAAGGGTTTGACCTAGGCTGAACCATCAGCCAATGACACCTTCCCAGGGTGCCCCACTCCCACCTGAGCTGGGCTTTACTCAAGGCAGACAGGCTGGTGGGGGAAACAACAGTGGGTGGGCATGTGATCCAAATGACTGCGTCTATCGGCCTGGCACGGGTCCAGGGCTCCATTAGCCGTGCTCCTGGCTGGCTCGCCTTCAACGCGCACAGTAACTCTAGGAGGCAGGCATTATCATCTCTGTTTTAAAGACAAATGAAGTCAGAGAAGGTAAGCAAGCTGCCGAAAGCTACACAGCTGGTCACTGTCAGAAGCAGGGGTTCAGAACCCTGCCTGTCATTTACAAACCTCTACTTGCCCCTTAACAGAAACGCCACATCCTGCAGGGGAGACGGACCCTTCATCTGAGCATCACAGGTCATGTTGCCACAATGAATCCCAGGAGCTTCTCTGTACCGTGATAAGGGTCCTCACCCACTTCACAGATGAGGGAACTGGGGCACCACAGGAAGGGTGACAGCTCCTTCTGGGGCCAGTGGTCAAAGCTGGGGCTCTGACAAGCTTCCCAGTGTGCCCCACCCTCACCTACCTCTCCTGCCGGAGGTGGTCTCAGTGACAGGAGCCTCTAGTCCACGTAGCACCCGGCTGATGGCCTGCCAAGCCATCCCTCAGGAACCTGTTCTCCCCCAGGAACATCCCAAGCCTTCCCCTTCCTCCGGGACAGACAAGCTCCAATGGGTCCTTCCCCTCACCCCTCCCGCACCCTTCTGGAAAACAGAGCTCAGAGCTCCTGTTTGTGTAGTTATTCATACAAGCAGACCACCTACACACGCCTTCCCATTTAACCTTCAAAGAACCAGGTGTTGGGAGACACAACAACCCCATTTCACAGATGGGCTGCTGAGACCAGAGAGGATAAGTGATGTGCACAGCTGGTAAGCGGTGAGTGGAGCCAGGCCTCTCTGAGCCCGTTCACCTCCTCCTCTCCTGTCAGTCCACTGCCCTGCCCACCTCTTTGAGGGTCCTCCCAGGTTCATCCAGCCCACCCTGCACTTCCTTCTCAGGGAGAAGAACCATGCTAACTCACTTTTACCCCACCCCCAGAGGCACCACTGACAGCCATTTCCCAGGAGGCTGCGGGGCATGAACTCTCCCAGCAGGGACTTCCCTGAAAGGGGGCCACAAGCCCAGGCCCGGCCCCATAGCCCAGCATAAGGGCAGGTGACCACTAGGAGCCGGGCATAGGGTCCTGCCCCAGCCCATCTGTGCCTTATTCTGCCGTGGTTTATAGAGGAGTCTCTCCTCAGGTCACCCATGAGCGGCTCTTCTACCAACTGGGAAAGGTCTCACTGAGCAGCCCGGACAAGGCAGCCAGGCCGGGGGCGGGGGGGGGGGGGGGGCGGGCGGAGTGTTAGCTCCCATGTCCATGATGAGTTGTTCAGTTGAAACCCTGCACACTGGGTGCCCAGAGGAGAGCCAGGACCAGAAGCAGGAAATACTGCCTCAGAGAGCCACAAAACCAGACAGATTGTAAAAACAAGCCGGGCACAATGTTGCCCAGTAGTGCCACCCTAAGTGTATGCCATGACAACATCCAGTCCTCCAGGGTGAGGTAAGGAGGGAAGCAGATTCTGTGGGCAAGATTGGTTTAGGGAAACTCGGACTTGGATAAAGCTAAACAAGCAATTGCAGGACTTTTCAGAGCCTTTACAATGCTAATGTGCGTCACAGTTCTTCAAGAGAGAGAGAATGTGCAATATTTTCTAAATGTTAGGTTCTCAGAGGATTTCAGAAGAACAATGTCTGTGGAATATTCAGAAAACAGTGTACTCTGGGTCCCCTGGGGAGGGAGAAAGTGGCAATAGCTACTCAGTAGGTGGCTTTTAAATTCATATCGAGTTGATAGTGCTGAGACAGGTGATCAAGAGGAGGACGTATGTTACAAAATGAGGGTACAGTGTTTGCAGAAGCGTGGAGTGGCATTCCAAATACCCAGGTTCTGTTTGGGGAGTAAGGATTCCCCACAACATATCCTCCTACAAGCCGGCAGCCCTGTGGCAGCCCTGTTTTTTATTTGGTTTGCATGTCTGGCTTCCCAGTAAGATTTGATTTGACCAAAGGGGTCTGCCGCAGAAGGGGACATCTGTTGTTTGTCCTGCGCAGCATCCATCCTCCTTGCTTCTAGTAATAGAACCTCAATTGTCTTTGAGGAACATCCCCTCCTCTGCTCTCAGTCCACGTGGGTCAGGGCACTCCAAGCCAGCCCATGTATTTCACCTCTAACATCATCAAAACCCGCCCCTGTGATTGGCTTACAGGTGGGCAGATGACCCAGTGGTCCAATAAGACTCAAGACAGGGCTCTGCTGGGACCATTGGGAAAGAGGCTTTCTACTCCCCAGGTTCCTGAAACGGGGTGGCGTGGGGGGGCGGGGGGGTGCAAGCCAGGAACTGGAGGAGGAATAAGTTTGCCTGAAAATGAAACCATCATCAAGGCTGGCAGAGTCTAGAGATGATGTAAACAGATCTCTCCACATCCTAGGGGCCCCTGCTCCCAGCCTTGCCGGAAGTTGACTGAACCTCTGGGACTTGAACTCTTTAGTTACTTGAAATAATAAATTATCTTGTGTCTGAAGATAGTTTGACTGAGGGTTCTGTCACTTGCAAGAGACAGAGTTAACTGCCTAACAGTAGTTGAAACCTGTACAGACTTTTTGCTATTAGACAGACTGTTTGCTGTTAAACACATTATTTATTTATTCATTTCTTCATTCAAAATAAGACACATTGGGCAATATCTATGTGCACGTAATGTGCAAGAATGGCTGCCACATACAGCCCTTCGGGTTGGCCCTACTCAACTCGCGGGGTTCCCTTTTGTTAACGTAAGAAACATTCAAGCCTGTAAAGCATTTTGTGAGTTTATCTGACCCAAACTGTTGACAATTGTCGGGAAGCAGAATCTCAATGGACTGAGATAATGCACCAGAGAATGGCAGTTTTGCACCTTGTTTTATACATTACAATAAAAAAGGAGACATAAGTGGGTTACATGAACTCCTTTGGTGACAGACTAGGGAGGCGGGAGAAAGCAAAGCGGGGAAACCTCTGGGATTGGATAGAAAGTAAAATGATAGACACATACTTCCTTTACTTAGGTGGATGCAGGATAGTTCACAGTCAACAATGAACTCAATAACGATGAGGGGATTGGTGGTCTTTGCAGAGTGGTGCCTGTGCTTTGAGGGGTCTGGAAAAAGAAAAATTAGTTTGACATTCCAATGATATGTTAGGGTAGATGCAAAAAGACAACAGGCTCAATTAAGAAAAATTGACCGCCGAAACCGGTTTGGCTCAGTGGATAGAGCGTTGGCCTGCGGACTGAAAGGTCCCAGGTTCGATTCCGGTCAAGGGCATGTACCTGGGTTGCAGGCACATCCCCAGTAGGAGATGTGCAGGAGGCGGCTGATTGATGTTTCTCTCCCATCAATGTTTCTAACTCTCTATCTCTCTCCCTTCCTCTCTGTAAAAAATCAATAAAATATTTTTTAAAAAAAGTTCAAGAGGCTGTGATTTGATAAAAAAAAAAAAAAAAAAAGAAAAATTGACCATTGTCAGGGAAGATACCGGGCTAGGACATGACTACCCACCATGAACTGCTTTTAATTTAAAAAGTTTTCATTTCAGACCATACTTTTTGGTTACTTTAGGTCTCTGAGTTTGCGAGGCCGCCGCACAGGCCTTCCCTGAGCTTGTCAGGTTAGCATTTTCACAAGACAGCAGCTGGAGTTACACGGTGCGGCAGCCTTGGGCCCTGGGATACAGGAAGATAGAAACCGGCCCACAAGCCAGAAGGGGCCATGTCTTACCCACACCCCTTGTCCCTGCCACTCTGGAATGACAACGATTGTCCTCCTCTCCCTGCGGAAATCCTTCCCATCCTTCAAAGCCCAACACAGCTGCAACCTCCTCCAAGAGGCCTTGCCTGATTGCCTCGCCGGCAACAAAGTGGTTGCTATGGAGGAAAACAGGAGGGAGGAAAGTTGCATCAGGGGTGAAGAAATGCCCTGGGAACCTGAAACCGGAGCCCACAAATGCAGCCTGTTTTTCTTCATTCTTTCCCACAGCGGGCTGAGGTGGGAAGCACGCTGGCTGAGTGTGCTCATGAGACAGTTCACAGCGTTCCTTCTGGACACCCCAGAGCACCATCCTGGCTTAGGGAGGACAGCTGTGCTCTCACCTGCACCTGCACGGTGACAGAGCAGTCACCTGCATCGCCAAAACCAAACTCTCAGCACCTCTGGTGGCCACCCAGACAGTGGCTAATTCCCAGGGCATCTGGCTGCATTCTTCTCATTTCTGCCTGTTTTTTCCCATGGTTGGGGGAGGGGACAGTGACCTGGGGGCGGGGGGGGGGGGGCAGAGATGTCACATCTGGCCTGTCATTCTCCCCCAGGTTTCAGGGGAAGAAGGAGAACACCACTGCAACCCAGAGGATTTGTGGCTGTCTTCCCCTCTCCTTGGGGACACAGCAGGCCCCCAGTCCAGCTCAGGCTCCAGAGCCTTCCAGGCTCCCCGTGGTCTGCATTTGCATAGAATCCAATCTTCCACACCCCCTCCCTCAGGCCCAGGCCAGTCCTTTCTTCAAACCCCCAACCTAGGTAAATAGCAAATAAATAACCCCATTAACATTTCATAGATGCTGTATTATGCTCTTTTCCGTTGTAGAAAACATGATACAAAAGACAGTCTAAGAAGAAACAAAATGCCCTTCTTGTGTGTTATTTACAGCAGGCCTCCTATAATCTAATCATCCTTCCTCCCCCATCCTCTCCCCTACCCCCCAGTGCACTGCAACTTTGCAGGCGTTTTATTAAAATGAACACGTTGTTCCTGCAGCCCACTCCCTCCTTTGCAGGCCTGGGCATAAATAATTTATTGGAAAGCTCATTGGGTTGGCTATGCTTCCATAATTGAAGGCCGTCCCCCGCAGTTTATTGGCGAGTGCAGGGGCCCAGCCACTCAGCGCCCTGACCCCAGATGGAGCAATTCAAAGGCCCACCATGGCCCCTTCAAAGCTCAGGAGGCCTTGTTCATTGCTGTTCACTGCGCCCGCCTCGCTCTGCAGCCGGCCAGCCCACAGCCCTGCCTGTCAGGAGGCCGAGCCACCAATGTCTTCCCAGTGCAGCGTCCTCCGCTGACCACAGACCCTACTGCCTTGTGGCCAGCTGCCTCCCTGCCTCTGTCTGTACCATCAGGCCTGCCTGGCGCCCTGTGTGGCCAGCATGTGTCCAGGATGTCTTCCCAGGGCCGGCCAGGAATGTGCCCTGGGGCACAGGACAGGCCTAGACACTCCATTTTAAACACTACGGAGAGGCTGGAGCAAACTGACCCAGACCCCGAACTCACAGCTTTGAGTATTAAGTGGGCCCCGTGCTCAGCACCATCTCCCCTGCAAACTACCAGCACCACTTAGGGGAGGGAGGGCCTGTTGTTCTTGGGAACGGAACCTGCCTACCACATCCTGCACTTGACCTGCCTGTGCTCCCAGCAAAGGACAACTCCTCCACCGGCCCGCCTGGCCCCATCCCAGCTTGCCTTTCTCAAGGACAGCGCTCGAGCAATCCTCCCCTCGTTAGCCTGGGTCATCAGTTTTCCTCTCTCCTTGACTTTCTGTCAGGCATGAAGATGCACAATGCCTGGTGGTTAAAGCACAGCCTCGGAGCTGGATCACAAAAATTCAAACCCTAGCTCTGCCACCAAATTGCCCTATGACCTTAGGCAAGTGACTTAACCTCTCTCTGCCTCGGTTTCCTCATCTTCAAATAGTAACTGCCTTATAGGGTTACCTGGCACAACAGTTATGTCTTTTCAAGCATGTGCTTCACCACTCGCTCCCGCTCCCCTCTGGCTTCCTGACCCTAAGTCCTTGACCTCTAACTGTCAGATGTTACAAGAGCTCAGTGTTATGCCTTCTTCACTCCCCGAGTCAGCACTGTCCAATGGAAATACAATGCGAGCCACAGACGTGATTTTAAATTGTCTAGTAGCTATATTATAGAAGTAAACGTAAAAGGTCCAAAAAGAACTTATCTGAAAGACCCTGGAACCACCCTGACTCCGGTTCTCTCAAAGCCCACATCAATGCTTCTCCTAGTGCTGTGGGCCCCACCTTCCACCAGGATCCAAGCCTGTGTCTTCCTTCCTCCACTGCTCTGTCTGCGCTCCCACCATCAACCCCAGGGTTACCCCGACACCTCCTGCCTCTTCTCCCTGCTCCCACCTTCAGCCCTCAGTCCATCCTCCACCCTGAGCCAGAGGATCATTTTAGAACGGAAGTCAGATGCTGAGATTCCTCCACGGAACCCCAGCTTGGCCCCAGGAAAGCCTCCCCACTCCTGCCTGGTTCCCTCCCTGCTCCCCGTTCCTCCCACATGGCCCTGCCAGACTTAATCCCTGCCCAAGGCCATTGCTCTTGTCCCTTATCTACCTGTGATGCTTTTTTCCCAGACATCTGCAGAGCATCCTCCTCCCTCCCTCAGATCATTGCTCAAATACCATTTTCTCCCAGGGTCCTTCCCTGTCCACACTATACATACAATTGTAAGCCCTGCCCCCACACCATACTCCTGACTCCCCTCCTCTGCTTTATTTTTCTTCATGACATTTAACACCACCTCACATACTACGGGCTTTGTTTGCTATCTTTCTCCCCTTTGAAAACATAAGCCCCATGGAGGCAGGTCTATTTTATCACTGCTATTTTCTCTTGCACGAGAATATGTCATTAAAACACACCATGTGCTTGATATTTTTTACATAAATAAATGAATGAACGGAGGGAGGGGAGAAGGGCGAGTCAGACGCCTTTAACCACTGGAAATAAGGTCACAGCTATCTTTGCTCCACAGGTAGGTTACCCTCCCCCTCTCCCACCACCCCAGTGTCTAGGGAGTACAATCAGCATCTTCAGAAAGGGAGCTGATGAATGCACCCCTGAGGTATCAATCACTGTCCAGCCCTGCCCACTCTTCTGCAAGGAATGTTAGTAATAATTATAACCACCAGCACTGAGACGCTTACTGAGGACTAAGCACTTTCCATGCTTTATCTCATTTCCTTCTTTACAATGTATCTCAATCATGGCCCAGGCCAGTAGCCAGGAGGTGTCTGAGGGCCCCCAATCCCATCCTCCCCCAGAGAAAGGGGTCTGGAGTCACCCTGTGACCCCGACAATTAAGCCTCTGCCTGGCCTTTGTCCTTCCTTGGTTTGCAGGCACATAGAGGACAGAATAATCTTTCTCTCTACTCCTCCCCACCCGCCCCAGGTTGACTGGAATCCCACGTAGTGCTTGCTTCTCCATGTCCTGCCTGGACAGCCAACACCGTCCTCGGGCTGGGCTTCCGGTTGCTGTTTGGGATCTGGTGTGAACTTCAGCAGGCCCCACCCCCATGACTGTCATTTCCGATCAGGACCTGGCTTCCAGTCTCAGGATGACACATCACTTGTGGGATGTACCACGCACATCTCCCTGCCAGGAAGGACCGCTGCTCCAGCTGCTAGGAGTGCAGTCTTCCATGGTCACCCCCGCAGGGCTGCCTCAGCTCCACAGCACTGCCTTCCCCAAGTCATAAACTCCATGGGATGGCTTGCACCCAATGACTGATAGAGGAAAAGTGCAGCAGGCTGGCTGGCTGAGCCCACGGGGGTGACTCTGGTGGCCGTCTGAGCCAAGGCTGTCCACGAGGCTATCCACAGCCAAGGCTGTGCTGCCCCTCGCTTGGCCTGCCTCCTACCCTTCCCCCACGGGTCCCAAGTGAACTCTGATCCACATCCTGCACACGGAGCCCCCCTTCTCAGTGACTGCTTCCTGGTAACTCAACCTATGTCACCCACGCCACCCAGGTCAACTGGCAACTTCTCCTGGGCAGTGATGGGGGAGTGGGTCTTGCTTCCTGGCCCCAGCACACAGGCCAGCCAGGCCCTCCCGCCCACACAGCTGACCTCTGGCTCTGACCTCCTCCTCCCATCAGAGGCCCACACAGGCTGAAGGCTTCGGAAACAATAGCAAAGACTCTTAGAACCTGCCACCTTGGCTGTGTCATTGTTATTTCAAATGCAGGGACCCTGAGGCCCTGCCACTCTGCCCAGGAACAGCTGGCCCACGGCCTGGGCAACCCCACTTCCCCCAGCAAAGGTGCTTGCTCCTTCTGCCTTGACAAGAGGCACCATCTGACCTACAGAGTGGCCAACCAGGACCTAGACCGTAACGAATGGAGGAGAGGCTCACACTGAGATGGCCAGCAAAGGCTCTGCTAAGACCAATCTGAGTGAGTAATTGCATCTGCAGTCTGTTCAGTCTTCTCGATTTTCTTAGGAGACAGCACTAGTGATGGGGGAGAGGGTTAGGAATGTGTTAGATGGGGTAGAAATGTGTGTAGGAAAGAAATAAAGACAGGAAACGTGAGGGAGCTCATTGAACAGAGAGACTTTCGCCAGCCCAACCGTCCACAGCGTAGGACTTCACTGAGACAAAGGGCCACCATGTAGGCTCGATGAGCAGCTGGGCCAGGGAGGCCTCTGTGAGTCAACTCACAAATACGCACTGAGCATCTGCCCTGGGCCAGAGGCTGCTGTGGGGGGACTGTGGGGATAGGGGGTGGGAGGGTATAGAGATCAAGGTACTTTGGTGTCAAAGAGCAGCACAGGAGGTTGGGATTCGGGGAACCATGGCCAGCTCCACAGCGAGGGAGCTGGGGCCAGAGCAGGAGCTGAGGGAGGCAGGCTGTTGGCCTTGAAGGCCCAGGCTCCTGGAGACCCTACACCTAGTGATTCAAGATCCCTGTTACTCTGCCCCAGGAACTACAGATATGAGCCCTGGTCGCCCTGGGCAGGCGAGGTCCTCTGACACCCTTAGGGTGCCCCTTAGGTGCTCCTGCTTAGCCTCTGCCTCTCATCCACCCTCCACATATAGCAGCGAGTTTTTAAAACACCCAGGAAGCTCCAGGACCAAATAATTGGCTTGATTCCTGGACCAGGAACGCTTCAAGTGCAAAGATGTGCTCCTCCTTGTAGCCCAGCAACTAGCAGGGTCTCTTGCACTCAAATAAGCCCAGTTGGGCCCGATTCCCCCTGCTTGTTCCAGAGTTCCCCTGAGACCCAGTGGCGGACTGGTGGACACTGTGTATTCTCTGACACATGCGGCAGCATCACTGTTTCAGACAGCTCAGTGATCATTGTGCTTGTGCCCTGAGCAAGGCCGCACGAATAACTAACATGTCAAATGTCTTTGTTTTAGCTGCGAGTCTATCAACTCTGCTGGTCTCACAAGCATGAGCCACATGCCAATTAAACTCTCCGATGGTCAAGTATAAATGTTTTCGTTTCATAAAAATTAAAGAATGAGTTCATTATCTCCAGAAGAAATAATTTTTTTTTAGTGTAAGATCCATGGGTAAGAAGGATGGTTGTTAAAGGGGTGCTCCCTTAGGATTGCTTCCTTGAATTTGGACAGAACAGATCCAAGGGCAAAGTTCCCTAGGGCTGAACTGGAAATCCCCCACTGGAACCAAAATCCCAGAGAATCCTGGACATCACTCTATTTGTCAAGACTGCACACGTGCACACGTGCGCACGCACATACAAACACACATACACACACACACACACACACACACACGGAGTCTGGAAGAGGGAGGGTTTCAAGAGTGATGGTGTCTGTAGGGGCTTCTGAACTAAGATGAGGTATCTTTATGGCTTCCAAAGGGAGGGACTCCAGCTATGGCCTCCCTGGCACCAAGGATTGGAAAGGTCAGTGTTCAAGGCCCAAGTAGACAGCTGCTCTCTGAAGACCCCTCCCTAATGAACTATGCCTCAACTGCAAAAAAAAAAACACCAAAAACCACAAATTCTGTTTTGGTAGCACAATTCCAATTCTAGAAAAGGTCATTCTCTGTTCTCTCTTTTATACATACACATATGTACACATACATGTGTACACATATATACATACATATAAACATATATGTATATAGTGGTATATACATGCACATGTAATGTGTGTGCTTATATATAGCTATACATGCATGTGTGCATTAAATATGATTTCAGTTATCTACTTACATCTGTCTTTTCACAAAGCAAATAAATAAATGTGAATTCACCCATCAGGAAAAATTCAGTTATCAAGATCCATGTCCAATTTTCACTTAAGAAATATCCCTTGTCATTTAGGAGGGTGGATGTTGTCCAGAGCTGAGAAGAGGGCTGATGTGGGTCATCAGTTGTGTGGCAGGATGAATCAGGCTGTTCTCACCCTTTCTCCAGGACTGTGCTCTATGGCCAGGTATGTGTGGGTACGAGGGGTGGGGAGGGGAGGCGCAGGTCCCAAGACAGGGGTTCCCCAGGGGACTGAGGAGCCTAGGAGCAGCTAGGCACCACTGTGTGATGCCTCTGGGTTCAGACTGCCCTGCCTTCTAACCCCGCCTCGTCCCGCACTAGCTGTGTACCTGGGTCTCAGTTTACTGTCTGTCCAATGAGAACATTTTGACCTTGTGGAGAGGTTGGGGGAACTATGTGATAATGACCAAAACACAAAACAATTAGTATGATGAGCAGGTGAAGTCTAAAGGAAAGAGTTGACCAACAGAACACAGTGGGTCAGTAAATGACCCAGAATAGAAATCTAGCCTTGGATTCTGTGACGTTTTCATTTCAAAAATTGAAAAATATTAGTGAGACCCCATGGGTGTTGTATGTGGATGCTCATGTCATCACCAAATAATGCTTCGGGGATCTAAGGTTGCATTTACATTGCGTTTACTATCATGTTTTTTGCAAAATGAAGGCCAAATGACTTCATGGGCTGCTGTGCAAACAACGGTTTAGCGATTGTTCAAATAGAGACAAGTGGAGGGAGGATTGAGTCATCAAGCAGTCATCAAACACTGGCAGGCCACACACCAATGGACAGAATCATAGTCACCACTTTGCAAGTAGGTGCCGGAGCAAATGCCATTTGGGGTTGTAACAACTTGTGAGACAGCACTACAGGAAGGGTACACAACTGGAAAGGGTCTTGCTAAATGACCTATATTTCCTCTTTTTAGGTTGTTATATTTTGGAATACTCTATAAATTGATTGACCCATCAAAATCCTAGGTCTGTGGTTAAAAGCATATCCATTGTAACTCATGGAAAATAATAATATTGATAAAATCTTCTAATTCTATATAATAAAAGGCTAATATGCAAATTGTCCCCTCCACTGGGAGTTCGACCAGGAGTTCAACTGGGATTTCAACCAGGGGGCGGGGCTGGCCTGCCAACCACCCATTGCCCCTCCCCCCGGCAGCCTGGCCCAATCGGCCTTGAGCCACCAGACCCCACCCATGCGTGAATTGCATGAATTCGTGCACCAGGCCTCTAATAATATTGATAATCACTCTAATGATGGCCCAGCATGCTCAAGCATCAAAACAACCTACTTGATAGCAAGCTGGACTCAAAATGGGATCACATCCCTCTGTTTTTTAAACCCAACATTGGTTATTTTACTTTCAGCAAAACATCATCTGTCACATTAAATTAATGCCATTAATTTGAATTTTAATGGTTTCATAGTTTTGTTTGCATTTAATTTGTGATTGTGTTTTGGTTTTATAGCTGTGTGAGAACTAAAAGCATAAGAAATTTATACTTTTTTGTTTGTATATATTTAAGTAACAATATGATCAAAATAAATTTAGCCACCACTGGGGGGTCTGTGACAATTTTTTCCATTTAAAATGAACATATTAGTCAATGTTAAGAATCACTGAGACTGCACCATAACACACTGCTAAGTGCACAGACTCCTTTAACTTTGAAAGTCCTTGGTGAAGTGAGATTTGGCTCAATGCATTGTGGGATGGTAAAAATCCCCCAGGAGTTTAGATCTGAGTTTTTTCAAAGTTCTAAGCCAGTTAGTGAGCATCTCAGGTGGCTCAAGGATCCTACCGGGTACCAAGGTACTTTTGGTCTCTTTCTCTTCCTTTACTCCATAGTGTGGAGCGATTCCTTGTAGTTCAGTGATAAGCCATGGAGCGACCAGAGCTTTATAACCGGAATCATATATAAGAGATTTGCACACGTACACACTGCTGAAAGAGAAGGTCCACAGCACGCACCAGGGTCTGGCCCACGCTTCCGTCATTCTTGGAAGGTCAGGACCCACTCCCAACGCTGGGGGCAGTGGCTGGGTTTCAACCGTGGCAGGTATTCACTCCATTGCCTTCTGTCCCGTGTGAAAAGCTGGGGATACAGGGGCTCAGAAAGCCTGAGTCACTTACCTGAATTCCACAGCTGAGTAAGTATCTGAGCAGGGATTTGAACTTGACTCCAGAGCATGGACTGCTAGCCACTCCGCCACTGTCCCCTCTCTCCCTGTGGATGTAGGTGAAGGTAGGAGAAAGGAGAGTGTGGCCCTGTGCTCAGGGAGTAGTTGATCTCCTACAGGCAGATTTGTTCTTCTGTAGCGGGATGGGAATGGGAGTCCTTCAGCGGAAACCACAAAGCCAGGCCCGCGGGGATTGCCCACGTGGGAGTTGCCAGAATCCCTCCCCACGTTTGCTGAGATGTGTCTGCACTGTCTTTACTCCTCACCTCCTCAGCCCACCTTCAGCCTATTTAAAGCAAAGGGAGAGCTGTGTGAGCATGTGAGGGAGCATCTATGTTACCTAAAGTGCTCTTACTTCCCTGCTCCTCCCACCCCCTGCAAGCTATTGGCAGGGGCTCCAGAGACCGTCTCCTAGAGATTCGGGTGCTGCAGAGGGGGCACGTGCATTTCCCAGTTGAGGCTGACAGCACTGCAGAGACCCCACGCTCACTCCGGGGCACAGGTATTCCTGGGAGGGTTTATCACTCATCTCCCAATGTTTGTGGTGGGGAGCACTTCGGTTGGAGTAGGGACTGAGCCTACTCTCACCCAGAGGCCTCAGGATAAGAAGTTACCCGGAGGAGAGGAAGGCCAGGGGCAGCTGCAGAGCCTGCAGGCCTACCTTGGCTGTGGAAAGAGAATGTGCGCTTCTTCAGGGCCAGGAAGAGGCCACAGGAGGTAACCAGGTTCTCTCACTCTGGTGAGGACCACCCCAGAGTAGCAGAGGAATACCTATACCCCACAAAATACCAGTACTGGGGTGCCTGCCAAGACAGAGGCCCTGAAAGCAAGAGAGGAGTCAAGCAGCACTGTCCATCCTGAAGGTGAGGGCCCCTCTCTGCCCTCACCATCACTTCGCTGGGCCCTGAAGAAACCACGGTAGAAAGGCAGGTGGATTAGCTTCCTGGAGATGCAACAACAAATCCCTCCAACTGGGTGGCTAAAACAACAGAACTTCATTGTCTTACAGCTCTGGAGGCTGCACATCTGAGATCACGGTGTCAGCAAAGCCATGCTCCCGCTGGTGGCCCGGGGAGGACCCTCCCTTGCCTCCTCCAGCTTCCCCTGCTGGCGGCAGGCCTGCAAGTCCCTTGGCCTGCAGCTGCGTCACTCCACTCACATGCCCGTCTTCTCGCTGTGTGTCTGCAGGACATCTTCCCTCCATGCATGTCTGCCTGTGTCCAAATCCCCCCTTTTTATAAGAAAACCAGTCATACTGGAGTAGAGCCCGCCCTAGTGACCTCATTTTAACTGGGTTGCCTCTGTAAAGACTTTACTTTCAAATGAAGCCCCACTTGGAGGGGGATATTAGGACTTCAACATATCTTTTCAGGGGGACACAATTCAAGCCACCACAGTGGACATGAAGGAAGAGAAACTGAACCCCCAACCCAGGCGCAAGCCACTCAGGCCTCCACCCCCCACATGGTCAGGCCCAGCTGCCGGGAGGAGAAGCTTTGAACCAGATGTGGAAGGAGGCTGCACGTGGGCTGGACCTTTTTAATCTGAGAGTAAAATGTTCTCTGTGTCTGAAAATGATTGGGAAGCTCTAGTACAAGCCTGCGATGCCATCAGGGGAGGGGAAGAGACCCAGCAGGCACAATCGGAAGCATCGAAGGGAGAAATATAAAGCCATTTCCTGTTCCTGCCCCATCGAGTGCAGCCCATTCAATATCTGGTTATATATACAAGAGGCAACGAGGGACCGAGGCAGCACAATATAACATCAAGCGAATTAAGTCAACTGTGGAAAGAAAAAAGAAACCGCGCAGAGAGAAAGTACCTACAGTCAGGGAGGAAAGGCCCTGCAAGAGGTGGGTCTGGCCGGGCTTTCAAGGATGGGGTAGATCTGCCGGGTGGGCAGAGAGAGGAAAGGGCGGGACCTGTGGGAACAGTGCGCAGCAGCCAGACCCTGTGCCAAAGCTGAAGGCAGCCTGGATGCCACCCCAGGAAGGTCTATGACCCTCTTAAAGCACTTTTATGGCCCCCATCCTGGGCGGCGGATGCAGATTTTATGGGCGTCTGCAGGAGGCTAAAACTGTCTTCACACACGAAATTATAACGATCAGATGGCTGTCTCTGGGATGGCAGTGCTTCCTCGAGCTGCGAGCAGGCCGACAGTGCCAGCGCCGACTATAAATAACCACCACCGCTTCCTCCTCCCCGCCGGCCCTGGCCCCCATCTCTCCCCCTTGGCAAGATCGCAGAGGGTTTAGTGAACAGTTTTGCTCTCTCAGCTGCATGCAGCCAGGTTTTCCTGGGCTGGAAGGTGTGACTACTCTCCCTCCTCCTCTTCCTCCTCCTCCTCTCTCCTGGCTGTGAGCAAAGTGGAGGTTCTCCAAGGCCTTAGAGACTGGAAAGGTGTCCCTGGCCCATCAGAAAGGGGTGTTTAGAGGGAACTGACCCCCTACAAAGAGGAGGCCCGGACGGAACCTGGAGTTTTGCAGAGCAGCACTCGGCCGACGTCCACCTTGACTTCTGCACTCTTTGGGCCAGGAAACCCACAAGGTGTCTCTAAATGAGGCCTCCATGCTAAGCCCCTCGAAGGTCCTGCTGTGAAGACCAAGCTATAAGAACACAGCCAGCCTCCTCTTCCAACCCCATGTGTCAGTTCTGCCTCCTAAGTCCACTAGGCAGCTTCAGGCAGACCGGAGGGGTGCTGCTCACACCCCCTACCTTTAACCGCCTCCCCCAACCCCGACCCCCACAAGGCTGGTGCAGGCTTTCCTGCAAAGCTTTCTCCCCCCAGGCGGTCTCCCCCCAGGTCTCTGCCTGCAAAGCCTCACATGGCCTCCCCAGAGGCTGCCTCCCCGGGCCTGAGGCCTGTCTCCTTGCAGACTCTGCCCCCCTTATCTGCTTGCCCTTCCTTGGGGTTCTTTCTATCAAGAGTCAGAGCCTTGTTTGCCAAAAGGGGGGCTACTGCAGACAAGTACTGCGGGTCGTGGCGCGCAGGGAAGGGGCGCTGAAGAGTAAGGAGGCGGGGAGCCCAGGTGCAGGCCCTGGGGAGAGGAAGGAGGGCTCTAACGTCCTTGCATAAGGAAGCAGCTCCACCCCATTTGGTCAGAATTTCCCAGGCTCTTCAGCCATAACCAGGCTCCTCAAGCCTTTGCTCCCATAACATCAAACTCCCCCAGGTGTGGTGTGCCATGAACCTCACTTTTGGAAGAGCCACAGGAGGGTCTGTGGTGCAGTCTGTGGCACGGGGTGAATCCATGGCTCACCTCTGATCGGCCTTTTCCCAGACACGGTGCCCTGTGCATGGTAAATGGGGGCCATAAAATCGCGAGCCCCACTCAGCCTTGCAGCTGCGGACTCGGGGAGATGTGAGATTGGGTGCTGAGGTAGAACACAGGCACAGCTCACCCCCACCTGTAGAAGCCCACTCCCCACTCCTCCGCCCTGGGACCATCCCTTCTCCACCCTGGACTTCTCAGTGGCTGCAGTTTTTAATAACCCGTGAAACCTCACAGACAGTGAAAATCGGGGGATTTGGGGCCAGACAGACCAGATCCTGCTTGCTCACTTTGGGCAGGTGACCTTAGGCAAATTACTTCCCCCCTCTGTGACTCAGTTTCCTTATCTGTAAGAGAACCATTGTCACACCAGTGGCACCTGTTGGTCAGCTTGAAGCCTGCAGGACACCCTGCAGGTGGGAGCGAGCCTGTCTGGCATGGGGTGGGGAGGGCCTGAAGCAGGTTGTGGTCTGGATGCTGCCTGGGGGCAGAATTGCAGCCACTGATGCACAGGATGTACACTTGGGTCTTCAATAACCCCCTAGAGTCCCACTTGACTCAGTAACGAACCTGTGGCTGGGAGTAGATTGGAGCTCTGTGGACAGATCCTGGTGACCTTCAGGGGGCATCTCCTGTTTGCCAGGCCTCCTGAGAGGAGCAGACCAGAGCTGTCGTAGGACCTGAAGCCCTCTTCGAGGGCTTCCCCAGGTGCACAGCCCTGGGACGGAGACCTGGAGAGCACCCTCATTCTGCATCCGGGTCCCCATGGGCCTAGCAGTCCCACCCTCAGGCCTCGGCCTCCGTCTTTACTCCCAGCTTTTTCTCCAGGCCTGTCTCCTCACCCAGGCCCTGGAGGTTTGTCTAGCCCCCTCGGAAAGGGGATGGGGCTGCAGAAACAGAGAAGCTGGACATCGCTTTCCGGTGTGGAAGTCAGAGAGCCATCCCCACTGGGAAAGGGGAAGGGCCGATTGATGGTCTCTGATGTAGCACAGAGGACAGTGAGGCCCAGCAGGTGCTCCCAGGTCCCAAATCTGGTGCCCAGGGCCTAGGGTGAGGGGACTGAAGGGAGTGATCAGAGGAGCTGTCGGTGGGTCCGAGAGAGATGAGCCCAGTACACACCCCCATCCCCAGGCAGGGAGCAAAACTCCCAAATAGATCAAGGGGAAGAAGATCTAGGAGGAAGCAAGGTTCTGGAAAATAAGTGGCTTCAGGCTATCACCAGGCAGATGGGGCCTCAGGCAGTTTCACAGTCTTCCATGCCCGATGGGTATTGGGTATTGGGAGCAGCAGGTCGGACTGAGGTTGCCCAGGCCTGGTGAGGAAGGAGAGAGGATGCTGCCGGTGTGTAGGGGTTTGCAGCTGCTGCAGCAACACCTCCATTCCACCTGGGAGGAGCACACCCGAGGGCCAGGCGCCCACCCACCCCAGGACCTGCACCAGCTCCCAGAACTCACCCATCCCCAGAAGGGGAGGCTGCAAGTGCGCAGCGTCCTGTGTGTGCCACCTTGGTGGAATGGGAACTAAGAACAGAAATTGAATTGTTCTAGGAAAATCGAGGAAGTTGCCTTTCTTGCACGCCGGAGCTTCTGACCGATGTTCCCAGCCACCGAACCAGGGAAGTCTCAGGAGCATCCCATGGGACTGTGACCATCGAAGATACGGGGTCCAGAGGGGACCTGCTGGGAACTCAGTGGGAACACAGAGCATCCCCCCTTCACTTCTACCCCCGGGGCTGGAGAGGAGCAGCAGCCCTGACCTCACACCACCTCCTAACTCTGCCATTGGCCACAGGTCACAGGTCCTCGATGTTGCGGATTAGACAAGATGCTACATAATGTGAAGTTGTTAGCGCTGTGCTCGTATAGCTTAAGCAAGCTCTTGATAAATGGAGACTGTTGTTTTTACCATGATCATAGAAGATATACCTTTCTGCCTCTCCCCTCTCCCTGGCACGCTCCCCATTTTTATCATCCCCACCTGACCCTCCCCAGAAGGGCCACCAAGAGTCAAATTGATTTGTGCTTGGCAGGTGGTCATTAACATTCTCCTGGCTGTCATTCTTCACTAAGAACAAGTCTAGGGCATCACAGCCTCCATCCTCAGCGCCTATCAGCAGGGAGGAAAGGGGAGCCGGGGCAGATATGGGGACAGAGCCAGGGCCAGGCCCACCTCTGGCCCCTGGATGTCACCTTGGAGGATGCCAGGCCTGGAAGGACCCCCAGAGCAAAGGGCGCTCACATGGTTCTACGGGTGAGGAAGCAGCCCCAGAAGACACAGGGCATGGCCCTGGCCACACTCTGGGCAGAAGCGGAGACCAGGCTGGCGGCCTCTGCCTTTCCACCCTCTGCTTCTTCCCTGGGCCAGACTCACAGAGGAGGAGGAAACGGACGGCTGACTTCTCGTGTCTAATGATGGTATCACTCGCTTACTTGGATCGAGTCCCAAAAGGGTGGTCCCGGGAAGTCAGGAGGCGTCAAAGCAGCGGATAATCCCCCTGCATGCACTCTGAAGACTTGCACTGAGCTAATGGACTCAACTCAGCCCCTTTCCCAGTCCTGCAGAGCGGGAGCAGACCTGTAGCCCTGACAGCTCAGAGGCCCCGTCAGGTGGACAGGGGGGAGGGACAGTGTCCCTGCCTTGTCTGCAGGTTCTGCCGTGGAAATTCCAGCCTGGAGGGATGTCACCTGTTTTAATTAACGCTGCCTGTGGGCCTGCCCTGTGCCAGGCATGGAGGGGTTACAGCAAAGGAGAGGAGGCCTGCTCAGGGGCCCCCGTTTCTGTAGATGGCTATACATTGGCCAGTCCCCTTCTGGTTTCTTCTCTTTGTCTTCCATCCTGTCCACATCGTCAGATGCCAAAGCATCCCTGCAGCCACCTGCAGTGCCAGGCTCAGGGCCACAGTATCACACGCCTGCGGGTGAGAGCCTGCCTGGCTCTCCTCTCTATGCATCCTGTCCTGACACACTTACCAGTGAGTTAGTTTCACTGGAATTGAATTCTGAGTTGGTAGTCTGGCTTACCTCACCAACAAGCCAGCCCAAAACCTCAAAGGCAGGACTGCTTCCTGGGTGTGAGCACAAGGTCACACAACTCAGATCCTCTTTAGCCATCAAACCAATTAATTAAGTAATTAATCACCCAGCCTCCTGTGCCCACCTTGCCCAAACCCCTCCCATTGTAGAGGTGGGGAAAATGAGGCCCAAGGAGGGAAGGAGCTGGCCCAAGGTCATTTTGCATCTCTTCTATGAGCATATCTGGGTCCTCACCTCGGCCTCCTCAAGGGCCAGGACTGGGTCTCACCCCGCGGCCCCACTGGGCCCCACATGCAGTTGCCCTTCAACAATTTGGTAGTTGGATTGTCCAGAAGCTTCTTTCTTTAAAAAGAAGACGTCTTAGCAAAGCTTACGCCACAAGAGGACCCTACTGGGAGGGCTTCGGGCTGGCTGGAGATGGTGGTGGGTAAAGGGCATTTCTGGGGTCTCAAGGAGGACTGCTGCCCACTGGCAGCCTTCAGCCCCTCCCTGCAGGAGGCAGGCCCAGACGGCAGCAGCCCAGGCTGATTTGCAAGGCTGCTCAGCCCTGTGCTGCTGTCAGAGGGTGGCAGGGCTGCCCCTTCCTTCCCTGTGCCCCCCCCCCCCCCCCCCAGTGGCCTGGAGAGAGGACACCTTTGCAGCAACTACTCAGGCACGGTTCTCAGGACAAACGCAGCCTGACCGGAGGTGGCGAGGGAAAGAACAGGAAGAAACTTTGCTTGTTGCCCTGGCAAAGCAATGCAGGCTCACTGCCCTCTCTCCTTTGTTTCCTCATCCTCGCCTTCCGGGCAGGGGAGCGCTTCCACTTGCTGGATCCCCTGGGCAGGGAATCAGCGCTGGCCCATGGGCGACCCACCAGTGGAGTTGACATGGGTCTCCTCTGAACTAGGGCCTTTAATGGTCAGTGTGATGCCCTCCGGGGCATCCTTTTAACTCTGCTGCAGTGACCAGCAACACTCAAGACAGTAGCTTCTCTGAAGAGCCTAAACTCCAGAGTGAGGAGTGTATGGAGCCAGGCTCCCAGCCAACCATGGCAGCCACGAGGTGCCCAATCAGATCCACCTCCAGAGACTCTGCTGGGGAGCAGAGATGATGCCAGCTGCCAGTGGTGCCCTCTGCCCCTACCACTGAGTTCATGGCCGCACCTGTTTCCCTCGGGCTGCTCTGTGAGTGACTACCTGGGTGCCTGGGATGCCAGAGATGGGCCACTCCTGCCCGCGTGGGATTGCACTCAGGGGCAGCTTTGGTTTCAGGACTCCCTGCTAGTCTGGTCTGCACTTTCTCAGAACTGCACTGCCCAAGTCCCTGATAAATGCCCCACTCCCAGCGATTCCTGATGTCCACAGACACCATGAGGGCGACTGGAGCCTGACCTTGCTCAGTGGAGTGCAGGATGTCAATCTTCCCAGACAAAAGCCACTCAGGTGACAACTTCAATGTGACCCAGTCCCACCATGGAGGGGCCTTGCCTCATGCTGGAGATGGAGCAAACATGTGCAGGCAGCCCGGCTGAGGTTTGGAGAGGACACAGCTGGGGTTTCTGCCATGAAATCAGCCCTGATTCCCCGATCTCTCATTCCCTCTGTGTGAGGCGCTCATCTGCAGCTCAGCCACACACACGTGGGGCTTCATGTGCTTCCTCATTGGCCTAGGCCAGTGATGGCGAACCTTCTGAGCTCGGCGTGTCAGCATTTTAAAAAACCCTAACTTAACTCCGGTGCCGTGTCACATATAGAAATTTTTTTTATATTTGCAACCATAGTAAAACAAAGATTTATATTTTTGATATTTATTTTATATATTTAAATGCCATTTAACAAAGAAAAATCAACCAAAAAAATGAGTTCACGTGTCACCTCTGACTCACGTGTCATAGGTTCGCCATCACTGGCCTGGGAAGTGTGCTTTTATAGGATGTATGTTTGGGTTATCAAGCCCCTTCCCAAGGCGCCTGGGACCTGGATCCCTCTCCCCTTTACCTGACACCCTTTCCTGGGCATGCTAACAGATGAATGACTGCAGACTTCTTGCCCCTGCATATGGCCTCCAGAGGGCTCCGCTAAATGATCCTTTCATATCCCATTAAGGGCCGCCTACAGCCCCCACCACCTTAAGGAGAAAGCTGAGAACTTAGCATGATCATTCATGGCCCTCCTGAGCCCAACACCACCCAGCTCCACTCCTCCCCCTCCCCCCTCCCCCCTCCCCCCCAACACACACCTTTCCACCACACACACTGTGCACATCAGATTGTCCTGACTGCCACCCTGTGCCCAGGGACCATGGACTTGGTAGACTTTCCTTTTTTTGACTTTTCTTATTTCTTCCCTGTGATTGAAGTACTTTTCCTGCTGCTTCTCCACCTGACACAGTCCACCTTGTTCCTAAGGACACTGCTCGAGGGCGAGCTCTGTGCCCCCGACCCAGCTGCTCTGAAGTGAGTGCACGTCCTGTTCCAGCTGGTGTGGTTAGGGCTGGAACAGCCCCCATTCCCTGCCTGGCTCCCTCCCAGGCCTCCACATTGAGAAGGAGCTTTGGCCCTGATATCAGGGGGCGTGGGTTGCATCACAGTCCTGCCACCTTGAAAAAGTTACCCTAGCTCCTGAGTCTCTGTTCCTCCGTCTATAAGGTAAAATAATAACACTAAGCACCTGGTGGAGTGATTGTGAGGACTGGGAAGATAAATGGTCTGTGTTCCTATTCTGTTTCTCTGTGTAAAGATGCGTATCCACAGTCATAGGAAACAGTCTGGGAGAACATATACCACGGTGCCTGCAGTAGTTGTTGCTGAGCAGGTGAGATTTATGGGGATCATTTCTGCCTTTGTTTGCCTTAGCTCAGTTATCTGTATATGTGTTTTAAATACTAAGCATGAACTGCTTTCATTATGAGAAAAAATAAAAGGTGTGTATTTTGGGGGTGGGAGGGGTGGGAAACGAGTAAGTGAACATGCCTGGCTTGCAGCAGGTTACCTGCCGCCAGGAGGGCTGTGGGTTCATCTTCCTGTCTCTGTGCATCCTCAGCATCTCCTAGTGGGCACCGATGAATTCATCTGACCCAACTGCCTCGTTCAGAACATGGTGAGCCCGAAGTCCAGAGAGGAAATGGACTTGCACAAAGCCACACTGAAATGAGTCTCTGAATCCCAGACCTCAAGCCCCAGCCCCGATTCTTCTCCCACTGCTAGGACCAGGCAGAGAGGGGCGACTGACAAGAGCCCGCCAGCCCCTTCCGTTCTGCAGGGCCTGCTTTCCAGGTTGGGTCACCAGGCTGCATCCTGACCCAAATTTGGCTGGTTCTAGTTCTAGAATGATTGCAACCCATGTCCTTGCACCTGACATCAAAGCTCATATGACTCACCAAGGTGCTGGAGCACATCACAGGAGCAAAGTCACGAAGACATGTCGAAGCTCACGTGTGAGGATGGAGACCTGGGAGGAGGTAAGGTCACTGCATCACAGGGCCAAACAAGTGGGAATCCAGCTATTGACCACCCTGCCCTCTCCTGCCACCACTGCTGCCTCCTCTTCCTCCTCCTCCTCTTCCTCCTCCTCCTCCTCTTCTTTTTCTTTCTTCTCCTTCTCCTTCTCTTTCTCCTCTTTCTCATTTTTGGGTTAACCTCAGGAGGAGGAACCATTTAAAATAAAAGCCAGTTTCACAAAGTTCATCGAGATGTCTACTCCTGAAAGTAACATTTAATTTGCAAGGGCAGGAGAACAGCTGTCCAATGACGATGAAACAGGAGTAGCCTGGGGCTCTCACCCTGAATCTCAAATCCCCCTTTCCTGACAAAACCCTCATAAAACAGCAAGAATTGCCAGCATTCCAGAGGCTAGGGCCTGCTTGGATCCTCTACCTCAACCCTAAGGAAATTTAGCCATTTTAATATCAAGAACCCCATGTGTCAACCTCATCCAGTTGGGGATGGCTGGGATGAGCTGGAGAGTGCTGGAACCCAGGGCGGGGGGGAGGAGGTGGAGGAAAGGACTCTTTTAACATCTGGCCTTGTTGTGAGACAGGAAGCCCACATATGAGGGCATTACACATACATGATCACCCCCACAGCCCTGGGTTTCAGTACTGCACATCTTGAATGCAGTTTAACCAAGCCCTGGCATCCGCAGAGAGGGAGCACCAAGACCACCAGGACAGGTGCCCTTTGTCTTCCTTCTAGCAGCTTAAACCCGCAGGAGCCAGCACTGGAGAGCTTGGCACCTCGCACCCTACAGAGAGAAGGGGTGGGAGCTCGGACGGTTTCCCCCTGAGAACAGGTTCCTCTCAAGCAGGGCACATTCTACTTAGAGCCCCTCTCTTTTCATAGGAGGAAAGGAGGGAGGGAGGGGGGACTGTTGTATGGGAAGAACATGAACTCAGATGAGAAGATCTGTTATGGGCTGGATTTCATCCCCCGAATTACTATGCGGAAGCCCTAACCCAGTGGTTCTCAACCTTCTGGCCCTTTAAATACAGTTCCTCATGTTGTGACCCAACCATACAATTATTTTCGTTGCTACTTCATAACTGTCATGTTGCTACTGTTATGAATCGTAATGTAAATATCTGATATGCAGGATGGTCTTAGGCGACCCCTGTGAAAGGGTCGTTCGACCGCCAAAGAGGTCGCGACCCACAGGTTGAGAACCGCTGCCCTAACCGCGAGTACCTGAGCATGTGACTGTATTTGGATGCAGGGTCTTTAAAGAGGTAATTAAGCTAAATGAGGTCATTGGTGTGGAGCCTCCTCCTAACCAGTATGACTGGTGTCCTTCTAACAATAGGAAATGAGGACACAGACAGGTACCGAGGGAAGACCATGTGAAGACACAGGGAGGAGGCAGCCTCCACCAGCCAAGGGAGAAACTTCCGACACGTGATCTCAGACTTCCAGCTGCCAGAACCGTGAGACAATCCGTCTCTGTGGTCTAAGCCCCCGTCAGTGGAATTTGGCAGCCCCAGCAAACAAACACAGAGCTGAAGTCCACTGTCACCCAGGACTCGCCAGGACTTCAACTTAACTTTGGAGGGCGTTCTTCCCTTTATGGCCCCTTCCTCCAACATATATAATTAGTCTTACTATATTAATAATACACACTGATGTTATATATTAGTATTGCTTTATAACTGCATCAGTATAAAGATGAGTATATTAATATGACATATTTAAAGAGTTTCTTTGACTTAAAAGTTTGTTTTTTCTTCTGGATTTAAAAGAAATTAAAATCTGCTTGTGGGCAGGTGAGAGCACTGTGGGCTCTGGGCGCTGTGCCCACCGTGCCAGCTGGAGCAATTGGCCAAGCATGCCCCTCCTGCAGCCCCCATTGCTGAATCTGCACCTCTGGGCAGGCTAAGGCCGGGATCCGACTGGGGCAGCCATAGAAGCAAGAGCTCAGTTCTGTATGAAGGCGCCTGGCCTAGTGTGGGTGGCCATGCGTCTCTCAACCTCGGCAGAGCAAAGAAGAGCCCTCCACCTCCGAGGCCCCGCTTCCTTCCCAGCCTGCCTCTGGGTCCGCGCCCGGGGCCCAGGATTGAGAAGGACGCTTTGTGCAGCTCCTGGCCGCATCGCTGACTGTTTCAAAGGGCTTTTTCCCCCGGGTCACTGCAGACAAAGCCAGCAGGGAGAATGAACCGCTGCCTCTCTGCAGGCTGTCTCTTTCCCCCACTCCCCTGCCCTGACCCCAGCCCCTCCTGCTCTGCTCTGGTTCTCCCACGAATCTCCAGGGATCCCAGGGCAGTGCTGGGAGGAGAGGCCCAGACCTCTCCCTGCAAATGCATGGCTGGACATCAGTGGTTTTAGACTTGTTTTCCTGCCACGAAGCCTTTTCTTCCAATGAATTCCTATGTAGAAACCCAGCGGATAGAAAAGAATAGAGCTGTCCCGGGTGAATCAGAAGCGCACTCGCCAAGGGGCTCCCACAGCACCGCAAAGGTCCTACAGGACACTTTGGAAACCACGGGGTTGGAACAACTCTGGGCCCAGAGTGGGGAGGAAATGGCCCACGTCCCACAGATAGTGGTCAGCAGAGTCCTCCTCCTCCTGGGCCCGGGAGACCAAGGCTGGGAACAGCAGGCCACAGCAAGCTAGTGACACCCCAGAGGGGTGAAGAGGGCAAACTCGAGTGAGAGCCAGAACTTTTCCTGAGATGTACAGAGGGTCTGACCCTCCTAGACAGCAGTTACGTACATGGTGATTATGCGGACCACACTCATAGGCACAGCAGTCATTGACACAATGGCCAGGGGCACAGGGGTCATTAACACAGAGATCATAGACATAGCAGTTATGGACACTGACCATGGGCCCTGCGCTCAAGGGCATAGGGGTCATAGGATAGTAGTTAGACATATAGTCATGGGCACAGAGGTCATGGGCACAGAGGTCATCAGTAGAGTGGTCATGGGCACTGTTGTCATGCACACAGCGGCCGTGGACACTGCACGCATGCACAGAGCGGTCACACACAGACCACAGGGGCATTTCTGCTGAATCCATTAGCAGACTGGTGGCAAGCCCCCCCCCCCCCCCCTTCCTGAGGAGCTTTCTGGCAAGCTAATCCCTGCATAGCTTGCACGTTAAATCATTGCTGCTCCTGCCTGTGGGCTGCCCAGGTACATCTGGCTTCATTTAGTCTCCCCCATTGAGCAGAAACACATGTGGGCCCTGGCGCGCCGCTGAGGTGGGGAGTCTGTGTCAGGGCTTCTGGGGTGGGCGGGGCTGAGGGGCTCCGAGGAGGGATCTCAGGCATCCCTTTCAAAAGTGTGTTTTTTGGCACACAGTGTCCTACGAAATGTTAATTAGATTCTATGGAAAAAAGGTTTCCTCGGTCAAGTAAATTTGGCAAGCTCTGCACTGAACAAAAGTAAGCAGAGAATTGTGGGATTTCTCAGAGACTTTGATGGGTGACCCTAAATGGAGGAGAGCAAGTACAGTGTTTTCCAAGCGTCTTTTGCCGGGGTAACAGGAAGGATTTGGCTGCCAGGGAACAGGAAGTCCAGTTCTAAACAGGTTAAACTCTCCAGGAAGGTGCCAGCTCACACAAGAGGACGTCCAGAGGTGGGCACATCCAGGATTTGGCAGCCAAACAATGTCATTCAAGCCAGAGTCCCTCCATCGTCCCCCTCTGCCACCCTCAGTGCTCTCTTTGGGATGGTTTCCTCCACGGGTCCCAGAGGCAGCTGCAATGCCAGGACGCCCAGGGGGTCACTGCCACGGCCGGCACAGAGGAGACGCCTTCCTCCCAAACCTCTTTCCTGAGAGAGGTGAACCTTACCCACAAATCTCCCCAAAGTCCTTCTTCCACATTTCATTGGCCCGAATCGGACACGTTTCCCTGCCAAAACCAGCGACTGGTTGCTTTAGACCCAGTTCCCAAACTGTGGGCTGAGGCACCCCAGATGGCCACACACAAAGACATCACGGTGCGTCAGGATGTTTACGATTTTCAAGGGAAGCACAGCAATCCTGGACACCACATGAACCGCGAGCTCACGGTACTTCATAGTTTCCACATTGGGTCACACTGCATTCCTTGGATGATATCATATCTGTGAGAAGCAGTGTTTGCTGGTTGCTATAATAAAAAACAAGCCCTGAATGAAAACCAACCCGGGGGGAGATGTCTAATCCAAATCCCACATTTGAGAAGTTGTGCAGCGCCCAATGTGTGCGGACATTCCGTGAGTATGTAAGTGCTGCTATTTTAAAGTAAAATAAAATTACTCCTTTCTTCTTTTACTTCATGTATATTGTTTTTGCAGTTGGCTAATGAGGTGTTCCAGCATCAATATTTATTAAGTTGTTTGAGCCCAAGCGAGCGGAGTGTGAGGTGCTTCTTTTAGTGCAGGCACGCTGTGAGAAATACTGAGATGCGGGGAACGAGTCTGGAACTTCTGGGGTAGACTGACTGGGTCTTACTCCTGGTGACAGGGCTGGGGCCCGAGCCTGTTTCACTCTAAACCCATGAAAGGGGGCTACACAGAACAGACCCTTATAAAGAAAGGAGGCGGAGAGTGTGTTAGGAAGACACCCCACCGTGGCTGCTAAGCCAGGCACCGTTCCTGCCCTTGGGGGGGGAGGGGGGGGGACTGGTGCACAGCCGAGCACACGCTCACAATTGCTGATCCAAGCACGTGATTTTGTTCCGTGAGCTTCTGCCTTTCCTGCTGCATGGTCACCACCGGGAACTGGTGATCCTCCCACCCACAGAGCGCCTGCTGTCTGGGGAGGCTCCGGGGCAGCTGATGGCAACCTTGACATTCCCATCCGTCTGCTTCACCAGCTCTGCTCTATCCTGCTCACTTCTCTCCACCCCCCAGAGACAGATCGAGACCTCGCAGGCCCCCCTACATGCTCAGACACCACCTCCCATCTTCCCCAGGCCTGACGGGCACTGGTGCCCTATGAGAGGCCCCATGCCAGCCTGTTCTGCCCAGACTCCGGCCAGGCCTTGTAAAGTTTGGGGTGTCCACGTTTCCTGCATCAGATCCAATCTGAATGCCACTGAGCATCCACCACTGGCCAGACCCAGCTCAGCCCTCAGGCCTGGCCCAGCTACTTCACCAGGCCGCTCCCATCCCCACTATGCTGCT
The DNA here is from genome assembly GCF_964212035.1 of Myotis nattereri. Lineage (NCBI taxonomy): Eukaryota > Metazoa > Chordata > Mammalia > Chiroptera > Vespertilionidae > Myotis > Myotis nattereri. The sequence goes on from NC_138088.1 coordinate 13,263,159, forward strand.
GTTGCTGGCCACATTCCTGCCCCAGAACCTTGGCACTTGCAGTGGCCACAGCCTGTACCCCCACTTATCTCACTGAAGCCACACTGACCCCACCCCATGCCCTTCGTCACATGCTCTGTTGTGTTATCCTCTCAGTGTGAAAGGAGCCTGTGCTTTCCTTTCCTGCTTGTCTGTTGGCCGCCCACCCACTAGTGGAGGGCCCCTCGTGAGGACAGAGCCCCCATCTAGATCACCCCCATTCCCCTTTCTGGAGCAGTGCCTGGCGATTGGACAGTCTCCTCTCCATACCTGTTCAGTGAATGGCCAATCCTCACAGCAGCCCTAGGACACCAGAGTCATGCCCCCAATTCACAGATGAGCCAGTGAGCCCAGGAGTGATGGGAGCCATGCCCCCTCCCACAGAGGGCAGAGCCAGTCTCTTCTTCCTGTCCCCATGAAATCTGGGTATCCCCTCCCCGCTGTCCAGCTGACCCCAGTGCCACTGGTCCCTTAGAGGGAAATGCAGAGGACAGGCCGAGTGGGCAAACACTGGCTTCCTACCGCCATCCCCAGGCTGAGTGCCCTCAGGGGCCAGTAGGCAAAGCCCAGGATGGGGGGCAGGAGAGCAGCAGGTCAGGCCTTTCCCCTTCTGTGACCTCCGGCAGACACACACCACCCCCTATGTGGGCCTCAGTTTCCCATATCGGCAATAAGAGTGCCAGTTTGACTTAACTCATCACTGTGTTCCCCTCCTGACACCAGAACCCCCAAGTCCAAGATCATGCCGTGGGGTCGCAGCAGGGAAAACGAGAGGCATCCGCCTCCACCAGCCCCCGGAGCCCCACTGCCCTCTCTCCTCCCAGGGCGGCTCTGTCACTTGGCCTGGCACCCAGGAAGCAGCTGCGCTTTGTCCCCACCCACTAGCCTGTGCCTCCTGAGGACAGATCAGCCCTGTTCACAGAGAGGGCCCCTCAGCCCAGGATCCACCTTCTAAGGCCACAGGGGGCAGAGCCAGGGTTTGCCCCTAACCCTTAGACAGCCAGCCACAAGCTCTGCCACGACCTGCGAGGCGTGCGGTCCCCACCCACTCGTTCTCAGGTCCTGCCCGCCACGTGCCCTCACTGAGCTTCCCCGACGCCACACTGCCTGACGTCGGGATCGTCTTCTCTGAAGGTGGCAAGTGTCAGACAGAGAGGTTTCCCAGGGAGTCATTCCTACAGCTCCTCACAAAGGCGGGGCTCTGAAATGTTCCTTTAAAAACAAGTTCTTCCACGAGGGGCTGCCATGAAAGAGGACGTGGAGCTCATTGGACACGTTCCTCATCTGAACCCAGAGGGGACAGCCGGCCGGCCCCTCCAGGCGCCTCTGCCCGGCCCCAGGCCACTGGGCTGAGCTCATGCAATTTTGGAGACATAGTTGACTCTGCAGATGGTTCCTGCATCTGCCTTTCGGAACGGTGGGGGCTTCCTCTGGGGCTGGGGGAGCTGCGCTGTCTGCTTCTCCTTCCCTTCTCAGACACGCTGCAGGGCCTGGGGCTGCTGGAAGCGGTTTCCATATCCACTCCTACAGCTGGCAGGTGGACAAAGGCCCACTGTGTCCCCAGCCCAGGGAAGGCCCGGTGGTCCTGCTGCGATTTCTGTGTTCTCAGCAAGGACACCCACAATGGACACAGCACTGAGTCATCAATCACATCAGCCCAGCCCTTCCCTGGCCTGACCCCCAGCTGGACCCCACAGAGGCGCTTGGGGAAGGAACGGGGCCTGGAGACCATGTTTGAATTCCCACAGCTGGCTCATCTAGGGAGTGCTGTGTGGCCTTACACAAGTTACTTGAGCTCTCTGAGTTTCAAAAGTCACTTCCTGGCTTTATAGAGAGGAAATAAATGTGCCTTCCTACCCAAAATTGAGTCATTCCACGGGAGTTGGGGAATGGGGAAGTGGGTCAGGGAAATGAGTCCACTGTGGTTTTTCTCCTGGGTTGGGCACTCCTGGGCATGGCTGGGCTTCAGCACGGGCTTCCTGCCGAGGAAGGGGCCTTTGTCATGGCGCCAAGCCCTGGAAGAGAAGCTAGAGGCATGCAGGGAGTGGAGCAGGTGTGCAGAGACCCTCCAACGAGGGAGCAGAGCGGCAAGACAGAGGTCAGGAAGGCCCCAGAGGCCCAGGCCTGTCTTCAAATCTGTGGGAGCCTGTCCCCAAGCAGGGGACCCACAGGACCAAATCGAGATCAACGTGCAGGAGCTCCCAGAGGAAGATGCTCTGTTCCACAGCAGGAAGGAAGCACCGTCTAGCACCGGAGCAGTGTGGAGCGGGGAGAAGTGGGCTTGGGATTTGTGTCCACCCCACCCCATTTCTCGGGTGTTCGACGGCAGCTGGACCTGCTGGTGCACGTGAGGTCCTTGCCAAAGTGGCTGTGGCTCGGGTCCCGTAGGGGACATCGGTGCTGACACAGACACTGTGGAGGGAGAACAAGTCACCCTGGCGTTTTCCCCTGAGACTCGGACAGGGTGCCAGTGCCGGCCCGGGCTGACGGTGCTCCGTGACGGCGCTCAGGCAAATGAGCCACAGATGCCAGGGACTGAACACCCACTGCACCCACTCCCAGGAGCCTGTGCCCCACCCAGACTCTCAGAAGACATTCAACAAGTGTGTGTATGTTCTCACCCAGGTTCTAGACACGGGGTTCTGCCCAGAGTGAGAGGCGCTGCCCCTGCCCTCAGGACGCTTCCTGGCCAGGTCGTGTGAATGGCTGCAGGTGGGGAGGTGGGGGGCCCCAGTGCACGGGGACAGAGAGGCTGGGCAGGTGCGGCAGCAGGATCAGTACCGCCCTGGGCCTAGCGAACGCTTTGATGATGTGTGGGGTGGGGGTGCTGAGGCTGGGAGGGGTGAGGGCCCTCACTCCCCATCTCCTGCAGATACACCTGGGCAGCAGCCCTTGGGCCCCAGGGTGTCAGACTTCCCAGCCTTCCACTGGCCAGGCTGTCCATGTCAGACACAAAGGCCCCCACCCATCGGCTGTGGGCTGGGCAGGAAGGGCAGAGGGAGCAGGTGGGCATATCACATGCCCATCAGCTGGGACAAGCATTGCCCCAGGCTTTCTCCACAGCCCACTGGGTGGCACCTCTCAGGACCTGGAGGGCTCCCTCCGCCATCTCCTACCACGCGCTGAATCCTCACCATCACCTCTGAGGAGCAGGCTCTGCCGTGGCAGCTCAGGTCCCGTTCTGTCCCCCTCGCCTCCGACTCTCACGGAGGTTGACTCAGGCAGACCTCCACGTCAGCCCGCGGTCCGTGAGACCAAGGTGCACATACCGTGTAGACGAGCTGCAGGCAGGCTTGCATGACGGGCCAGCCATGCCAGCTGGCCTGTACCCAGCACGCATTCAGTAGGTGCACAAAAAATGTCACGCACACTCACTGTCCCTTGTCCCCTCCATTTATAGGGCCACCATTCCAACGTTTACCCGATTCTAACAGTTAGCGATGTCATCTCTTGCACACGTGCCCTTCAAAGACTGCCTTTCCCTCTCCCCCTGATGGCCCTGCATAGGCGCACAGGCAGGTTAGGGCGCCTAACCTGTGTCAGCTCCCCTTGTCAGCACCCCCGCCACCGCCCCTGCCCAGACGCCCCTGAATCCTGCAGGCTTCCTTCAGCAGATGTGGTTTCTACAATCCACACCAGCCTGAGCACCTTTTTTGTTTTGGACTTAATATCCGCCTGCCCCCCTACCTCCTCCACCCTGTGCCCACGTGTGAGCGAGACTCTCAGCCCTGATGCCCACTCCACGCACTGCCGGCCCGGAGGGGAGGCGAGGGCAGGACCTGGGAGAAGGTCTGCGGGGGAGCTGAGACCTCACTGCAGCCCCCACAGCTGGGAAGATGGGATCACAGGGTCTCCGAGAGCCCGCACTCCCGGTGTCTGCAGCCAGGGCCCCAATTCTCCACGCAGCCATCTTCCTGAGAAGCCAGATGCTCTGCTGCCTGCCTGCCTGGACTTCATCAGAATTCAGCAAAAGGGACATAAATAAATAAAGGAAACTCTGCTTCGCTCTTTCCTCCTAACGATCGCCAACATGCAGGCGCTTAAAGAGACAACATTTTTCCAGAAGGAACAATTGGCGAGAGGCGGCCAGACCGTGGAAGAATTTTCTGTCAGATATCATTGTTAGCTGCATTTTTTTAAAAACCAACCAAAGCAGGGGGGACGTCATTGAGATTTCTATCACACCCAGGAGGCCTCCTGCATTTCAACGTGTGTTTATTTGTTTGTTCTTGTCAATACGTTTGTGTCTGAAATTTTTAACACGCTTGCTTGCAGCTAGAAAAATTCCCCTGTCGGAGGGCAGCGTTTGAAAACACAATCTTTTTAATTTCTTTCAGCTGGGCTCCTATTGCTAGATCTGCGTTTAATATGGTAATACGGATTCCTTATTCGCGGTCCTGCCCGCCCCCCAGCTCTGTGTGGCTGATCAGCCTGTTGGACAAGTGGGATTGTTCATGCTCAAAGCGGTTAGCGGCACTCCAGGCTAGGCTGGCTTCCGGCATGCGCCCCTCACCTTTTGGGCAGAGCCCCCGGACCCGTTAGTCCTTCTTGGGCAGAACCCCCGTGGCCACAAGGATGCACTTCAAGGAACGCTGTGCAGGGCCAGCAGGGTTTTCCCAGGGGACATACGGCAGGGAGTCCAGGGACCGGAGGGCTGCCTGGCTCCTCACTCTGTGCAGTGTGACCTCAGCATTCCTCTCGCCCTCTCTGGACGGTACTGGAGCAGTCAAGGGCAGGTCAGACTGGGAGCAGGAAAATCACTGAGAAGGGCAAACGGCCCAGGTCTTTTGTTTGAGGGTCTCTGGTGATGCAGGACTATCAACCACCCAGACTCACCTCCATGGACTTTGGAGATGTCTGACCGGCCCCACAGTGAGCCAGGGATCAGCATGAAACAGGCCAAGTCTGACCTGTGTGGAGGTGGGTCCTCGGCCCCCCTGGCCCTCCTCCTCACCTTTGTGGTCCGGATGAGGCCACAGAGGCCCTGACAGGGTTTGCCACCTCACTTGCTCAAGCCGTAGGCTTCCCAAGTCAAACTCAGAGAGCCCAACTCCATTTTCATTTTACATAAGGAACAAATAAAACTTTAGTATAAAGATGTCCCAGGTATCGCACGGGATAGACTGGCCCTACAGAATTTCCATTGCTTATCTGACATGCAAATTTAACTGGAAGTTCTGTTTTTGTTTTGACTAAATCTGGCAACCCTACCAGACACAGAGGATATAGGCACCAGCGCTGGGACCAGAGCCCAGACCCCAACACAGCCCTCACCTCTTTCTCCAGCACCTCCCACCACCACCCCTTACGATGACCTCTGTCTGCAAAATTGTGCAGGGACCAAGGTCACTACAGTAGTGGTTTGGAGGAATTGTCTTCATCCTCCTCAGCTGTCAGCTCTTAAAACTCTGGAGCCAGAAGTGGATTCTGAACAAATCCAAAGGCTCTTTATTCATCTTGGTGGCCCTCCCAGGGGCTAAAATAGGTGCTAGCATGCTATAAGCATTGAGAAATATTTATTGAATAAATGAATGAATAAATGAATGAATGAATAGGAGAGGGGCTGAGCTGCAATCCCTCTGATTGGCTCTTAGGAATGGAATTTATGGAGCCATGGAGGATGCTCGCATGAGTGGAATTTTCCCACTAGGAGCAGCATGAGGGCTCCCTGCATTCTCCTCCCAGGCCAGCGGAGCTGAGCAACAATAGACACAGGTTCTCTTCAATGAGAGTCTGATCAAGGGTGGGGGGGAGCTCTGTCCTGGGCCAGCCCTGTGCCTAAGCCCCCTACCCACCCCCCACCCCCAATACTTCCCTGTCCTGGCCTAGTCACTGCTTTGCAGAATCGATAGAACCACTGAAGCAGAAGAGGGTGGGGGCAGGAGAAGGTTGCGAGTGAGCACTGGGCCGTGTCCTAAAGTGCCAGCCAGATGGCCATCTGTGCAGTTTGGCCTCCCCAGGCCTGCTGGGGAAGGAAGTATGCAACCGAAGCCAGATGAGGGTGGGGATCCAGCCAAGTGCCTCTCTGCAGGCTCCTCTAAGCACATGCCACTTCCTCACCCAGCAGACGTACGTGAACGCGTGCATGTGCGCACTCATTTTACACACAAATTCTACTCGGTCATCCAGCTGGTCAGGCTGATGGATCTTGGGGGGAGAGGGGTGGAGAGGGCAGCTGCTCTGCTCAGACCCACCCAAGGTCACAGTCCACCCTCTGAAGTACGAGGAATGCTCAGAGGACTTCCCAAGCACCTCCTGAGCCCTGGACACTGCTCATAGTGGTCAGAGATGAGTAAAATATGGAAGAAGATGCCCCAAAGATAGGATAGTATCATGGGATCACTCAGAACTCAAGAGTGGGAAGGTCTGGTTCTTTTTGGGATCACCTGAGCTCCCCAGAGAAACCTATAACCCCTTCTTCTTTTAGACCTAAGTTTCCACATCTATTGTGGAAGACCACCTATTGTTTTCACTAGCTGATAAGCTAGACAGAGAACCCCCCAAAGGTTGGGTGCCTTTGAAGCCCTAGCAAAGGTCGGAGCTAGGCGCCACCTCTGTTTGTCCAGACAGTGGTAGCTGAAACTACTCCCCCATTTATTATTATGTAAATCCTTGCTGATGGGTGAGCCTGCCTATTGCCGGGTCGCTGCCTAAGGGCTATGCTATGGGTGTATCCCAGATCAATAAAAGCTTGGTGAGGCCTGAGCACCAGTGGAGGTCCTTCCCCTTGAGTTTGACTTGCCTGTCTGGCCCCCCCAATATTTCCAATTATCTCTTGTCTTTTCTCTTTCATTTGTGTGCAGCTCCGCTTCCAGGTCCTGAACCCTGAACCACGTGGGATGTGGAGGGAAACACACTCAACAATCTATAAAATGGAAAAGATCCTGCCCACCTCATTGGAAAAGAAAGCTCCTTGGAGGCTAGAAACAGCCAGACAGAACTCACAGTCTCTGCTTAGAAAGGAGTCTTTTCTATTTTCATTGGCTGTGCTATGTGTCCACCCAGCCCAGGGTCCAATGCTGTGCAGAATGGACCCAAAGAGCTCAGATGCTAGAGAAGTTGCTACAGGCTGGTCTCATGTGTCGCACCAGCCTGTCACCTCCCTGGTTCTGCCCATTGGATCTCTATTAATGTAGCCCCTGACTCTCACAGAACTCATGGTCAGCTCCAAGCCCGTGCCTGTTTCCACGCTCTGCTGCTAACATTCCAGCCCGTGCCTGGGTGGGCCTGGGGCCACAAGGTGCCCTGTTCCCAGGCCTTCAAACATCCTCTCTCAGAGGGCACCTCTGCCAGACCTGGTTGAACCATGTTCCTGAGCCAGGAGAGGATTAGAGGCCCCAACTGGGCCGGAGCTGGGGATTTGGCACAGAAAACCCTTCCCTTTCAGCTGGGCAGAAAGGAGAGGGAATGGAGCCAACAGCCCCAGGGCTTCCTGAAGAAACTTCGCCTCCTGTTTCCTAAGCTTCTGCTGATGGAGCAGACTTCCCCAGCCCTTAGCTACCCCGCAACCCGGCACCACATGGGCCACGGGGGCCAGCTTGCAGGGGGTAGGGGGAGGGACAAGGCTCCCAGCCCAGGTTACTTCCCCCACCTCACCACCCACCCAACCTGCTGGTGGCCTCCGACCAGTCCCTTCCTGAGGCCTTATCTCCTACATTGCAGAGGTTGTAGAATGGAGCAGGTAAATAGGGCTGGTCCAGTCAAACATCGGAGCTGAATGGGTCTTAGAGAAGCAGATTCTGTGTGGAGAAAGGGCGCTAGGCATCCCTCCTTTCTTATCTCCTCTCCCTCCAGCACACTCACTCTCGCACACAGGCCGCACCACCTTAAGGTGAACTCTGGCTCCCGGCCTTGATCGAGCCAGTAAACCAGGCTCACATGTCAGAGGACAGAGGAAACCACCTTGAAAGGCCCCCCACAGCCAAGGCTGGCACAATGTGAGCAACAAGATAAATAATGAGCGCGTCCAATTATAACTCATAAATAAATATTCACAAGTCCATATGGTTATAAATAAATAACTGAATAAGTAAATTAATGAGGGAAGCTCTTCCTATGGAAGAATTCCAATTAATAAATGTCAAATGAATGAGGGAAATTTAAAAATTCACCTTTACAACATCACAAGAATAATTATTGCAGACAAGATGCTGAAAGGAATGGGTTAAAGTTTGAAGAGAAACAATATTTGAATTGTCACCAAGTGTCTCCCCCAAGATATTTTTCATCTATGAAGGGGTGGGGAGACACCGTAATCTGCAGTGAGAAACCCATCTGATGCCACCTTAACCAGAAGGTCAAGGTTAACATCAGTAATAAGACATATCGACATCACATGCGCCTGATGCACTGAGAAAGGCGCATCACTCAGATGACATTCGTGCCCAACATACATAATCTCAATCTCATCGCGAGGGGAAAAGACAAGCACAGATTGCGGGTCTCCTGCAAAATAACTGCTCGGTCCTCTTTCAGGCCATCGCGGTCACAGATCGGGAGGGACGGGCACATGACAGCTAAATGCCACGTGGGCTCCTGGACTGGATCTGGCAACGGGAGAAGGACATTAATGAAGAAACCTAGTGAAATCTGAATCAAGTCTGTGGTTGATTAGCAGTATTTCCCAACATTAATTTCTTGGTTTTAATCATCATAAATTATCTAAGATGCTAACGTTAGGAAAAGCTAGGAGAACGATATTCAGGAACTGTTGGTACTATATTTCCAGCTTTCTTATTTCAAATAAAACATTAAAAATAAGATATCAGCCCATATTCCATTCTTGAGGCTCTTCCTTGGTGCCAATCAACAGACCGCAGTGTTTCCTCCCAGGAGTCCGTCCCTTAATAAATGGTAGGGCCTCTTTGCCAGGTGTTTATATATTCACTGTCAGTGCATCCTCACAATGATCCTCTGAAGGAGGTATTAGTAGCCCCATTTTGCAGATAAGGAAACTGAAGTCCAGGGACACCAAGCAGAAAGTAGAGGCACCAAAACCCCATCTAAATACAGTCTGTCTGAGGCAGCAACTCAGAGGAGGGAGGCCTTCGCTCACATGCAGGAGCTCACAGAGCAGGTTGCAAGCATATGACAGGGCATCAAGGGTAATGCCTTTTGGTCCTTTGGAGCATGGCGTTTAGATGGCACCTACCCTAATCCAAGCACAAAGCTGGTCCTTTGACAGTAGGGTGGTGGTTAAGAACAAGCTTCTAGATGGCCTGGGTACTAATCCCGAGCTGGCTACTTATTTATGGTGTCCTTTCAAACGTTACTTAATCCCTCTGTGCCCAAGTCTGCTCCTGTGTAAAATGAGGCTAGGATTTAGCATTTACAGCTTGGCTCTAGCAGTCAAGGGCCACGAACACTCTCCATAAGTGTTCACCGTCACTTTTGTCTTCACTCTCGGCAGCTGTCCTCAACCACCTGCAAAATGCCATCTTGCTGAATGGATTTCTCTAAGCTAACTGTTGAGTAAAGCCCAAGCAAAAGCTAAGAGTGCACTCAAGCAAGGAGCAGAGAGGGGCGTCATCTGGCTGTCATTATCATCCGAAAATCCTAAACTAGGTAATGGCCACCGATCACCGTGGGCACTGTAGAATTTTAAAATGTCAAAGTAGCCAAAACCGGTTTGGCTCAGTGGATAGAGCATCAGCCTGCGGACTGAAAGGTCCCAGGTTCGATTCCAGTCAAGGGCATGTACCTTGGTTGCGGGCACATCTCCAGTAGGGGGTGTGCAGGAAGAAGCTGATTGATGTTTCTCTCTCATCGATGTTTCTAACTCTCTATCTCTCTCCCTTCCTCTCTGTAAAAAATCAATAAAATATATTTTTAAAAATAAATAAATAAATAAATAAATAAATAAAATAAAATGTCAAAGTAGGAAAAGAGCTCCAGAATAATCCAATCCCCTATGTTTTTATCAATTTGAATTTCATATAATTTTTTCTATAAGTAATATTTGTTTATTATTTCTTCCAATAATATTTTGTATTAATTTCAGGTGTAAAGCATAGTAATTAGACAATTATGTACTTTACAAAGTATTTCCCCGGAGATTTCAAGTACTCACCTAGCACCATTCATAGTTGGTGCTAGGTGAGTCACTTTATATCCCATGACTATTTTGCAACTACTAATTTGTACTTCTTATCGTAATTCCTTCACCTTTTTTACCCAGTCTCCCAACTCCCTCCCCTCAGGCAACCATCAATCTTTTCTCTGCATCTGAGTCTGCTGTAGTTTGTTTGACATAGGGGTGCATATATCCTCTCCAATTCGTCTTTGGGGATTCTTCAGGCATATGTATACCCAGAAGTAGAATTGCTGGGTCATAAGTCAGTTCTATTTTTAATTTTTTGAGGCACTTTAACACTATTTTCCATAGAGGCTACATCAATCTGCATTCCCACCAACAGTGCACAAGGGTTCCCTTTCTCCACATTTTCACCAGCACCAATTTATTGATTTATTGATGATAGCCATTTTGACAGGTGTGAGGTAACATTCCATTGTGGTTTTAATTTGCATCTCTCTAATGATTAGTGATGTGGAGCATCTTTTCATATGTCTATTGGCCATCTGTATGTCCTCTTTGGAAAAATGTCTATTCAGGTCCTCTGCTCATTTTTTAACTGGACTGTTTGGTGTTTTGGTGCTGAGTAATATGAGTTTTTTATAAATTTTGGATATTAACCTTTATCACTGGCAAATATCCTCTGCCAGTCAGTAGGCTGCCTTTTCACTTTGCTGATGGTTGTCTTTGCTGTGCAAAAGCTTTTTAGTGTGACATAGTCTCATTGGTTTATTTTTTTTCTTTTGTTTTCCTTGCCCAAGGAAATATAGTAGAAAAAATATTGCTAGGATAAATGTCGTAGTGTTTATTGCCAATGTCTTCTTCTAGGAGTTTTATGGTTTGGGGGTCTTACATTCAAGTCTTTAATTCATTTTGAGTTTATTTTTATTCATTTTGTGTTTTATTTTTTTAAGATTGCTGTGGCTATTCTGGGTCTGTTGTGGTTACCTATGAAGTTTTAGAATTGTGTTAAGTCTATAGATTGCTTTGGGTAGTATGGACATTTTAACAATGTAAATTCTTTGTACCCATCAGCATAGTATATGCTTCCATATATTTGCATCTTCTTCAGTTGCTTTCTTTACTGTCTTATAATTTTATTTTATTTTATTTTTGTTAATTCTCACCCAAGGATATTTTTTCTATTGATTTTTAGAGAGAGTAGAAGGGAAGGAAAGAGGGGGAGAGAGAGAAAAAAACATGGATGTGAGAGAAAACCATCGATTGGTTGCCTCACACACGCACCTGGACTGGGGCAGGGAGCAAACCCAGTCAGGGCATTGGGAATTGGATCTGAGACCCTTCAATACTTGGGTAGACACTAACCATTGAGCACACAGGCCAAGGTGTCTTACAACTTTCTAAGTACAAGTCTTTTACCTTTTTGCTTAAATTTATTACTGAGTGGTTTTTCTCAATGCAAGTGAAAATGGGATTGTTTTCTTTGTTTCTCTTTCTGATAGTTCATTATTGGTATATTAAAATGCAACCAATTTCCAAATATTTATATCCTGCTACTTTACTATATTTATCAGTTCTAGTAGTTTTTGTGGAATCTGCAGAGTTTTCTGTATATAATATCATGTCATCTGCAAATAATGACAGTTTTACTCCTTCCTTCCAATTTGGATGCCTTTTATTTCTTCTCATTTGATTGCTGTGGCTAGAACTTCCAATTCTATGTTGAATAAGAGTGGTAAAAATGGGCATGCCTGACTGTAAATATCCCCCTTTATGTCTATCAATATTTGCTTTATCTATTTAGGTGCTCCTATGTTAGGTGCATACATTTTTACAAGGGTTATATCTTCTTATTGGATTATTCCCTTTATCATTATACTAGAGGCTTGGTGCATGCATTCATGCACATTGAAAGGAAATTAATTAGAAGGTGGCCAGCGGGGCACAACTGGGGGAGATGGGCCGGACACACGCTGGAGCCAACCTCCTGTGGTATCTCCCTGGCCAGCCGCACCTGGGATGGCACCAGGTCTCAAAGGGCATCTGCAGAGTGAGCGAGGTCCTTCCGGAAGATCCCTCAGTCTGGCCTGCGGGATCAGGCTGAAACTGGCAGTCGACATCCACCAAAGGGTCCTGGAGTGCGAGAGGGCACTCTGTAAAGTTGCTGTTGCTTGGCAGCTCCTGCGTTGAGCATCTGCCCCCTGGTGTTCAGTGCACATCATACCTACCGGCCAGTCAGCCGGTCAGCCATTCGGTTGGTCGCTTAGCCTTTTACATAGATAGATAGGTAGATAGATAGATAGATAGATAGATAGATAGATAGATAGATAGATGATAGATAGATAGATGATAGATAGATAGATAGATAGATAGATAGATATAGATAGATATAGATAGATATAGATAGATATAGATAATGTCTGTATTCTCATGTCAATTATTGTATTCCCTGTTTCTGACTGGTTCATTTTTTATTTCGATGTCCTTTTTTATGCTGTTAAAGTTCTCACTAAGTTTCTCTAGCATCCTTATAATCATTGTTTTGAACTCTATATCTGGTAGATTGTTTGCTTCCATTTTATTTAGTTATCTTTCTGGCAATTTCCCCTGTTCTTTCATTTGGAAACATGTTTCTTTGTTTCCCCATTTTGTCTGCCTTCCTGTGTTTGTTTCTGTATATTAGGTGGATCTAATGTCTCCCAGTCTTGGTAGGCTGGCCTTATGTAGTAGGTGTCCCGTGGGGCCCAAAGGCACAGTTTCCCTGTTCGCCTGAGCCAGGTGCTCCAGGAGTATCCCTTGTGTAGGTTATGTGAGCCCTCCTGCTATAGCTGAGTCTTGATTGCTGTTGGCACTTCCATGAATGGGGTCGACCCTCAGGCTGGCTCACTGTGAGGACTGGCCACAACCACAGTGTGCAAGCTGCTGTGCAGAGGCTGACCCTACGAAGCAGAATTCACCCCAGCAGGGTCAGAAGCCTGCCAAAACCTCCCTTTGGGTTTACTGCTTGCAGTTTAAAGCCAGCCACCAGGTATGTTGGTTCTGGGGCCTCATAGGAGAGACTCTGGTGCGAGTCAATGTCAAACACTGCCTGTGACCAGCCCTGGGCTATCTGTTAGGAACCACAAAGCAAACTACAGTTGGCAGTTGTCTGTGCTGGGCCTGGGGACACATGGGAGGGGCCAAGCTGTGTACCAAGACTGGCTGCCTCTAGGACTGGGATTGGGGCAGGTCAGCAAAAGGCTCAAGGCACCCCAAGACCTGCCCCTGCCTGCTGGCTGCCCATTAGTCTCAGCCACCGAAAGAGCCTCAGGCAGCACATGAGTTGTATGACGTGCATCTCAGGGAGTCACCAGGTGAAGGTGAGTAGTTCACCAGGTTAATACAGATTTAAATTTAATGCCAGTGCTGGGTCTGAGACCATGCAGTGAAAGTCTCAGCGTACACCAAAGCCAACCACCACCCACCCGGGGCCTGTGGAAAACCCAACCCCCTATTAACTTGCATGTGGTCCACAGGCAGAGGTAACCAGCTGCCCCAGGCATTGCCAGCCTTTAAGGTTAATATTTAAAAGAGAAAGAAGAAAATGGAGGGGACGAAGAGAGAGGAGGGGAAGAAAAGAAAGAAAAGTTGTCATCTGATTATCTCACCAAAGAATCCTAAAATCCCTGAAATTTTGACTATGATTCAGTAAACCTCAGAATGCTACTGAACATCAAAATCTAGGCAATGTTTGGTTCCTACTGGCTCTATAAAAGCACAATTTTTTAAATGCATGAAATGAATGAAAAAAGCCGAGCCTCATGTTTGCAATCCTAAATATGGAATTGCTATGAGCACTGGTTCTCTTGAGTGTTGTGGTCTCTTAAATATCAGAATTCTCATCACCTTGATCGAAACCAATCAATGACTTTCTCCAGGTCTATATGTGGGCACTTCTGTAGTAATCAGGCTGATTAAATGATTATAGGACTGCAGACATCCATACTTTTGCATAACTAATAGGTTGGTTTTAGCTACAATGTTTTGAGGATGTACATCTTGCATCCAAGTATATGCAGACCTCTTGCCACAAGTGCCAAGAGACAGCCCCTCAGGAGGTACGTATCCTTACGCTTTGTTTTAGGTGGGCTTTGCAACAGACTGAGATCTCACCTGCATTTGTCTCTAGCCATTATTTGTTTCAGTGGCCTGAGCTATAAAGTGGGAAGGTTGAGTGAGGTCAGTAGTTTTCAACCCTTGGTGCATATTAGTACTACCAGAGAAAAAATTTTAAAAATACCAATGCCCCTAATTAAGTCAGAATATCTGGAGTGATCCCAAGTATCAGTCTGCTTTAAAAACATCCGGGAATAGCTCCTTCTAGGTATGATAGATTAACTGGTACCATAATAGTTCTCCCATGGTATAAGCTTCTTATTGGTGCTATAACAAAGTACCACAAACTCAGTGGCTTAAAAAATACAAATTTATTATTATGTAGATCCGAGTTTAGAAGTCTAAAATGGGTCTCAGTGGGCTAAAATTAAGGTGTCAGCAGGGCAGCATTCCTCTAGAGCAGCAATTCTCAACCTGTGGGTCGCGACCCCTTTGGGGGTCAAACAGCCCTTTCACAGGGGTCGCCTAAGACCATCAGAAACACATATATAATTACATATTGTTTTGTGATTAATCACTATGCTTTAATTATGTTCAATTTGTAACAATGAAATTGGGGGTCACCACAACATGAGGAACTGTATTAAAGGGTCGTGGCATGAGGAAGGTTGAGAACCACTGTTCTAGAGGGTGTGGGGGAAAATCCATTTCTTTGCCTTTTCCATCTTCTAGAAGCCACTGCTTTCCTTGGCCCATGTCTTCCGTCTTCCATCTTTAAAGCCAACAACATCAGGCCAAAGCCTCTCACACTGCCACCTCTCTGGTTCTTCCTCTTCTTCTTCACTCTTCTACTTTTGGGCCCATCTGGATAATCCAAGATAATCTTATTTCAAGCCATCTTACTTCCCCTTTGCCATATAACCTAACATATTAATTGGTTTCAGAGATTAGGACATGGATCTTTAAGGGACCATATCCTGCCTTCCACAAGATCTAAAACAATTAGGAAAAAAATATTGAAAAAATATGTAAAGCAACTGTTTTCAGACAATGGACAATAGTCTACACAGTCCCTGAGAAAAAAGAAACAAAGGTGGTGACCTGTGATTCCAAATATTTCTGCCCAGAGGCACTTACTGGACTTGGCAAAGTTTCCGGAGAATCCACGCAGAGCAAGTAGTCTGCATGAGCCGAGGAGACGGCGATGAGAGTTTGAGAAGGCCGACACTGCTGGGCTTTGTGGGACAGAGAAGTGAAGAGGAAGGATCTATGCAGAAAAAGAGCTCCAGCAATCTCCACAGGTATCCCCTGCGTCTGACTGAACACTCAGCTGTGGGAGTATAGAGCGATACTCCATGAGGCCAGAGAGAGAACAATTACCAGAGAAGGAACAACTACCGGGAAAATGCCAGCTAAACAAATACTGCAGCTCAGCGGGGTTGAGAGACATCTGAGTTCTAACCAAGGAGAATAGAGAGACCTCACTGAACACTCAGGGCTTCAGAAGAATTAAGGGCACACCTTCAATAGTATGACTAAGCCAGCCCCAGAGTAAAGGCTGATCTAGATACGGCTTTCGTGCTTATAAACAAGTCTCATGAATATGAGGTGATTCTGAAGGCAAACTAACTAGCTTCCAGAGCACAACTCCATGCACTTCATGGAAGAAAACTAAGTCCAGATACTCAACAACCTCACACGTAATGTCCAGCATCTAATAAAAAATAACCAAACAAGCAAACACAGAAAAATGTGACCTAGTCAATAAAATAAATTTATAGAATCAAGCCCAGAAATTACAGAGCTAATAAATTACTATAGAAAAACTTTAAAGCCGCTATTATAAATATTTTTAAGGGTTTAAGAGAAACATAAGCAAAATAAAGAAACTATTTTAAAGAAAACCTGAAGCATATAGCACCCGAAATTACAATATCTGATGTTTAAAATTCACAATTCACAGGGCAAACTCAAGAGCAGATTAGACATTCCAGAAAGAAAATATAAGTACATTTTTAAAAAGGCTAGAGAGACTATCCAAACAAAAATGAGATAAAAAAAATAGCTAATATATTAAACAAACCTTCCATGACATGTAAGACCATATTAAGTTGTCTGTTATATGTGTAATTTGGAGACCCAAAGAAAATGAAAAGAACATAAATATCATTTGCAGAAGTAATACCTGAAAGTTTTCTAAGTTTCATTAAACATATAAATTGCCATGTTCAAAAAACTCAACAAACCCCAAGGCAGAATAAATACAAAGAATATCACATCAAGGCACTTTATAACCATGTTTTTGAAAACCAACAACAGTGAGGAAATCTTAAAAGTAGTCAGAGAAAAAATACTCATCATGTATAGGAGAATATAACTAAAAAATTACAAACACTACCTTGCTGAATCTATGCAAGCCAAAGGATAATGGAACAATATCGCTAACGTATAGATAGGAAGGGGGAAATGATTATCAATCTAGAATTCTATATCAAGTGAAAATATCCTTCCAAAGTAAAGGCAAAATGAAGAATGTTCAGACAAATAAAAGCTAAGAGAACTCATTATCACTAGCAGACTTGCATAAGAATTATTAAATACAGCTCTTCTGGCTGAAGGAAAATATCAGATGAAAATGAAGTCTATACAAATGAATGAGGAGTACTGGAAATGTGAACTATGTGGGTAGATTTTTAAAAACTTATGCATTTTCTCACTTCCTTCAAAAGATAGCTGACTGCTTAAAATAAAAATAGAAATGAATTTCTGGATTTATAATGTATGTGTAAGTAAAGTGTGTGACACCAATAGCACAAAGGACAGGAGGGGAAAGGAATTATTCTGTTGGGAGATTTTTACATCAGACATAAAGTAGTATAATATTCTTGGAAAGTAGACTATGGTAAGTTAAACATATACAGTATATTACAAACTCTGGAGCAATTACTAAAATTATAAAACAAAGAGGTATAGCTAATAAGCAGGTAGGGAAAATATAATGGAATCCTTAAAAGTACTAAATTGATACAAAATAAGAGAGGGGGAACAAAGAACAGATGAGAAAAATATAAAATAAATAGCAAGATCATATATTTGAATCCAATGTATCAATTATCATATTTAATGTAAATTTTCTGAACATTCCAATTTAAAGGCCCCAAACTGACAGACTAGATAAAAAAGCAAACTACTTGCTACTACAAGACATCCCGTTTAACTATAAAACCAGCGATGATGCTCAGTGGTTGAACATTGATCCATGAACCAGGAGGTTACCATTCAATTCCTGGTCAAGGCACATGCCCAGGTGTTGGGCTTGATCCCCAGTAGGGAGGGTGCAGGAGGCTGCAGATTCATTATCTCTCATCATTGATGTTTCTATCTCTCTCTCCCTCTCCCTTCCTCTCTCTGAAATCAATGAAAACATATGTGAAAGAATAAGTAAATAAATATAAAGACACAGGCAGGTTATAAATGATGGATGGAAGAAAATATACCACACAAACACTAATTATAAGAAAGTTCTACTATGTCAATAATACCTCAATTAAAGTAATAATAAATATTTTAATTTTTAAAAAAGTTGTATTGACTACACTGATAGAAGTCATATAGACTTCATAAAAAGGATTACATCCAAGGGTAAAAAGGGACATTACATAATGATAAGGGGTATGATAATGATAAATAGTAGAACAATTTTATGCCATAATCAACAACTTAGATGAAATGTAAAAATTCTTTGAAAAACACAAACTACCTAAACTCACTCAAGAATGAATTTAAAAACTGAATTGCCTATATCTATTAAATAAATTTAATTTGTAGTTATAAAACTTCCCACACAGAAAGCACTAGACTCCAATAGTTTCAGTGGCAAATTCTATTTTTAAAATAGGTAGAAAAAATACCATACCTATTGATCTTTCAGAAAACCCTTCCTAACTAATTTTATGAAGTCAACTTATCCTGGTACCAAAACCAGAAAAAGATATTAAAATAGAATACCACAGACCAATACTCTTTATAGGGCAAAAATACTTTTTGAGTATTAGCAAATTGTATTCAACGATATACAGAAAGATAATACACCTGACCCAGTGGGATTTATCCTCGTAATAATGGTCAGTGTAATGTTCCGATATCAGTAAAATCATAATATCTCAATGGAACCCCCCCCCCCCAAAAAAAAAAAAGTCTTTTGGCACAATTCATCATTTCTGGTAAACACTCGCAGTAGAGTGGGAATATATGCATTCACTTCCAGGCCACTGACCCCCGGGCCTCAGAGCCTGGCAGCTCTCAGGAATCTGAAACAACCCTTTCCTTCATTCACAGGGAGAGCAACTGAGGCCCTGACACTTTTCTAGTCACACAACAAGGGGGAGGCCGGGCGGGGCCACAGCCAGGGCACAGGACTCTGGGCCTTCAGGACTGGCAGACACAGGAAAGCAGCCACCACCCATCACCAAGCACAGCAGGTCCCAGCGTCACCCCAGGGTTCCTTCTGATTACTAACATTCCCAAACTTACCAAAGGTAGACATAGGACCATTGATGCCACAGGCATACACCGTCACCTACATTTAACAACTGCTAACATTTTGCACTATTTGCTTCATGTGTTGTGTTGTTGTTGTTTTTTTGCTGAACTATTATAAAGCAAATCACAAATATGATATTTCATACCTAAATTCTTCAGAATATATTTCTTAAAAATTAAAGCATACACCTATGTTAATTTCAAGTCATAAAGGCACCTAACAAGACAGTTAACAATCTCAGTGCCCACCTGGGTTTGTAGCAGATGCTGCTGGCATCGCTCACTAGGAGGCAGCGCAGCCGCAGTGGGCAGCACCCTTACACGCCAGTGCTCCCACTCAGGCGCCTGCATTTCCACCTGTGGGCAGGTCAGTGCTGCAGGACCCTGCTCTCCTCTTAATGGGGTCCCAAACTAATCAATATTCAGATTTTTCCAATTGTTTAAATCACCTGTGTTTTCAATAGGTCAAAACCGGGAGCCTAAACAATGTGTTGGGGTGCAGGGGTGGGGGGAGCAGTCAGGGTTGATGAGAAGGCACCCTCAGTTCTGCCACTTGCCCTGGGCTGCCTGACCAGTGGGATTGGCCACCTCTGGCTTTGCTCATGCAGCTCTCAGTCCCCTTCCTATAGGAGCCACCCACCCTGATCCTCCACTGAAGGCCCTGGAAGGACAAGCGAGCCAGGCCTCTGCCATCGGGGTCCCCCACTCCCCTGGCCATGGTATGTGCTGTGCTGCAGGCTTTGTTCGGGAGTGGGCACAGGGCCCTGGTGAGCCAAGGAGAGCCAGCACCAGGACTTGACTGAGACCATTGGAGAAGGCAGGCTGTGAGCCTGGAGTTTCTGGGGCCGCTTCTGTCACTGTGTGGGCTCAGCCAGCCTGAGGATGGAGTCCATACAGAGGAACGAAGGCTGAGACCGAAGCCGACAACTCCATACGGTACCAGGTCCAGTCATGCCTGACTCCTGCGTGTACACCGATAACCTGGCTTTGACTTGAGCCAGGCTGAGCTGGATTTCTCTCACTCCCAGACAAAATGCACCCTTTGCTGGGACCCCCTTGTTCCCCAACTCAGAGGCTCTGCCTGCATGGTGCTCAGATGGTCACCCAGGTGCTACAAAAGGCTGCCTTGGACGGATGCAGGACTCACAAGAAAGCCGGCCAAATCCACTCCATCATCCCTTGCCTCCTTCCAGCCCGTCTTCCACACGGTCCACAAGAATGGCCTGTGTGCCTACCACCAGCTTTACAGGAAGCAGAGCCTTGACACCGCGGGCATTATACCCACTATTTCAGCAGGTGTGAGTTCCCTGGAGCTTCACAACACAGAGTGGCTTACACTGTGCTGAGGCCCGAAATGCAATATGAGGCTGTGAAAGGAGCAGGCCACTTCCCTGTGAGTGAGCCTAGTCCACCACCTCCATCCTCCTCCCTTGAAGGGGGAATTACATGCTATGGGAGAGGCCGTCCACTCGGGGACTCAGAGGTGCTTCAGAATAGTCCCCTTAGGGGTGCCACGGGCTTCTGCTGGTAGGAATATAGCTACTGCTGGTTGAGCACCTCCTTCTGTGCCAGGCGCTGTGCCAGGCGCTGTGCCAGGTGTAGCACATGGATGCCACCATGCCTTCTGAAGACAGTCCAGAGAGAAGGACCATTGTCCTTATCCAACAATTGAGGACACCCAGGTCTGGAGAACTAAGTGACTTCCCAAGGTCACAAAACATTTGTGATGGCTCTGGCATTCAATTTTAGGTCTGGAAAACATGCTTTTCCCAGAGGGCCTCTCTCTTTCCCCACTAACTAAGGGGGTTCAGTAAGTATGTATAGGGTTGCGAACAGAATTCAAACTGTCTACACACTGATCCTCTGGCCAGTGAATTGGAAGGTGAGACCACAAGGACGTCATCCATGTAGACACGGAGCGTGTCTAGAGAACCAGGGCTTCCCAAACGGGCTGGGGTTCTGAGCGGGCACCAAGCATCCCTCCACTCAGCCAGAGCCCTAGGTGTTCTGGCGATGAGGCACTGCTGACAGCTGTGCCATGGGGACCTCACAAGCATAGGCAACGGCTGTGACACTCAGGCTGAAGTGGAGGAGCAGCAGCGCCTCGTCACCGAACAAGGTGAGTCCACGTGGAGGCCCAGGACGGTGGGACCCAGGGAGGTGAAGGGTCATGACCTGCCCACAGCCACAAGCAGAGTGTTTTCAAAGCAACTAATACTTTCGGGATGCTTTTATCGGCGCCGGCACCATGGGTAGGTGCTGTGGAGCAGGTCACACTCTTTAGGGCAATGAGACATCCCCATCTTTATTATCATTGCACTGCTCTGCGTCATCACTGCCACACAGTTGATGAATAGAGCTTTCAAGACATCAACGCAAAGCACAGAGAAGAGATAGCCCGGGGACGTCCTCAAGGTCTGCTGCCAGCGGCCACTGCCTGGTTGGCCAGGGAGCCCCGTGCACTGCTCACTCCCCTGGGAGAGCCCTCTGCTGGGCAGGCAGAGCAGCCTTCACCTGGACATGGGGGAAGGCTTCTGGCCTGGGCTGGGGATCAGAGCACCATGGAAGGTGGATGCGTCCATTTCCTCACCAGAAAGTGGGGATAGTAATTGTATTTTCTCATCGTCTTCTCATGATGATCCTGTGGATATAAATAATGCATATAAAGTGCTAGATTTAGCTAAAAATGTTCCCGAATGTGCTATGTGTTGTTAGTATTCTCGCCTCGTCTGAATGCTGATTTCACCTGCAGAGATCCATAATGACACGGTGTGGGAGCCGGAAGAGCCCATGGAGGCCCCCAGCCAGTCAAACCCCTTTATTCCACAGACGTAAGAAAAAAGAGACCCAGAGAGGTTCCAGCACGTAGGACGGTCACACAGGAGTTAATCTAGAGCCAAGACAAGCTGGAGCCTAAACTAGCAGCCCGCTCCCCATCCGCACACTTGGCAGTTCCTCAGACTGCGGACATGGTGAGTCCAACAAGAACTGCGGATTCTTTCTTTTAAAGATTGATTTGGATGTTTTGAGGCGTGTGAAACCAGCAATTTTAATCAATTTTTCAAAATTGCTAATTTCATCCATCCAAGGAACTCACACACAAACAGAAGGGCTGATTGAAATTTAAATGGTGGCGGGCTTGTTAGCGGCAGGCACCAGGCGGGTGTTTTCATATGCGAGCCTGCAACTGCGTCCTGGCCTGGCAGCCAGGCAGCAATCTCCCAGCCACTCGGAGGCATTAAGAATTCAGGCAGCCAAAATGAGAGGCAACAACGCGAAATGATAAAACAAAGACAGATCATTATTAGCGCCAACATGATGTGTTCCTGTGTCCTCCGATCTCATTTAGAGCCCTGCCCGCCGTCTATTGAAACTGTAATTAGGCTGATAGGAACCAGAGGATTAAAGTAACTTTCTCCCCAAATTGCGGGGATTTCAAATGAGCGAGATGGGGAGGAGATAGACCTGAGAGTGATTTTAATATTCTGGGCTGCAGCTCCTAGACCGCACAGGCTGACAGACAATGGCTGGCTCCTGCCCCAGGCAGATGGGGAGAGATGTGACATGGCTGCCTGCCCCACCTCGGGTGGCAGGTCTTCTCTCTCCCCAGACACCTGGCCTTCCTTCTTGACACCTCCCACTCCTCCTTCTCTTCTCAGGTCTGACCCAAAACCCCTGGCCAACCCATCCCCCTCGGTCCTGCAGCCTCTGCTGGCCAGACCCCCTCCCAGCACAGTCCCCAGCTGTTGTGACATCTCCTGCTGGTCTGGAAGCTCCAGGAGGGCAGGGACCCCAGGGCTCTCACCTTGGCCTCTGCGCCTTTATTTGCATGCCAGTTTCCCGCCTCACTGGCCCCTCATGGCCACTTTTCTTACCTCTTCTCTCTTTAAACCCATTGGGGCCCACTCCCCCACCCACAGGAGAAAGGCAACCCTGGCAAAGCATTGAAGTCCTTTCCATCTGTACCCTCCTGCCCCAGGCTGGCACACGGGGACCATTCGCCTACCCTCACGTGATGCCCGCCTCACCCCTCTGGCTGGTGCACCCTGCACCTGCCTCCCACTACTTTAAGTCACAAAATTCTATGTGTCCTTTGATATTTTCTGAGAGATACTAGCCGGAGCCCATGGAAGTCTGTCATTCCCTCCATGAGTGCCCATAGGACCCTGTTCAGATGTGAGCCGGAGCCCTCCTCCAAGCTGTGGCCCTCTGTGGGGGACCATGGGGGACCCTCCACTGGACCTTAAGCTCTGCAAGGGGAGGGCCCTGACCGTGGTCAGCCTCATGTTGGTGGAAACCGGTGCTTGGCCAGAAACATGGAATTAAAATTTGTTCCAACACTGACCAGCCTGGACATGGCATTTGGGACCCCAGGGGCAGCCAGGCTGGGGGACTCAGACTGCCCCTCCCTGTACCTGCTTTTCCATGAAGATCTCAACCCAGAGAGGGAATCCTGTGCTTGTGTATGCATGTGTGCATGTGTGTAAGAGAGTGAGTGTGTATGGTGTGTGTGTGTGCACACATATAAGAGAGTGAGTGTGTATGTGTGAGTGTATGGGTGTGTGTGTATTTGTTCATCTGCATGTGTGCTTGTGTGTGCATGTGTGTTAGATAATGAGTGAGTATATGGGGTATTTGCATGTGTGTGTTTTTGCATGTGTAAGAGAGTGAGTAAGTATATGGGTATGTATGCATGTGCATGTGTGCACGTGTGTGTAAGAGAGCGAGTGTATATGTGTAAGTGCATGTGTATGTGTGCCTGTGTAAATGTGTAAGAGAGTAGTGTGCATGTGTGAGTGCATGGGGTGTGTGCATGTGTAAGAGAGTGAGTGCATATGTGTGAGTGCATGTGTATGTGTGTGCCTGTGGTGGGTGCACACATATACACAGCAAATCCTGAGGAGGGGCAAAGAGGAATGTTACTTCCTGCGTGAGGCATGCACTCAGGGGAGGAAGAATGGGCACCCTCGCCTGTGAGCAGGGGAGCAGGTCAGCCCTGGGATTTCCCACAATCTCTTGCACACAATTAAATATTGCTTCATCTGGTCCCTCATATTCCGTAAGTCCTTGGGCGCCTCAAGAGCTGATTCAAAAATGTCCAGAGCAGCATGTGACCGTCACTCACCAAGTGTCCACTGAGGACCTGGGAAGAGCCAGCCATGGCGCCAAGTGCTCCACCCTTCCCTTCCTGCCTCAGTTTCCCACCTGCAATACAAAGGGGAATCCCACATGACTAAGGGCCTGTGCAGCCCTGGCACTGTGACCTTCAGGGGACGACTGCCGCACTCCACCAGCTGGGCCGGAGCAGGAGGCGGGGCGGCAGGGAAAGGGCTTTGTGGATCATAGCGGGAACCGGGCTACATGCCTGCGTCCGGCTCACAGGGCGGAGTGAGGGAGGTGGAAGGTGCTTCCGCCCCGCCTGGGTGATGGGGAAACCAATCCAGGAGGTAAAGGCATGGACCAGGCCGTCCCTGGAGAGACCCAGCCCAGGCGCCCAGGCCCCTCCCTCCAGCCGCCCTCTTCCTTTGTTTCCTGTATATAACTGCTCACTGTCTTCGGGAGTCGCAGAGGACGGCAGAGAGCGCCTGAGCACTCTTGGCTCACTTTCCTCGCCCTCACCTCTGAACGACAATGCCTCTTCTCAGAGAAAAGGCATGTGCAAATGTGCTTTCTGTCTATGCGTGCTGCGCATGCGGGTGAGCATGTCTGCGTGAGGGTGAACTTGTGCCTGAGGCAATTTGATGTGGATTGTGTACATGAAAGTAGGCGTAGGCATGTGGATACACATGTGTGTGTGTGCGCCCGTAGACAAGCAGCTGTATGTGGGCGTGTCATGTGAGCAGGATCATGACCATGAACTCATAAGTGTGAGTGTGGATGTGTGTATATAGTATGTGAGGTTTATGGGGTGTGCCCATGTAGGTGTACGAGCATGTGTTGTGTGTTTGGGATTGAGGAGAATAAGAGGCCAAAGCATGCACATCTTCCCTAAGATAAAAACCACACAGACTGATCTCAGATGTGGCCTTTCCCAAAACCGCTGTCAAATAACAATATTTAGGTTAACTCATGCTTCTCACATGACCCCACAGATCAGACAAGTAACATCAGAAATGTCACACGCAGGCTCCCACTTCCTGGGTGGGCTCATTGGATTCATGTACCAAGGAAATCATGATGCAATTTTCTTAGAGTTTTATTTGAGACTAGGGGTCCGGTGCACAAAATTCATGCAAGAGGAGTCCTTCCTTCCCCCAGCTGCTGGCACCGGCTTCCCTCTAGCACCTGGGACCCGGGCTTCCCTCATAGCTTCAGTTTTGTCCAGAAGGTCATCAGGAAAGACATCCAGTCTAATTAGCATATTACACTTTTATTATTATAGATTATTATTATAGAAGATAGATTCACTGAGAGTTAGGTCCACCCAAGCAAGGCAACTTATTTGTCTGTAAACTGTGAGGCTGGTGAGAGGATGGAGTGACAGGCCCAAAGCCAGCACCTGGCACATAGTAGGTGCCCAGCCCACATCAGCTCTTCTTTATTCCAACAGCTGCAGGGCCTGTGCTTTGGCCGCCAGACACTATTAATTCCCCCTCCTCTGGTGCTGGACCAAACAGGCTTTGGCAGGGTCACCCCCGCCCAGCGGCCCCCATCATACATGCCCTATTAGTTGCAGGTGCCCCAAAGTACAACAGGAACGTTTCCTATGCTGTCTCCTCTGCTAAACGCCCCGTGACAGCTTCTTGGCAGGAGCACAGCACCAAGGTGAACATATGTTAAGAATATGCGCTGCAGGCATCCCACCTCAGCGTGGAAGCAGGAGGAAACTGCGCCTCATCGGGGCCTTTCCCGGGCCCACAGCCCTGAAAGCTGGCTTCGCAGATGCCCCACCAGCCTCACCCAGGAGGCTCTGGGAGGTTGCAGCCCCCACAAATATACCTAGTCACCTCCTCTGCTCACCTCACAGTGCAGTACACCCTCCGCTACAGCCCTGCCCAGTGACCATCCAGCCTCAGCTTACACCCACCCATACTGCACTTACCACCCTCAGGGGAGGCAGTTGTCCTCCCAGCACTTTCTCCGGGCCAGGCTCTGAATGGGACATGGAGGATGAGATTGTGAAAAAGGCACAGCCGTACCCCAAGGGGCTTTCAGTGGGCGGAAAGTTCTAATATCATGGTGAGGGCAGGGCTGCCTGTACACCCTCCCTTCCGGGCCCCATGCCCACCCTGTCCTCCAATCCAAAGAAAGGCAATGACCAGACATATAGCAGGCCATGGCCTGCAGCCCCATGGCCCTCAGCAGGGCCTCTTCCTGCTGCATCGCAATTTTACCTCCTTTACATCAAATATCCAGGAGGTGGAGAAAATTGGGCATCGTACTTACACAGCCACAGCAAGGTTTGCCTCAAAGCCCTTGTCTCCTTGGGAACATGCTGGTCTTCCTAGAGGGCAGATCTGGGTGGCGGCGGGGGTTGGAGGAGAGTCCAGGTCCCTGGAACTGACATCTTTTGGTCATTTTGTAGATGTGCAGCTCAAGACTCTGAGAGGGCATGTGGTCATTCCAAAGTCATACAGCTATGGGGGTCCTTGCCTTGGTTTTGAACCTAAGTCAGAATGCTTCAAGGCTCTAGGTTGGTTCCGTGAGGTCAGACTGAATGGTGGCTATCCAGAAGGCCAAGTTCAATGGTGGTTTCCTCGGTCAGAACATGTGTTTACATTGTTCCATTTATGAGTTCCATGTCCCGCTTACCAGCCCATGGAATTCACCATTTAGACCAGAAAGCCTTATTTACTGAATCTATACTGGCTGCCCAGTCTGGGCTAAGGGCTCTCAGGAAGAGGAAAGTGAAGATGGTGGGGACAAAGGAGATGTTGTATTAAAGTTAAACCATACCAGCTACTGCAGCAGAAAAACCCCCAAATCTCAGTCTTACCAAGATAAAGTCTATTTCTTGCTTGTATTACATGTCTAATGCAGGGCAGTGGGGGGTTCTGATCCACACAGCCATGCAGGTAACCAGGCTAACAGAGGGTCTGTCATCTTGTAGTGGAACCATCTGGATCAGCATCTGTGTTCACTGCAGAAGGGGATAAAGTGGGGAGGAGGACCGCTGCCAGCTCTTAACGGCTTCAGCCAGGAAGTGGCACATGTCACTTCTGCTCACAGTCTGAAACTAGTCACATGCCCCCACCCTCCCCACCAGCAAGGGAGGCTGGAAATACAAGGGGTAACATGGATCCCTGGTGAGCACTCACTGTCTCTGACACAAGCATTACCCTCTCAGTCATCCAGGGACTTACAAATTGTTCAGAAAGAAAAGAAAGGGCCACTGGAGAAGCGAAACTAGTCTGTGAGTTTGTGTAACACTAGAGACCAAAGGTCCATGAGAAGGATAAAGATAATCAGGGAAGACTTCGTGTAGGAGCTTGACCTAGAAAGAGGCAACGATTCAACACCAAGGTGGGAACAGAGAGAGACCTGTCCTATCTAATAAAAGAGAAACATGGTAATTGGCGTACGACCGCTACCCTTCCCATTGGCTAATCAGGGCAATATGCAAATTAACTACCAGCCAAGATGGCGGCCAGCAGCCAGGCAGCTTGAAACTAACATGAGGCTTGCTTGCTTCAGTGACGGAGGACTCCAACGTTCCCTGCCTGCCACTGCAGGCCTCTGAGCTGCAACTCTAAGCAACTATGTAACAAATATAGAAGCTAAACAAAACCCCAGAAACCTGCTTTAGTCCGCCAGGCTTCAGCCAGCAGGATCGCAACATTGTAAGCAAAGGCCAGAAACCTACTTTCAGCAGCGGAGGCCTAAGAGCTGGAGCCAAGCCTCAAAGCTAAAGTTGGCCCAGAATAAAAACGAAAAAAAAGAAAAAAAGGAGCGGTTGGGAGCTTCAGTCACCCCCAGCCTGAAAACAGCCCTCAGCCCCTCACCCAAACTGGCCAGGCACCCCAGTGAGGACCCCCATCCTGAAGGGTGTGTGACCAGCTGCAAACAGCCATCATCCCCTCACCCAGGCTGGCCAGGCACCCCAGTGGGGACCCCCACCCTGATCCAGGACACCCTTCAGGGCAAACCAGCCATCACCCACCCATGCACCAGGCCTCTACCCTATATAGTAAAAGGGTAATATGCCTCCCAGTCTGGGATCAGCGGAGCCGCGAGGCCTCCTGGCACCGGGATCAGCGTGACAGGGGGCAGCACCCAAACCCCCTGATCACCCTGAGGCTCTGTGTGTGACAGAGTGCGGCACCCCAACCCCCTGATCCGCCCTGCTCTGTATGTGACGGGGTAGAGCCATAACCTCCCCATCAGCCCTGCCCTGAGTGTGAGAGTGGTGGCGCCCCAACCCCATGATCGGCCCTGCTCTGTGGGTGACAGGGTACAGATCCCCAATCCCCCTGATGGGCCCTGCTCTGTGAGTGACAGGGGGAAGTGCCCCAACCCCCTGATTGGCCCTGCTCTGTGCATGACAGGGGGTGGCGCCACAACCTCCCCATCGACCCTGCCTTGAGTGTGACAGGGGGCGGTGCCCCAACCCCCCAATCGATCCTACCCTGAGCGTGACTGAGGGTGGCATCACAACCTCCCGATCGCCCTGCTCTGTGCATGACAGGGGGCGGCGCCCCAACTCCCCACTCGGCCCTGCTCTGAGCCCAACCAGGGGCTGCACCTAGGGATTGGGCCTGCCTTCTGCCACCCGGGAGAAGGCCTAAGCCAGCAGGTCATTATCTCCCGAGGGGTCCCAGACTGTGAGAGGGCACAGGCCAGGCTGAGGGATCCCCCTCCCCCCCGAGTGCACAAATTTTTGTGCACCGGGCCTCTAGTTAGTCTCATAAAAAGGAAGGCAGAGGCCTAGGAAGGAGGGAGTTTGGTCAGGGACATGGGGCCAGAGAATGAGGCCCTTGGAAGATAGCCTAGGAAACAGGGTTGGGAGGGAATGGGGCAGTTAGCATGAATGGGCATTTAGGGAAGATGCGGCTTCCTGGAGGAGGACTGGGAGCAAGTGACACACTAAATGGTTCTTCTGGGAATCCTTGAGGAAGGAGAGGAAGACAGAGAAGATGGCACTGTGCAGGGATCAGATGGGAGAGACATCTTCAATGGAGCCAGCCTGTCCCAGGACAGCTTCCTGTAGTGTGAGGTCCTGACTGTGTGGCCCCGCTCACGTCCCCCGACCTCCCTGAGTCTCCGGTTTCTAATCTGTGAACCAGAGGCAAGAATCCCTCCACCGCCAGCACCATGGGCTGGGTGTGCGGATTCTGCTTCTTTGCGGGGACTCACGTCTGACACAAACACGCGTGGGGTCCTGGTTGCCCGTGGAGCACGTGGCAGTGAGATGGCCCCACTCTCGCTCAGGGAAGGGCAGGGACTCGCAGGACACGGACCCTGTCCTGGAGCCTCCCACACCATCTACTGGCCCTGTTTGTCTGACACGAAGAACACAGTTCATAGCTAACAGAGTTCCCAGCTATGTAATTATTTCTTTCTGATCAGGCTTGCTTTAGAAAATTGGAAAGATACAGTCAGTTAGGGACATTAAAAATAGCTCATATCCCTTCATCCAGAGAAAGCCAAACACCACAGGTAAGTGCACCCGTGCAGTTCAAACCTGTGTTGTTCCAGGATCAACCTTATTTTCCATGTGCAGTTGGGAATCCGCACATGCGGAGGGCTGACTTAAGCTACATGCACATGTTTAACTGTGTGTGGGGGCAGTTGACACCCCAACCCCCACATTGTTCAGGGTCAACCATATATATACTGGTACACATTTGGAAATTATATACAGGAAGGAAAACATATAGATGTAGATGGTGGTGAGAATTTCATAAGCACATAGGCATATATGGGGGAAATGTCATTTTCATTACCTTTGTGTAAATAAACTTTACTTCTTTCTTGAGTCCCGTTCTCCCTGGCAGCAGGAATGCTAACCTAGTGAGTTCCAGGCAAACAAGGTCACCTCCTCAGTGAATGCAGATCTCAGTGCCGTCAGCTCAGAACCTTCCTTTCTTATCTTGCCACTGCCCCATCTCGCCGCTCCCCCATCTCTCCGAATCTGGTGGACATCCACAAGACCATCCGTGTCCCCTCGGCCCAGCCTCTCAATCCCTCATCACATTCACAGGTCCCTTCACTGGCTGCTGCCTCCTCACCTCGCCCCTCACCCTGCTGGAATGAACCTGAAAAGCCAGCCCCCTCAGGTGTCACGGGCTGTGGGAGAGGCCGAGGGGTGGAGGTGCACAGAAAAAAGAAAAGACACTGCTTACTACGCCACACAGTCAGGAGGCCAGGTGCCGGGAATGACACACGCATCCCTCTCTCTAGCTCCCTCCATCCCTAACGGTCTACTAATGACTGTAACAGGCATTTAGTGCTTGCTGGGCAGGGGGGCCCTGAGTGTTATGGTAATATCTTATGTCATCACACAGCCACCCGGTCAGATAGATAGCATTACCCCTCTGTTACACAAAAGGAAACGGAGCCCCAAGAGCTTAGGCATCTCCCCCAAATCACACAGCTGGGAAGATGTAGAACAGGGTTCCCCCGAAGCAGGAGGACCCAGAGCTCTCATTCTAAGCATGGCCACCATGCCACCGCCTCCGTGTGCCCCTGGGCAGACACACACACACCACACTCAGGTCTCACCTGGTCCTTTGAGGCTGTAGCGTGGGAGCAAGTGTTCTCAGGTCAGGCCTGCGGGGAGGGTGGAGCCCCGGAGATTCACCCGTTCTCACCCTGTTCGACCAACCAGCACGGAGCGCCCACCTCTTGCCAGAGGTGTGCCAGGTGCCAGGGCACAGAGCAGCATCAGGCAAGGTCCCTGCCACCCAGGAGTCCAAGCCTCCAGTGAGGGAGCCAGACCTGGAGACAAATGAGATTCCCCTGCTGAACGAGGCGGCGGTGCAGCGCGCCTCCCTCACAGGGCTGGTGTGGAGATGAGATTAGATAACGCGGGTACCGTGCCTGCGCGTGGCATTGGATAAATGCCAGCTATTAACAGTATTTTAAAATGTCACCACCCCGCGACCCAGAGCAAAGGAGAAGGGCCACGCTTCCCTGAACAGGCTTCACTGAGGAGTAACAAAGGGAGGGTTTCATGGGTGCTGGTCACCAAGAGCAGAGGTTCTGCCCAAGGGCGATGCCCGGGCTCACCCGTGCACCATGATGTGAGCCAGGCACAGACAGTCCCCACCCATGATCTTCCCCAGCACCGGAAACCCCACTGTCACTCGTGGGTTCCTCCTCAAGGCCCCTGTGAAATGCAAATGTTCTCCAGAAGGTGACACATCAAGGCATGGAAATACCATGATCTTGCCATGTGTACCATCTTCCCTATTCTCCCGCTGAGACGCTGAAGGAAAAGGGGGTTCAGTGTCCTGGCTCCCGGTCCAATCCCAGAGCGTCTAGCCCGGGCTCATGCATTCTTCCCTCCTTCCGTGTCACCCACAAACATCCAGAGAAACTATGAACATAAATCTGCTGTGGAATTTGCCCTTCATGGTCTCAAGGTCAGGGAATGTGAAGAAGCATCTGGCAGCCTCCCACGGTGCTCTGTCACTTCTATATCCTGTCCTAAGATGCTGAGGGTTCACAGAAGAGAGAGGCCACCCCTTCAAACACGGTCACAGACACAGTCTGAGTAGGGAAGCAGCAGGAACCAAGGTGCCAGGGACGAAAAACGGGAGTGGATGGGAAGGACAGACTGGAGCGAGGACGAAGAGGTGGGGAATCCAGCGGGGAGAACAGAGAACCAAGCATGCCATGCAGAAACGTTGTCCCATCAAACATTCAAGCAACAACAGGACCAGGTTTGGAGAGCTGGGCTTTAGAGAGATGCTCTGCCCAGGGAGGAACTTTCAAGGGCAGCGGGTGGATGCTGGAGACTGAGGCCTCCCTCACCTTCCTGTCCTCGTATGTCTACAAATGGCACTGCTGGTCCAGACAGGGGCCTGAGAGGCCAGAGTCCCTCCCCCTCCCCAAGACCATCAGGTCAGCCAGCGTGCGTGGCTCTCCTCCCCGCTCCACCCCCTGCCAGCTCCTACAGACACCCCGCCCTGGCACCTAGACTCCTCCTGGGTGCCCTGGTGGAATTAACTCGCCTCATCTGCATACACCTGTGCTGAGCCCCCTCCGCCTCTGTAGATGGAGTGGACTCCTGCGGGAGCTGAGGCACAGAAAGGGTGGACAGAGGCCGTGGATGGGAGAGCCTAGGGCACACCCCATGCTGTT
Source organism: Myotis nattereri (assembly GCF_964212035.1). NCBI lineage: Eukaryota > Metazoa > Chordata > Mammalia > Chiroptera > Vespertilionidae > Myotis > Myotis nattereri. The sequence goes on from NC_138088.1 coordinate 13,295,092, forward strand.
GAGGCAGGAATGGGGCTCTGGAACTGCCCTGCCTGGGTTCAAACCCAGCTCTGTACATAGAGCTGAGTGACCCTGGCAAGTTCTTAACCTCACTGCATCTTTGTGGCCTCAGTCTAAGAATTATGGCCCAGGTCGTGGCCCATACCTTGCAGGGATGTGGTTTCAGGCCACATGAGATGGCACTTGTAAAGCATGGACAGGCAGGTGGGCTTGGCCCGTGGTACTTCCTCCTGTCCCGGGTAGCATCAGCATGGAGAACTCATGTGGCATGCTCCCTACAGCTGCGGGCGCCACTCACATTTCCTCTCAGGGGCAGCTGGCCGGGCTCTGGGACAGAGGGACTCACAGTGGTTGGAGCAGCAGGTCCACCGCATGGATTCGGAAGCACTGACCGTGCACCCATTTGACAGCTGGGCCAAAGGCGCTGCATCTTTTCCAGTCTGTTGAAGTGGGTCTTTCCCTGCCGCTGAGAAGTGCTCAAGACAGAATGCCTGGCGCCCCACCAGACACTGAGGCGGGACCTGCTTGGCACCAGCTCCTGAGAAGGAAAGCTGCAGAGTGGATCCCGGACACTGAAGATGGGGGTCCCCTGGTGGGGGAAGTTGGCTTTCCTGAGCCCACATACCTGGGAGGGGATGTGGAGCAGGGGAAGGGGTGCTATGTGTGGCACATCCAGGCTGGGAAAGGCCATCTCAGACACCCCTCCCTCCCCCTGGAGCTGAGCACTCCTGCCACCCGAAGGCACTAGCAGCTTGCAGCTTGGGCAGAACCCTGGCCCGGGGGGCTGGCCAAGGCTGACCAGAGCCTGGGGCTTCACCATGGAAAGGAAAGCTGCCCTGTCCACCTGCAGAACAGAGACCCACACCACACCATTGTTCTCCAGGAGAGCTGGGCACAAAAAACCGGGGAGATTCAGAAGGCAGACATGAGTTGCCCAAGGCACAGTGACAGGACCTGCAGCCCAGCCCCTGCCCCGCTCCTCACTGCCTTCCTTTTCTTGCCTGTCCCGCCCAGGTGGTGAGGCCACTCGGAGAGCTTTCTGGTTAGCTGGAGGTAGCACAGAGTGGAATGACACCTGAAAGGAACTCAGAGAACATGAGTTCCAGTCCTGGTTCTACCACTGAACAGCTGTGTGGCCCTGGGCAAGTGTACTAGTATTCCCCTCTCTGCTCTGACTCCTCTTCTGTTATTTGGAAATGACACTTGAGCCGGGCCACACAGAATAGGCTGCGACGGACGGTGACGGAGCCAGGGTACAGACCAGTCCTGGCCAGGACAGCTCAGTCACGCTCAGTATACCCAGCCAGAGGCAGGGCCTACCAGCTCGAGCCTGCTGGAGCCTACGCCATAGGAACAAGGGCAGAGCCCCATTTCCGCAGCTTGAGATGGTGAGCAGCCACTCACCTTTGAGGGCACCGGTTTTGTCGTCTGTAAATGGATACAATAATACTCAGAAAGCAATCGTTATGATTAAGGAGCATGTATAAAATGCCATCAAGAAGGGAGCTAGTACATAAATACGACCCTGGTTGAGATAGCTGAGTAAGCCCCATTTCACTTCTTGAGGCTGTGATCATAACACACATCGTGTGGCACTGAGTTTACTATGTAAAAGATTGTCCTAGGCCAAGGCCAACCCATACCCACCCCATAGCAGGTACATAAACATGATCATCTTCCACTTCCTCAGTTTATAAAACTAAAGACGGAAGCCTACTCCCTGGGGGGATGACGAAGCAAGCCCTAGACTAGGATTCCCTGTCTAGGTAAGGTCAGAGGAATGGACCCAGGGTGCACTGACTTCATACAGACAGAGAGGGGACCCAGGGTGCACTGGGCTCATGGACACAGGGAGGGGGCCCAGGGTGCACTGGGCTCATGCGCACAGGGAGGGGACCCAGGGTGCACCGACTTCATACAGACAGAGAGGGGACCCAGGGTGCACTGGGCTCATGCACACAGGGAGGGGACCCAGGGTGCACTGGGCTCATGCACACAGGGAGGGGACCCAGGGTCCACTGGGCTCATGAACACAGGGTGGAGGCCCAGGGTGCACTGGGCTCATGCACACAGGGAGGGGGCCCAGGGTGCACCAACTTCATACAGACAGAGAAGGGACCCAGGGTGCACTGAGCTCATGCACACAAGGTGGGGGCCCAGGGTGCACTGGGCTCATGCACACAGAGAGGGGGCCCAGGGTGCACTGGGCTCATGCACACAGAGAGGGGGCCCAGGGTGCACTGGCCTCATGCACACAGAGAGAGAGGACATTGAGGTACACTGGCTTCATGCAGACTAGTTGCAGAGGAAAGTTGTTCTGAACAACTTCAAGGTGAGCTAAGTTAGAAACAGAACCATGGAATCCCCCAAGTCCCACAAGCAGACCCAGCCAAAGCCCCTCCCCTGCCCCCTGTGGTTCAAGCCCATCTGGAAACCATTTAAATGGTGTAGGAATGTTTACAGGCCGCAAGCCCTGGCCAGGAAGCCTGAGACACCCCTGCCTCTTTAGAGGCATCCAGTGGTCAGGTGGTGTGGACCCAGGGCAGCAGGAGGCAATGAGAAGACTCCACTGGGCCCAGGCCCTCCCTCTTCTCCCCAGGTGCAAATCAGGTCTGTTATTGCCCCTGATGGTCCTGGTAGTTTGATACCATGAGGGATCCTGGGGGGAGGGAAGGAGAGCAGGAGAGGGCTGCGTAGCAGTGAGGAGAACATAGGGTAGTGGGCGAAGCTAGGCAGCTGCTCATTGGCCTCCCCCTATATCAATCATCATTATTCTGCAATGATAAGGAGAGGAGCACTAGAAAGGCGGGCAGGCACCTGGGAGGCTTTGCAGGAAAGAGCCAGACTTCTGGGAGCTGTTGGGAAGAGCAGAAAGGATGGGAGCAGGCTTTGGGGAGAGGGTATTGTCCCCACCCCAGTGCTCCCAGCTACTATGGAATTCCTAGCCCTACCCAAGATGAAACCCTGGTGCAGAGGCCTTCACTCAAGTATGGGGCAGCCTTGCCAGCCAGGGATCCAACAGAGCCAGCCCTGCTCTGAGGTGCCCATGACTGGCACATTCGCCCACCCCGGTGCTCGAGCCAGTGAGATCAGATTCTGCCTTTGACACCTTCTTCTCTCTTGGCTGCCTGCCACAGCCAACTCTTCATCAAGGCCTACTGAGTAATCCACTATCTGTCTTTTGAATCCATCTACTTTTCCTGGTCCCACTGCCACCCTCCCTGCCCACCCCTCATCATCTCCAAGCTGGATCGGCCCTGACTTCCCAAGCGCCAGTCTTCCAGCTTTCCTCTTGACCCTCTATAACCCACCTCTCACTCCTCTTCTGCCCTACAGGAGCTCCCACTGCTTTGCCATAGGGTAGGAACTGCATTTAATTTGCTCACCTTTGAGTCTTCCAAGACTTAGCATATGCTAAGTACTCAATATACAGTAGATCTGTTAAATGAATGGAAGGGAGGAGGAAGCAGAGGAAGGGAAGAGTAGCAAAGCCTCCTTGTGTAAGGGAAGTTAGACAACCAAAGGAGCAGAGGAAAGGGAAGCTGGGGAGGTTGAAGAGAGGGCCAGGACAGGCAGGGTATTTTGTTCCCCTTACTTTAGCTCAGGTGGTTAAAACGCTGCTGGGCCAGGCTGAGCTTGTCCCTTCTCAGAGCCAAGCATTATAAGGGGCCCCGGAGGTTACCTGGTCCTTTTCCTTTAGTGACAACTTTCTCTGCAGAGCTGAGACAAGTAGTCAGGTTTACTTCCTACAAAGACCCCAGCCACTGCTCTGCCAGGAATCAGCACCCTCCCTGCCCACCCTGGCTGCCTGCTCTGGCCTTGCTCCAGGTGGTGAATACCGCTTCTTGAGTTTGGAGTCCAGAATTAAACTCAGCTCTTCCAGGAGCCCTGGAGGGATGCTGATGAGAATGAATATGCCCACATCTATGCCAGGGATGGATGCTATCAGCTGAAGATTTAGACATTCTCTAGAGCTGCCACTGGACATGGGGAAGTTCGACCTCAGACAGAGGATGGGGCTTGTCCTGTGCCAGGGCTGAAGGTCTACCAACCTCATCACCAAGTTCCATCATGAAAGAATGGAGAAGAGCCTAGCTACAGCCCTTCTCTGCTCCCACCTCTTCTCTTCCACCCCCACAAGCAGTCCCACCACCTCACACTCCCTTCCCACTGTAACAGCCTCCCAGGGGAGACACAGCACCTCAGTTTGACTTGGGTGAGTGGTTAATGACATCTTAATGCATCACCCTTCCAGGGGATTAGCATTGGCAGGATCCAGGACATAAGCCAAAGCAGCAACACAATGAGGAGGGGATTCCAGGACTGACCAGCAGATTGGGCTGAAGAGAGGAGCTGGAACCTTCCCAGCATCTTGGAGACCATTCCACTATCATCAACGTTGGTGATACAGGCCTGGACTTTGTCAGCTTTGCCACTTGCTAGCTTGTGGACACATCATTGAACCTTTCTGACCCAATTTCTTCATCTGTACAATAGGGACAATACTGCCATTTTCATCAAATTGTTGTGAAGGGCAAATGAAGTAATGGAGGTTAGCTACTTGGCATAGAGTGGGTATTCCATCACCATTTCATTCCTTCCTTCTCTGTGTATCAAGCAGATAGGTCATTTTCCTTGAGGAGTGATCAGAGAATGGGCTGAGAGAAGATGTGGTTAAAGGCATTATACCATGCCCTTGAATCTTGGTTATTTCCTACAGCCTAAGGTAACTAGACTATGAAACTATTCAAACTCTCTCCTCTCTCCCCCTTTCACCCAAGGGCAATCTGCAAATCAGAAGAAGTGTCACAGAGGCAAACAGGACTCCCTGTTCCTTCCTCCACATTCTGAGAAACCATAGGAGCTAGAGCTCAGCAGTCACGTCCTCCTCCAGTTGGTGCTAATTCCAACCTTCTGTTTATCTGTTGCCACCCCAAAGCTCAGTATCTTAAATTCAAACAAACATTAATCATCATCACTCATGTTTCATTGATTGACTGGGCTCAGCTGGACAGTTTCCACTCCAGGTCCCAGATGGGATTGCAGTCAGATGTCCTCTGGGGCTGAAGTCCTCTGAAGATTTGACTGTTCTCAAAGTCCCAGCTGGCTGCTTCATGTGGCGAGGCTGTCATCTGGGAGCTCAGCTGATGTTATCCTCCAGAGAACCTACACGTGGTCTCTCCACGTGGCTTGGCCATCTCATAGTGTGGGCTTTCCAGGGGGAACATCCCGAGAGAGAATTCCAAGGGAGCCAGACAGAAGCTGCAAGGCTTCTCATGGCCTGATCGTGGAAGTCTCAGAACATCACTGCATTCTATTGGCCAAGTAGGCCCAAGCCCAGCCCAGGTTCAATGCAAGGGGTATAGGAGTTCACCTCCTGGTCCGGGATGGGCAAGGTCACATTGCAGAAGAGCATGAGGCATGGAGACAGTGTGATGCCGGCTCTAGAAAATATAGGCTTTCACACCACCAGCCTATTCTTCCCCAGCAACGGAACCTAGGCTAATGGGGCTGAGGAACAAGCACTGCCCAGGAGTCAGACAAATCGGGGCGTTACTTGCAGCCCCCCCACACCAGTCAGCTGTCACCTACACTGGCAAGGCAGCAGGCTGTCCGAGTCGGCTCTGATTGTCTACCCATGCATTTTAGGGGTGGTTGTAAGGATGAAATGAGATCACCTGCTTTTTTAATTCTAATCTAACAAGTGTTCATCAAGTACCTTGTTTATTCGTTGATTCAACAACTATTTGCCGAGTCTCTACTTGAACCAGCCCAGAGAGAAATCCAACATGGACAGGAAACACAGGGTTCGGTGAAAGACACACATTCACTCGGACAATTACCAAACACTGCTCAGTGCAGTAGACCTGGGGTGAACAGAGTGAATGGGGTGCAGGCAAGGGAGAGGCTGGCTTTGACTGGGAAAGGAGAAATGGAGGAGGGCCTCAAACATAGACTTGAACCTCCTCTTAAGGACCCATGCAGGTCTCCTGGGAGGGAAGGAGGCAATAAAAAAGGTCCCCAGGTAGAGAGCATTGTGTGAGGAAGAATGGCATGTTTAGCAAGTGGCATGGCCTGGATGGCTGTAAGGTGGGAGAGGAAAGGAGGGGCAACATGGGAGACATGATGGGATGGGGCGTAGGGGTGCAGAGAAGCAGGGGTCTGAAGGCCATGGAAAAGGTTGGACTTTAAACCAAGGCGAATCTGTAAACGACTTTACTATGAGCAGACCTACCTTTGAGAAAGGTTAAAAGGGTATGTTGTGGGGAACAGATTAGAAGGGAGTGACACAAATAGTAGCTCGACAATGTTCTGTATTATTTTATGGCTACATTCCAGGCCCTGTTCCAAGCTCTTTACACTCATTAACCCACTAGATTTCACAACAAATGCAAAAGATAGGGACTATTCTCATCCCCATTTCACAGCTGAGAACATGGAAAAGGCAAGTTTCTTGCCCAAAGTCACCAAGAAAGGAAGTGGCAAAGCTGAGAGCTAAGCCCAGGTGGTCTGGCTCCAGGGTCTGGTCTGTCTCAGCTGGGCTTGCTGTGTGTGACTGTAATCCAGACAAGAGAAAGGCAGGACGGCAGTACAGGCACAGGAGAGACAGACTCACGTGTTTCCTGCTCACCACTGAGTCTCAGGGGGCCCAGAACCTGGCAGTGAATAGGTGTCCGTAACTACATGCGAGCACATGAATGCATGGAAGCAAAGGACCCCAGAGCCCGTTCGAAATCTCCACATCACAAGAACGATTGACCGTCCTCTCCTTAAGCAACAGACCATAGCTATCTGGCTGCTCCTCAGTGGCCGCACCCACCACCGGCCACGCACGCACACTGACAACAGGATGCTGATTGAGAAATAAGGCGCGGAGCCAGCCTGCAGACTGACAGGCGAGGTTCCTCCGAGACCCGTGCAGACAGATGAAGCCTGGTGTGCGCTGTCTGCCACAGTGTCCAGGGACCCAGCACCAGGCTGCGCCTGCCTAGTAAGCCCAGTCCGCTCCTCCTCGCCTGCTCCCCCACCCACCTCCCCGTCCCCTCCCCTAGCGCTAACTAAACTCTTAAATGAAGCGCATTTTTGGATTCAGAAAGACTCCCCTGCCGGAAGGCTGTTTGCAGCCAAGCTGGGAAGGCGTCGCTCTGTAGCACACACAGAGGGTCTGCTGGGAATTTCCCGAGCGGCTGGTGCCCAGAGAAGCAAAACAGATGCTCACTGGGGACAAGTTGCTCTTCACAAGCAGTTAGCGCTGATCTGGGTACAGAGACAGGCCCTCGTTGGCATAGGGAATTGGAGGCGCCTGACTTGTCATCTCATTAAACCCTCCGTCCCACTCATCACCCCACAGCAGCAGCTCTGCTCTCTCTGGCTCCTGCATCCGTGCCAGTGGGGGGCCCTGCACATCAGCGCTGGCCTCTGGATCATTCAGCTGCTCCATGTCCAGAGCTTTTGCACACCGCCTCAACTCCCAACCCCGGCATCTAGCCCGTAACAAGCCAAGATGGGAAAGGTCTAATCCCCTCCATGCAACAGGTAGGGGAGCGGGGAGGTGAAGCAACTCGGCTCAGTGAATACAAGTCAGAATTTCAAATCCAAGTGCAGTGCTCTGTCCCCCTCTCTCTTTCCTCCCCAAGCCTCTGTTTGGGATCTTCCCATTGATATGTCTTAGTATAAACCTCTAGAGATAGCACTTCTGGCTGAAGACCTCACAAAGAGCCAAGCTTTGGGCATGGGAACACGGGCTAGGACACGTGACAGAAAAAACTCCTGTGAGGGGAAAGGTGCCGGGTGTCAGTGAGCAGTGAATGCCGGGCAGCTCAGAACTTCCTTCCATTCTGATGGCAACAGAATGGAGGAGTGATGGAGGGATGGAGGGGGTGACTTTTCCTTGGCCAGTCACCTGAACTGGTGACCAGAGCCTCACAAGGCATGGCCCAGCAGAGGGCCTATTAAAACCCCATGGCTTATTAGTTTAGTCCTGGTGAGAATTTACTTCATGGGCCATTCATATATTATTTCTTTGAAGCAAATACTATATCCACACGCAAAGGAGGTCTAGGAGAGGAGATACCTGGGTTTTATAGCTGAGCTCATGAAGCAGTGTATAAATATTCAAAAATGCAAGTGGCAAATTCTAGAATTTCCAGCGAAGATGCATGTCCCCATCTAAGCCTTTTACATTTTTAACTACACTTGGATAAGATGCTGCCAAGTAGCCTCCATCAGACCTGTAGACCCGCATCATCCAGGTCTAACCCTGAGACACCATTGGGCTCCTACAACCCTGTCCAAGATCAACTTCTGGGGACACTAATGAACCAGCAGGAAGCAGTATGACCACCAGGAGCAGTGATGGGGGCACCTGAGCCCGGTTTCTCCATCCCTTGCCATGGTCAGCACGCAGCAATGCATGGCTGTGCAATCCCAGCCAAGTCTCTCTGTCTCACACACTTATCCTCCACTCTGGATCTCAGAGATTCTTCCAGGCACTAACACTCAGTGATTCTTATCACACACAGCCCTGGTCAACCCTAAATCCCTAGAGAGATGTCCTGGAAAGAGAACCTATGGGCTCTACAAGGCCCAGAGATCAGGGCACAGTGCTAGTTCAGGGTCCAGTCAGAGTGGCCCCATCTTGTCCAGCTGGCCATTTGAAGTTGCACACTGCCTCCCATAGCCTGAAGGAACCCAGTTAACATTAACTGGGTTCTCTATCTGTGCAATAGAGTCTTATTTCTTTGTTTCATCGTAAAATAAAGGTATTATGTGTGTCAAACCCCAGCAATTATGGGCCCCAACACTTCCTGTCCTTTCTGGGTTGCCCATTGTTTCACACGGTGGGTGGAAAGGCTACCAAACAGGAGTTGGACTGCGGGGAGCCTTCTTTTTTTAATTGAATTTATTGGGATGACATTGGTTCACAAAGTCATACAGGTTTCAAGTGTACAACTCAACAAAACATCATCTTCACACTGTATCATGTGCCCATTGCCCCAAGCAAAGTCTCTCGTGGTACCCACCCCCCCCACACATATTCTTCGCCCCCCTCCACCTACCCCCCACCCACTTTCCCCTCTTCTTCATGATCGTCTTGAAGATCTACTTGTGCCTGGCTACGGACCACAGGCAGGTCACTGGATTCTCACAAGCCACAGGCGGTCAAGCAAAGATTATCGGCCCCACAGGTTAGCCAGAGTTTCTTCAGCTGCTTCAAAAACCCCAGGGAACCCCAGCTTTCTCAAAGAGAAGAGAGATCTTGCCTCAGGAGCAGTGTGATCCAGGCACTCAGTGCCCCAGGCTCCTATCCATCTGCCATCTGGGTTTCTCCATATGTTGACTTTATTCTTCCAGTTCCAGGTTTTTGGAGAGAATGAAATACGGCCATAGACAACTTTAGCTTATATCTAAACGAATTCATAGAAAAAAAAGGATAAAAATTTCTTCTGGGCCAGTTTAAGTAGCAAAAATCCTGGGAAAGGGTTCTGATTGGCTTGGCTTAGGATACCACAGAGCCCAGGAGAAATAGATAGTCAGTGACCAGGAGAAGGAAGGTTAGGGATCAGGACAAAGCCAGTAGCCACCACACCCCAGGTAAAGAAGGTTTGCTGAACCCCAAAGAGGGTAAGAAATGAGGAAATACTCTAAAAAGTAGCAAATGCTGCTCGTGCACCATTCTGTATACCGGCAGATGCCACATTTGGCAGGGAGGCCCTTTAGACTTTTCTGAAAGAATGTTGTGTAGCTGAGCCTGGCACTGCCATGCTTAACCTCGTTCCATCTCACTTCAACCCCCCCTGTCAACTCAGCCACACTTAACTCCAGCCAGTAGAAGCTGGGCCACTTACAGACCATCACAGGCCACAACATTAGCTAGGCAGTGAGTGATGAAAGGGAAACATTCTGCCTCATCCCTGCCAAACCTTTGGGCATCTCAGCTCAGGGCATAGGCTAGGTAAGTGAACAGAAGGGGGCAACTCTCTCCCATAAAGAGTCCCCTCCCAGGGTTTGGTGCATCAAGCAATCCCTAATGACATGTATCATATGGCCAACCTACTTGTTGCCATTCTTGCTCTAAGATATCTATTGTACATATGACAGCATTGAGCCTTGAGCCTCAAGGAAGTAAGGTGACTTGCCCAAGATCATGTGGCAGGTCAATGTCATAACCAAACGCGATCCAGGGTTTGGTTTCTACTCTGGACTAAAATTGAAGTTGCCTTTAGATAGACCATGATATAGGGAATAAGCCAGCTCATTCCTAAAAGCGTCCCCTTCTCCTCTTCTGTCTTGCTCCACATTTGCTCTATTCAAGCAAGCCCCAACCCTGACACCTTTTTCCTGCAATTGTTCCCACCTGGCTTCCCTTCCCTTGGATTCTTTTTAGGCAGATTCTCCGTGCATCACTCTACTCAGCCCCTTGACTTCCAAGGCACCTTTCCTGACTTCTTCAGCTCTCGATAACTTCTTTATTCCCTCTCTCAAAGCCTCCAAGCAACTTAGCAACACCCTCAGAATGAAAGTCACAGTGGCCCACTCGACGCTATGGCCTGACCCAACTCCTCAGCTTCTCCATTACTCTCAGCTCCCTTCTTCTGCTCCAGCCACTCTGGCATCTCTACCATTTCCCAAACCCTTGGAGCATGTTCCCACCCAAGGCCTGTGCCCATTGTCCTCCTCCTCTAGCTCTCCACTCTCCTGCATGTGTTCTGTCCCTAAGTCACCTCATTAGAGAGGCTTCCCTGTCACCCCATTATATCAGCCTCCATGGCCCTCAACTCTCTGTCCTATGGCTAATTCATTTTCTTTCAAAGCACTTTCTTTAAAGTGATTGCCTAAAATTATATTAAGCCTTTAGTTAGCCAGTTAGTTTATTATCTGTTTTCCCCATGAGAATGTAAGATTCATAAAGGCAAACCCCATGACTTTGCCATGTCTACTGCTGTACCCCTCATTCCTAGAACAGTGTATGGCCCATGGGAGCCCTCAACTAATAAATCAATGAGTGAAAAAATAAATGAACTGTTGTAATAAAACATCTCAAAATTAGGAGTTAGGGTGCCCCTTGTGTGTGCAAGATAGATACTTTCTGGGAGGTCGTTGCCTATCTAGACAATTTAAGTCATTCAAAATCTGTGTGTCAGCACCATTCTGATGACCCAATCTTATGCCAATCCCACAAAAGAAATATCAAGTAATAAACCATCTGAAGATGAAACCAAGAAAACAACTCCATTTACAATAGTGTCAAAAAGAATAATTAGGACTACATTTAACAAAAGAAATGCAGCACTCAGACTTTAAAAACTACAAAACATTGTTGAAGGAAATTAAAGCTTTAAATAAATGGAAAGACAGCACATGGTAATGGATCATTAGACTTAATATTGTTAGGATGGAAACACTCCCCAAACTAATCTACAGATTCGATGCAATTCTTATCAAAAATCCCACTGGCTTCTTTGCAGAAACGGGTAAGTTGATCCTAAAATTCATATGGAAATTCAAGGGACCCAGAATAGCCAAAACAACCATGAAAAAGAACAAATTTGGAGCAGTCATACTTTGCAGTTTCAAAACTTAATTCAAGACTATGTGGTACTGGCATAAGGATAAACACACACATTAATGGAATAGAATTAAGAATCCAGAGATAAACCATCACATTTAGTCAATTCATTTTCAACAAAGATGCCAAAAACAATTCAATGAAGAAAAAAAGAATAGTCTTTTCAACAAAATGTTTCTGGCACAACATGCAGAAGAATGACATTAGATCCTTACCTCACACTATATATAAAACATTAAATAAAAGTTCGACAAACAAAAAACCCAAATATAAGAGGTAAGATTATAAAACTTATAAGAATAATAGGGATAATTTTTCCTGATTTGGGATTGGACAATGGTTTCTTAGATATGACCCCAAAAGCACAAACAACAATGGAAAAAATAGAAAAATTGAACTTTCTCAAAATTAAAAACTCTTATTTTTTAAAGGACACCATAAGGAAAGTGAAAGATAATCTATAGGTTGGCAGAAAATATTTCTGAATCATATATCTAATAAGGGACTTATATTTGGATGCATAAAACTTCTTGCAACTCAATACTAAATGAAAAAATAACCCAATTAAAATTTGGCAAATGATCTAAATAGACATTCTCCAAAGAAGACATAGAAATGGCTGACCAGGCACATGAAAAAATGCTTAATATCATTATCCATTAGGTAAATGAGACACCCTTTCACACCCACTAAAGATGGTTAGAATCAAAAAATCAGGTGTTGCTGAGGATATAAAAAAATAGAACCTTAATACCCTGCTGGCAGGAATGAAAAATGGTACATTTTCCAAATAGCCACTTAGGAAAAAGAGTTTTGACATTCCCTTAAATAATTAAACATAGAGTTACCATATGACCCAATACTTCCACTCCTAGATATATTCCTAATAAAAATGAAAACATATTTACACAAAAAAATGTGTACACAAATGTTTATAGTAACATATTCATAATAGCCTAAAAGCAGAAACAACCCAAAAGTTCATCTATTGACAAGTGGCTAAATAAAATGTGATATTTTCTGCAATGGAATATTATCCTATATAATAAAAGCCTAATATGTTAAGTGTCTGGTCATCCAATCATCCATTCAACCAATCAAAGCATAATATACTAATGATATGTTAAGGCCGCTCAACCGCTCACTATGACGTGCACTGACAACCAGGGGGCAGATGCTCCAATCGGTAGGTTAGCTTGCTGCTGAAGTTGGGCTGATCAGCACTGAATGAGACAGGGCAGATATGCCCTGGAGCCCTCCTGCGGTCCCTCCCTGTCTGGCCAAGCTCCCGAGTCCCTCCCTGGCCCCATCATGCACCAGTGGAGTACCTTGGCCTGGGCTGTGCCCTCTCGCAATCTGGGACCCCTTGGGAGATGTTGGAGAGCCAGTTTCAGCCTGATCCCACAGGCCAGGTTGAGGGACCCCCCCCCCTCGACTGGTGCATGGATTCTATAAAAAGGAATGAAGTACTGATACTTGGTAAACCTTGAAGACATTATGTTAAGTGAAAAGTCAGCCACAAAAGATCACATCTTATATGATTTCACTCATGTGAAAAGTCCAGAACAGGGAATTCTTTGGAGACAGAATATAATTGGTAGTTGTTTAGAAATGGGGGGGATAGATAAGATTGGGGGGGGGTGTTGGATTGAGGGTACAGGGTTTCATTGGGATGATAAAAATATTTTAAAATTGCCCGGCTGGTGTGGCTCAATGGTTGAGCATTGACCCAGAACAGTTCAATTCCTAGTCAGGGCACATGCCCACGTTGCAGGCTCAATCTCCTGGGTGGGGAAAGGGGGGGTGGGGTGGGCAGGAGGCAGCCAATCAATGCCTTCCTCTATGAAATCAATACATTTTTTTAAAATTCTAAAATTGATTGCGGTGATGGTTGCACAACTATGAATATACTAAAATCCATTGAGTTATACACTTTAAATGGGTGAGTGTATGGTATGTCAATTCTATCTTAATAACACTGCTATTAAAACAATAAAAAGAAAAGAAATATTATAGTGGCCAGCATAGGCAGTCTGCGCAACAGACTGCCCCCAGGATTTAGGCCCTAGTCAACCCCATCGGTGTAACTCCTGCAGCTTACCAGACCCACCTGCACTGTGGAGGAGGGAGCCCCAAGTGGAGAAATTGGGACCAGGACTAGCTGTACATTTTCTGAAAACTTTGAGGAAGGCACTGCAAAGCATGGGGCATGGGCAGGAGCCAGGCTTGTCCCGGTCTCAGGATAAGATCATCTCTACATTCTTATAGTCCTGGATGACAATCTCCTGTGGCCAGTCTGGTAAATTGCAGGGTTCACCTGGAGCTCATGTCCAGGAGACTGAATGAGACAATGCCCAGGCTCTGCCAGAAAGAGTGTCAGCTCCAGTCCTAATGTCTGCTAGGGCAGGGAGTGCCCGGGCCTGAGCCATGCCTTTGCCAACTAGGATTTGATTCACCCCCTCCTGGCAGAAGCAGGAGAAATCAAGCCACTGAGGAGAAGGGAAGGTTCCAGGGCCCAAGATGGATCAAGTCCCAGCCTCTGAAGACCTCTGCCATCTGGAGGCATTGGCCTGTTCAGCCTCACGGCTTATGGCACCCCTACTCTCAGCAATGGTAATAGCCATTGTACTTTCCACCAGTGCCTGGACCAGGCCAAGCCAGGACCTGAACCCAGGCTCTGGCTAAAAATTATGTGGTCTTAACCACCATGCTCATCTCAGATAATGCTGAGGCCTTCACCACCTGATGTGTCTGATCTTTCCTCAAACTTTTTCTCATCAAAGCCCACAGCTGCCTTGGAAAAGAAGTATTGTTAGCCCCATTTCACAGATGACAACACTGAGGTTCCGAGCGGTTGAGTACTTGCCCTAGATCACACCACGGCACAGCCAGGATTCTACACCAGGTCTGTCTCGCTCCAGTGTTCACCCCAAAGTCCCAATGGGTCTCTAACAAAGGACAATTTCTCTTTCTCTGTAACAGTCTCAGCCAAGACGAACCAACAAAAAACAAAAACAAACAAAAAAAACATCTGAAGTAACGATAACTAAAAAGAAAGCGCTGAAGTTCCTCAGGTTCACTGGCAGGACTCTGAGCACCTTTTCCCTTCAGCAGGTTTACCCACAGCAGCTCCAGTTGTTGCCATGTTACTCTCCCTTCCTTCATGGCTAATGATCTAGGGGGGAATAACTTACACCATTGTCTCTGCTTCTTCACTGTCTTCCCATTTCTCACCCCGTGTAACTCTACAACCCGAACGTCACCAGTGGGTCCTCATACAAATCTGATGAACACTCTGCACCTTTTTGCCCGGTAGCCCCTGGCCCTGCTAACCAGCTCCTTCTTCCTGAAACTCGCTCTTCCCTTCTCTCTTTAGCAAATACTTTTTGTGCCCCACGCCACGTCCCCTTGATCCTCCTGATTGCAGCACAGCAGAGGAGGACAGTTTTGTACCTTAGCTCAAATGCAGGCATGACCAAAGCGTGGAGGAGTTCATGCGCCCAGGGGCGACCATCGGCCACTGGGAGATGGGAACATGTGGACAATTGTCCCATCCTTGGGAGGAGAATTCTAAGTATGCGCTCTCCAGTTCTCTAGGAGGTCCTGAGGGTTGGATGGGCTTGAGCCCAGCTGCCTATAGAGGTCACTGGCTTGGTTATACACTCTTCACTGGCCTTCCTCTCTCTCCTCTCTTCTTCTTTATTCTCTCTCTCTCTCTCTCTCTCTCTCTCTCTCTCTCTCTCTCTCTCGCCTCACTCCAGCTACTTTCAGGATCACCTTGCAAATAAACCACCTGCACCCAAGTCCTTGTCTAGGCTCCACTCTGACAGGCACCATTGTCTCACTGTCTTTCTGCACCTTCTGACCCTTCATTTTCTGTCTCTTCACGAACTGCTCCTTTATGAGTGAACCCTACACTGTTGTTGCCGCCCAGCACCTCCATAAAGCCCTGTCCTGTGCCCTTCCACCTGCACATTAGCCACAGACTAGTCCTCCCACTTGACTCGGTCCACAGACTAGTCCTCCCACTGCCTCTGTCCACAGACTAGTCCTCCCACTGCCTCTGTCCACAGACTAGTCCTCCCACTTGACTCTGTCCACAGACTAGTCCTCCCACTTGCCTCTGTCCACAGACTAGTCCTCCCACTTGACTCTGTCCACAGACTAGTCCTCCCACTTGACTCTGTCCACAGACTAGTCCTCCCAATGCCTCTGTCCACAGACTAGTCCTCCCACTGCCTCTGTCCACAGACTAGTCCTCCCACTGTCTCTGTCCACAGACTAGTCCTCCCACTTGCCTCTGTCCACAGACTAGTCCTCCCACTTGACTCTGTCCACAGACTAGTCCTCCCACTGCCTCTGTCCACAGACTAGTCCTCCCACTGCCTCTGTCCACAGACTAGTCCTCCCACTTGACTCGGTCTACAGACTAGTCCTCCCACTGCCTCTGTCCACAGACTAGTCCTCCCACTGCCTCTGTCCACAGACTAGTCCTCCCACTGTCTCTGTCCACAGACTAGTCCTCCCACTGTCTCTGTCGACAGACTAGTCCTCCCACTGCCTCTGTCCACAGACTAGTCCTCCCACTGCCTCTGTCCACAGACTAGTCCTCCCACTGTCTCTGTCCACAGACTAGTCCTCCCACTTGACTCTGTCCACAGACTAGTCCTCCCACTGCCTCTGTCCACAGACTAGTCCTCCCACTGCCTCTGTCCATGCTGTACCTCCTTCCTTAACTAACTGGTGAGCACCTGCTTACTTGGCAATCCACAAACCCTGCACAGAGCCTTTCCCAACACTCCCCACTTCCAACATCAACCCCCATCTTTGCATGTGGGACTGGTGAGGCCCTTTCCAGTATGTTCTCTGCTGCCTTTCACAGAAATGTAAAGCCCTGAGAGCAAGGCATTGAGGTTCATTTGCATATCCCCAGACATTAACACATGCTCAATAAATGTGGATAAAAGAACGAGCTTTCAAGCAAATCTCTCTGCTCATCCCTCCTCAGGATGCCTCCCCCTGGCAGGGTTTGGGCAGGATGAGGTCCCACGTGGCTTTCCCTGCACTGAGCTGGCAGCTCTGTTGGCCTCAGCAGGGAGATGGAAGCGAACCTTGTAAACATCCCAGGTCGCTTTCAGGGGCAGCGAGCAGGCAGGGAGCCCAAGGAGAACATCTGACTTATGCGTCCGGGTCAGGACATGAGAACAGGGCTCCCGCGTGCACACCTACTTGTAGGATTTGGCAGACAAGCCCTGGCGAAGACCAAGAGCCCTGCCTGGTAGCGTCCGCACCTGGTGAGGCCAGGGGGACCGAGGGATGGCCTTGGTCAGCCAAGATGGAAGGATCACCGGGTCCAGCTCACGCAGGAAAAATACCAGCCCGGCCAGGCCGGCATCTGTCCAGCACCTTCTCCACGCCAGGCCCTGTGCGAGGTGCAGAAGGCAACAAAGAGCTGGACAGAAGCAGGTCCCTGTCCTAGGGCGGAAAACCACCCACCCCCCCCCCCCCGCCCCGCACTCTGGCACCAAGTGCTGCTCAAGAGTAATAGCAATAACTGCGAAGGAGGCGACCAGCATTTATTGAGTGCTTTCTGTATGCCAAGGTCTTCTGAACATTTGGAAAATATTAAATTATTTATTCCCCACAGTAACACTGTGGTGGCATGCTAAAGCCAGCTCCTATCAGCTCACAAGAGCCAACTGTTCGGTTTTCAGGAATTTGACAGGGTGCGTGTGAAATATGGCTATTATTAAAAAATCAAATTACATAAATTTACAATTAACTTATATTAAAAACAAAAGTAACACATCCTCAAGACTCATCACTTCCTAACTCTCCTGCCGCGCGTCACGCTGTCCTTGCTGTTAGCGGTCACTCGCGTCTACTCGTCTGCGAGGGGAGCAGGATCTGACGGTGCCACCCGGCATCTCTCCCGGCTCTGCTGCTGGTGACGTCACATGGAGATTGCAGAGGGTGACACATCAGGGCTTCATTTACTTCTTGTTGATTTCCTAGACTGAAGAAAGTGATGGAGGAATAGCTCATGCAAATGAAGGAGTGCCTGAGCCTGCAGCTGTTATTCTGTGAAGAGCTTTCCCTACAAAAAAAAAAAGGGAAATATTGCCCTGTATTCAATAATGATTCAGCAAAGAGGCCACTAGCGCCCTGGGAGGGTGAGTGAAGTTTGTAAACATCTTTCATTGCTTCCCTTTCACCTTCCTCCTTAATGCCAACGCCAGTGCCAGTCAGCCCCCCTGGAGGGAACCACACCTGGTGAGCCGGCTGGTGAGTCTTTATGAACACACTGCCTCCCAGGGAGGGGCTGGCTGTAAGCCCATTTTCTAGAAGGAGACGGGGCAGGAGGGGCAGAGAGGACTCCTGCAGGCAGCCCAGCCTTGAGTCCAAGATCTTAAGCACGAGGAAGGGGAATGGGGCATCCTGTCACCCCCAGTTCTCCACCCAGTGCTGGGCAAGCCCCCAGGGAGAACCTGGTTTTCTGGCACATGCATCTGGGGCACCCCAGACAGGAGGAGCTGCCGAGAGGAAGGAGCAGAGCAGGGATGGGCAGTACTTGCGAAGGGCCACGAGGATGTCTCGTGAGGCAAAAGGGAAAAGGAAGCCGAGTTGGGCAGCATCAGGCCTGGGACAGGAAGGCAGCTGCTGGGACAAAGCCTGGGGCATGGGTTTGGGGAAGCAGAGTGGGAGGTGGGGCTGCCGGGGGGTCCAGAGCAGAGACCAAGGCCTCAGTCACTCACAGGGCCTGTGGGCATCAGCAGGGAGGTTGCTGCCACGTTACCCACCCAGCTCTGGAATTCTCCTGCCTCCTGCCAGATGGGCCATTTCAGGCCCCCATGACGGGCCCTCGCCAAGGAGCCCGCTCCCAGCAGGTGCATGAACAGGCACAGAGAGGGACAGCAGATTCAGGGACATCTCAGGAGTAAGGGGAGCTGGTCTGGCACCTCGTTCTCATGATAACCACGGATAACCCTCAGCCTCAGGTCTGCCCCTCACCACTCAGGTCCCTTTCCAGCCTCTCCCACAAGCGCACCTGACACCCCAGCCACACACTTCCCACTGTCCCCCATGAACGGGGCCCTTTCCTGCCTCTGAGCCCTTACACAGGTTGATTCCTCTGTTGGGAGAATCAGAGAAGGCTTCTTGGAGGAGGGGGTGTCTATGCTGGACACTGAAGGTGTGAGCTAAAGTGTCTGGAGAAGGTATTTAAAATAGCCCTTTGCCCCCTCTCCCACATGCACACAGCATTTGTAACAAATAGCCCTGCTGTATCGCCATAACCACTGTAATGGAAGGTGCACAATCTCATGGCACACAGTAGGTGCTCAGTAAGTGGGCAGGCTGCTGAGCTTAGGCAGGTTGCTCAGCTTAGAGACCCGCAGTTGTGCTAGCTGTGGGCCACATGCACTTGGTGATACCAAACCGTTTGACCTACAAAACTAGCAATGTTATATGTTCCAACCTAATAGTCTCGCTGTGACTCTGTAAATGGGGTTAATTGCACTATCACTCTCAACGGGTTCGTGGGGGGAAGAAATGAATTCACACCTGTGCACTCACCTGGCTGGTGCCTGGAACGGGGTAGGTAGGTGCTGACAACAACTGCTCACTCTTCAAGGTTCCTATTATGTGCCCGGAAGGGTGCTAAGTGTGCTGCCTGTTAACTCCTAAGATCCTCTAACACTCTCCACAGCCTATTCTCAGCCCTGCTTCTCAGAGGAGCTTACCCCGTTGTGGGTGGGGCTGGGCAGGTGGAAGTCTGGGAAGGACTAGAGGGAGCTTCCAACAGCCCAGAGCATGGGCACAGGTGGGCAGGTGGGTACCAGCAGGAAACCTCAGCGCTTCTGGCCCCTGAAGGGGGAGCTCGCAGAGAGTGCTGTGGAGGCTGCTGCTTTTGGGGGACATGTTGTCACCACGTCTGATCAACACAGCCTTCTAAGATGATGAATTCCTCTTTGCTTTCACTTTCCACATCTTACACAATTCTACTTTTGGCCGAGCCTAACTCAGAACCCTCCGGAAAAGAGGATTCTGGGAAATGTAGGTCCCCTCATTGGCCAAGCCAACAGGATCCAATCCAGTGCCAATGGTGGTTCTAGGAATAGCATCGTGGAGTGAGGCAGGGGGTGGTGTGGGTCTGCCCAGCTTGCTTCCAATTTCCCCTCTGTTCACAGGAACCCACTTCCTGGGGGAGCCCATTCCCCAGCTGCCCTTCACCCACCTGGCTCCTGCTGTCCCCCAAACACACGATGCCTTTCTGGACATCTCAACTTGGCAGCCAGAGATTCTCTTCCCCCAACCTGCCTCCCCCTGTGGGCCCTCTTCATTGCCTACCACCCCCCGTTCTCCTGGCCTCAATTCAGTCCTGGAGTCCTCTCCTTCCCCCAAAGCCAGGGGTTCCAGGGACGCTGATCTCATCCTCCCCAGGTGTGGGTCTCATTAGGCTAAGCCCCTCAACTCAGGGGATTGCCATGGTGACTATTGGTCCAGGCAGGTTCTTCTTGAAAGTGGCGCCAATCCAATTATAACCCCTGCCCGGGGGAGAGATTCTCCATCTACCATTAGACAAGAACAAGGACGTGCATGGCCTCCCATGTTGCTGACAGCCACATTTTGACTGCAGAATCACACCAATTCAGTGGGTGGCATGGAGCGAGAGAAATCACCTGAGCCCCAGGTGACACCATGGAGCCGCTGGAGCAACCAGCCCTGAAGCCAGAACTGCCTGTTTGAGGGAATAATTTTTTCTTCTGTCACTTGTAATTCTGAAAGCATCCTGACAGACAGAGCCCCATCTTGACCAGACACACTCTTACCCATGCCCTCCCAGCCAGTACAAATGATATTCCTTCTGGGAAGCCTTGTCCAGCCTCTGGGTAGAGTCCCTCCCTTGAGTGCCCTGAGTGCCCTGCACCTCCATCTAGTCCAGCACTGTGCACATTATTCATTTCAGTCCCCAAGGTGTTGTCCCCCCTATGAGTCACTGAGCTCTTTGAAAGTGAATCATCTCACTGAGACGAGAGAAGATAAGTGTATCCATTTAATCTCATTCACTCCGCATTCATTCAGCAAACATTTGTTGAGTGCCTCTAAGATAGTGAGTGCCAAGACAGTATCAGTTTTGCATATATGTGGGGTATGTGTGGAGTAAATTCATGGTTGGAGAGAGAGGAGAGAGAGAGAGAGAGAGAGAGAGAGAGAGAGAGAGAGAGAGAGCTTGAAGGGCAGGAGTATGTGGGCAGGACTTCCCTCTGTGGTGGGGAGGAGTTGCCCTTGGGACTTGGAGCCTTGCCCCACCTTCCAGGTGTCTCCTGGGTGTGTGTGCAGGGGGTGGGAAAGCTTTGGGAAGAGAGCAAAGTGCTGAAGCTCACCTCTGAGGTTGCATCCCTCCCCACAGCTTTGAACTCAGAGGAGCTGGGGTTCACGTATCCATTCATTCAGCTCACATCAGTGCCTCCTGTGTGCCAGGCACTGCGCTTGGCTCTTGGAGTTCATCCATGAACACCGTCCATTGGCTTTGCTTTGGCTCAAGGAGTCAGGAAGTCTTTTCCCTGAGATCTGGAGATTTTCATTCACCCTCCAGGGTCATACGTCCTACCCCAGACCAGAGCTAGGTGACATCCGGGGGCCCCTTCCCATCTCTGAGTCTATGATAAGCTCGTACATACCTGTCTTTTCTATATAGACCCTGTCTGCACCCCAAGTCTTTGAGCACAGCCACCCTCGCCCCCTGACCATGCCGTCCAGTGCAGCTGTGAGGAATGCACTCAGAACGGGCCCAGCACATTTTTTAAAAATATTTTTATTGATTTCAGAGAGGAAGGGAGAGGGAGAGAGAGATAGAAATATCAATGATGAGAATCATTGATCAGCTGCCTCCTGCACGCCCCCTGCTGAGGATTAAGCTGGCAACCCGGGCATGTGCCCCTACCGGGAATCGAACCGTGACCTCCAGGTTCATAGGTCGATGCTCAACCACTGAGCCACGCTGGCCGGTCCCCTGCCCATTTTCAATGCCTGTGAAAACAGCAAGTGCTCCCTCACGAGCCGTGTGTCCCTCAGCACTCACGTCGCCAGTGACAGAAACACCACTTGAGCTATCTGAAGCCAAAGGGGAACTGAGTCACGCACAAAATCCAAAAGAAGATTAAATGATCAAACCGAGAAAAGGCAGGACACAGCTGGATCTCAGAACCACGGAGACCAGAAAGGACCAGAACCTGCTCTCTCCATCTTTCATCTCTGCTTCTCTCCGCACAGGGCTTTATCCTCTCCCTGCAGGCCAGCTCCTCAGCACGGCAGGAAGCCTGGACCAGGTGCCCCCACTTTTACCCTCCGAGAGCCTGCACTGTGTAGGGGCCTGCAAACGCCTCTCCAGGTCCATCATGGAAAATCCCAGGCAAGGATTTCGATAAACGCAGCGCGGGTGCGAGGCCCACACCCGAGAAGTGAAGTTTTCTAAAAACATGGTGGCATCTACAGGGGCTTGTGGTGGGAGCAAGGAGAACACAAACTTCTAGGGCAGTGGTTCTCAACCTTCTGGCCCTTTAAATACAGTTCCTCATGTTGTGACCCAACCATAAAATTGTTTTCATTGCTACTTCATAACTGTAATGTTGCTACTGTTATGAATCGTAATGTAAATATCTGATATTCAGGATGGTCTTAGGCGACCCCTGTGAAAGGGTCGTTCGACTGCCAAAGGGGTTGCGACCCACAGGTTGAGAACCGCTGTTCTAGGGTATGGGGAGTGTTCACAAGATGGGGACTGTCCCAAGTACAGGATGCAGACGCCTGTAGTGAACAGTAGCTGTCTACTAGAGTCCAGAAGCTGAATCGGAGAAAAGATTTCTAGGGACTCACTTGGAAAGCCATCCTCCTCTCTTCTGGTTTTCCTGTCCTGTATCTGATAACAGAATTAACCAGTTATGTTAAAACTGTGCTGAATCTAGAATCAAAAGAATTAACTTTAAAACAGAACTTGGCCATTTACTAGCTGGAGCCAGTCACTAACTTCTCCCCCCTTGGTGTCCTCATCTGTTAAATGGGTTCAGGTTTACCCAGGTCGTGCAGGTGAGCGTCTCCAGCACAGTGCTGGCTGGTGCTCCTCAATGATGGGGAAAGGCCTCAGTCGGAACATCAGACCTGGTCCAGCCGCGTAGATTCCAAAGTTCTTAGTGCACAGTTCAGTTCCAGGCACCTGAGTGCCAGCCCCAACGAGGAAGTCTGGAAAACCACTGCTCTCTGCATCTTCTAAGCATCTTCTTCTAGGCATCCTCCATCCCCTAGAAGTTTCTGTTCTGTTTACTCCCACCACCAGCCTCTGCAGATGCTGTCCCGGTTTGGGAGGACTCCCTTTCTCTGGCCTTGGTTGACTGCTGGTGAGCGGAAGTGGGAAGGTGAGTGATCAGCTTCCCCATGCACTGGGCGGGGATGCACATGGAGAGGGTCCCCTTTTCCTCCCATGACCAAGCAGTCCCACCAGGAACACTGTCTCCTCTGTCCTGCTCGCCTTGGCAGCCTAAGAATTTCCCATGTCACTCTCCTGCTAGAGACCACGGTTCCCACTGCTACCAGCTCTCCCCGGACCCCCATGCCCTCCAGGGGTTTAGAACAGTTACAAATGGTACTCAGCACTGCCTCCCCCAACTCCTCCCTCACACTAATGTTCCACTCCACGCCCTATCCTTCCCCTGCCCCTGCCCTTGCCCTGCCCACGCTGTCATGCCCCAGGTGCCCAAGGGGCACTCGGCTCCTGAGGAAGCTGATCTCTATACTCTCTGGTTGACTCCTGACCCGCCACCTCTAGCCGCTGGAACTGTGCATGTGATCAAAGGCTACACTGGGCGAGTTCTCACACCTAGATACCTGAATACCTGCTTTCCTAACACTTAAAATCAAGTCCGGAAATTTAGTTTCCTCTTACTGGTCCTTTTCCCAGCTTTTCCTCCAGCAGTTAGCATGAGCTGACCTCAGTCTGGACCCCAGAGGAGGTTATGTAGCTCGATCACAGGTTAGAGGGCAAAATTCAGAAGACAAGATGATACTATTTAGAAAGCAGGTGCCCGATAGAGAGATTTCCCTTCTTTAGGAATGGCCAATATATGGCACGTGCTCCTGAAGCCTCCTGTGTCCCCTGGGGCAGACATCACCAATGGATGTCTTTTCCTGGCAACTTGGACCCTGCCTGAGAATCTCCAAGCAGGCACGACCAATCAATCGAAGTTGGCAAATGAAGTGAAACCCATTTTCCAATTATGACAAAATAAAATATAAAAAAAAAACCACAAACGCATCTTTGGTCTTTGTCTCTTGTTTCTGGCACAGAGCTTCAAACCTTCTTAGACTTCCTGAATGATGCGAGTAGCTTTTGTTATCCGAGTGTGTGCTAATGAGAGGACTCAGGTGGGCTCTTAGGGAGGAACTGGCCACATCACAAAGACCAAGCATGTGGTTAGAGGGCTGGCACTTTCAGCCCCACCCGCCAACCATCCGGAGGGGGGGGGGGCGCTGGACATTGAGTTCAATCACCTGGCCAATGATTTAATCAATTGTGTCTACCTAGTGAAACCCCAGAAAAAAACCTGAAACAACCGGACTCAGGCAGCTTCCAGTTGGCAAACACTGAGGTTCTGGGAGGGGGTTCATCCCAGGATTCCTTAAGGATAGGGCGTGGAAGCCAGCAAAGTCCCTACTAAAGACCTTGCCCCATAACCCTTCAACTGGCTGCTCATGTGTATCATTTATAATAAAATGATAATTGTAAGATAGCACTCTCCTGAGTTCTGTGAGGCGTTCTAGCAAATTAATGAACAGGCAGGAGACATGGGGGTAAGGGGTGTCATGGGTGCCCCTGAATCTGCAGTTGGCTGAGCAGAAT
This sequence comes from Myotis nattereri, assembly GCF_964212035.1. Lineage (NCBI taxonomy): Eukaryota > Metazoa > Chordata > Mammalia > Chiroptera > Vespertilionidae > Myotis > Myotis nattereri. The sequence continues at coordinate 13,319,556 of NC_138088.1, forward strand.
TGCATGTAGCTTGGGGATACCTGAGACCTGCAGCTGCTGTCGGAAGTGGGGGCAGTCTTGTGACACTGAGCCTTTAACCTGTGGGGCCTGTGCTAACTCCAGGTCGTTAGGATCAGAGTTGAACTGAATTGTAGGACACCAAGTTGGGATCACAGGGCTGGTGCTGGGAAGTTCCCACTCCACCCCATACACGGCTGCCAGATTTGTCTATTTGGAAACTTCTGAAGACAAAGCAGAGTGCCCACGTTGACTGAGCAGGGATCAGCAACTCTGACCCCCATGCCCAATCCAGCCCATCCCATTTTTTAAATAAAGTTTTATTGGAACATAGCCATGCCCATTCCTTTACATGTTGTCTATGGCTGCTTTCAAGTTATAATAGTAGAGCTGAGTAGTTACAACACTGACTGCATGGCCTACTAACCCTAGAATAGTCACTATCTTGCCCTTTAAGGAGCACCAGGAAGTGTTATCCCAGCCAACATTACAACCTCCAAATCCCCTTCAAGTCTCATGTTTTATTTTGAAGACTCAGGTAAGTGTTGCATTTTCTCCTGTTTTACATGTCTATGTGTACACATTTCACATACAAATAATTTCTAAATTACCACCAGTTAAGTAAATATGCTGGTACCAGAGAGATGCTCTACATTTTAAAGATGCTCCAAGGTTAAGGCATCTTCTGTTGCGTTCCATGGGTTCTCGGGAGCTGCTGCTTATTTTTTCCCACTGGAAATCATTCACAAATTGTGTTCTGTGGGAGCTAGGGCATCCATAAACTTCAAAGACTACTGGGCTGGAAGGTGGGGGGGATCCTAACCTTAACCAAGATATTCCCTATCACCTGCTTTGTAGTTTGAGTAAAGGGATCTGCTGATAACATAAGGTTTAAAAAATCACAGATCCAACTGACTCACTCAAACCCACTAATGGAGGCAGGTCATATAAATAAGCGAATCCGGCCAGGCATGGCACAATAGGAACCAGCGAGGCCTCGGCAGAGTATAGAAGGAGCGGGTGCCCCTGAGATCTAGCCATGTGGGACAACAAATTAGTGTGCCCAGGTCTTCCACTGCTTTAGTAAATCTGGAGTTTTATGTGGATGTTTTCCAATTATGAAGACCTGTGCGGATCATATAGATTCACACCTGTGAACTCGATGCGGCTGGTGGACGGTCAGTCTGCGGCTCCTGGCTTAGGCACTGCCTTTCAGAAAACCCAGCCAGCAAGGGCTGCCATTTCCCTGAACTTATTCCTAGGATAGGACAGGGCACCAAGAAGACCCACCACAAAGATAGGCATCGCAGCCCTGGCACTGGTCCTTACTGGCTGGGCGAGCTTGCAGACCTCTGCGCACATGTGATGACAACAGTACCTCCCAGCTGGCAGGGAGGGAAGAACGGAGGACGCTGCAGGTGAAAACATCGCCTGGTACATGTGGCACAGGCTGGGCACACACAAGGGTGTGGTTACTGTTTCCCGTTGCTGGGTGGAAAGGGTGTTCAGCGGGAATGCACAGAGGTGTGTGGTGGTGAGGGGGCTCTCTAGATCAGCCCCCGAGTGCCATCAGCCCAGAAAGCCCTAACCCCACTGCAAGAGAGATGAGAGATGACCATCGTCCGCCTCTGCTCTTCAGGGTACAGATGAGATTCGAGAGCCTCATTGGAGAGGAACCAGGGCCTGGACCCGTGGCTGTCTGGCGGGATCATTAATAAGATAGATGCTCCTAATGGCTTCAAGAAGGATCATGGAGCTACTCATTATCAGGGGTTGAAATCGCTAATTATTCGTTTCTCTGCAGCTGTCACTCGATGCACCCACCCAAACCACGGGCCCCAAACGGGTTCCTTCTCCCATGGCCAACAGGGGCCATGAGCAGGCATGGCCAGCCTCCGGGCTGGAGGCAAAGTCTACTTCCTGCATTAAATACTTATTAAAGTTGATTAGAACTCAATGCTCCATAAAACCTCTTTCAAGTCAGCGAAATGCCTTAGGCTACAGATCCCCACCCCCACCACCACCACCACCACCACCACACACACACACTCCGCCTGCCCCTGAATTCGATACAAAAGGAGCTCCCAAGCACTCAGAGAGTATTGGGAAAATTAGATGAGGGTTGAGGAGGGGGGAGTTTGGCATTTCAGACCGGGAGGAGGGGAGGTGGTTTAGAACAGTTACAAAGCAGATAGCAACGCCCGGAATGAGGGGCATCCAGGACCCGAAAGGGGGTGCGTGGATTCAGGCCAGTGGGAGGATGGGAAGGCCGCCGGATGTGCATAACCTCAGAAATGATATCACCCTGGGCCTGAAAAGAGGAGACATGGCTTTCTTTAAAAGCGATCTAGGTCCTATTTACATTTCAGAGCAAACAGCATATTGTTTTCATCAGGGGGAAATAAGCACTCATGTTTACCTTATGTTTCCTTCAAAATATTTGCATTTCAAAGCCTTCTGAGCTTTAAGTTTCAGAGCTGTTCAAAACGTGGCACCTGGGCTTCTCCCAGATGGGCCATGTGACAGCAGAAATCCATACCACCCAGCCAGGATGGCACCCAATAAAAGGGCAGCGCCCCCTTTAAGGCCCATGATGCATCCCCAGGGGCGCTGCAGCTGGGACAAAGCTGGTGGCCAGATGAGAGATGGGAGAGCCAGGCAGCCAGGCAGAAAGCTTCTGTGTGGGTCCACAAGTCTTCCTCTTAGGGGTTTTTTTCATCCTCTTTGTAGACTGTGGATGAGCAGGGAGACTGTGCTGGTCTGCACAGACCCTGGGGATCTGTCCCAGAGAAGGAGGAAACGGCAGCCCTGGAGGCCTGGGAGATGTTCAAGTGAGGCCAGGAGAGGGTGGACAGAATAGCTACCTCATTGCCGGAGGGCTGAGCCAAATGACCTCAACCCGAAACTTCTTGCTCCAAAACTCTCATTCATTCATTCAACAAACAATTATGGAGGGTGGACTATGAGTTGGGCCTCAGCCTAGAGGCTGGGGCCATAAGGATGAACATAACCAATCAGGATTCACATTTATTAGACGCTTATTCTGTGCCAGGCACTGTTCTTGGCTGCACATTGGATAGAGAGCTTTGAAAACCCCAGGGCCCCAGACAAACCCAGACCAGTGAGATCCTAGCCTCTGCAGGTGGGGCCCAGACTCCATTGATTTTTAAAACTGCCTGTGTGACTCCAGTGCACAGCCAAGTTTGAGACCCTAAGTATTCCACATGCATGACCTCATTTAATCCTCAAACAGCCTTCAGAGGCAGGCAAGAGAAACTATCCCCTTTTTAATAACGAAGCACGGAGATGTTATGTCAGCTGTGGCAGGGGAGCAGAGGCAGGATTCGAACCCAGGTGTCAGGCTCCTCCAGAGGCCATACTCCTAACAGCTCTGCCATAGTATCTCCTCGTACCAGCTGCTGACCTCACGGAGCTCCTGCTCTGGAGAGAAACCCACAGGCAGGTGAACCCAGTGTCAGAAGCAGCAGTACAAAGAGGGGCACTGTGGGTTGTCCAACCACCAGCCATTGCCAACTCATCTTCCCCTGCCTGCCATTGCAGAGGCTGAAAAGCCAGAGATTCCTCCCAGCCTGCCTTGCAGCTGGGCTTCTGGCCAATGAGATGCTGTGGGAAGTTGGCGTGGGTACTTCTGGGAAAGGTTTTTCCCCAAGGTAACAGGAAAGGTGTGTGAGGTGCGCTCCTTTCACCTTTTCAACCCATCCTCAACCTGTCGCCTGGGATATTGCTGGGAGAGGACATGATATTTGGAGCTGCTGGAGCCATGAGGGGAAGCCTGAGAGAATCACAGACAGAATTATCAATGCTGTTGAAGTAACCCTCCAGCGTTCTTGTTAGAGGAGATAACTAAAAGGTCTTCCTTGCTTTCAGGTAATCAGGTACTTGCACCTGCATCAATTAGACTGAGATTTGACTGTGATTAACAGAAACCTCCAAAATAACTGTGACTTACGTAAAATAGAAGTTTTCATATAAAATATGTCTGGTGTCAAATTATACTACAAAGGAGCAATAATCAAAACAGCATGGTACTGTAAGAAAAACAGACATATAGAACAATTAAATAGAGCCCAGAAATAAATCCTCACTTGTATGGTCAATTAATCTATGACAAAGTAGACAAGGATATACAATGAGGTAAAGATCGTCTCTTCAATAAATGGTGTTTGGAAAACTGGAAAGATACATGCAAAAATATAAAATTAGACAACTTAGTTATACAAAAATAAACTCAAAATGGATTAAAGACCTAAATGTAAGACCTGAAACCATAAAAATTCTAGAAGAAAACATAAGCAGTAAACCCTTTAAAATCAAACTTAGCACTGTCTTTTTACATATGTCTCCTCCAGCAAGGGCAACAAAATAAAAACAAATGGGACTACATCAAACTAAAAAGGTTTTGCACAGCAAAGGGAACCATCAACAAAATGAAAAGACAACCTGCTGAATAGCAGAAAATATTTGTAAATGATTCACCTGATAAGAGGTTAATATCTAAAATATATAAGGAACTCATCCGACACAACACCAAAAACAAACAACCCAATTAAAATATGGACAGAGACTTGAAGAGTCATTTCTCCAAAGAGGACATACAGAGAGCCAATAGAATAGGGAAAGGTGCTCAACATCACCAATCATCAGGGAAATACAGATCACAACCACAAGGAGATATCACCTCACACCTGTCAGAAAGGCTATCATCAAAAAAAAAAATCAACAAATAACAAATGCTGGTGAGGAAGTGGAGAAAAGGGAACCTTCATACACTGTTGGTGGGATTGCAAATCAGTACAGCCACTATGGAAAAAGTATGGAGATTCTTTTTTAAAAATTTAAAATAGAGCTGCCATACCACCCAGCAATTCCACTTCTGGGTATTTATTCAAAGAAATCCAAAACACTAAATCATAAAGGTATAAGCACTTCTATGTTCATCACAGCATTACTTGCAATAGCCAAGATATGGAAGCAACTTAGGCTGACTAGGTCTATCAATAGGTGAATGGGTAAGGAAGGCGTGGTACATATATACAGTGGAATATGATCCAGCCATAAAAATGAGTGACCTCTTGCCCTTTGTGACAACGTGCATTGACCTACAGGGCATTATGCTACGTGAAATCAGTCAAACAGAGAGAAACAAATACCATGTGACCTACCTATAAGTGAAATCTAAAGAAATAAAACAAATGAATAAACAAAACAAGACAGAAGCAGACCCACTGATATTGAGAACAAGTTGATGTTTGTCAAAGGGGAGGGAGTGAAGGGGTGGGTAAACTTAAAAAAAAAAAAGGAATGTAAAAAAATATGAAGACCAAGTAGAGATAGCAAACCTGATGACAAAATATAAATAAATAAATAAATAAATAAATAAATAAATAAATAAATAAATAACAAAGTCTGAAGAACCGCAGTCCAGGGTGATGGGGAAGCTTTAAAGGTATGAGAACCAAGCATCTTTCTCCTGCTGCCAGGCCATTCTTAGCATGTGACTTCTACCCACGTCAATCAAAGATGGCTGCCCAGGCTCCAGGCATCACATTTGCATTCCAGCTCATGGAAAGAAGAGAAGAGGTGGATGGAGGGTGGACCCATCCTTTAAAGCACACTTCTCAGAAGCTGTTCTGTTTATGTCCCTTCAGCCAGAATTTAGAGACCTGGCTACATCTGGCTATAAGGAAGGTTGGGAATCCTGTTCATTCTGGGTAACCAATAGCTTATCCAAAATGAAGGAGTCTATTGATCAGAAAGAAAAGAGGGCTTTTGGGGGCAATAAGCAGCCTCTGACCAACCTGATAATCCAGGTTGTTGCTGACAATTGCGCTTAATGGTGCCTTCTCTGATGAAGAAGGGAGAGGACTGACGAGGCAGCCAGGACAAGGGAAGGGAGAACAGGGTTCCGGACAGGTGCAACGGCTCGGGCAGAAGCCTAAAAGTGCGAGCAAACTCAGTACATTTGGAGAACTGAAGAAATCATGTCACCAGATGATAAAAGCAAGTGCGTGAGAGGTGAGGCGGGTCAGGCAGCAAGGAATCAAGCTGTGGAGGACCCTTTACCATGGGAGGGGCATGGGCTGCATCTAAGCATAACAGAGACCCACTGGAGAGTATTGGCAGGATAGTGACATGACCAGGCTTGCATTTTGGGAAACTCATTCTGGTCGCAGGGTGGAGGATGCATTGGGCTGGAGAAGGGCAACGCTGGAGGCGGGGAGACCCAGGGGGAGGCTCCCGGAGGCTGGCAAGCGGCTGACACTGGCAGGCCCTGCCTCTCCCTGGAAGGCTGATGAGGGATGGCTTCCAACAGTGCTGCTCAGAGGGCTTGTCTGCATGAGACCCCAAGCTTCCCAGAACCTAATGCAATGCACTCCTTCCTTCACTGAGAGAGTCTTCCTACAAAAATTGTACCCGTGTACATATAACCAGCTGAATTAGACATGTGCTTAGGGATATATGTGCTTTACACCCTTGTGTAAAGCAAGCTCCTTCCTTCTTTGTGGACCAGTGGTTCTCAACCTTGGCTGCACATTAGAATCACCTGGGAATCTTTTTCAATTCCTCCGGAATGAGGCCCAGAAATCAGGATTTGAAAAAGGTTCCCAGGTGATTCTAATGTGCAGCCAAGGTTGAGAACCACTGTTGTAGACCAATGAGAGTTTGCAGCCCAACACCAACCTAAGGACCACACTTTGAATATCAGTGGTTTCAGGTGAGAGGACCCTGAATTCCTCATGGAAGGCTGCCTTCTCGGACCAGGGAAAGGTTGGTTTCCCTGTGTCTGCTGCAAGCCTTACTATTCTTAGTTGCTCTAGCATCCAATGCCAACCCACTGCCCCTCTCCAGCGGTTACCTGTGGCCCTGGGCAGAGGGCCAGCTGCTGATCAGCTTGTCCAGGAGTGGCGAACTCCCAGGTGTCCAGCCTCACCACCCAGCTGGAGTCCTGGGACCTTACAAAGCCTGCTTAGCCAAGCTCTTTTCAGGGACAGCGGGGACGGCAGACGACTGGCTAAGGGGAGCTGTGGCATTAACTCCTGGGCAGCTTCTTAGTTCTTCAGTCATTCTGACAGGGAAGAGTGAAGGGACCCTGGGAAAACTTAGACAAGAGGGGCTCCCCGGCCCCGGACGGGGCCACTGTGCGCACACACTTTCTGGCCAGGCCAATTCTGTCCCCGTCTGGGCTGCCTCCTGCCCGCTGCAAGCTCTTCCAGGAAAGTGTCCAGACTCATCCTCTCAGCTTCCCCAGCGCCCCTCGCCCTGCCGCCCAGAGTGTGGCCACAAGTGTCCCTCTCACTGCCAAGCACTCTTCAAGCAGCTTCACATGCATTAACTCATTTATTACTGATCCCCACGAAGCACTTGTAGAATCAATTCATCAGTTCGCTTCGTGCATCGATGCTTGCCTCTTCATCAGCTGTCCACACACCCTCGGCAAGGGCGGGCCTCAAGGAACGGAGGCCTCAGTTTGAGCTCAAAAATGAAAGTAACCAGTTCAAGTAGCACTTCAACCCCATGTCAGCACAGGCTCCATTGGAATATCCAGTGGCCAACTTAGCAGTCAAGCTGCCTAAAAGAGGAGTTCCAGACAGACTAAGCAGGACTCCAAGGACATTCTGGGTCTGGGGAACCCGCGGTGCACAGGAGACGGACTCTCAGAGCAGCCTCTTCTAAGGGCCTTACCTGCTCACTGGACAGATGGCATGTCTGAGGCCAAGAGGGGGAAGTTGCTCAAAGTGACAAGTAAGACCCAAGGTGACACCAAAGATGGCAGAGCTGAAACTGGGCATTGTCCCAAGGCACTGCCTGTCTTCCTGCCTTGCCCTCCAGTGCCTAGGAAAGTGCTCCCCGTAAGGAAGAAGCTGGTGCCATCCCAATGAACCTCTGGGTACATGTTGGACCCAAAGGTGGACATCAGCCCCCACTGACGGCCTTTGGTAGCACTGACCAAGAGCAGGGCGGGAGCACACAGGATCCTGCTTCTGAAAGCCACCCTGAGAAATCAGTGTGTCTGGGAGCACAGGGGAGCAGAGCAGGCTGGCCACCCTCCCAGAGAGCTGACCCCTCCATCAGAGGCCAGGCCCCCACCACAGCCACCACAGGGACAGCCAGTGCTGGGCACTTCCACCCTGGCTGGCTGAGCCCCGGCCCCCACCCACCCCTCATCTCCAGCTTTGTGTTTTTGTGGAGCCTGGGACTTGGGAGGGTGGGAGCCGGGGGGACCAGAGAGCAGTGAATGAAATTCTTTGTTTGAGAAAGCCGAGAGCCGCGCGCCTGCAAGCCCGGGAGAAGCATGTCATTTTGCTGGAAACGCGATTTTCCCTAACAAGTACAGAATTCTACATGACATGTTGAAAAGTGTATCTCTTTGAGAAGCTGCTCTGTATCGCAGAGGCATCGCCAGGACAGAACCATGTAATGTAGCAGTTGCCATGGCAATGCCTCGTTTTCCATAGACAGGGAAATCAGAGTGGCTAAGTCGATTGAGAGGCCCCAAATAATGTCTCCAGAGCAGGCTGCATGAGATGCGGCTCTCGCTTTCGCAGCGCCTAGGGTGCTGTTTGGGGTCTCGGGCCACCTCCGATACGCTTCATGGGAAATCCACGGGCTGTCACGGAGCGCCTCCTCCTCTGTCAGAGGCTTGGTGACTGCAGGATGAGATCTGCTCAAGGCCACCAGACAAGGCCGTGCCAGGGCCAAGATGACCAGGCTCCTGCCTCCTCAGGCAGGTCATGCTCACAGCTGAGGGGACACCCTGCCTCCTACCCCACTGGTTCTGCTCCTTTGCCCCGCGTCCTGAAGCTAATTCAGATGAAAACATGTGCCCGCATTTGTCCACACAGGCAGAGCCACGCATGCCTGCCCATCCATGGACACGTGCTCCCGGGGCCGGCTCTCCAAGCATGGGGGCGGGGCCACACAGAGCAGGTGCTCCATCTGTGGGTGTGGCCCTACGTCCTACACACCCAAACACACCCTGGGGAGCCCTTAGTTCAGGGCACGTCGGTCTGTCATCCTATGGCTTGGCACAGTGTCTTGAACTCAACATGTACACACAGACACTCAGACACTCACACAGACACCCATACACACACAGAGACACATATAGCTACACAGTCAAACACAGACATACATAGAGAGACATACACAGACATACACAGAGACACACACAGATACACAGTCAAACACCACCACATACAGACACACCACACACACACACACACACACACACACACACACACACACACACGGTTCTGTCCCGACCCATAAAGCCCATAAGCATTATGCCTGGACTTGGCCAGGCCCCAGCGTAAGGCAGGGTAGCCCTTCTCACTCCCTCAGAAGGGGTGGGGGCAGGATGCTCAGATCTGGAGCCCATGGAGGAAGCACCCTCACCCCACATGGGCTCCTGCGTCAGCGCAGCGTGGCCTGTGCTCTCCACTCTCAGCCTCCGCACGTCCCCTGGCGCATGGGCCTCCGCCCGTGCCAGCTGGTTGTTGCTCACCCTCCTCTCCCAGGAGGTGCTGGCAGCTAGCGCCGAGCAGAAACAAGAGAAGCATCGCCCTGTTCTTTCATCTCCAGGCGCAGTTAGCAGGGGGCTGGGCGTGACGGTGGGGGGAGGCAGGTGCCCCCTCAGCTTCCCAGAGGAAACATTTTATGAAACTGTCAGAGATGTAATAGAACTGTCAGAAGTACAGGAATCAGCTACACAGATTACAAAAACATATGTCAGGGACCTATTGGTTTCATGACAGTGTGAAAATCACAATTTTTCTGTCAAGATAGAAAGTAGAAACAGAGAAAAGCCGGGAGCACTTGAGCGTGCACCCGCTGAGACTGGTGAGCCCCATGGAGGTGGGTCCTGGGCAAAGTCCCGCCCCTTCCCCTTCCCTTCCCTCCCCTTACCCCCCCCCCACCCCCCACCCCCCCCACACACACACACAGGAACCAGTGGCAGGGGCTCCTCCACCCCCACCCCTGGGGACAATGGCCACACGCCTCCAGTCCCCCATGTCTGACACAGTAAGGATGCGCTTCTCGCTGCCGGGTCAGCGACTCCTGGCCTCGCCTCCCGCTGGTGGCTGTCCTGTCCTCCAGGGACGGCAGGCTTCAGAGAGTCCCAGACACCAGCCAGGTCACCATCGGCCTGGCTGCTGGGCGGAGGAAGAGCAGCCACAGCCCAGCTGCCTTGCTTTTCCCTCTTAAGGTCATGAGGAAGCCAGTGTGGGCCCTGCGGGGGGGGTGGGGGCGGGGGAAGGGTGGAGAGGCTGGGAGAACCAGGTCTTGAGGGAACCACGTGCTATGAAAGTGACCCACAGGTCCCGGCCTCCCAGCCACCACTCATGGGCTCTAGGGTCCCCGCTTCTTGAAGAGCTTCGTGTCCCAGGCCAACCAGCCGCAGTTGGGGTTCCTGGGGGCTGTAGCCAGAGTCTGGGTGGAGGCCTCCTCCTGCCACGGCTGGGAGGGGGTGACAGGTTTGATTGCCCGTCAGCACAGGGAACACCTCAGAGGATGGGAAAACACGGAGACTCGCTGTGGGGTCAGACAGGCCTGGGTTTGAACCTCAGACCCAGAGTCTGTGTGCCCGTGGCCAAAGCACCTGGACACCTCCAAGCCCTGATCTCCTGGAATTTTTGTGGAGATGAGAGCATTTACGTGTTGGACCCACCACGAGGGTTTTATAAAACACTGGATGTGCATTCGGGTCCCCGGGAGGGGCTGGCTCCGTGCCTCCCCCTTCCACGGCAATCCACGGGGCCTCCTCCCTGCAGACCCGGCTGCCATTGAACAGATTTTACATTGAGAACATTGCCGAGCACTTGTCCTCCTCTGTAAAGTGGGAATGACAGCTACACCTCACACTCTCGCCTGGACGCAGAATGAACCCCTGGGATCCTGAGGCCCTTCCCGCTGGCCTTAGTCTGGGCCTTCCAGAAGCAGGATTCAGGGAGAGGGCTTCCGTAGGGGACCGCCCCGAGAGAAAACGGGGAGGGCATCGGAAAAGGCTGGTGAGGCGCAGGTCACAGTGCAGGTCTGACCATGAGTATGGAGAGGAGGAGGGCACAGGCCTGCAAGGGAAGGCCTGGCAAGGCCAAAGCCCTGGCCAGCGCACGTTCCTTGTCGCCTGCGACATCCCTGCCACACTGTCAGGAGCAGCTGGGGGTGGGCGGAGCCCAGCCGCTGGGCCAGAGTGGTTGTGCTCCCCCCACCCCCAGTGGCAGGTGTGAAAGCCCCGCCTCCCCACTCTCCCCAGGGTGACCCACATGCAGTCCTCTGCCTGAGCCCTCTCCTCTGCTCTTGGCCTGACTAACCCCAGTCTGTCCCAGTGAGTCTCAAGTAGAGGTCCCTTCCTCCAGGAATGAAGAATCTTTGTCCTCCCCCACCCCACCCCACCCCACCCCCCTCCCCCCAACGCACACACACTACATAGGTCAGAAGGGCAGCAGACATCGGTAGGTATCTGCCCTGCCTTAGCCTAAGCCCAAATCCAGGGCACTGGGCCCAGGCACTGGTGTGCCAGAAACAGGCACTCAGGACCCTTCTTGATGCAGCTCAGGAGAGTCCAGGAAGCAGGTGTCCCCAGCACGGAGCACTTTGAGTCACCAAGCATCACCCTAAGAGGGACATCTGGCTCATCCACTTGACAGTCCCCCTACTGTACCAAGGCTGAGTGAGTTACCAGCTGGCAAAGACATTGATCCCCTTCCCTTGCAATGGCCAGAGCAGGCCCAGGGCACCCAGAACACCTGAGCTGGTCTCCTGGCTATGGGCAGCCTTGCCTGTGCACCCTAACAGGTTATATAATATTTATCCCTCTCGATGACATCACAAAAACAGGTCAGAAGGCACCAATTCTAGTCCAACCCATTATACAGATGAAGAAACTAAGGCCGAAGAAGAGAAAGGGCACTTCCTAAGAGACATCAAAAAATGAAGAGGTCGGGGTTCTCATCCAGGGCCGCTGCTGGGTCCCCATCCAGACACCTCAGCTCTGCTCCTACCAACCTCAGCCCTTGTCAGCTCCAGCTCCAGCCGGGCCTTCATCCCCAGAGCAGCGCCCCTCCTTCCATCAAGGCCCGGAGACCCCCAGTCCCTCCTGACAGCTTCGGCCACGAGTGAGCTCATCTCCCTGGCAGCTGTCTCCACCTCTCTGATTTCCGTCTCGATGGGGAAGGCATCATGCCGGAGTAGGATGTGAGCTAATAAATATGTATGCAGGATTTTTATTACTTAATAGTTGTAAGGTTAATCGTCGTGGTGAACGCCTATATTTAATGTGTCAATGGAGCTGCAAAATGCCAAACTGAATAGCTTTAACACACATTAGTTCTACTTGTGAATCTACAAATAGGAACCTTGTCAGAAAAGTATTCAAACCAAGATCAGTATTGATTTTGGTCCTCAGGAAAGGCACTGGGCTGTGACAGTTTAAAATGATAAATGTCTAGAGAATTATTTGCCCGTATTGATAAAAAGAGGCAGATATAAAGCTGACAGTCTCGGAGGCGTCGCCACTGAGTGAGGGCAGCGCGTCTAACGTTGTTAGGGCTCCGAGCTAATCTCCCTTTGGATATGGAGGAGATCCGCGTGTGATCCGGCCCTGCCCTGAGACTGGGCTTGTATTTGCAAAGGAGGGGCTCTGGGAGCTTGTGCAGCGGGCTCCCGGTTCCGGCCCTGACCCCCACCACCACATTTTGGAGGGTAGCATTCTGCAAGGACCCCAGGGTCTTTCATTCGTCGCTCCCCGCCTGCTCATTAGCCTTCTACAGCTCAGAAAGCAAAACTGAAGTCCTCAGCCAGCCTTCGTGCTCTTGTCTCGAATGCCACCACCTCCCGCCCCACCTCCTCACTCAAAGCTCCCTCCCCTCACGGGGCTCTGTGCCAGCAAGACTGGCGGTCGCAGCTCCTATGAACTCCCCTCAAAGGCCTCTCGCATACCATTTCTCGCCTGAATTGAGCCGCCTTCCATTTTAGTTGTCTGAAGCGGATACTTTCCCCAGGATAGCCCGACCCCACCTGCTCTTCATTCTCTACTCCAAGGCCATTGTGACTCGAGCAAGGGTGGGACCAGCCAAGACCCTCCCCTTAACCAGACTCCAGCCAGGCTCCTGTGAATCCCCTTCCCAACTGGACCTGGACTTCGGGCTTCCGTGCTCATCTCTGCACTGTCCAATTTCAGCAAGAATCCTGCTGGGTTCTATTTAACCAGAACCCATCACCTCCAGATCAGATGGGGTTCCTCATCCTCCCCCTCTCCCAGGTGATGTCTGGCCACCCTGGCCGGCCTTCAGCAGGAATCTTGTTAGGACAGTTTAGCCAGAATCCCTGCCCCCCAGCCCTGATGCTTCCTCTTAGTAATTTTCCATCCATGGACCCCCTGCTCATGTTGTAACCTGTGTTGAGCCCAATCTCTGGCACCTACTACAAAACCCCACCACAGTAGCCACCCCTGAGAAGAGGCTGACTTACCTTCTTTAACAAGTGTCATGAGTAAGTTTTTCTTTAACACTGGACATCGACCTAAAAGGGTGTCCCCCTCTCTCTCAGTCTCCTGACTCTGTGGTATTTTCCCTCTGAGCCTATTTCACTAGCTGGTAGATGTGTTTATATGGTGCTTAAGTTTTGTCTGTCTCCCCCAAACCCAACGTAAAGACAGTTTGTTTGTTTTGTTCATCACTGTGGAATAGCATCTGGCACAAGGAAGGTGTGAAATAAGTGTTTGTTGAGCAAATGAATGAATGAATGAATGAATGAATGAATGGAGTCCATCATCCATCCTCCAGCTCAGTCCTCTCTCCTCTTCAAACTGACTCAGGACCTTGCCAGTTCTCTCACCATCCTCTCCTCTGATCAAAACCTTCCAAGGCTCCCTGTGTCCTAACGACCAGGTTTGAACTCCTCGGGCTGAACTGCAAAGCCGTGCCCGGCCTGGGCCATGCCCCAGGCCCCACCTCTTCCCTCTCTTCTGAATCTGGGGCTGAGTTTCCACTCCCCGCCTGCTGCCCAGGACCTGGCTGCCCTCTTTGCATCGCACCTCAAGACTGGGCTCCTGGTGTACAGCCCACTTGCCCCAGGCACAGCTTCATGCTCCCTGACGTCACGGATGGCTCCCAGTTCTGAGGCCACCCCAGGCCTGCACCAGCACAGAAGAACCGGCCGTGTCTGATCCCTGCTCGTTTCGCTCAGGAACCCAGTCACAGGCACTCGTGTTCACATCTGCTGCCACCAAATGGTGTTCCTGGTGCTATTTTAAAGCACCAGCTCATGGAGACTCTTCCCTCCGGAATGTCCTGCTCTCCTTCCCGCCCTGGTCTCTGCCATCCCTGCTTCGCGAGCGGACTGCTGCACAGCAGCAGCAGAGGTGCCTGCAGGGCATGCTGGCTTTGCCTCCCGAAGCATCACCTGGAGGAAGAATGTGGAGCGTTTGCAGGAAGAGGGCGAACCACGTTCTCAGTGAGAAGCCCAGGATCCCCGGAGAGTCCTGAATGGGGAGAGATTCCTCCGCAGAGATCTCCGGAGAGTCCTGAATGGGGAGAGATTCCTCCGCAGAGATCTCCAGAGAGTCCTGAATGGGGAGAGATTCCTCCGCAGGCCGAGGAGACGTCCTTGAGTGCAGGGCGGAGAGCAGAAGAGATGTTCCCCCAGGAGGGGGCCTGCCCACTGACCCCAGGAACAAGTAAGAGCCGAGAGGTGGCTCTGTGGGGACTCATGGGGCCCAGGACCCTGGCAGCCCCAGGAAGGAACCTGCACCCTAGATAGGACTGGATGCTGGCAGAGAGCAGGCTACACCCTGAAGGGGCCACACAGGCGGGGAGAGCAGGTCCTGGGGGTCTGCAGAGTAATGGCAGAGGGCCCTCCCTCTGATGCCCAGACAGGCTGACCAGTGCCAGCTGGGAGGCAGGAGGACAATCCGGGAGGAGCTGCAGTGAAGAGTGTCTGCCAGCCTCATGGGATGGGCCATGTGAGCCATAGGAAACAGAGATGAACGATGTGCCTGGGGGGTGACAAAGAATCATAACCATAACCCCCCCGGACCAGGCACTGTGTTCCTTCCTCCCTGACACTCCACACCTGCCCAGGTAGGTGCCAACAAGAATAGGTGGCTTTGCGACCCCGGCGGGCCGGCCCCCTTGCCCTGTGGGAGATGCCTCGTGCCCTCTTCGCTCAGGAGGAGACAGAGCGCTGGTTAGCAGTGGGTTCCCAGGAGGAGCAGGGGATGAGCACACCGCAAGAGACCGCTCACTGCCCCAGCGGGGACGGCAGGCAGGCCCAGCGTCTCCGTGCTCATGCCAGGGCTCCCGGGGCAAGGGCAGCAGGAGGCCAGGCATGTCCTGGACCTCCTTCCACAGAGCAGCTGGGCCGTCTGACTCCCGGGGCTCCTGTCCACTCCCTGAGCTTCTCCCTCAGCCGCAGGGAAGACCTCGGCACGACCTGGGGCAGGTCCTCAGGGGCCTGGAGAGACCCAGAGTCAGTGACTTCCGGTGCAGCTGTGGTGCTCAGGCCCAGAGAGGGCAAGCCGCTTGCCTGGAGTCACACGGTGGCTCAGCAATCTGACACCACACACCAGGCCCCTTGCCCCCCCAGGAACTTACCCCTCCTAGCACCCCAGCACCTCGGGTGTGTTTGTGTCTCCATGTGACTGTCAGGCCTCCGCAGCCACACAAGCTACCATGACAACTGTAGAGGGGCACGCAGCTCCAGCCGCTGAGCACTGCACAGGGAGCCAAGACCTGGGTGCTAGCCCCACCACCGCACGTCCCCTTCCTGGGCCTCCAGGGCCTCAGAGGACAGCTTCTCGGGTCAAAAGGGAGGGTCATGGGCTGGATCAAAGCATGTGAGTGTGGTGTCGGGGTCAAAGGTGGCAGGTGGAGGGTAGGAGTGGGGAGGAGGGGGCCCTATGAGAAAGGGGTCCGGAATCCCACCCTACTGCCTTCACCCAAGTGGCTCTGCTCTCATCTGGGGCCTCTGCTTAGGGTTTACCCAAAAAGCACATGACTCTGTGCACCCTCTGTCCCCAGGAGGCAGACTCTTTAAGGGCTGTAGTGCGGCTCAGTGGTAGGAGCGGTATGAGGGCAAAGGGTCTCCGACAGCCTTTCACTGTGACACCCTCAGCTTCTGAACCATCCGCTGAGCCAGGGCCATGTTGTGAGAAGTGAGAGAAACGTAGACACTGGCCCTCGCTACAAGGGACACATGAGCTCCAAGGCGGCTGCTGAGCAGTTAGGAGAGGTGGCTGTGCCACCTGGGAAGAGAGGTAGCATCGCTTCTTCTCTAAATGGCCACAATGGGAACCTTGGGCCTGGCAGAACCAGCCCCAGCTGCAGGCTGTGCCGGGAGGGGCTGCGGGGACAGGCTGGGTGAAGCCAGCACAGACCGGAGAGCAGGCCGGCCCGGCAGCGGTCGGGGAAATGGGTGTTCCCGTGGTCCTGAATGGCCAGACCAGCAAACCCCCCAGGCCTTCCCCAGCCTCCCCAAGGCACGGCCTGAGACAGAGTGGAGGGTCAGACAGGCAAACGTTTCCAAGACCCCACAGCCGGGAGCAGAGGGGCCTGGAGCCTAAGTAAGTGAAGTGGAGGAGACGATGAGGTTTGTCCTCCTGGGAGCCTGAGTCTCCACCCCAGAGCAGGCAGGGAGACCACAGCAGACCAGAGGCTGATGGCCAAGAGGTCGGCTCAGCAGGTATGGGCACCAGGAGGAGGTGACCGAGGCTCACCTGAGGCTGAGGCAGGGAGCTGGGCTCCCCGTTCAGAACTGACCATCAGCTGGACCAGGACCAGGAGAGCAGACCCCCTGAGCAAGGGGCCTCCCTGCTGAAGCCCTGGGTGGGCCTGGGAGGGGGCTTTGGCTGTCAGGCCCCAGCTCCGGTCAGCGCTTTCTGAGGGTTGTACCCACTCCATCCAGGCATCCTCACACTCTCAAGCCTCACTCCCACAGCACAGCCCCAGCTACGCTCCCAAAGGGAGGTTGCATCCAGCACAAGAAAGGTAGTTACCAAACAGGCCCATATTCAAGGGGGGACCAGATCCGGTTTCCCGAATCTCATACCAGTGGTGCATGGACCCCGGAGAGCCTGCACAGCCTCGAAGCCAGTGAGGGCCCAGCCCTCCAGCACAGGGGACTGTTCTTCACCTCTTCTCCCCCGAACCAGAATGAGTGAGAGCAAGGCTGCTGTGGCTGGAGTGAGCAGGCGGGGCTGACTCCTGCCTACCTCCTTCCCCTCCCTAACCCTGCTGTGGAACCCAGGGCCCTCGGAACATGGTTTGGAAACCAATGGCCTAGTTCAGCCCCCCATTTTACAGATAGAAAAATGGAGTCACTGTGAAAGGAAGGGGTCATTCAAAGCCACACAGCCATTCTGGAGAAGAGCTAAGGATGTAGGACACCATGGGAAGGGTGGAGCCCTGAACATTCTCTTTCCAGTATCAGAAAACCATGGTCCATCACGTGTGGACAAGCGACCCCGTGGTCCCACACAGTCTGGGCCAGGCCCTCCCCTTGGGGAAGCTGAGCGCTCCTTCCCGGTAAAGAGAAAGTCCTCTGGCCACGGCAGGCGCTGCTCCTGTCCCGCAGGCTCCCGGCTGGGTGTCTCCCTCCCCTCGCTTCCAAGTCTGAGCAGGCTCAGCCCCAAACAGCTCCCAGACACGGCCTTGCCCTCACGCCTGCTCGTAATTACCCTGTGATAGATGTCGGCATAGCTGCTAAAGGTATCTGCGTGCAGGCTTTATGGTCATTTTCCAACAGCCTAGACCTTTTAAACTCTCTTGTGGGAGCAGGTTAAGATGATTATGCAGATGGATGGACCCTGGTGCAATATTATGTCAGCGATGGAGATGTAGGAGCTGCAGACGAGGCGCGATTACCGCCAAGAGGAGCCTGCTGCCACCAGCTGAGACAGAGGGACCTGCGCAAGCACCTGGGCTCCTGGAGCACCACACACACACTCACACACTCACACTCACTCACTCCTCCCCAACCTCTCTAGTTAGTCATCTGGCTAAAGGCAGACTCCGTTCCCATGGAAACATGAAATGTCAGCCATGTCTGTTGGGACACCAGGAAGGCACAGGTGTACAGGGAGGAGGGGCAGCCAGGACCCACGGAAGACCTGCCCCCAAGATTTCTTGGTGGGAATGGGAGTGGGACCCCACGGACAGCCCCAAGAGTGGCCCGGAAGGACCAGCATGCTGTGGTCAAGCCCTGGAGCAGGGTGATGTCGCCCATAGAGGCGTTGCTGCCATAGCTCTGTGCACCTTCTAGAGATGCTGCGCACTTGACTGTGTGCTTCCCTGAAAAGCAAGGAAGAAGAACGGGCAACCACACACTCAAGTTCCAATGGAAGAAAAGAAACTCCCCCTTCTCAACCCTCTTTCTCTCGGCTCTGAGGGCGAGAGAGATGTCTCCCAACAATTTCCTTGCAGCACCTCTCGGTCAGAGGCACAATAACTAGCTTCTTGGGGATGAGTCACCTAACGCTGCGTCTTCAGCACCAGCCGAGGGCGTGACGCCAGCTCGGAGCTAAAGGAGACCGTTCTCCCGGAAGAGGCAAGCGGCAAGGTGAGGAGAGGCGGATCCAGGAAGGTCAAGGACAGACGCTCTGGAGGGCGGGTGGATACCAGGACCTGCTACAACCCTCTAGAACAGCGGTTCTCAACCTGTGGGTCGCGACCCCTTTGGGGTTCGAACGACCCTTTCACAGGAGTCTCCTAAGATCATCGGAAAACACACATATAATTACATATTGTTTTTGTGATTAATCACTATGCTTTAATTATGTTCAATTTGTAACAATGAAATTGTTACCACAACATGAGGAGCTGTATTAAAGGGCTGCGGCATTAGGAAGGTTGAGAACCACTGGTCTAGAGCTAGAATTCCTCTTTGCGGACTGCAGAGAGGTGACAGTGGTCGCCTGTGAGAGCAGCCAGCAGGGCAAGTATCCCGTATGCAGGGGAAGGTGGAACCACATGCTTGGAAGGCCACCAAGCGGAGGTAGGAATTGTCTGTGCCAGGTGCCTGGTAATAATCGGGTCCAACACAGCAGTGACTGTGAGCAGCAGAAGAAACATTCACAGGCTCGCTGCCCCTGGCCCACCTGGCCTTGGTCTTGGTAACTAACCCTGAGACCACCGTGACTGGGTGGATGGAGGCTGCTGCTATGCTGGCACCTGTGTCCGGGCTGGCTCAGGACGGGTGAGCCTGGGCCTGAGGATGGACAGCCATGGAGCTTGGGGACAGGGGCAGGGGAATCAGGACAAGGTTGGCACCGCCTTTCCCATCAGGATTCTATTCCGTGCCTGAGTAAAGGGGCCCACGCCACAACCCGCATCTCCCAAAGCCGGGAACTGGAGGCAGAGAAGAGAAATGGACTCTCTGCTGGTGCGGGAAGCGGAAGCCTAGCACCACCTCACATCTCCATCCCCTGTGATTAGCAGCTCTCCTTGGCCGAGCTTCCCCAAGCGCCAGGCACTGTCCTGAGTCACTTGCGTGCAGTTCATCCTCTCTGCTCCTTACATCAAGCCTGCAAGGGCCATGTAATTACCCCCATTTTACAGGCGGGGAGACTGAGGCTAAGACAAGCAGTGTAACTCCCCCAGGGTTCCCCGAGAAGGCTGGGGTCTGGCCCGGCACATGGAGCCTGGTGCCCCAAGAGAATCCGCATCAGAGGGCCCAGCCTTTGGAACCAGGTGCATCAGGGCTTGGATCCCAGTGCAGCTGCTTGCTTTCCATGTGACCTACGCTGAGAGATTCAATGACTCTGGGCCTCCGGTTCTTCATCTGAAAGTTGGTGTTAATCATGCCCGTGTCCAGAGTCCTTGCAAGGCGGATGGGGCTGTGCAGGAAGTGCCCCTGGACCACAGCGGTGGCGGCTGGCTGGGGACGGGCACCTCGGGGAGGGCAGGGCCGACTGCCTAGTGTGTCTCTGCACCCAGGGCGTCTCAGACGGCCTGGAACTGAATAAGCAGCTCTGGAGTGAGCGTGGGCTTCTCCCTGCTGAAAAGCAGTCTGTGCTCACAGAAAACATGAGAACTGAACACAGGCATTTTGAAAGTGTCACACCTAAATCCCACCTCTGAAAACTAATCACTCTTCTGCTTTCTCTGACCAGTAAATGTGAACTCCTCACCTCCCAGCCACGACTCCTGCCACTCATAGCTTGGCCAGAGACCTCCAGTCAAGCTGAGCCTCCTCCGTGCAAGCCTCCTCCATGTGAGCCTCCTCCCTGCGAGCCTCCTCTGTGCCAGCCTCCTCTGTGACAGCCTCCTCCATGCGAACCTCCTCCATGTCAGCCTCCTCCATGTCAGCCTCCTCCGTGACAGCCCCCTCCGTGTCAGCCTCCTCCGTGCCAGCCTCCTCCATGCAAGCCTCCTCCGTGTCAGCCTCCTCTGTGCCAGCCTACTCTGTGCCAGCCTCCTCCGTGTCAGCCTCCTCTGTGCCAGCCTCCTCTGTGCCAGCCTCCTCTGTGCCAGCCTCCTCTGTGCCAGCCTCCTCCGTGACAGCCTCCTCCATGTGAACCTCCTCCATGTCAGCCTCCTCCATGTCAGCCTCCTCCGTGTCAGCCCCCTCCGTGTCAGCCTCCTCCGTGCCAGCCTCCTCCATGCAAGCCTCCTCCGTGTCAGCCTCCTCTGTGCCAGCCTACTCTGTGCCAGCCTCCTCCGTGTCAGCCTCCTCTGTGCCAGCCTCCTCTGTGCCAGCCTCCTCTGTGCCAGCCTCCTCCATGCAAGCCTCCTCCGTGACAGCCTCCTCCGTGCCAGCCTCCTCCGTGCCAGCCTCCTCCATGCCAGCCTCCTCCATGTCAGCCTCCTCCATGTCAGCCTCCTCCGTGACAGCCTCCTCCGTGACAGCCTCCTCTGTGACAGCCTCCTCTGTGACAGCCTCCTCCGTGTCAGCCTCCTCCGTGACAGCCTCCTCCGTGACAGCCTCCTCTGTGACAGCCTCCTCCATGTCAGCCTCCTCTGTGCCAGCCTCCTCCATGCCAGCCTCCTCCATGTCAGCCTCCTCCATGTCAGCCTCCTCCGTGACAGCCTCCTCCGTGACAGCCTCCTCCGTGACAGCCTCCTCCATGTCAGCCTCCTCTGTGCCAGCCTCCTCCATGCGAACCTCCTCCATGTCAGCCTCCTCCGTGCCAGCCTCCTCCGTGCCAGCCTCCTCCATGTCAGCCTCCTCTGTGTCAGCCTCCTCCGTGCCAGCCTCCTCTGTGTCAGCCTCCTCCGTGCCAGCCTCCTCCGTGTCAGCCTCCTCCGTGTCAGCCTCCTCCATGACAGCCTCCTCCGTGCCAGCCTCCTCCGTGCCAGCCTCCTCCATGTCAGCCTCCTCTGTGTCAGCCTCCTCCGTGCCAGCCTCCTCTGTGTCAGCCTCCTCCGTGCCAGCCTCCTCTGTGTCAGCCTCCTCCATGTCAGCCTCCTCTGTGTCAGCCTCCTCCGTGCCAGCCTCCTCCATGTAAGCCTCCTCTGTGCCAGCCTCCTCTGTGCCAGCCCGTCTGAGTACAGACTGAGGAGCTGCCTCCCTCCCACCTGCCCCGCCTCTGCCGCCCACCAGCCCTCAGCCCCACCACAATCAGGAGTGGGGGCCGCTCAGCGGTGGGGCCTCAGAGCTGCCACATCTCCTGAGGAATGTGACCAACTAGACCAGGGGTGGGCAAACTTTTTGACTCGAGGGCCACAATGGGTTCTTAAACTGGACCGGAGGGCCGGAACAAAAGCATGGATGGAGTGTTTGTGTGAACTAATATAAATTCAAAGTAAACATCATTACATAAAAGGGTACGGTCTTTTGTTTTTTTTAGTTTTATCCATTTCAAATGGGCCGGATCCAGCCCGCGGCCGTAGTTTGCCCACGGCTGAACTAGACCCTTCAGCACAGAAGGCTCATGGGGAGGGAGGGGCTTGACCTG
This sequence comes from Myotis nattereri, assembly GCF_964212035.1. Lineage (NCBI taxonomy): Eukaryota > Metazoa > Chordata > Mammalia > Chiroptera > Vespertilionidae > Myotis > Myotis nattereri. The sequence continues at coordinate 13,341,466 of NC_138088.1, forward strand.
CTCACCCAGAGATGCTCCCCAGAGGTGCTCCTGCCGGAGCATGGCCCATGGCCCTTCATGGCCTGGTCCTGCCAGCCCCTCACTGCTTCCCGCCCCCTCCGCCATGCACCCGCCACACCAGACAGCCACATCGGTCCACACTGTCAGCCCCCTTTGCTGCCTTAGTCCCTCAACACAAAGTGCTCTTCTCCCTTCTGGGCCTGACTTCTTGTCCCTCCTTCAAGAGCTCACTCAGGGGTCACTTCTTTGAAGCCAGGAAGCTTCCACAGGCCCCCAGCATTGGCGCGCTGGCCTTACCCTGTGCCCGCACCCCGGGCTCGCGTCCTCTGCAGTCTGAGCACCCTGTTCTCACACTCTGGTCCTGTCAGGCCAGGAGCTCCGGGAGGGCATCAGGCGGTGTGGGTGACGGGAGGACAGTCTGCCACCTCTCGGGAAGTCCAGTGGTGAGCATCTGGCCCCAGTTCTGGACAATCCACCTGTAAGACACAGCTATGCCTCCCAGTTTCTAGAACAGGGCCCGGGGGAGAGTGGGGCTCACTGAATGGCCAGTGGGAGGGAGGGAGGACTTAAGGAGAGGACAATGGGTGGGTGGACCACAGGATGCTGAGTGCGACTTTCCCATGGGTCCCAGGCTGGCTGCTCAGGCCCACAGAGGTGATGAAGGAGCAGCCATAAGAGCATGCCAAGCAGGCTGGGCTGGCTGCTCCCTGCAGGCCCACCTCCAGCCCCTTCCTCCTCTTCTCACCCTGTCCTCAGCGAGGAGCACAGCGGGGCTGGGAGCTTGGCCTGCGGAGGAGCGGAATCATGGTGAGAGGACGCTCTTCTCCAGGCCGAGCAGAGTGGAGAGAATCATTCCCAGAGGCAGGGATGCCCAGCAGGAGAGGAGGCTGGTGCATCACCCCCAGCTGGATGCTGGCTGTGCAGAAGTGTGAACGTGGGCTTGGGGAGTCCTTTGGGGAGCTTAGCCTATGTCTCCTGGGATTTGGAGTGGCAGTGAGCACAGGAAGGGGCGCCTTTGTGTCTGGCAGTTTCTCCAGGAAGGAGGCTTGCTGAAGAGATCTGGTGGACCGCTGGGGGCGGGATAGGAGGCCAACTCATCCCATTCCACTGATGGGCAATGACCAAAGCGAAAGGTCTCAGAACTGCCCATTCCTGGAGATGCAGGGGAGGAGAGGTAGGGTTTCAGATGAGCAGACATTTCTCCTTCCCCACCAAGGAGGGGGCTTAGACACGGCTGGGGCACTGAAGCTTCAGGCCAGGCCAGACCAGAGGAGGTTCTGACATCTGAAAGGGGTCAGAAGCCAGGGACTGCCCACAACGTTGTGAGGGACAAAGAAAAGATTGAGTGGGGGGGGGGGGTAAAGGAAAACCATGTCCTGACCAGTGCCCACTGAGCTGGGACCCTTCACCCAACCAGTCACAGAAGGGAGGAAGGGAGGGAGGTGAAGGGGTGTGGAAAGAGGGAGAGGAAGGAAGGAAGGAAGGAAGGAAGGAAGGAAGGAAGGAAGGAAGGAAGGAAGGAAAGGAGGGAGGGAGGGAGGGAGGGAGGGAGGGAGGGAGGGAGGAAGGAAGGAAGGAAGGAAGGAAGGAAGGAAGGAAGGAAGGAAGGAAAGAAAAAAGGAAGCAGAAGGGGAGACAGACTTGCCTTGGAAGCCCAGGCTGGGAAGCAGGTACCTGGGCGCCCCCATCCTGCCCACTCTCCTGCGGCCACACCAAGCCCAGCCTCTCAGCGACTGCACAAGGGCTCCTCTGATGCCCAGAACGTGGGCCCTTGTGTCCCAGGAAAGGGTCTGGCCGGTGTTCTCACCCCACGACACATCAGACTCACCTGGGGAGTCTTCTAAAGATATCCAGCCCAGACCTCACTTCAGATCCTGGACCACGGCTTGGAGAGGGGGCTAGAGATGGATCAACTGCAAAGGCCCCGGGTGATTCTCACGTGCAGCCAGGGGTGAGAGCCAGTGGGAACCAGAGGCGGTTCCCAAAGGGTGGTTCTTGCACCAGCAGCAGCAGCGTCACCCAGGAACTGGTATGAATGCAGATTCTCTGGCCCTGCCCCTTACCCACGAATCAGACACGCTGAAGTGGAGCCCTTCGATCTGTGCTGACAAGTGCTCCAGGGATTCTGACCCAGGTCAAAGGTTGAGAGAGAGGGTGAGGGAGGCAGAAGGTGAGGCTTGGGCGGTGGGATAGGAGAAGCAACCTTCCATCCAGGCCAGGTCCTCCTCTCCCCAGCTCTTCAGCTCCCAGGAGACCCGCCTGCAAGCCGGGAGCACTAGGCGACCTACACTAGAGAGTGGCTCATTACTCACAAAATGCTGAGCTCCCGTGAGCACCATCCATTTATTCACTCCAGCTTCCCAGGCACATGGGGAGTGAGGGAGCAGCCTGTGCTCCCATTAACCAGCTCTGATTAAATCCGCGGGCTCCTCCAAGGGCAGCGCCACAGTAATAATAATTTACTAATTGTCTCCAAGCTGGATTCACCCTCATTGTCCGTGGGCAAAAGAGAACAGTGAAAAGTCTCCCACATTCTGGGAGCTGAAGCTGTGCCCCTCCTCCAGCTTGGCGGGCTTCGGAGGAGGGTGCAGGTGGCAGGGGAGCTGCATGAAGGACCCGAGATGCAAAGCCGAAGGGAAGGGACAGGAATGAATGTCTTCGGGACGGTAAGGCAAACAGCGATGAGGGATCCCAGCGAACTGGCTGGCTGCAGGTGGGAGTCACACAGAAGCTCAGCCTACAGTGGTTGAACTCCCAGCTTCATCTTTTATCCAGCAACCCCCTTCTGCATCACCTCTTCCAGGAAGCCTTCCCAGGCTGCTGTGTAACGACACTGGTGTGAAACTACACACTAGGAATGAGTCCCCTCTGCACCCCTGAGCCTTACTTAACCCTGTTTTGCAGATGAGGAGTTAGGGCTCAGAAAGGTGCAGTAACGTGGCCAATGTCACTGGAGAGACGGCAGGATTAAAACCCAGGTCGGCGAGCACAGGGCTCTTCCCAGACACACAGCCAGACGAGCATGCAGGGAAAGTAGCTGTTTCTTCCAGGCACTTCCTCCCTACGTGTGATCTTTTCAACTGTTTTTAAGGGAATAAGTTGACAGGAGAGTTGTTTTGACTGCGGTGAAAGTCTTTAAAGAAAACAGTGCAAAAAACGAGCCTGGAAGCCAGCAAGCAGACAGAGGCACAGTGCTTCTAACACTCTCCCCAGCAGTGAGCAGGCCCAGCCGTCGCCGCCTGGCCCTGCCCCCGGCTCCCTCCTGCCATGTCCAAAGCCCCTTTTCTTCCTCGCAGCCCCTAATCTCCTGTTACCAGCTCCCAGACACACTTATGTGAGACTCGACAGCTCCCGGTCTAGACTGCAGACTCCTAAAGTCTTAATTGCTCTTTCGGCAGCGGAGAAGGCCTGCTTCTTCGTCAAGCAGCCAACCACTCCGCAAGCCCTCGTGGAGCTCCTAGGGGTACCAGGCTGTGCAGGGGGATCAGTGAGTCTGAGGATTTGATGGATCATCTGGGGTCAGAGGAGGACCGTTCAGACACTGCCTGGGCTGGGCCTCCGGCCAGATGCTACGCTTCCAAGGAAAGCAAGACCCAGGCCCTCTAGGTGCTTTATCAGCCCCGTGGGGGCTGCGGAGGGGGGTGGGGGGAGGCAGAGAGAGAAGCCCAGGCTGTAAAGGGACTCCATACATTGCCTTTCAACAGCCCGGTCCCGAGGCACCCTGGCCTCCAGCTGCCCCAGACCAAGGCTCCCTCAACACGTTCTCCCTCAACACATTCTTCTCCCTCCTGGACTGAGCACTTCCTAGGTGCTGGGTGCCGTGCTCACAGCAGGGAGAATGGACATGACGCCTGTGTTCCTTCAGTGGGAGGCCCACCTGTCCTCACTCTCATTCCCGCGCTAGGATTGGGTGCATTTAAGGATAGGTGTTCGCAGTAATGCTCCATGGGACCAGCACCCACTATCTGCTCTCTCCCGAGGCCTCCCTGTGAGTGGGTTCTGGCATCTCCTGCCCCGCCCCCCCCCCCCCCAGCCCACCTAGGTGCTGCTCCTCCTACAGCAGCTGCTCCAGGCCCAGTGCTGCCCTTTCTCCTCTGGGTCCCTCAGATGCTATTTGGTTGTCACCATCGGTCTTCACTCATGAGCTGTAACCACCGCCGAGCAATGAGCAATGTTCGTGTCTCCTGGGAACGACTCCGGCAGGGGGTCCAGGGCACCTTTGATGCCTGTCCCCGAGGACAGCCGGTTCTTCAAGGCTCAGTGGAACCACAGCCCCTCCTTGGCATTTAGGCAGAGAGAAGAGCTCTCCTTTGTCATCATTCTGGAAAGAATGGCTCCCTGGGGGCAAGGCTCTGCTTAGTCACAAACAGGATTGTCAGACTGAGAGCCATTTATTCATCTCACAATCGCCTAAGTGCCTCTGGTTTTTTAAAGAAGTTACCGTTTATGCACAGCATGCCAATCCTGTCACTCGCTCTGCCTTGAACCCCCACCACCACCCTCTGAGGAAGGTGGGCTCGGAGAGGGGACTCATTCAAGTCACCTGCGGTCAGGACACCATGAGTCCAGCCCCCACTGGCTCTGGGTCTCAGCCTGGGGCACCTGCCCGCAGCTTCTGCCTCTGCTGCCTCTGCCTTCACCCCCCTGCCTCTCCAGGCGGGGAAGTGTCAGCCTTGCTGCAGGCGCCTGGCCCTCCCTCGCTGTGGATTAACTACCTGAGGCCTCCCTCTCCAGCAGCCGCCACTGCGGCAGGCAGCGACTGCAGTCAGGATGAAATAGAGCCGCGGAGAAACCAGCAGAGCCGAGGCCATAAACCATCGCTCTCTGCCAGGAATCGCCGGTGCCTCTCACAGGAGGCGGTGGGGGTGACAGTGGAAGGATATGTCAGCTAGAATGAAAGCGGGGAGGGGGAAGGGTCCCTTCTGGCCCACACTGTACCCTGGGAGGGTGGGAGGAAGACGGAGAAAGGATGTTCTGCTAGACAGAGGCCAGGTGCCCCTCCATAGACTGAAGGGGGTGGTGCCCAGGCGGCTGGGTATTTCCCCCAGGAGATTGGCCGTATTTCTGTAGGAGAGCCCATGGTGGCCTCGTAATGGAAACGTTAGGGCTCTGTGGTGCTGATATGTCCATCAATTCTGCCCCTGAGGGGAGACACGGTGCCTTGCAGAGCGGAGAACAATGGGCACCCGGCTGAGGATGCCTGTGTACATGCGAGCGGTCGCCCAGACAGCCCCGGAGGAAGGGATCAATTTGGAGAATTAGAGGCCAGCCCACCTTGCATGGCTTCCAGGAGGCATGTGCGGTAAATAAGGATGCAAGGAACGAAACGTTGCATCCTTCAATTAATTTTAGCCTTGAATCGGAGTGGCTAGGGTGGGGGGATGGGGGCGTGTGTAATCAATACCAAGCATTCAGCTTGCTAACATGAAGCACATTTCATACAAAGCTGGACATTTTTCTCCTTGTCATACAGAATTATCTTAATTATTGTTTCAAGGAACAGCCTTATAGAGCATCATCTAGTAGTCGGGAGGCGGCTCAGAAACTCGTCACTGAAATAATTTATGATTTTTCTTTCTAACATCTTGGTCTTGTTTGATATGCTTGCCATTTCTCCCTGACAGGGAGGTCGATTAAATCACATTTATATTGTAAACGTATGCATTGCTTTTTACCCAAGGCGCTGGATGAAGAGATACAGGGACCCCAAGGGAGGGAGAAGCCAATCCACTTTCATATTGCAAATTTCTGCTGTTGGGAAGAAATGAATGGTTGCCAGGGAGAACTGGGAATTACTTGAGGATGCAAAATGTTATTTTAGAATCCTTTTGAGAGGGGTTTTTTCCCTCTCGTCCCCCCCCCCCCTTCAACATTTTCACTTCTCCAGCTGCAAACGTCAAGGAATGCACCTCGCTGGCATCCTTCAGGGGATGCGAGCAGCCACATTTCCTGCCTGAAGCAGGCTGCCTCCTGGCCTCAAAGGAGGGTGAGGGACACGCAGAGAAAAAAGGAGCTATTCACATTTTCTGAGGCAGTTCATCCTCCCCTCCGGAGCTAGACTGGGCAGCTCTGGAGGCTGCAAGTTGGATTTGGGGGGTGGTGGTTGTGAATAACAGAAAGTGTTGAAAATGAGGAGGGGAAAGGTCACTGGGACCAGGAAGATGAGGCGCTGCGCCGGCGTTAACCTAACCGAACTAATTAGGAAACATTCAGGTTTTATAAATTATGCAAGATGCTCAATTTATACTTTTTCAAATTCCTACCATAACATAGATAATGAGGGAACATTTACAGTAACAGCATAACCTAATCAAGAAACCCTTTCATTAGCATGAAATCTTCCCACACGGTGTTTGTGAGCACAACAAATGGAATGGTAAATGCCGGGGAGGCCAGGGGAGGCCAGATGGGGGAGGGCCGGAGGGTGATGCTGATTCCAAGTTCAGCAAGGCCTGTGGCCCTATGAAGCCTTGTCCTCCCAACCCCAGCATGAAACAGAGCTTTCCCCGGGCTCAGTCTTGCAAAAAGGCCTTGAGAGATCAGAAAGGTCCCTGTGACTTTCCAGCCCTTTCTGGGTGTGAGTTGGCCTGTGGGTGATTTATAACCACCTCCTCTGTCTTGAGCCTCTACTCCCCAGAGGCTGGTAAAGGTGCAGACCTTTCTACAGGTGGAAATACTCCCCAGGGGTCATGAGTTAGGGTCCTGTGGAAGGGGTGGTCCTCCATAAATATTGGGCAGATGCCTTAAGTTCCATTCATGGAGGTGGCTTTGCCTGGAGGTTCTGAGCTGACTGCTAGTGGACAGAAGGCAAGGAGGGCAGTTCAGCACCATCCCAGAATCCCAGGACCCAAAGGGGGTCCCTCCACATTATCCAAGATCAGTGCAGCCACCTGAGCTCCTACAGTCAGAACTCACTACCCCTTAGGGAAGTACCCCATGATAGACATAAAACCTCTCAAAGGCTCCCATAGAGAATGGGGGGAAAGCTGAGGCTTTCCGTGACCTCCACAGCCACCGACCCTCCCAGCAGTGGTTGGATGGTGGCTCCTATACCTGTCAGCTTGGGCTGCCACAACAAAGTACCACAGCCTACGTGGCTAACACAACAGACATTTATTCCACACAGCGAGGAGCTTGAGAAGTCCAAGATTGAGATGCCTTGCAAGTAGGTTTCATCTGAAGCCTCTTATTGTGCCTCATAGGCACCAGCCCTCCTCCATCTCACTGTGTTCACATGACTTCTTTTTTCTGCGTGCAGAGAGAGAGAGAGAGAGAGAGAGAGAGAGAGAGAGAGCAAGAGAGAGGGATTCTCAATAAATGTGATCAACTGGTATTAGGTAGAGCTGAGATCCGCCTTTAGTTCTACCCATCAGCCCTGGTTTTTACCCTCTAACACCTGGAGGAACAGCCTGCTCACCACCATCACCCCAAAACCTGAGGATGGGTTTTTTATGCTCACAGCTAGATACTCCTCATTCTTTCTACTGCTTCTTATACAACATAGGTGTGCATCACCCCACCATCCTGGTACCTCTTTTGGGCAAAACAAGGCATAAGCCATGAGAGAAGCATGGGTGAAATGGAATGGAACTGTCGTTTCATTTTTCCTAGAACCATTCATTTATTCACTCATCATTCATTCATTTATTCAGTGAACAAAATTGTAAGGCTCTCTGAAGCATCCAGGCCCATGATTGCAGCTAAAAAAACAGAGTCTCTACTCTCATGGAGTTTTCAGCTTGCTCCCTACTTCTACCCACCCAGCCAGGACCCCATTGTGTGGGAAAGGGCCCCCCTCGGGGCAAACCCTGACTTAGTTCTGAGTTCCTTGAGACCCAAGGGCCTTGTGTGGGCCCAAGCCCAGGGTTCCCTGGTTCTGTCTTTCACCGAAGTCTGGCTTCCCCAGCATCACACTCTTCCCAGGCAGTGGGGCTATTTCCAGGCCGTCATGGAGGTTTCCTTTGCTGTAGCCATTCAGAGAGTGAGCTTCAACTACCCAAACTCTGGTTCTCGAGTTCAGGGAAACCCACGTCAACGCCGGGCAATGTTCTCTCCCACATCATTACCCAGGTTTCCACATTCCCTCCAGTAATCTGCAAGCTGCAGACGGTAAATTCTGCCAGGAAGAGACCAGGGACAGAGGCGCCTGCTTTACCTTCATAGCCAAGAAGGAGGGATGGTCTTTGGGCTTCTTCCTGTAGTTGTGCCAATGACTAAGAAAAGAGAAAGAAACAAAACATTTGCAAAATTACTCCCAAATGTTCCTCCAAAAGCCTTAGGCCAGGCGTCCTCAACCTTTTTAAACAGGGGGCCAGTTCACTGTCCCTCAGACCGTTGGAGGGCCGGACTATAGTTTTAAAAAAAACCTATGAACAAATTCCTATGCACACTGCACATATGTTATTTTGAAGTAAAAAAACAAAATGGGAACAAATACAATATAGTTTGAGGACCCCTGCCTTAGGCTGACCCTGGCTGCCAGTGAACTATTCGTAGGGTGACAATTTCATACATCTTGGTCAATGAGCATAAATCTCTGGTGGGGGAGGGGGTGGTGATGGTCTCTCTTTCGGCAAGCTTTCACCCATCTGTTCCCAGATATCCAGCTGCTTGTCCCCGGAATGGCACATTTAAATAATAGCTAGAGGTCTCACGTCCAGAGAGTTGGGGTTCGGGCCAAGGTCATGCAAATGTGAGGCTGAGATAACTGCTTCCTACAGGCAGTTGACAGAAGACAAGCACCCGATGTCCATGGCCAGCCCTGATCCCCAGAAGCCCGCAGAGCCATTTGGAGGGAAGAGATCTCTCCATTTTATGGATGAGGAAACTGAGGCTCCCAGAGGCTGGAGAAGGAGAGAGTTTAGAATTAACAGATTGCTCTGTTCGATTATTTTTGATCCTAGATGGAATGATTCAAAGGCCGTGCCTACCCAGTGGGTTCAGCAGGACACAATGGTCATCTCCATCCCAGGGCAGGACAAACATGGGCCTGCAGAGGTGATGCTCGGCACTCAGGGTCCTGGTCAGTCAGTGTAGAAGCAGGTGTTAGGGCTCCCGTCCATTGCTCTTGCATACACACCCCAATAGCAGGCTCTTCATCCACCAGGTGAGGTTGAGCTTAAATCTGTGCCTAGCTCCAAGGGAGATATGCATAGTCATCATCCACACCTGAGAGCCATGTCTTAGATATTTCTTGATCTTCAGTAAAACTTCAAGGGGAAATATACGTTTTGGTTGCATCCTTTTTGTACCTAGGACTTAAGAGTAGAGGTAAGGATATGAGGTGGGGGGGAGGGGGTACAAAGGCTAGAGGAGGGCGGAGCCAATGTGTGGGGAGAAGCCAGGATACCTTACAGAAAGCGGCTGCTCCCACAGCACCATGTTGCATATGATTACCCTTTGGTCTCAATTCCCATGAGGCCCCACTGGGAAGCAAATCTTCTTTCTGAAGCTCCATGAAAGCCTTGTGTCCTTCAACAAACCTTCTTCAAGAGGTGCTTGAGCAGACCTTTTCTCTTGGCAATGAAGTGACCCCAACTGAAGGTGTCTATGACCATCTTGCTAAACCACCCTTGTCAGTGCACAGGTTTCGTTTCTTCCTCCCAGATGCACATAAGCATCAACATTGCAAGGACCCCTCCTCCCCGCCCCCCATGCCTGTCCTGGCTACAGAAATGCCCAGGACCGCTCTGAGTAATTGGCTGCAATGAGGTATTGACAGGAACAGGGAACTCAGGTCAAACTCACCTAATGGTGAGATATTAGTCACCGCGCCATGTTGGACATACTCTGTGCTACTGAACTTTTATTACAAACCAGAGACATGAAAGTAAACAGCATTGAAGATTGGACAGAGGAGAAAAGAGTGTTTATTGAGCATCAGAAGAGATACCAGACAGGGGAGTCCAGGTGACTTTATATGTGGGATGCCATGTCCCTTTCCAGGAAGGGTTGGGAGAGGGAGGGAAGGGCATTCTGGGCAATGGGAAGGGGTAGGGAGGGGCATGAATGCATCTGGCTCATTTGGAGAAGGCTGCTGTATGCCATTGACCTCAGCTGGTCCCATCAGCTGTCAACTGTGGCCACTAATACCTGTGGGGACATGGGTAATAAGGGGAGAGGGGGAAAATGCAGAAGTGTTTCCTTTCAAATGCCCTGCTTTGCTCTTATCGATTAAAGGCCAGTGATGTCACCAGATGGTGTTAGTGTATGATGAGATATCTTGGGGATGGGGCTTTCTCCAAATTTCACAGATGAGGCCCATGTGGCTCAGAAAGGTGAAGTAATTTACCTGAGGTCACCCAGCAAGATAATGAAACAGTCTTGACAAGGATCCAATTTTGCTGACCCCAGACTCCTGGCATCTTTCACCAGAGCCTTCTCAGGGCAGCCAGCTGTGAACACCTTTTGATTCTCTCCCCAGTGGACTCTATAGTGAGGCCTGCCAGGGCCTGGCCTTTCATTATTTTTAATGCTGTTTACATATGAGAGACAAGATATGTGAGGTGGTCAGGAGGTATGAAAGAACACCAGGTCAAAGTGAAAGCTCTTGGAGGCCACATGCTCTTCCCTCCCCCTCTACCTCTCCACCAAACCCCACTGATGGTTAGGAAAATGACTGAGGCCGCCATCTGACTCCCAGCCGCGGGGCTGAGGCTGGGTCAGGGAATTGACGGCTCTCCTGGCAGTGATGGAGGGGCTGGAGGCAGCCAAGGTTAGAAATGCAATTTCACAGAGGAGTTGAAGATGCTATGGGGGAGGGAACTAGGGCCAGGAGAGGAGGAGGGATTAGTGTGGGTTGCTGCTGAGGGCTGGTGGCAGGCTTCCCCAGCCAGGCACGGGGCTCCCTGGAGCCCACAGGAAAGTGAACGCTCCATGTTGGTTTCCACAAAGAGTTCCTCATTAAGAAACTAGCTTTCCCCTCTTCTAAGTGCCCCTGCTCTTTAAGACTCAGCTTGCTTCCCCAGGAAGCCTTCCTTGACCACCCTGAGGCTGAGCTATAAACCCTTCCTCTCTTACAATCCCATATCATTACTCTACCTCAGCCCTAACCGCTTGGTACTGGGATTGTGTGTTCTTGTGTATGTTGTGTTTGTGGATGTATTGTATGTTTGTGAATGTGTTATTGTGTGTGTTTGTGCAGTGTGTGTGCATGCGTACATGTGTGTGTGTGTATGTGTGTGTGTGAGAGAGAGAGAGAGAGAGTTCCCCACTAGACATGGACTGCTTGAGGGCAGACACCATATCCATGGCATTTCTGTTCCCTCAGGGCCTGGAACACAGTAAAACTTAAGCACATGAACGTTGAATGTGTAAATGAATGAATGGAATGATTTAACTGTCAAATGAACGGACAAGTGAACTGTCTTCAGGACACAACTTGGAGGACAGGGCCTGCTCCGTAGATTGTCTGTCCACGCCTGCCAGGAGCTAGCCTCCCTGAAGCAGGGCTGTGGCCTGGGCTGAGCACCGCTGGGAGTCCCGAGTCAGCAGCAGGGATTCTCAGCCCCACCACTGCTGAGGTTTGGGGCCAGATAACGCTTTGCTCTGGGGCCGTCCGGTGTATGATAGTGTGCGTAGTGGCATCTCTGGGCTCTATCCACTAGATGCCAATACTAGCCCCCACCTCCCAATTGTGACAACCTATATTGTCTCCAGACATTGTCAAATGTTCCCTGGGGGCAGAATAGGCCCCGGTTGAGAAACATGGGCCTACATGGGCCAGGCACAGAGTCAGATCTAACAGAGTTGACGAACTAGCCAACCTTTCACAGCCTTGCAGCTCTCGCTGGCTTCTGCCAGCCCCAGGACACTGGCACCTGGGTCAGGGCTGACAATGCCGGAAGGATGTGAGGGCAGAACTTCCAGACCCCCTCTGGATTAGCGCCCAGCCCTGCCAGAGGACAGGCCGTGGAATGTGGGCTCACTGCTTCCCTCCACAGGCAGGGCCCATCCTTCACCTCCTCCCATCCCAGACGTAGAGGTTAATGATGTCACTTCCTACCACATCTGCTCAGCATCCATGCGCCTACTGCGGATTCGATTCCAGTTCCTGAACGGAGAATAACTGGCCCTCATGGCTCCCGGATGAGCCCGTTTATCCAGCAGAGCCTGAGTTAACACCTGCCTCCCGTGTGAGCTCAGTTAAACTAGGCCAAATCTCTTGGCTTTTTTCCAAAATGGCCCCCCTCTGAGACCAATATGGAAATGGGGTCTCATGAAGAGGCTACCGAATTCTCCAACCACTAAGCCACAGTGGGTGGTAAGGGATGTGACCTGGAGGTTCTTCACTGGTGGGAGAATTGCTATTGTGAGTGTGAGTGTGAGTGTGTGTGTGTACGTGTGCGTGTGCGTGTGCGTGTGTGCTCCATCTACCTTCCCCTGTGGGGCTTGGCACTAAAACCAGGGGCTGGAAAGGCTGCCAGGTTAATGCCCCAGGAGTCTTGCAGGAGGTGAGGGCAGTAGACAGTTATGACTTGGCCGAGGCAGACAATTGCAGGTATACAAGGTCGAATGAAACTTCAGAAATTGGGCCACCCACCAAAAAGAGCGGAGAACGAGAGAAGCCAAGAGGGCTAGAAGAGTTTCTTATGTAGTCCCTGCGCCAATTGGCATCAGCATGCTGGGCACTTTTACTGGAAGCAGGAATATAAGGACAACAGTGGCAACCATGACAGGGCTGAAAGAGAGAGGACATTGCAGGACTCTTTCCACTGAATCCACCATTGTTGTTTTTTCCATTGACTCCATTGTTAGCATCTCAAGGCAGGGACCAAGCGCCTTACGTTTTCCCATCCTCCACAACGCCTTGTCTATAGCACAGAGTGCAGTAAGTGTTGTCATTAGTGGCCGATGGCTAAGACACCTGATGCACACTGACTTAGAAAAGTGGGCTTTCAGATAAAACAGTTTGATTCCTTTGGTTATCTGGCTTCAGACCAGGTCTGTCTGCTGGTTGCCTGGAGACAAGCACCAAGAGGCATCTCTGACTGTTCTTCCATTCAACAAATAAGCCTGCTCAACAGGGCACTGAGGATGTATGGTAATAAGACAGAGGGGTTTCTTTCCCTAAAGGAGCTAAACAAGACCTAGAGTGCTAAGAACACAGCCATCATTTGGCAGGGAGGGTGGAAGGGACGGGAAAAGGGCCAGAAGGCACTGGCCAGCCTAGGAATTGGAAATCCTTTTATCCAGTATTGGTATACAGGCCCATCCCTCTCAGTTATGCAAACCCCCCTACAGAGCTTCTCCAGCCTTGGGTAGACTGACCTGCCCAGGCCGAAGGCTGCTTCAGCCTACGCCATGTGTTTACCCAACAAGAAACCCCCTGCCATGGCATGGCACTAGGGATTCCACAGTCACCCATAGCCTTTGTTCCTGAGATGATTTCACCTGTGGAAAGCCCTCCCACACAAAACTATGTCCTCTTTACAGACAATATGAATAGACATGAAACAAATTATGAGGTTGAATGGGTGATTTTAAAACAACCTTACAAAGAAAACCGCAGCCCTGATAGTTTCACTGCTGTATTCTACAGAACATTCAAAGGAAAACTAATGCCAATTCTTCACAAATTCTTCCAAAAGACAGAAGAGGTGGGAACACCTCTCAACGCTTGTTATGAAGCCAGTATTAATCTGATACCAAGAAAAAAACAAAGATGTCACAAGAAAACTACAGACCGATATATCATATGAATATGGACACAATAATCCTCAACAAAACACCTGTAAACTGAATCTGGCAAGATTAAATCTATAAATCTAAAAATAGTTATATACCATGACCAAGTGGAATGTATCTCAGTAATGTGCAAGGTGGGTTTATCATTTGAGAATCAGTTGATCATCATATCGATAGAATACAAAACAAGAATCACATGATTATCTCAGTAGATGCAGAAAAAGCATTTGACAAACCCCAGCAACTTTTCATGCTAAAAACAGTCATCAAACTAGAACAAAAAGAAACTGCCTCAACCTGATCAAAGGCACCTATGAAAAATCGACAATTAACAGTGAAAGACTGGATGCCTAACCCCGAGGGAATAAGACAAGATGCCCACTCTCACCACAGCTATTCAGTATTTTACTGGAGGTTCTAACCTGGGCATTTAGGCAAGAAATAAAAAGAAAGACAAGGCATCCAGATTGGAAGTGGACGAGTAAAACTATCTCTATTTTTAGATGAAGTGATCTTGTATATTAAAAATCCTAATGAATCCACTGAAAAACTATTAGAACTAACAAATTCATCAAGATTGCAGGACACAAGATACAAGATCAATATATAAAAACCAATTCTTTCTAAACTTGCAATGAGCAAAACTGAAATTAAGAAAACATTTCTACTTACAGTCACATGAAAAAGAATAAAAAACTTAGAAATAAAGTTAATACTAGCCCTAGCTGGGTGGCTCAGTTGGTTGAAGTATCGTCCCGTGCACCAAAAGGTTGCAGTTTCTATTCCCAATCAGGGCACATACCTAGGTTGTGGGTTGATACCCAGTCAGGTTTCTTGGTTTTTCTCAGGACTTGGGGTAAAGACTGGGAGACCAGGGGAGGTGATAGCTAAGGGAAATGGGTTTTCTTTCTGAGATAATGAAAATGTTCTAAAATTGGATATGGTGACAGTTGGACACATTTGTCCAAAACCATTGAAGTCTGCACTTTAAGTGGGTAAATTGTATGGTATGTGAATTATATCTCAATGAAGTGGTTTTTAATCTTTAAAAGAAACCATGTGTCCTCTAAAACATTGGATTGGTTAGAATTTTAGAAAAGACATCCTCCCTCCTAACTCTCGCATTTTACAAGTGCGGAAACTCTGGCCCATAAGTTGGTGTTAACCAAACCCAGGTCACACAGTACATGGCTGACGGGGCCAGATCTGGACTGTTATCCAACTGCCACAGACCTGAGGCCTCGCTGAGCCCCTAACTCAAAGTTTCCATCCACAACAGGTGCTTCCTCTCAGCCCTTATTTCCAAACCCCAGCCCTGGTGCTAAAAGGGGAGAGGACACACATAAAGATTCAGGAACTCCAGGCACAGCTGGGAGTTGCTCCCTGGAAGGTTTGGGGTGTCTTTCTTATCTCTGGTGTGTTTGACAGCCCCATCAGCCTGGGCCTTTGTCTCAGCCCGGCTGCTCCCTGGATCAGAGCCAGGGTCTGGTTGTGGGGAACCTGGTTCTCTCTGTCAGCATCTCACAGACTCACTGGATCCTGCTCTGGAGAATGGCTGTGATGGATCGGTGATGTCTGGACCAAACACGTGTCTGCAATGTGCATGATCTGGCCAATCAGCTTATGACCCCCACTCTAAGCTTTTCCGTAGGTCCCTTGTAACTGTGATATCCCATGATTTAAAAAATATCTCCCACCTCCTTCCACCTCCCACCTCCAGCCCCACTCACTGCCTCACCCGTGTCACAGGCTGGCTAGCTCACCATCACCCTCTGTGCCAGCCTTGCCACCAACTCGGCTTTTGCACATGTTGACCAGTCCCTCCTCTTTAGGGCCTCTCTCCAAATCTCCCTCCCTTCTAGTCCCAGGTTGAGGTTGATCTTGTCCCATTGACCTCTCAAGGCCAGAGTGGCCTTTCACTCACAAGATCTGCAAAGCTGTGACCCTGCAGGAGTGGCCGTCTGACAGCACTCGTGTGGACTGTCAGCAACACGACGGCAGGGCCCGTGTGCTGGGATATGCACCAAGATGGCACTGAGGCCCGAGGCTCTGCCCATCCCTGTGGCCAGAAGAGGACTGGGCACTAAACTCCCATCAGGAAGCTGCCCCATGTGAGACCCGGGTCTGTGTGGGCATCCACAGGAGCCCCCTTCACCCCCAAGATCATCTAACAGCATCTGTTCCTTCACCCCGATTTGACTTATGAGAAAACGAGGCCCTGCCCTGTCGGGTGGCTCAGCTGATTGGAGCGCTGTCCCACGCACCAGAGGCCTAGGGCTCAATCTGCTCAGGGCACATACCCAGGCTGCGGGGTTTTGATCCCTGGTAGGGGCACATATGGGAAGCAACCATTCTACGTTTCTCTCTCACATCGGCATTTCTCTCTCTCTCTTTCTCTCTCTTTCTCTTTCTCTCTCTCTCTCTCTCTCTCTCTCTCTCTCTCTCTCTCCCTCTCTCCCTTCCTCTCTCTCTCTCTCAAATTAATAAACATATCCTTGGGTGAAGGTTTTTAAAAATGAGGTCCTAAGGGGACCTAATAAAGACAAAAGGGATCTTGGTTTGGATCAATATTTGTCTCCATTTCTTGTAAAACGGAGTAGGGACGGGGTTGAAGCGGTGGAACAGAATTCTCACTGAGGCAGCCAAAGTCATCAATATCCGGTTTAGGAGGAAAATATGGTGAACAATTTGTGGCGTGGAAAAGGTAATGGAATCAACAGCATCCAATGCTCCTTAGCAAGCCCTCCTCCCACAGCATCAAAACATCTTGGCATCTTTAAGATCAAGGCAGGAGATAGCCCCTGGCCTCTAATTGCTCTCAGTCTAAGGCTGTAGCTAACATGTTATTAAATATGTAAATAATATGAAAGCCAGAAGAGGATTAATATTTCATATATAATGATTTAAGATGAATTCTCCTGGGTCTAATTTTCTGTTTTTAAATACATAGCGCACGGTGGAGTCCAAAGTGATGCATGGTGTTTTATACTGGTTAAAGACGTTCGGGGCTTCTCTGAAGCAGCTTCCTAAATGATTAACCTGAAGATTATTATTACAAATAGAATTTGTTTTGTTTTTTTAAATTAATTATGTGGTTAATCAGAATAATAAGTATGGAATTCCTTGCTGGTGGGCTAATTTTAAATGGGGAAAAGGAACCGGGAAAGGGGTTGCAAATCCTAATGCCTCCAGGGCCTGGCAAGTAAATGCATGAGGCAGGTTGAGTGGCAGTGGGGGCACGTGGGAGCTGCAGTGCACTGTGAGAGTCCAAGCCCCATTGCAGGGAGACCCAGTTGTCCCAAGCCTCCACCTCAGATTTTTATGTGAAATTTATTGATATGTAAAGTTGGTTCCTGGATCTAATATTTTCAAACATTGTGGATTCAAGAGAAGATGATCTGGGTGGGAAGGGGCGCCAGATTGCAGCTGCCAGATCGAGACAGGTGGCTTGAAGGACAGTTGCCACCAAATGCAGGTCCTTCCATCCTTGGTGCAGTGGGAACAGTTTGCTCTGACCTTGACTAGATGATAAACTGGTGAAAAATAAGATCTGATTAGTCAGGCTTTGGGGAGGGTGATTTGGCAAGATGTGAGAAAGTACAATTCCTTCAGCCCACTTCAGTTCTACTACTTTTAAGAATTTATCCTAAAGAAATAATTAAGAATGATTCAAAAATTGCACTTTAATTGTGTTCTGCATAGTACTGTTTAAAATAACAGCAAAAATGTAACCAACAGTCATGTAGGATTACTGAATTACATTATGATGCTTCTAAAAACATCACAACTGCGCAGTCTTTGACAACTATCAGTAGGCATTCAAAAACAAATAAAACAAATTTAAAGAAAGCATGGATGACATATACCTGTAGTATGATCAATAATAATATTTTTTAACATGGACCTACATTTATATGCCCACGGAAAAGTTGGGAAGGTGATACACTAAGCAATCAGCAATGGCTACCTCTGGATAGGTGGGGCGATTTCTAGGTAAACTCCATCTCTTTCTTTTTGCTTGTTTATGTTCTTTAAATGACTTCAAATGAATGTTCAGTGCTTCTATATAAAATCAATAAAAAGAAATAAACTGGATATGACCTTGTGTGATGTAAAACCCCTGGCCTGCGGAAGTTCGCCCATCCAGATCCCCATTGCACTCTGCTGAAGACTCTGTGTGGGCTGCCGAGGGCTTTCACCTCCTGAAGCTCACAGTTCTCATCTGAGAAATGAATGATGGTGCTACACAATGACTAAGGTCACTCTGTGATTTGGGACCACAGTCAGGGGACTTGGAGGACATGGCAGCTCGTCTATCTCTTTATTCATAAGAATTGATTGACTGTCAGATGGATGCCAAGGTTCATGCCAGACTCTGAGCCTGACACTCGAAAAACAACAAGGTGGGATGCAGAGAGGGACAGGTTAGCAGCACTCGCCTCTACCTTACCATGTCCTGGTGAAACACAAGACTCTAGAGAACACACAGGTGGCGCCCCACCTACTTTAGGGACTAGTCAGAGATTTCCTGAAAGAAATGGCATCTGAGCTGAATCATAAAAGATCAGCAGGAATTAGCCATCCAGTTAGGGAGGAGTCAGAGAAAGACAAAAGGAAGAGTGTATACAAAGGATTAAAGGTGAGAATGGGTACTGAGGTGGGGGGATAAGTGTCCAGAACTAGATCCTAAAGGTGCCCTGTTCCCTGCTTAAGAATTTGGATTTTAAACTGGGATGAAGGGAGCCCTGAGGTTTTTAAAAATGAAGGAATTCCTGTGGCCAGAGTTGTAGAAATCTCCATGGCAACAAGAAGATGGATTGAGGGGACAGGCCCCAAGGAGCCTGTTGTAATAGTCTGGGTTGGCAATGGTGGCAGTGGTGATGGAGAGGTGAGACTCGGCACCTACTGTGTGGGAGGCAGAGGAAGGAAGCTAAGGGGCCCCCAGGTCCCCGGCTTTGGCAGCTGGTGGATGGTTGTGCTCTTCACTCCAATGGGAATTACTGGTCCAAAAGCAAATTTGGGGGAAAGGCCCGTATGAAGTTCTAGGAGCTTATGGAACATCCGAGTATCTAGTATATCAAC